>NC_062575.1:51612252-52212252 GCF_022837055.1 Prionailurus viverrinus
CCTTTTTAATGAAATATAACTTACATAAAATGCACAAACAGTAAGTGTAGGGCATGATAATTGAAAAAAAAAATTTTTTTTTTAAGTAATCTCTACACCCAATGTGGGGCTTGAACTCACAACCCTGTGATCAAGGGTCCTATGCTCTACTGACCAAGCCAGCCAGGCATGAGCGGGATAATTTTTTTTTTTTTTAATTATTTGAGAGAGAGAGAGACAGAGTGCAAGCAGGGGAGGGGCAGAGAGAGAGGGAGACACAGAATCTGAAGCAGGCTCCGGGCTCCCAGCTGGGGCTCGAAGCCAGGAACCATGAGATCGTGACCTAAGCTGAAGTCAGACGCTTAAACTGACTGAGCCACCCAGGTGCCCCAAGCGGGATAATTTTTTAATATGTAAGCACCATGCAGATTAAGATCTAGAATATTCCTGTACTCCAACAGCCTCCCACCCTCAAGCCGGCTCTCTTCCAGTCAGTACCCCCCAAAACCACTATTCTGATCTCCCGTGGTAGATGCTATCCCTATACTAAGTCCCATTCTGGTTTCATCGTAAATCGTTTGTACTCTCTATTCTGCCTTCCTTCTCTCTGTATTATGCCTGTGAAATCTACACATCACCATGTGTTTCAGCCCCCCACCCGCCCTGGTTTATCGCTGAGTAGTCTTCCACTGTGTGGATGGACCAGTCGGGTCATCCACACCCTGCCCATGGGCATGTAGAGTGCGGACAGTAGCAGGTTTCCCAGCAGTGAAAACGGCTGAGTCACAGGACACTGCCTCACCCAGGAGACAGAAAACGGGGAGGCAGGGCTCCTCACCCATCAGCTGATGTACTCACACAGCCTGGGAGAGCAGCCAGGGCTGGGGCCCTGCAACTGCGGCTGTCCCTGGGGTGTGATAAGGGCCACGGCTCACTGTCTTCAGTGGGTTCCTTTGCTGCTGTCTCTGGATAAGTTCTAGAGGGTCCAGGGGACTGCCTTTTTTTTTTTTTTTTTTTTAATTCATATGGGATGTCTTATTAGCTATTTTCTCTTATCATGCCTAGAATCATGATTGATGATGCTCTCGAGGTCACCAATAAATAAAAAGCTGAGAAAAGGTTTATCACAAAATGAAATGAAATGTTGGTAATGAACAAATGAATTTTAATAACGTGGAGAGGAACCAGCTCATTCAATAACATACAAACTAAAGGACATGGCTCTTATTGGTGTGTTCACTATGTACAAAGTGAAACACCATTTTTATTATCTGATCACAGAAAATCTGAATATACTTTCTGCGTCCTTGAATTCTGGTTGTATCTTTAGAAGACATAAACCTAAATTCTTTGGGGCGCCTGGGTGGCTCAGTCAGTTAAGCGTCCGACTTCGGCTCAGGTCATGATCTCACAGTTCATGAGTTCGAGCCCCACGCTGGGCTCTGTGCTGACAGCTCTGAGCCTGGAGCCTGCTTCGGATTCTGTGTCTCCCTCTCTCTCTGCCCCTTCCCTACACGGGTTCTGTCTCTCTCTGTCTCTCAAAACTAAATAAAACATTAAAAAAAAAATTTTTTTAATGCACTATTATACTAGCTCAGCTTCGTGACTTTTTTTTAAAAGTTTATTTATTTTTGAGAGAGAGACAGCACAAGCAGGGGAGGGGCAGAGAGAGAGGGAGACAGAGAATCAACTCCAAGCAGGCTCTGTGCTGACAGCACGAAGCCCAATGCAAGGCTCAAACTCGAGAACCATGAGATCGTGACCTGAGTCGAAACCAAGAGTCGGACGCTTAACCAACTGCACCACCCAGGCGCCCCTCGGCTCTGGGACTTTTTACATTTCTATGTGTCAGTGGTTCTCAGCTAGGGACGATTTTGCCAGTGGTACCTCACAAGTTTTGACAACCAAAAATATCTCCAGGCATTGCCAACATCCAAGGGAAGGAGCAGTGCGAGGCTTTTTCCCGTGTGGATACGGAATTGCACCATTTACCGAATGACCATCCTTCCCCTGCGGGACTCCTTTTGTTGGAAACCCACTTGTTTGTGTCGGTCTCATTTCACACAATCTATTCTGTCCCATTGTTCTATTTGTCTATCCCTGTACCGACACGACTCTGCGTTGATGACTTTAGCTTTCCGGTGAGTCTTGAAATCTGATAGTGTAAACCTTCAAACTTAGTTCCTCCTGAAAATTTTCTATCCCAGGATCTCTAAATTTCCTATAAATTTTAGAATCAACTTGTTTCAAACAACAAAACACGTGTTAGGATGTTTACTGGGATTGCACTGAATCTACCAGTTCAATTTGGAGAGCCTTCAAAACAAGGTTACTGAGTCTTCCAGTCCATGAATAAAGTCGTCTCTGTTTGTTTGCTTTTGTAAATATTTTATTTTTAAGTACTCTCTACGCTATCATGGGGCTTGAACTCACAACCCTGAGATCAAGAGTCATATGCTCCATCAACTGAGCTACCTAGGCACCCCTTTATTTTTTATAAGTATTCTTTAATTTCTGTCAGCGATATTTTATGGTTTTCAGAGTAGAGTTCTTACACACGTTTTGTTAAATTTATTTCTAGATATTTGAAGAGTTTGAGCATCATTGTGAATGGTATTTTATTTTTTTTTTTAATTTTTTTTTTTCAACGTTTATTTATTTTTGGGACAGAGAGAGACAGAGCATGAACGGGGGAGGGGCAGAGAGAGGGAGACACAGAATCGGAAACAGGCTCCAGGCTCTGAGCCATCGGCCCAGAGCCCGACGAGGGGCTCGAACTCACAGACTGCAAGATCGTGACCTGGCTGAAGTCGGACGCTTAACCGACTGCGCCACCCAGGCGCCCCATGAATGGTATTTTAAAATCCACTGTCCAATTGTTAGTTTGTAGCATGTAGAAATACAACTGATTCTGTATATGGATCTTGTATCCAGCAATCTTCCCCCAAATCATGTCTTTATTTTAATGGTTTGTTTTAGGTTCTTTGGGCTTATTTATGCACATAGTCACATCACATCGGTCAAAAATCAGTTCTACTTCTTTTTCAGTTTATACGCCTTTAACTAGTTTTTTTTTTGGTTTGTTTTTTTGTTTTTTTGTTTTTTAAGTAAACTCTACCCCATCACGGGGCTGGAACTCACAGCCCTGAGATCAAGAGTCACATGCTCTACCGACTGAGCCAGCCAGGTGCCCCTTATGTAGGCATATATATATGTATGTGTGTATATGTGAATATATACATATTCGTATGTATTTTTGCCTTTTCACACTAGCTATAACATCCAATATTATGTTGACTGGAAGAGGTGATACTTGTCTTATTCAAGACATTGGGGGAAGTGTTCATTTTAATCTTTAAGTATAAATATGGTGTTAAAAAACTGAATTCTTTTGATGATATAAACTTTGTCAGATTAAGGAAGTTCCTTTCTATTCATAGTTTTTGGAGTGCTTTTATCATGATAGGTGTTGAATTTTATCAAATGCTTTCCCTGTATAATATGATCATATGGTTCTCCTTTCTACTATTCCTAAGCTGAATTACATTGCTTTTCAAATGCTAAACCAACCTTGCAGTCTTAGAAAAAATCCCAATAGGTTGTGATTTATTATCCATCTTACATATTGCTGGATTCTATTTGCTAGTATTTTTGTTTAGGATACTGGAATCCACGTTCACAAGAGATCTTGGCCCAAAAGTTTTCCTTTCTTGTAATAGCTTTATTAGGTTTTTGGTATTAGTATTCTACTTGACTCATTAAATAAGGAAGCGTTCCCACTTTCTTTATTATTTAGAAGAGTTTAGATAATGGTATTATTTCTTTCTTAAATGTTTGGGAAAATGTACCAGCAAAGTCATTTTCTTTATGGGAAGGTTTTTAATTATGGATTTGATGTCTCTAACAGATTCAGGACTATTCAGATTTTCTATTTCTTCATGTGTCAATATTGTCAAATTGTGTTTTCTCAAGGAAACTGTCCATTTCTTCTGCATTGTTAAATTTATTGGCTAAGGTTGATCAGTATCCTCTTATCATCCTATAGTTAGGATCTGTACTGATGCCTCCTCTTTCATTCCTTTTCATGGAAATTTGTGTGTTTTCCCTTGAGTAGTAGTAACCTTTTCAAAGAACCATCTTTTGATTTTGCTGCTTTTCTCTGCTACATGTCTGCTAACTCCCAGTTGTCCTCAAGGATGCAGCTAAGGTGTTTCCTTCGCAGGACTTGCCTCCTGGGCTTCTACACCCGAGCCCTGATCAATCTTGGGTGCTACTGGTGAAAGATCCTTCTTCCCCACTGGATCATGAGTTCTGCAAGGGCTGGGTTCACGGTTATCTTGCTCACCCTTCCATCTCCGCCAGGGATACTATTCCCTCACTCCTCTTTTCTTACCTCACCCCAATTCATCTTTTAGGTCTCAGCTGGAATGTCCCTTCCTCCCAGAAGCCCTCCCTGATCCCTAGGCTGGGTCAGACATATCCTCTAGATTCCTCAAGCTCCCTGGGCAACCCTCATCACAACACTGTTTATTCTGGGTTGAATGGTTTTTAAAGTATGATGGTGCTTCTTGGAGTGGCTGGGTGGCTCCATTGGTTAAGCGTCTGACCTCAGCTCAGGTCATGATGTCACAGTTTGTGAGTTTGAGCCTCACATTGGATTCTCTGCTATCAGCACAGAGTCTGCTTCGGATCTTCTGTCCCCCTCTCCCTGCCCCACCCCTGCTCACACGTGTGCTCTCTCTCTCAAAAATAAACATTACATTAAAAATAAATAAATAAACTATGATGGTCCTTTTTTTTTTTTTTTTTTTGATGGTCCTTCTTAAAATGGTTGTAGAAATATGTTTCAACTAGCCTTGTGTATCTTGAGGCCTCTGGCAAGTTCTCCCTTCTTCATGGGTAACTCATTTGTCACTGCCTAGAAACTGGACTGAGCTCCGTAAGGGCAGGCAGGTTCCCAGAAATACCCAGCCCAGGACTTGGCATCAAGAAGGCACAAGGGGATGTTTAATGAATGGATGAACAGCTCATCCTTCCTTGAAGTTTCCTCAAATTTACTGTACATAATGCCGCTATGAGTGTTCAAATTTTGTCAAAACATTCTTGTCTGTTACTGATTTTATACTTTTACTGAAGTTTGAGGTTTAGCCTGTCTCCAAAGAATCAAAAGAATGCTGCTTTTCCCAAGGGGGAGACCCTTTAACATGTTGCTTTAGCGACAGAAAAGGCAATACTTGCCTAACCTATTCATCAGCCCTTAGTCACCCTGCCGGGACTTCAACACCACGCTGTGTTGTTGCACCCTGCTTTCATTTCTTGCTTGTGCACCAGATAAAGAAGGACATAGGTCACGTTGGGCCACCTCGCTGTGGCCAAGGGAGTGCTCTTCCCTAAGCCTTAGTTCATCTTCAAACTGAGGACCCTTTCACTTGTGGACAGTATTGCCGAAATAACTAAATGAGATCATGCAAAAACCTGTCAGTTCAGGGCTGGGCTTAATAAATGGCAGGAAGGCCTTTGGAGTCATGCAGATCTAGATTCAAATCTCAGCTCTCTCACTTTCTGAGCCTGGGTTCCCGCATCAGTAAAGTGGGGACCAAAATACCCAACTGACAGCGTGGGGGGGAGAATGGCGATGAGAGACTAAGTGAGAAATTGCTCGATTCAGTGAATGTTAATCTAACATCCTCTTCCTGACTCCTGCTTGGAATTTTATTCCTGGAAATATGTCCTACCCACTGGTCTCAGCTCTGCCCTTGGGCTACATAAAATAGTGTTCTGTCTCCTCACTGGTCTCTGTGTCCTGGTTCTTTTTTTTTTTTTTTTTTTTCCCCTCCAGGCCTTGAACTCAAATGCTGAGATCAAAACCTGAACTGAGATCAAGAGTCGGACGCTCAACCAACTGAGCCATCCAGGAGCCCCTCTGGGTCCTAGTCTTTTTCCCTTTGATCTGTCCTCCATACCACAGAATATCTCAGCTCAGATATGCCCTCCTCCATGGAGCCTGCCCTGACTCCCAGACCCCTGGGTTCCCTGCCAAACAAAGCTCCGGCCACTCTGGGTAATCACTGTGTGGTGATGAACCTATCTCCCCAGTGGGACCGTGAGCCCCGTGAGGGCAGGGCTGGGGGCTGACTCCATCACTGCAGTGGCCCCAGCCCTGGGTAGGACACAGAGCAGGTATTCAACGAAAGGGCTTATCGGTGGAAGTCCACAGGAGGTAGCCATGGACCCTAGGCATGGCTCCCTCTCACCCGGCTCTACCCACGTCCCTCATGCTTTCTATCTCATCTGTCCCCTGACACAATGAGGCACTGCACTCTGGGAGGTGTCTGCTTCTCTTGGCTCTTGTTCCCCATCTGTCTCCAGCTAGATCCCTTTCCTTGGCCTCAGGGGCTACTTCTCAGGGCACTGCTGCCCAAGGCCCACTTCTCGCTCAACCCTCACATCCACTTCCGGGGGCAACTCGGACCCTCACGACCCCAGCTCGTGGGCTTGGATCTCTCTCCTCAGCCCCACAGTTCCAGGCCCCCGGGCACCTCAGACTCCAGCACAATGGCTGACCAGCCCCTGGGAGTTTTCCAAGGGAACGGAAGAATACCTTACCCCAGTGAGTCCATTAAAAAAGAAGCACTTGGCCACGGCTAACTATTGTGAAAGTGTTTTCCTAAGCATGGAACTGCAGGTGGCTGGTATGTAACTCTTTCCTCAGGAAACTGTGCAGCTGAAGACAAGGACTCCTCTTCCTCCGCAGTGGGGGCCAGGCGCCTCGGGAGCTTGCTGACAGGAGACGGGACTAAGCACCTCTTCCCCACTACTGGAAACACGTCTGCGGGCACGCAATGGCTGCTTCCTCGTAAAACAAAGAGAAAGTGCTCCTAACGGGGGCCATCACTCAACTGTGAGCAAGGAAAGAGGCATCGAAAGCACACTACCTACTAACTATTAGCCTGGGGTGATGGAAGGGCCACCACAGGGACACAAAGTACTGAACTGCTAAATGGGACATAACTGGTGACGACTGTTAACTATTTGAGAGGGAAGCGGTTTTTTAAACATGGGGGGAATAAAAGCACTACATCCTTATTTCCGTGTTAGGAGGTCAACGGGCAATAAAAAACGGAAAATTTTAAAAACCCAACGTGTAAAAGCACCTTATTTGGAAATATGGTGACAGATACCAAAATCAGCTGAAAGAGTTAAAGTGGTTACCTGGTGAGGGACAGGAATTGAGGTGGAAAAGGAAATGGCTGCATTTTCTTCTTCTTTTTTCTTTTTTTAGAGTTTATTTATTTAAGTAATCTCTACACCCAACATGGGGCCCGAACTCATGACCCCGAGATCAAGAGTTGCACGCTCTTCCGACTGAGCCAGCCAGGCGCCCCTGTGTTTTTTACTTTTTATCATAAATCACAGATGTATTTGACTCTTTTAAACTAAGTACTTGTTCTCCTTTGACAACATTAGTAATTAAAGTGATTTTTAAAACAGAAACACATTTCAAAAACCTGCCCAAGCCAAACATTCCATCCAAAAGCAACAGAATACACATTCTTCCCAGGGCGCCTGGAGGGCTCAGTCGGTGCAGCATGTGACTCTTGATCTCGGGGTTGTGGGTTTGAGCCCCAGGTTGGGCAGAGAGATTAGTTTAAAAATAAAATTTAAAAACAATGCACATTCTTTTCAAGTGCACACGGAACATTCTCCATCACATCCACCTCCAGGGGCAACTTGAACACTTCCTATGACCCTCAAGATCATATATTAGGCCACAAAACAAGTTTTAACAAATTTCAGAAGACTAAAATCATACCAAGCATCTTTTCTTCTCTTTTAATTTTTTAAAAAAATTTATTTATTTTTGAGAGACGGAAAGCAAGTGAGGGAGGGGCAGAGAGAGAGGGAGACCCAGAATCTGGAGCAGGCTCCAGGCTCCAGGCTGTCAGCACAGAGCCCGATGTGGGGCTTGAATCCACAGACCGCGAGATCATGACCTGAGCCGAAGTTGGACGCTCAACCGACTGAGCCACCCAGGCGCCCCCCATCAAGCATCTTTTCTGACCACAATGGTATAAAACTAGAAATCGATTACAAGAAGAAAACTGAGAAATTCATAAATATGTCAACATTAAATAACCAACAACCCAATAAAGCAATCAAAAAAGAAATGAAAAATACCGTGATTCAAGCAAAAATGGAAATACAACGTCCCAAAACTTAGGGGACGCAGCAAAGCAGTTCTAAGAGGGAAGTACACAGGGATAAACGCCTACAGCAAGAAAGAAGAAAATTTTCAAATCAACGACCTAAGTCCATACCTCAAGGAACTAGAAAAAGTGCAGAGCCCAAAGTCAGTAGGAGGAAGGTAACGGCAGAGATCAGAACACAAATCAACGAAATCGAGGCTAACAAGGCAAGATGAAAGACAAGTGAAAACCAAGAGCCGGTTCTTTGAGAAGATAAACCAAACCGAAAAACTTGTGGCAAGACTCACCAAGAAAAAAAAGAGAGCAAACACAAAATCAGACCCGGAAGGGGAGATGTTACAGCTGACACCACAGAAATACAAAGGCTAAGAGATGACTCCAAACAATTACCTGTCAACCAACAGAACAAACTGAAATGGATAAAGTCCTAGAAACATACAACCTTCCAATACTGAAACATGAAGAAACAGAAAATCTGAATAGAATGATCATCGGTAAGGAGACTGAACTCAGTCATCAGAAAACCTCTCAACAGGGACGCCTGGGGGGCTCGGTTGGTTAAGTGTCTGACTTTGGCTCAGGTCATGATCTTGCGGTCTTTGAGTTCGAGTCCTGCATCAGGCTCTGTGCTGATGGCTCAGAGCCTGGAGCCTGCTTCGGATTCTGTGTCTCCTTCTCTCTCTCTCTCTCTCCCTCTCTCTCTCTCTGCCCCTCCCCCTCTCACGCTCTGTCTCTGTCTCTGTCTCTCTCTTAAAAATAAATAAACATTAAATAATTACTAAAAAAACCCTCTCAACAAACAAAAGGACAAGAAACAACAAGTGTTGGCGAGGATGTGGAGAAAAGGGAATCCTTGCGCACTGTTGGTGGGAATACAAATGGGCTACTGTGGAAAGCGGTATGAAGGTTCCTCAAAAAATTAAAAATAGAGCTACCAAATTACAAGTAGGCATCTGGGTGGCTCAGTTGGTTAAACGTCCGACTTTGGCTCTGGTCTTGATCTCATGGTTTGTGAGTTTGAGCCCCACCTCAGGCTCTGTGCTGACAGTGCAGAACCTGCCTGGGATTCTCTCTCTCCCTCTCTCTGCCCCTCCCTCACTTGTTCTCTCTCTCTCTCTCTCTCTCTCTCTCTCTCTCTCTCTCTCTCAATAAATTAACTTAAAAAAAATAGAAATACCATATGATCCAGCAATTCCAGTTCTGGACAACAAAAATACCAATTCTAAAACATATATGCACCCCTGTGTTCACTGCAGGATAATTTAAAATAGCCAAGATATAGAAACCATCTAAGTGTCCATCGACAGATGAATGGATGAAGAAAATATCGAAAGTGTGGTATATATGGACAACAGAATAAGATTCAGCCACAAAAAAGAATGAAATCGCCATCTGCAACAACACGGACGCTCCTTGAGGGCATTATACGATGTGAAATACATCACAGAGAGACAAGTACTGTATGATCTTACTTGTACGTGGAATAAAGCCAAAACAACAACAACGAAAAGTTCACACAGAGAACAGATTGGTAGTTGCCAGAAGTGGAGGGCAGCGGGGAGGCCAATGGGTGGAAAGAGTTAAAAGGAACAAACTTTCAGCTATAAAAGAAACAAGTCACGAGGATGTGACCTACAGCATGGGGACTACAGTTAATACTACTGTGCTGCAAATCTGCAAGTTACTTAGAGAGTCAATCTTAAAAGTTCTCATCATAAGAAAAAAATAAGTTTTTATCATAAGAAAAGAACTCTATAACTATATACGGTAATATATATATTAACTATACCGTGGTGACCATTTTGCAACACAAATATCACACCATCATGTCTTATACTTGAAACTAATGTAGGGTTGAATGTCAATTACACCTCCAAGTGAAACAAACAAGACCGAACAACTTGTCCAAGCCAGAAATGTAAGCACCGCCTTTGGGTTTCCAGGCCTCTGCCCTGGCCCAGCCACCTCCCGGATCTCTGGTCCCATCCTCACGCACGTTCCATACCTGAAGCTGAATATCGAATCAAGGTACTCTCCTGCTTAAAATCCTTCACTGGCTTCTACGGACTCTAAAATAAAGTCCAGACTCCTTAACAGACCTAAAGGTTCCCTATGCTCAGCATATTTTTTACTTCCAGTCCTCAATACATGTGGAAGAACTTTCAGTGTTCAAAACAAATTTAAATGCGTGCTCCTTTAGCCCAGGGCTCAGTTCAGAGGCCTCGCCTCCAGGAAGCCCTCCCTGATCCCCAGGCTAGGTCAGGTGCCCCTCTGGGCTCTCCCAGCCCAGCTACGCTCACTTGGGGCCATCACTGTCTAGGGACGAGTCTGTCTTTGTCTCCTCGAACGGACTTGGAATCCTAGGACAGCGGGACGGGGCTGTCTGGTTGTTGCTGTGTCCCCAGTGCTGTCCAGCACAAAACTGGACCCAGAGCGAGTACTCAGAAGGTTTGGAGAATGAAAAAAAATAAATGATGGAAACACACCCCAAATTAACTTTTGGTTATTAGCAAGCCCTGGTAAATAGGGTGCATGCACTCTCCCCTTCTCTCTCTTATCTATATTTAAATTTTTTTCTACAATAAACATGGATTGCTCCTCTACTTTTATTTATTTTTTTTAAGTTTATTTATTTTGAGAGAGGGAGAGAGAGAGCATGTGCACGCAACAGGGCAGGGGCAGAGAGAGAGAGAGAGAGCATGCACAAGCAGGGGAGGGGCAGAGAGACTCCCAAGCAGGCTCCACACTATCAGCACAGAGCCCGATGCAGGGCTTGGACACACAAACCGTGAGATCATGACCTGAGGCAAAGTCAGATGCTTAACCAACTAAGTCACCCAGGCACCCAATGCTCTAGTTTTAGAAATTAGGAAACAAGGGGCGCCAGGGTGGTTCAGTCAGTTAAGCATCTGACTCTTGATTTCAGCTCAGGTCATGATCTCATGGTTTGTGGGGTCGAGCCCCATGTCGGGCTCGGCGCTGACAGCGCGAGGCCTGCTTGGGATTCTCCGTCTCTCTCTCTCTCTCTGCCCCTCCCCTGCTTGTGCTCTCTCTCAAAAAAGAAATAAACTTTAGAACAATTAGGAAAAAAACCACCAATTGCACATCCTTGGAACCACGGTTCTGATTCTAGGAATTTATCATCTCTTCTCTAAGAAAGGAAGTATGGACTTACAGAAAGTATAGAAAGGTACCAGAAAAACACACCCCTGACCCCATCATGTGTGGCCTACTTAGCAATGAGCTTCCTTCAACTTCTAGGCCAGGGATCGGCTCTGCGCTCAGCCATGAGTGGGGGGCGGGGGGGGGTGCAGCCTGAGCCCCCGCCACCCCTGAGGTGTTGACCTACGGCACTGACGGGCCTGGGGGGGTAGGGGGGAGTTTACGGGTAACTTGTAGGGTGAGGCCTATGAGTGGTGCATGGCACCATTTGGTGACCCAAAGGATTTACGGCCACGTGACAAGATCACTTTGAATAATCCTCATGGGGCCGATGGGTTCTTGGGATGTTAATCAGGAAGTATCTCAGTTGGGATCTGAGCTGCCTCTGGATCTCTATCAGGAAGCTTTGCAGACGGGGCGTGGGCCAGCAAGGCACTGGGGCCCTCTGCCAGAGCCGGGGTCATGGAGCCAAGGGCCCGCTGGTTCCTCAGCTCAGCTGGGAGGTAGGACTTTGTGCTCACCTGGGAACCCCTGTCCCCAGCCCTCCCTCCCCTCTCCCTTGAAGCCCTCTGCCTCCTGCCGTGGCCATTCTCTGATGACCCATGCCACCCCCCTGCCCTCTGTGAGCCTAGAACCCAAAGGTGAGTATCGGGGTTAGGAGGCTGGATCCCCAGTAGATCCTGAGGAGAGGTGAACACGTGAGGTCGGGCCGGGGTGGGGGGTACAATGGTCTGAGCACGAGTTGTTTTTTTTCCTTTTTTAAATGTAGTTATTTACTTTGGAGACTCAAGAGTACAACCACAGATGGAGAAACATCAACCCTTTGAAGGTTTAAGCAAACACTTTCTGTGTGTGCCTAATGTGAGTCCACACCAAAAGAATCAGCCAGATGCTCTCAGCAGCAGGTCTTTTTTTATAATCTTTTATTTTTTATTTTTTTATCCTCAAGTGAGTTAACATGCAGTGTAGTCTTGGCTTCGGGAGTAGAAACCAGTGATTCATCGTTTACATAGGACACCCAGTGCTCGTCCCAACAAGGGCCCTCTTTCATGGCCGTCACCCATTTTCCCCACCCCCAGCAACCCTCAGTTTGTTCTCTGCATTTAAGAGGCTTTCGTGGTTTGCCTCCCTCTCTGCTTTTATCTGGTTTTTGCTTCCCTTCCCTTATGATCATCTGTTAAGTTTCTCAAACTCTCCATATGAGTGAAATCGTGTGATATCTTTCTCTGACTTATTTCGCTTAGCATGATACCTTCCAGTTCCATCCACATGGTTGCAAATGGCAAGATTTCATTCTTTTTCATCACCAAGTAGTATTCCGTTAGATACATATACACCATATCTTAATCTATTCATCAGTCGATGGACATTTGGGCTCTTTCCATCCTTTGGCTATTGTTGATAGCGTTGCTATAAACATTAGGGTGCATGTGCCCCTTCGAATCGCCACTCCTGTATCCTTTGGATAAATTCCTAATGGTGCAACTGCTGGGTCACAGGGTAGTTCTATTTTTAATTTTTTGAGGAACCTCCACACTGCCTTCCAGAACGGCTGCACCAGTTTGCATTTCCGTCAACAGTGCAAGAGGGTTCTCCTGTCTCCACATCCTTGCCAACATTTGTTATTTCCTGAGTTGTTAATTTTAGCCACTCTGACCGGTGTGAGGTGGTATCTCATTGTGGTTTGGATTTGCCTTTCCCTGATGATGAGTGATGTTGAGCATCTTTTCATGTGTCTGTTGGCCATCTGGATGTCTTCTTTGGAAAAGTGTCTATTCATGTCGTCTGCCCATTTCTTCACTGGATTATTTGGTTTTTTGGGGGTGTTGACTTTGGTAAGTTCTTTATCGACTTTTGATACTAACTCTTTACCCAATATGTCATTTGCCAAGTATCTTCTCCCATTCCATCGGTTGCCTTTTAATTTTGCTGATGAGCATGAGTTTTGAAACTGCAGGTCTATGACCATAGGTTGTAAAACTGATCTTGTGTGTGATGACCAGCATCTCTTCAGACAGAAAAAAAAAAAAAAACAAAAACTTTCATACTGTATAATTCCAATTATATAAACTTCTGGAAAATGCAAACTAATCTCTAGCAGATGAGTGGCTGCCAGGGATCCGGGGGCGGGGGGGGGGGGGGCGGGAGGGATTACAAGGGGCAAAGGAATACCCTGGGGGTGGCGGGTATGTTCACTCTCTAGAGGGTGGTGACAGTTTCATGAGGATGCACGTCGACCAAAACTTAACAAACTGTACACGTTAAATATGTGTGGTTTACTGTACGTCGGTTATACCTCAATAAAGCCATAAACAAATAAAAGAAACAGAAGAGGATAGAACAGAACAGGGTAGACGAAGCCAGCCAAGAAGGAAGAGGAGCCGGTGTTGGCTGGGGGTGAAGAGCAGTTCCCAGAAGGGGGATAAGAGCTGCACTTGACCCTGTTTGAGGAAACTATCCCAGGAGTTTGGAAAGCACGAACTTTTGAGGAATGCACTAACCACGCTGCCTCTAGGCTTTCCGGCCTGCTCTCACAACCTACAGACCCTGGACTTGAGCCATGGCTCCGGCTGGGTTTGCGACTGCCCTCTGCGGACTGGCCGCGCCCGTGAGCCAGTTCTTCCATGTGCCCTTCGCCCCTGCCTGATGGAGATTTTGTGCAATTCAGTGGTTTTCGTCAACCGACAGGCTCTTCCAGTTTGTCTGAAGTCAAGGGGAGGTTTCCAGCAACCAAGGGACCAAGGTCCCATCAGCAACCGAGGACCTCTCCCCTTCGGTCCCAGATGGGGTTTCCTCTACTTCCAACCCAAGGTTTTACATACATCTTCCCCTCCCTCGAGCTGATTTGTGGCCCTAACTGCGTAAATGTAGGACGGACCTGTCACCCCTAGATTCTCTGATGGTTTAGTATATTGCATACCCTTCAAGTGATACATTTTAGCTCCACATTTCAGAAACTTTGACATTAAGGCTAGCATATACTTAGGCTCAGCATATAAGGGCGAAATGTGGATCTGCTCAATAAAACAGGAAACTATTAAACAAAAGGAAGAGCTGAACTTGAGCGAGGAGGGGAGGGGGATCCTAGGGCAGCTGAGGGTGAGCTGTTTCTGGCCCCAGGCGAGGTGCTGGTGATCCACCAGGAGGCCTGGAGACAGCGTGGCCTGGGCCCCAAGGACGGCATGCGGGGCTGCTGTGGGCGGCTCCCAGCGGGCTGCCCAACTGAGACGAAGGAGCTCCTGGTCATCCCCAAGGGCAATACCAAGTCAGAATATGACGGCTGCAGGAAATACAACAGGAAGAACTGCTGGGCCCCGGGAAGCATCCTCCCCTACCCCCCACGCCCCCTCTTTCCTCCTAAGCCTTCCACTTTTGAGGACTTGGGACAGGCCCGGTGGCTCTTTCTTTCCAAGAATCGAAATCATAGGCCATAGGTTCCCACAGAGTGCTCTTGGGTAGATCGCCTTGTAGTCTGCAAAACAGACCTAACTAGAGAAGCTTCCAGCCAGGGAAGATGAAGCATGCTGTTCTGGAACCCCTTACCCAGAATTCTTTGTGGCAGAGGAGATGCCCTTCTCTCAGCAGGTAAACGGGATGCGCTGAAGTTCCCAGGTTGCCGAGTTCACCCCAAGGTGGTGTAGGAACTTCTCTCTGTAGCTCCTCCTCCCTGGCAATTGTCCTGGGCCGAAGGCCTCTCCCTGGTCTTCCTCCTTGCACCTGAGAGGCAACAGGTCCAGGAGGGTAAAGTTGGGTATTCGAGGGTGTTCACCTCACTGAGGGTGAGGGCAGCGTGAAGCGAGGAGACAACCCAGCTGCTGGAAGTAGATGACTGCCATTTCTGCATGTGACAGTCCTCTGTGACTGGGCCTTCCTACACCACGAGGCTGAAATCCTTTGAAGGATACTTCACCAAGGTCCCCGCCACAAAGGCCCAGGATGTGTGAGAGGTGACCGATGAGACACATCATCCAGGATTTGTAAGATGGAAGGAGAAAGGTAACCCTCGCCCCTACGCCCCACTGTTACTTCTGCTCAGTTCTGCTGGCAAGGGTGGACTGGGGACATCGGAGTCTCCCAGGTCAATTTCCAGGATCCTATCACCAACATTGTGGATGTCATGGCTTTTTGGGCTCTGGATGGCATTAAGTTGATGCGTTCTTCAATGCGACATTTAAGTGGGCAGCCTCCAAGGCAGCAGTTCCCCTGGTGGGTCAGTCCTGCAGTGTCATTCTGGAGGTCCGGCCAAGAGCCAATTCATCCAGTCCTTCCAACGATTGTGCACACCTCACTCTCTGTATTAAATTACATACTGCCTAATTTATTTTGAAATGCATCAAAAATAAGATGGATCGGGGAGCCAGGGCGGCTCCGTCGGTTAAACATGTGACTCTTGATTTCAGCTCAGGTCAGGATCTCACGGTTTGTGAGGTCGAGCCCCATATTGGGGGCTGTCAGCGCAGAGCCTGCTTGGGATTCTCTCTCTCCCTCTCTGCTCCTCTCCTCACCCTTCAAAATAAAGAAATAAATATTTAAAAACGTAAGATGGATCAATGGATGGGTAGAAGGATGGGCCAAGGACCAAAGTGTGATAAAAAAAAGGACGCTAGAACGTTAGTGAGAGAATCTCACTCTCTATGAAGGTGTTCAGTTTCAAATTCTTTCGATGTTGCTGTACAGTTTGAACACATTCATAATAAAATGTCGAGGAGAGAAGTGTCTTCTTAGAAGAACCGGAATGTTTTCTTTTTCCCACAGGTGAACCCTGATGATGCAGGGACCTCAGAAATGATGAGAGCTTTCTATGGCAGATGGTGGAAAGGGGTCCTGACACTATAGGTGAACCGAGCAGTTGTTTTGGCCTCGGCTGGGTGCCCAGCGGTGTGGAGAAATCTTCCAGGGAACGGAGGCAGAACTGGGTGCGATGCTAAAGCTCTACCTACCAACAGGGGCCTCAAGAGCTCCTGCATTTCTGACTGCGCCCCCAGGTAGCCCGAGGTGAAGGTGGGAAGCGCTCCTTTGGGCTCCCTCTCGCAGAATATGCTGGTTTCCAGGCTGGAGTCACTGCAACACCCCCTCTCCAAGATTCACTTTCCTCCTTTATAAAGCGGTTTAATGATAATCCTCACCCACAGGGTTATGTGAGATCCAGTAAGACCGTGCCTGGCTCCACCCTAAGGTTTCAGTAAAGAGTGGCCATTGCTGTCGTTATAATTAGTCCCGGAGTGGGGCTGCTGAAGCTCAAAACGGAAAGCTTTCATGTGGCGTACAGGAACATGACGGAAAACACACTGGGGTACGCTCCTGGAGGCCTGGGAGATGAGCAGTCCCCAGAGGGTCCCCTTTCCTCCGGGGACTGTGAAGACCACAGCCTGGAGACAGGCCAGGCCTGGACTCAGACCCAGTCTCCACTTCCTCCAAGAACACCGTTTCCTGAGCCAGCAGGATGACTGGTAAAACAGCCTCAAGAAGAATGGACAGCTATTCTTACAGCAGACTTCTTTTTTTTTTTTTTTTTTTAATGTTTATTTTTTGAGAGAGAGAGAGAGAGAGAGTATGAGCACGAGCAGGGGAGGGGCGCAGAGACAGTGGGAGACACAGAATCCGAAGCAGGCTCCAGGCTGAGCTGTCAGCACAGAGCCCGACACGGGACTCGAACTCACAGACCGCAAGATCATGACCTGAGCAGAAGTCGGACGCCAACCGACTGAGCCAGCCAGGCGCCCCAGACTTCTAATTAATAAATGGAGAAGGAAGGAAGGAAACAGAAATCAACACCAGGCAAATACTACAATAAAAACTGCTGCAGAAAGATCCCCTGAGGGTTGCTAAAATTAGTGGGCAAAAGTTTGAGAAGAAACAGAACATCTGCATAGTCAAAATATCTTCCCCAGGATATTTACTAACTCACAAAGGGAAAAAAGTAACACAGTGGACAAACCTAGCAGACACCACCTGAACCCCATGACCAAGGTCAATGTGACCAGAAATAAGACAAATTGATATCATGATGCCCTGGTGCGCTGCACTGAGGAGGACACAGCATCGTTCCTGTGGCATCCTTGCCAAAAATGCAGAACCTCTTTCCAATCATGAGAAAGCATCAGACAAACTCAAATTGAAGGACAATCTACAAAATAACTAATCAGTACTCTTCAAAAGGGTCAAGGTTCCGTAGCAACGTTTTTTTAGATACGTCTCCTGCGGCAAGGGAAATAAAAGCAAAAATAAACTGCTGGGACTCCATCAAAATAAAAAGCTTCTGCACAGCGAAAGAAACAATCAACAAAATTAAAAGGCAGCCCACAGAATGGGAGAAGATATCTGCAAATGATATATCCAATAAAGGGTTAGTATCCAAAATACATAAAGAACTTCTACAACTTGCCCTCCCTCAGGAGCTCACAGTGAGATCCTTCGAGCACACAGCAAGATGATGGCTGCCTACAACCTGAAGGGAAAGCTCTCATCAGACACCAACCCCGTGGACACCTTGGTCTTGGATTTCCAGCTTCCCAAACTTGTGGCTACTAGGAAATTTTTAATTACATATATGCTTTCCAGTATATTCTTACTGGGCAACACTGCTGTAGAATGCCAAGTCTTAATTCTTTTCTTTTTTTTTAATTTTTTTTTTTAACGTTTTTTTTATTTTTGAGACAGAGAGAGACAGAGCATGAACGGGGGAGGGTCAGAGAGAGAGGGAGACACAGAATCTGAAACAGGCTCCAGGCTCTGAGCTGTCAGCACAGAGCCCGACGCGGGGCTCGAACTCACGGACCGCGAGATTGTGACCTGAGCCGAAGTCGGACGCTTAACCGACTGAGCCACCCAGGCGCCCCAGCCAAGTCTTAATTCTCAACCTAGTATACTCTACATCCTACTTTTGAAAGGGAGAATGTCAGAAGGTGTCTCCTCCTATATTTGGAAGAGGACAAAGACTTCTAATCACTAAAGAAGATTCTCATCATTGGAGAAGGCACTATTTGAGTCTGAATAACAAACCTTATTAAATAATTCTTATCTCCTGTTAGTTTCCACTATATAGTCACCTTCCCACAATTCAGTACCTCTGCAAGCTCCAATTCCCCCACTTTTCTAGTTACTTCTCCACAATTTATCGTCTTTTGCTAAAATTGTATATAAGCCTCCAGGTCTACCTGCTCCTTGGAGTTTCTCACTTCTGTTCTGAGGCACCTCCTGTGTGCATATAAAATAAGTCTTTTCTTCTGTTAAAAAACAAAACAGAAACCCTCAACAGCCAAAAACCAAATAATACAATTTAAAAATGGGCAGAAGACATGGGCAGACATTTCTCCAAAGAAGACATACCGATGGCCAACAGACACATGAAAAGATGCTCGAGACCACTTATCAGGGAAACGCAAATCACTTGTGCTGGTTTTACGGCTTTTCTGTAAATCTAAATTTAGTCTGAAGTAAAAAGATTAAAAAAGAAATAGGCTTGAGGCACCTGGGACGCTTAGCCAGTTGAGGTTGAGCTTCTGACTCTTTTTTTTTTTTTAATGTTTGTTTATTTTTGAGAGGAAGAGAGGCAGCACGCAAGTAGGGAGGGGCAGAGAGAGAGAGAGGGAGACACAGAATCCGAAGCAGGCTCCAGGCTCTGAGCCGTCAGCACAGAGCCCAACACGGGGCTCGAACCCACGAACCGCGAGATCGTGACCCGAGCAGACGCTTAACCAACTGAACCACCTAGGCGCCTCGAGCTTCCGACTCTTGATTTCGGGTCAGGTCATGATCTCAGGGTTCATGAGTTCGAGCCCCACGTCGGGCTCCGTACTGACGGTGCAGAGCTTGCTTGGGATTCTCTCTCTCCCTCTCTCTCTGCCCCTCCCGCGCCCGCATTCTCTCTCTCAAAATAAATAAACTTAAGAAAGAAAGAAAGAAAGAAAGAAAGAAAGAAAGAAAGAAAGAAAGAAGAAATAGCCTCCAGGTGGCAAGACGTTGAGGACACGGACCCTCTCAAACTCGCTGCTGTCAGTGTAAATGTGTTGCACACGCTCGAGTCAGTAATTCTGCCTGCGGGAACTGAAGCCAGATTTACCTGCACAGGTGGGAGAGGCTTGCCTGGCACATTAGACCTACAGTATTATTTATACCAACAATAAAAAAAAAAAAAAAAAGCTGGCAAAAACGCTACAAGACTACCTATGGCCTCACAAATTACAGTAATTCTGTGAGCAGCTGAAGTACAGAGTGAGGACCTATTTCATGTGCCGACAGATACTCTCTCCGGGATAACGAGGTCACTGAGAAGCAGTGAGGTCTAGCACACTGTAGACTGTTCGCTCCACTCATGGAGAGAAAAAAAAGAGGGGGTGCATATTAGCACTTGCTTGGAAATGCAGTTTTTGGGTTTTTTTCCCAGAAAGGCAGAAGATAAGAGCGGTTGTCTCCATGGAGGGGAACAGGTGCCTAGAGAACGGAAGTTTGGAGGGAGACTTTACCCTACAGACTCTTTTGAACCTTAAGCCATGTGAACTTATTACCTTTTAAAAGACTGTTGTTAAAAAAAAAAAAAAAATCAACAAACAAGCCATCCCCGCACCCAGGATCCCTGGTCAAGCCTGTTAGAGTGAACACTCTGCTTTCTCCTCGAGCCCACAAAAACGGCAGTCGGGTAGAAAGAGGCTAGAAACCACAAGAACAGAAGGAACAGGAGGGGAGTGAAGAAGAGGGAACCCAGACACGCCTAGGGGACGCCGATGGCCGTGAGGTGACTGAGCCAGAAGGGAGGCCCACCTAGGCACCCATGGAGGGGTTGGGGGAGGCGACGAGAGGCAGCTGAATGGAGAGACTAGGACAGCAGGCACCAGTTCACTCTGAGAGTGGGAATAAGCTGAGGACCCCCAGGACCCCTTGAACCTGATAGGAGACTTCAGAGGGTGAAACAGGGGGACTCCAGGAACAGCTCAGGGTGGGATCCATGTTGAACACAGGCCGGGCCCTCTGGCATGGGGCTGGTGGCTAACGCACAGAGGTCAAGAGTCTGCTAGACCTTGGCCTTGAACCTCAGCGACCCTGCATGGATTTGCCAGGGGCGAAACCACACGTTCCAGTGCGGTACAGAAAGGGGCTCTCCTCAACCGTGAGCCTAGGTCATCCCAGAAGCTGGGAACGACCGGGGGCCAAGGACATCCCAGTGGCTTCTAGACCCTTATTCCCTTCTTCAGGAACACAGAGACCCCCGCCCCTCTCTCCCTCCAAAGCCACAATGAACTGAGTACTCGCTGGTTTTGCTGGCCCGGCATCCACTCCCCTTTCTCTGGAAACTGCCCCTGACTCCCTCTGGGAGAAGCCCAAACCCACTCCCAGTTTTAGGTGCTGGCATTCAGCCCAGAGATTTTCCCCAGCATTTCAGAAAAAGGGGTCCTCTCTTTCCTTTGCTTTGTGAATGGGACACGAACCTGGAGCCACTGAGGCCATCTCCTCCCCAGAGGAGGAGAAAGAGGACAGCACAAAGAAACACAGGGCCCAGGGATGGGACGGTGACTTCCAGGCATTGTCTGAGTTCCTGAATCTAGCTGAGCTTGAAGCCATCTACTTCCGGAGCGCTTGGGTATCTGCCCGTTCGAGCACGATTCTGTTGCTTGCAAACGAGAGCGGGGTTTCTTGACAAACAGCAAGAGACAGGGGCTGCAGGCAGCCCGCCAGGGCAAGTGCAGAGAAGAGGTATGAAGGTACGAACATGCATATGTGGAACGAGACACCAGCATCACAGAAAAAAGGCTGGAAGGACATACACAGATAGGCCTTCTGCACGGAACGACCGTCACAGAAACCAGCTTTCTTTGAAAAATAAGGCAAGTTCCTTTTAACTCCTTTCTGTCCTCAGTTTCTTTCGTGACCACGACACAGGGGGCCCTTGCCGCCCTCGGGGTCAAGCCTACACGTGTTAACGGGGCCCTGAGGGAGCTGTCCCTGCAGAGCCATCCAATCTCTTCCCTTGACACTTCCGGTTCCACCACCTACATTTCAGCCGTGCCAGCCTCCTGGAAGTTCCCCTTGTTCACACCTTGACCCTGGCACGTGCTGTTACCTGTGCCTCCATCTTGCCACTTTGTCTGGCTCGCTCTTCCTTGAGCCCTGAGCCATCCGCCTGTCCTGGACGCCCTCCCCATACCCCAGACTGGCTAAGGACCCTCCCGCCCCAGGCTCCCCTGGTCCAGCACTGACCACTTTGGCTCATCACTGCCTGAGGACTAATACCTAGCACAGGACCCAAGACGGGGGAGATTCCAGGAAGTGCGGGGTGGACGAATGAGACAGAGATGACTAAACAAGGTACGGACAGGGTTTGTTTCACTTCTGGGTCCCTAGCACCTGGCACAGAGCATGGAATAAAAAAATGTTCACAGGAGGTATGCTGAAAGAATGAGACCGAAAGTAAAAAGTCTGAGATATAGAAAGATACCAGCTCCATAAGAAAAAGACGCATTATTCAATCAATGCTGTTGGGACAACTGGACAGCCAACTATGAGAGAAAATAGGAAGGATCCCTACCTCACACCTAATACCCAAATAAAGTGCAAGCTGCATCGAAAACTTAAACATGTACGTACACAAATAAGACTATAAAACTACTAGAAGAAAACTTAAGAGAAATCACTGACAATCTAGAAACAAATAATCTTTCTACGTATGCCACAAAACCTAAAGGTTATAAAAGAAAAAATGAATAGATTTCACTAAGGTTAAAAAAAAAAGCACAAACGTTTTACACAGTAAACAACAACAACAAAAAGACAAAATACACAAAGTCAAATGACAGTGTTGGAAAAAAAAAGATTTGCTAACTTTCATACAGAAAGAGCTCCTACAAATTAATTAGACAAAGACCCCAACGACTTGCTAGAAAAACGGGCCAATACTACGAGACTGATTACCGAAAAATTCAAATGACTTTTAACCAGGTGAGAAGACGCATAACTTTGTTCACGACGAAGTAAATATTAAAAGTACACACGAGGGGCACCTGGGTGGCGCAGTCGGTTAAGCGTCCGACTTCAGCCAGGTCAGGATCTCGCGGTCCGGGAGTTCGAGCCCCGCGTCAGGCTCTGGGCTGATGGCTCAGAGCCTGGAGCCTGTTTCCGATTCTGTGTCTCCCTCTCTCTCTGCCCCTCCCCCGTTCATGCTCTGTCTCTCTCTGTCCCAAAAATAAATAAACGTTGAAAAAAAAAATTAAAAAAAAAAAAAAAAGTACACACGAGAGGGCTGCCCGGGGGCGGGGGGGGGGGGGGGGGGGGGGGCTCAGTCCGTGAAGCGTCCAGCTCTTGATTTCGGCTCAGGTCAAGATCTCACGGTTCGTGGGTTCGAGCCCCACGTCGGGCTCCACGCTGATAGTGCGGAGCCTGCTTGGGATTCTCTCTCCCTCTCTCTCTGCCCCTCGCTCACTTGCGTGTGTGCACACTCTCTCTCTCAAAATAAATAAATAAAACATTTAAAAAAAAAACTACAAATGAGGAACTGATTTCCAACTCTTGGATTGGAGAAGATCGACAAGTGTCCTAGCCCTGTGTGTGGAGGAGGGGGAGGGGATCTTGCCACTGGATGAGGAGCTGACTCCGGGCGGAAAAGCAGCATCCCAGCTCACATTCCCACAGACCCACGCCCAGGAATAACTACAGGGAGACACCCTCGCGTGGGTAGCCAAACTAGCGACCCTCGCGTCTTGCTGCTCCTGTATACTCCTAACGACTTTTGAAAAAACTTAGCACACTCTTGACATCCTTCGAAGACTGTCATATCCATTTTTCCATCCTAGGCTAAAATAACTGCGAACAGCATGAACTTCTGGCTCAGGATGTGAGAGAAATTGGCATTTTATTTTATTTTACGTGAAAAAGAATTTTTTTAATGTTTGTTTATTTTTGAGAGAGACAGAGGATGCAAGTGGGTTAGGGGCAGAGGGAGAGGGAGACACAGAATCCAGAGCAGGCTCCACGCTCCGAGCGGTCAGCACAGAGCCCGACGCGGGGCTCGAACCCACGAGCTGTGAGATCATGACCTGAGCCGAAGTTGGACGCTCAACCGACTGAGCCACCCAGGCGCCCCAAGATATTGACATTTTAAAACAAATCTGTTACACTGTTCTTTTTAGCACAGGCAGAGGACTAATAAGCCCACGGAAACCTTAACAGCCACCATCGGTCATCTTAAAATCCGCCAACTAGCTGCTCTTCAGCTGTGCTCACACAGTTCCTTGTTGTCCTGGAAAGTTCAGTCTACGCTGTATTCTGCTTTCTCTACAAAATTTTCTCCTGACATGTTTTTATGCTCAAATGTCCTATTAAATTCCTCTGAAACAAACAAACACACAAAAAGTGTGTCTATAACTTAGAATCAAAATGTGATATTAATGAAAACTTTTCTCTCACACTGAGGTATCATTATAATTACCATTGGTATACCAGCGATCCAAACAGCACGTGTTACACAATTTGATGCATGATTATTAAACATAAAGAGTAAATCTGGGGGGGGGGGGCGCCTGGGTGACTCAGTTGGTTAAGTGACCGACGTCCGCTCAGGTTATGCTCCGACAGTTCGTGGGTTCAAGCCCCGCGTCAGACTCTGTGCTGGCAGCTCGGAGCCTGGAGCCTGCTTTGGATTCTGTGTCTCCCTCTTTCCCTGCCTCTCACCTGCTCACGCTCTGTCTCTTTCTCTCTCTCAAAATTAATAGACGTTAAAAAAAATTTTTTTTTAAGAGTAAATTTTTATGGGTGAAGGGAGTCAAAAGGTACAAACTTACAGTCATTAAAAAAATGTATTTATTTTTATCTTTTTAGGTAGGCTCGATGCCCAACATGGGGCGTGAACTCACGACCCTGAGATCAAGAGTCGCAAGCTATACCAACTAAGCCAACCAGGCACCCCCACCCCCAAATTCTTTTTCTTGACCAAAGACGCACGCCCTACTACAGTGGGCTGGGAAATGTGTTTCTGTCATTGATATTTCAAATTGTTCTCTTGTGATCCTGGAGGTTTCTACACGTGGAGTAACGCATCAGCATCATCGTGTGATCAGAAAGGGGGAAGACATTTCTTTTTTTTTTTTCTTTCCAAAGCTTTGCTTATTTATTTAAAGTGAAATCATTTTCTTTTTAAGTTTATTTATTTTGAGAGAGAGTGCGAGCGCCTGTGGGGGAAGGGCAGAGAGAGATGGAGAGAGAATCCCAAGCAGCCTCTGCACCATCAGCACAGAGCCCGTCAGGGGCTCGATCCCACGAAACGAACCGTGAGATCATGACCTGAGCCGAAATCAAGAGTCAGATGCTCGGGGCGCCTGGATGGCTCCGTTGGTTAAGCATCCCACTCCTGATCTCAGGTCCGGTCATGATCTCGTGGTTCGTGAGTTTGAGCCCCACATTGTGCTTTGTGCTGCTGACAATGCAGAGCCTGCCTGGGATTCTCTCTCTCTCCGTTCTCTGCCCCTCCCCACCCCCCAAAAAATAAATAAATAAATAAATAAATAAATAAATAAATAAATAAATAAAAACCAGTTGGATGCTTAACTGACTGAGCCACCCAAGAGCCCCATTCCAAGATTTTATTTAAATTTAAGTTAGTTAACATATAGCGTAGCATTGTTTTCAAGAGTAGAATCTAGTGATGCATCAGAAGACACTTCTGTTCATACTTCTCCCCTATCTTCTGGAGAGCAGGGTCATTGGAAAGGGAAGAAAGGAAGGAAAACCGAGCATATTCGTCAGGCAAGTCGGGTGAGATTGTGGAGATCTAGAAAGAATTTCTAGAAGGAGTGTGGGGGTGGGGTGGATGAGGGATACGTGTCCCTTGGCTCGGAGTCTGCCTGCCAAGTGCCACATAAGCCGGAATGGCTTAAAAATGCTGATGGCAGCATTCTTTGGATAAGCATAACCCAGAGATAACCTAAAAGTCCACCAACAGGGGCCTGGGACATCCACACTATGCACTAACTGCTGTGAGGAAAAGTGTGGGATAGATTTTCAAAGTAGGCTGTAAACAAGGACAAAATTGGGCACAAAACAGGGCGAATTAATATACTGCCAGTTATGTGAATTAAACACACACATACCTAGACTGGGCTGGGTTGTGTGCACAAGACCTCTGGAAGGTGGCTGTGACCTCTGGTGTCTCCCTCTCTGACCTCTGACCTCCTACTCTTCCATTCACCCTCTGGCCCAGCTACAGACACGGCCACATTATTCCTGAAACCCCTTCGGCATGCTCTGGCCTCAGGGTCTTTGTACTCCCTGTGACTTACGCCTGAAACACACTTCTCCAAATATTCACACGTCTGCACGTTACTCAAGTCTCTAATCAAACATTCACCTCCTCAGAGAGGCTTTCCTAAACCCAGCCTCATGTGTCCCTTCGCCCGTTACACCTAAGCCTTCTTCCCTGCTTCACTCTTTCCTACTTAGTCCCACCTGACACAGAATAGATTTTACTTTCTTACCTTGTTTAATATCTGTTTCCTGGCAGAATCTCAACTCTATAGGGCGGCAGAGACTTGGGTCTCTTACTAAACGGATACAGCCCCTAGGGCCTGCCAAGTAGTAAGGATTCAGCGAGTATTTCCTAATGAACAAAGGAGAGAAGCAAGACAGGCGACAGGCAGGCAGACAAGGATGGGAAACGTGTGTACTTTCCACCATATTCAATCCTTCTGTCCACCTGAATTTTTCTATCATGTGCATTAATGATGATCATGATGGGATGAAGTTAGAAATCAATAACAGAAAGCAATCTAAAAGGGCCCCAATATTTGGAAACTAGACAGCCACTTCTAAATAACCCGCGGGTCAAAGAAGGAATCACTGGAGAAACTGGAAAATATACAGAACCGAATGACAATGTAGATACAACACATCAAATTTTATTGGATGCATCTCAAGTAGTGCTTAGAGGGAAATTTTATTTATTCATTCATTCATTCATTCATTCATTTTTGAGAGAGAGCGAAAGAGCGTGAGCAGGGTAGGGGCAGAGAGAGAGGGAGACACAGAATCTGAAGCAGGCTCCAGGCTTCGAGCTGTCGGCACGGAGCCCGACGCGGGGCTCAAACCCACAAACCAGGGGATCATGACCTGAGCTGATATTGGACACATCGGACACACAACCGAGCCACCCAAGCGCCCCTAGGGAAATTTATATTTAAATACTTACATAGAAAAGAAGAAAGTTTAAAAACAATAATCTAGGGACACCTGGGCAGTCCAGTTGATTAAGCAACTGACTTCAGCCCAGGTCATGATCTCACGGCTTGTGGGTTTGAGCCCTACATTGGGCTCTGTGCCGACAGCTCAGAGCCTGGAACCTCCTTCGGGTTCTGTGTCTCCCTCTCTCTGCCCCTCCCCCAATGCACGCTCTGTATCTGTCTCTCTCTCTCAAAAATAAATATGCATTAAAAAAATGTTTACACAATAATCTAAGGTTAAAAAAGGGCAAATTAAACCCAAAGCAAATAGATAGAAGACAATAAGGATAACAGAAGAAATCAATGAGGGGCACCTGGGTGGCTCAGGTCATGACCTCGCGGTCCGTGAGTTCGAGCCCCGCGTCGGGCTCTGTGCTGACCGCTCAGAGCCTGGAGCCTGCTTCAGATTCTGTGTCTCCCTCTCTCTGACCCTCCCCTGTTCATGCTCTGTCTCTCCCTGTCTCAAAAATAAATAAACATTAAAAAAATTAAAAAAAAAAAAAGAAGAAATCAATGAAATAGAAAACAGGCAAGTGAGAGGAAAATAACAAGACCAAAGGTGATTTTTTTGATATATATGTTTATAAACCACTAGCAGGACAAGTGATCAAGAGTAAAGAAAAAACAAAAACAGGGGCGCCTGGGTGGTGCAGTCGGTTAAGCGTCCGACTTCAGCCAGGTCACGATCTCGCGGTCCGTGAGTTCGAGCCCCTCGTCGGGCTCTGGGCTGATGGCTCGGAGCCTGGAGCCTGTTTCCGATTCTGTGTCTCCCTCTCTCTCTGCCCCTCCCCCGTTCATGCTCTGTCTCTCTCTGTCCCAAAAATAAATAAAAACGTTGAAAAAAAATTTTTTAAAAATAAAAAAAAAAAAAAAGAAAAAACAAAAACATAAAATACCACTGTCCAGGATGAAAGAGGAGATTTGTCAAGCTCAGAGCTGAGCATGAAGCCTGCTCAAGATTCTCTCTCTCTCTCTCTCTCTCTCTCTCTCTCTCTCTCCTTCTGCCCCTCTCCCCCATTCACACACACTCACTCTCTAAAAATAAAAGCAAAAACAAAACAAAAAACCCATAATTTATGAAAATTGACACAAAGAAGTAGAAAACCTGAATAGTCCTATAACTAGTAAGGACACTGAATGTTATTAAAAACCTTCCCTTAAAGAAAACTGAAAGCCACGATGGACGTTTATATCAAATATTTAAGGAGGAAATCGTTCCAATTTTACACAAAATCTTGCAGAAAATAGAGAATAAGGGAACATTTTCCCAATTGTTTAATGAGGGAAGCAAAACCATGATATTAAAATCTGTCAAAGACATCACAAGAAAATAAAATTACATAATACATTACTCATGACCGCAGATGTTAAAAAAAAAAAACAAAAAAAAACCCCAAAAACCTCTTTAGGAAAATGTTGGCAA
This sequence comes from Prionailurus viverrinus, assembly GCF_022837055.1. Taxonomy (NCBI): domain Eukaryota; kingdom Metazoa; phylum Chordata; class Mammalia; order Carnivora; family Felidae; genus Prionailurus; species Prionailurus viverrinus. Next base: position 51,640,224 of record NC_062575.1, read on the forward strand.
ATCAAAGCCAGCAATATATAAAAAGGATAACACACCATGACCAAGTGGCATATTTATCCAGGACTACAAGACTGATTTAACAGTCTTTTAAAAAGTCAATAATTTGTGGGGAGACTGGGTGGCTCGGTCGGTTAAGTATCTGACTTCAGCTCGGGTCACGATCTCGTGGTTTGTGGGTTTGAGCCCCACACTGGGCTCTGTGCCGACAGTGCAGAGCCTGCTTGGGATTCCGCCTCTCTCTCTCTCTCTCTCTCTCTCTCTCTCTCCCTGCCCCTCCCCCACTTGTGTGTGCGCACTCTCCCTCTCTCAAAACAAAAAACTTTTAAAAAATAATAAAAATTTAAAAATCAATATTTTAATTCGTAGCGGTAATAGAATCGTGGTTGCCAGCCGCCAAGACAGCCCCCAATAATCTCTGTCTCCTGGCATTTACACCCCCGCAGTGTCCCTTCCCACATGACACTAGGGTCGGTCTGTGCGCCCAGCCGAATATGACGCAGCTGGTGGTGGATCACTTTTATAACCACAATTACGTTATACAGACACCGACTCTTCAGTCTGGGACGCGCTCACTCTTGGATCACTCTCTCTGGGGGCAGCCAGCTGCCAGATCACGGGTCGCCCTGAGGAGAGGTCCATGTGCAGAGCAACTGAGCTCTTGGGCCAACAGCAAGTGAGAAACAGACCTACCAGCGGCCGTGTGAGTGAGTCAGCTAGGAAGCCCACCTTCCAGCACCCGGCCAGCCTTCCGCTTGAGAGACTCAGAGCCAGAAGCACTCAACGAGGCCCCACCCCAATTCCCCGATTCTCGAGAACTGGGTGTGCTAATAATAAGGGTTTATTACCGCATGAAAAAGTACTCGACATCACAGTTCATCAGAGAAAAGTTTGACGCCCACTGGGCTGGCTAAAATTAAAGCAGGGCAAACAATGATTATTGGCAAGGATGTGGAACGGCTAGACCCACGCGGGAAAACTCTTTGGCAGCTTCATATCAAGTTAAGAATACCTTTATCTTTATCATACGACTCAGACATCTCACTCCTGGCTATCTCCCCAAAAGGAATGCAAACATACTCCTATAGAGACTCGTTCAAGAAGGTTTACAGTCGCTTTCCTGGTAACAGCAACAACAAAAAAGGGACATCCAAGTGCCCATCACTAAGAGAGTAGATAAAGTGCAGCATGTTTATATATTGGAATAAAGGAACACATAAAACAGCAGGAAGAGAAACAAATCACTGATACACGCAGCTGAAAGATCGCTCAAGCATCATGTGGATAAAAGCTAGACACTAAGTTCCTATTACCTGATTCCATTTAGATGAAGCTAATGATGATCGTGAGAGAAGTCATACAGGGTGACAGAACAGGAAAGGAAAGAACTTCCAGGGGTGATGGAAACTTTTTTTTTTTTTAATGTTTTATTTATTTTTGAGAGAGACAGAGTATGAGCGGGGGAAGGGCAGACAGAGAGGGAGGCAGAATCCGAGGAAGGCTCCAGGCTCTGAGCTGTCAAGCACAGAGCCTGACGGGGGGCTCGAACTCGTGAACCCCGTGTGAGATCATGACCTGAGCCGAAGTCGGACGTTTAACCGACTGAGCCACCCAGGCGCCCCGGAACTGTTTTAGATCTTGGAAGCTGGTTATATAGGTACATGCATTTATCGGTGCTAATTAAACTACACATTTCAGATCTGTACACTGCATTTACAGAGGCGGTATTAACAAAGAACATGCAAAAACTAAAATAATGAAACGTAAGAGGAGGAGTTTGGGAGGCCAGGGGCTGATTTCTTATTCTGTATTGCCCCAGGGGACTTGTTTCTTTCTCTCTCTGAAACATTTCCCTACTCATAAAACCAGAATGATCATATAAACTCCCTAATAAAGTGGCTAATATCATTTGTTGAGATCACAGAAAGCATAATAAATGAAAACTGCTATTGGTTAAGAAATTATTATAAAGAGTAAATAGCTTCGAGCCGGTCCCTGCCCTGGACGCCCTTCCCTGGATGTGTTCCAGCCAGCTGAAAGCCCACCCCAACACTGCTCCAGGGGATACGGGATTTGTGGTGCCTCAGGCGGGGCGGCACCTTCCTCCCACGGACTGACCCCATCCTCTACCACTGCCTCCGGGGCCCGCAGGGACGCACACTGCACCTGTCACCGGAGGAAACACGACTGGCTCTGTCTACCAAGCGACTGGGGGAATCCCACCTCCCCAACACGGGGTCCAAAGGATTCAGTAGTGGGGAACCCTGCCCTTCAGACTGGCCAATCAGACTGCCTTCCTCGGACTGCGGTGATTGGCTCAAGGACGGGGGTGTGAGCGAACCTGAACCACCGATTCAGCCTGGGAATTTGGGCGGAACTGCTGGGAAGAAGGACCTCTCTGCACCCCTGGAGTCACCAGGCAGGTGATTAATAGCCTCAGATGTCGGCTCCCAGAGAGCAGGGATTTTTGTCTGCTCTGTCGACTGCTGAGTTAGTTAAACCTCCTAGAATAGTTTTGTCTGCTCTGTCGACTGCTGAGTTAGTTAAACCTCCTAGAATACAGCAGGTACCAGGCAAAGATTTGTTGAGTGAACTATACAAGCCTGTCCTTGTCCCAGAAAACAATCCCACCTCTAGATCCCACCGATGCCTGGAGAGACCACCTCAGCTTAGTACAGACAGCGCCTGGGAGTGTCAGAGGCACAAGGGAAGCAGCTAATAAAGGGACTAAGAGTGCTCTAGGGATGCCATCTGGAGTCGGGCGGTCCCGGATTCAAGTCCTGCCTCTGCTACTTACTTGCTGTGGGACCTTGGGCACGTTTCTCAACCTCTCCGCATCTCCATTTCCTCTTTCTCTTCCTGGCTAGCAGGGAAGCTGGTGCATTCAAGTCTTGTGCATGAACTGACATCAGGTTACTGAGCAGCTCTGCTCAGTTTCTTCATCCATCAAGGTAGTGTTCATGTTTAAGCCTTAGTGCTCGTGATAATTAATGATATTTTACATTATTCTTTCTTTTTTAAGATTTTTGTTTTGTTTTCAAGTAACCTCTACACCCAACGTGGGGCTTGAACTCACAACCCCAAGATCAAGGGTCGCATGCTCTACCAACTGAGCCAGCCAGGCACCCCTACTCTTTTTTTTTTTTTTTGAATGAGATTTTGTGTTTTACTTTATTTATTTTTGTATATTTCTTTTTGAAGAGGGGAGGGGCAGAGAGAGAGAGACACAGGATCTGAAGCAGGCTCTGAGCTGTCAGCACAGAGCCCGACGCAGGGCTCGAACTCACGGGACTGTGAGATCATGACCTGAGCCAAAGTCAGACGTTTAACCGACTGAGCCACCCAGGTGCCCTTATGTTATTCTTTACTGTCTTATTAACAATATCTTCTCGGGGCGCAAGACCGAGGTGGGTTTGGCAGCCGAAGGATAGCTTAGTACAGAGGGGGAGCGAGGGCGCTCCTGAGGCGGGGCGCCTGGGTGGCTCAGCCGGTTAGGTATCCGACTTCAGCTCGGGTCATGATCTTGCAGTTAGTGGGTTCAGGCCCCATGTCGGGCTCCGTGCTGACAGCTCAGAGCCTGGAGCCTGCTTCGGATTCTGGGTCTCCCTCCGTCTCTGCCTCTCCCCCGCTCACGCTCGGTCTCTCAAAAATACATAAATATTAAAAAAACTGTTTAAGAGGGGGCTCCCGAGGAAATCGCCAGCTATATGGGGGCTTAGGGGGTCTGAAGTGGGGCCAACTGGAGCTGGAGAGCAGGAAAAGAGGAGAAGCCAAGAAGCTGGAAGCGGGGTAAGACTCCAGTGAGGGGCAGAGGCACATCCTGGGGGGCGGAGACATCAGGATAGGCCTCTCAGGAAATGACTAGAGAGGCTCAAGGAGGGGTGAACAAAGAGTAGGTAAGGTTTCTTTGGGGCATAGGAAGAAAATGTCAGGACTTCTGGTCATGTTTATGTTTTGAAGGAGGAGGAGGGAAAAGGGAGGAAGGAAAAGGAAGAGTAACAAGATGAAGGAAGGGGAGGAGGAAAAGGAGAAGAAATTGGGCTTTCCTAGGCGTAGACAGCTAGAGGAGCTACCCTCTCAGCAGGCAGGTGCCATCAGCAACCCCGGATGCTGAAAGGGTGACACAGGCGCCCTCTCCTGTCCACTCAGCGTATTGCAGCCCGGGCAAATGGATTCCCGGGGATATTCCCGGGTTGCAAATCAACCAGCCCTCACAAAACGGCTTCTTAAAAAAGACTCCTGCTCAGAAGCCACGGACTAAAAACTTAACAATGTGAGCGCAAGCATAATCCAACAAATGCCTCTGCATAGGAAGGGTGGGGCTGAAAGATGAGCAGTGGGATTAAATAGAGCTGACAGCACACTTCTCTCGTTTGGCTCTCTGTGTTTCTGTTAGGTCTTTGCCAGCTCTGACCGCCCCACACAAAGAATGTCAAAACTACACTCTCACAGAGAGTTTCCAAACGTATTTAACAACGCCTGTATAAGAAAATATTTTTAGCAAGAGGGAAAATATTTTTAGCAAGAGGAAAAATATTTGGGGGGGGGGCATGAATAAACTAAACATTTTTATTTTGCTTTTTATTTTTTTAATGTTTATTTATTTGGGGGGATGCCAGTGCAAAGGGGGCAGGGGCAGAGAGACAGAGAGACAGAGAGAGAGAGGGGATCCAAACAGGCTCCATGCTAACAGCAGCGAGCCCAAGTGTGGCTGGAACTCACAAACAGCGAGATCATGACCGGAGCCGAAGTTGGACGTTCAACCGATGGGCCACCCAGGTGTCCCTAAAAATTTTATTTTTTAAATATTAATTTCACACCTTCCAGCTTTTTAACATTTTTAAGTGCACACAGTATATGTTCACAGTATTATATGTCAGCACTATGCATGACTAGGTAACTGCACACACACACACACACACACACACACACACACACACGAGGAGAACGTGCAACATGTTTCCTTAACGGGACAGCATAATAAAAGCGGCAGCTGGAGGTCACCAGTAGCAGCCTGGCTGTCATGCAACATAACTCATGTGGTGCTCTGGAGATTATAAATAGACCCCAGGGAAGTGATTTTCAAATGTTCTCTGGCCCAGGAGGATCCTCTCTGGACAGTGGTAACAATAAAAATGTCCAGCCCTTCCTTCCCCAGATGGACCCAGTCAGGACCTGCAGGTGGCACTCCTGGGCAGCTAAGGGGAGCGCCCCACACCACTCACTTCTTTCCCTTGAGATGTCTTTCAGCATAACTAGTCCTCTCGGCAGCTGTGTTTAATCTGGCGATTGGTTAGTGCTTGCATTGAATTCTGAACGTCCACTGTATGGGTCATTTCTCAAAGCTCTATTTGGCTCTTTTTCCAACTGCCTGGTAATTTCTTTTTTTCTTTTTAATTTTTTTTTTCAACATTTATTTATTTTTGGGACAGAGAGAGACAGAGCATGAACGGGGGAGGGGCAGAGAGAGAGGGAGACACAGAATCGGAAACAGGCTCCAGGCTCTGAGCCATCCGCCCAGAGCCCGACGCGGGGCTCGAACTCACGGACCGCGAGATCGTGACCTGGCTGAAGTCGGACGCTTAACCGACTGCGCCACCCAGGCGCCCCTCAACTGCCTGGTAATTTCTGATGGCACTCATGTTTTCACATCCCTCCTGATGCGTCCCTTTCATATGCAAACCCAGGTATGTTACATCCACATCTGATCGTTCTGATATCCACAATGTTTCCAGATCTCGCTCGTGGTGCCTGGTTCTCCACACAGTACGTAACTTTTTATCAGATGTGCCAGGACGCCACCTGAAGGGATTCTCCGAGGCTCAGGCAGAAAGGGGACTCCTCCAGGGAGGGCTCGTTTGTCCTTGTCAGGCGCACACAGCCTGGGTTCATTCGCAGCTTGCTGTTTCCAGGGCCTTTCAAGGAGTATAATTCAGGCCCCAAACCCACGTGAGGGACCATCAGTGGCCACAAATTCTCACAGGAGACTTTTTAAAATCTGCCTCTAGCCCTAAGGCTGTGCCTTCCTCTGCAGGGTGGGTTTTTCCTAGCTCACCCTTTCCCTCAAGGTACCCCGTTCCTGGGATCTGGTTTTGCACAAGATGGTCCCCTGCCCAGAGTTCCCACAGGATAGCTCCTGTCCCCGGGGCCACGGGACTCTGTCAACGTCCCCAGAGTGTAAGGCGGCTTCAGTACTTACTCCCCTCCTTGGCTCCTTGCTCTGGGAGGAGTCCATTTCCTTCCTTGCAAGTACCCCATGCATTTCAAAGAACGCTTTAAACATTCTGGGAAGCATCAGGTAGTAGGAGGCCCTCTCCTGAGCCACACAGCCCTCTCTCTATTTGACTCACTTTTCGTTACTCAGATAACTCTGATCCCAGCTCCTAACCAGACACACATAATAACTGCTCCGTGCTAGTTAGGAACGTGCAGGGGAAAGCCCAGATCCTTCTGCCCGTGGTAAGCCTGTGAGAGCTGGCTGAGGAAGGGGGAGCGCTACCATCGCGAGGCAGGAAGTCCTGACCGTTCTGTTCGGCTACGACAGCGGGCCAGGAGCGCACAGTGAGAAGGATCCCACCAGAAGGCTTAGCATTAGGAGGATGATGGTGATGGCGACGGGAAAAACAGTAATACACTCGACAAACGTTTCTGCGGTGCTTAAGGGCCAGGCACTGTTTAATGCTCTGTGGATATGAACTCATGGCACCGCTGTAACAATACAACATACAGACAACAAAACTGAGGCCCAGAGAAGCTAAATAACTCGCCAGGGGTCACAAAGAAAGTGGCAGAACTGGGACTCACCCACAGGCAGCCCAGCTGCAGAGGACGGGTGCTTGGTCACTGAGCCACACTGCTATTTATTGAACTTAGAACGTGCCAGGCCTTTGCTAGGGGTGTTCCTGCATGCAGCAGACCCTCCCCATCAGACCTATGAGGTAAGGAGTCTGAAACACACCTCAGGAGGCTGAACTCAAGGTGTCGGCAGGGGAGAATACCTTTCCTTGCCTCTTTCAGCTTCTAGAGACTGCCTGCATGTCTTGGCTCACGGCCCCTCCTCCGTGTTCAAGACCAGCAAGGCAGCATATTCAAATCGTTCCCTCTCCCGTCTCCCTCTTTCACCTATAAGGACCCTTATGATTACACTGGCACACCTGGATGATGCAGGACCCTCTCTCCCTGTTCCCACACCCTTGATTTCAATCACACCTGTAAAGTCCCCTTTGTCACGGAAGTTAACCCATTCGACAGGTTCCTGGGATTAGGATGTGGACAACTTTAGGGGACAATTATCCCGCCTACTGTGAGTAGTAAGTCAGGAAAAATGACCAGTATTTTAGGAATAAACACAAACAAACCGGGATTTTCCCACTGCCCAGGGACGCCCCACGGCCCCCCCAGAAGTGTCAGCAGAACACTTTGCAAGAGTGCTCCCAACATGCCTGGCATCACCAATCACCAAACGTACGTATCTCGACCTCTCCCTCACCCCACCGCAGAAATCTTTGCTTAAAAAGATCCTTGGGGCACCTGGGTGGCTCAGCCAGTTAAGTGACCGACTTCGGCTCAGGTCATGATCTCATGGTTCGTGGGTTCGAGCCCCGCGTCAGGCTCTGTGCTGACGGCTCAGAGCCTGCAGCCTGCTTCGGATTCTGTGTCTCCCTCTCTCTCTGCCCCTCCCCTGCTCACGCTCTCTCTTTCTCTCGAAAATAAACAAACATTTAAAAAAAATTTTTTTTTAATATAAATAAATAAAAAGATCCTTGCTGGCAGACAGTCTTTCCCTTGCTGTCCCGCCCTCTGCTCCTGTGCAGTGTATTCAATAAACCTCTATCTCCTCTGTTCCACTTGCGTGAACTCTTTCATCGCTGGTGCTGCTGGCCTCCACCCAACCGGGTTGCCCCACATTTGCGGGCCCTCATGGGAACCCTCTGCCATCCGGATTTTCCAGGAATTTCTTGGGACATTCCCTCGTGGACCGATTCTACCCTCCTTGGGGAACTGACTGACGGTCAAGGTTACTCCTCGGTGAGGATCCGAAGCCCCAGGGGGAACCAGCCACGCTGCCCTTGCCCGAAAGGGTGAGGGATTTCCCCTTTGGCCCTTCAGAGGGATCCTTCCCTCCATCTCCTTTCTCTCTTTGGCCCTTCGGCGGCCTAACCCTAGTGCTCCTCAGACAACTGAAGATCTCTGGCCAGGGTGGCTCCCGCGTGTGGTCGGAACGTCCGAGGGATGACAGGTTGGACTGTCCGCGCCTATGAGGGCAAAAGACCCCTTTCCTCTGCTCTCCCGCTCCCCGAGGCCTCCGTTCCCAACGACCAGCACAACTGCAGTGGCACCTCGTCCAGGGCAAATCCACACACATTATGGGCTGGTGGGGACCCGTCTCTGACCCTGGCTGACTTCAGCCACCTTGCTTCTTTTGGGTCCCCCCCTTTTCTTCCTTTGTTCCTGTGGATCCGGCCACCATCTTGATCTATGGGGAAAGCATGTTGCTACACGTCTGAGTGAATCCAACAATTCCATGTACGAGGCACGGTTCAACAAGGATTCCGGCTCATACCACTGGAGGGTCCCCTCCCCCTAAATCCCGTGGACCTGGCCACCGAGGAATTTCACTCCAATCGCCTATCAGCATGTTAATCGAATACCGTGCTCTGGTCCGTAACGGCACAGAACCCCTGATGGGCCGACAAGTGTAGGCAGGGACGGCGCCCCCCAACCCCGCTTCAGCTTGAAGCAGCTACTGAGGATGAGGCCTCTCCCCTAAATGCCAAAGACCTGTCATTGTGGATCTGTCAGCGGGGAATGGAGAGGCCCCTTTTAGGCAACGGGCTTGAGCAGTGGAAAAGCAAGTAAGCGAAAAGGGCCCGTAGGGACCACTGGACTGAATGCACACAGGCTCACGAGGTGACCCACCTCAGAACATCCACAGGCCCCAGCTGACCGATGGGCTACTTAACTGGGCACCCGTATGGAACAAGGGACATTCCATACCTTCCCATACCTCCTCCCTCTCCCCCCTTAGCGATAGCCCCCCACCACGGCCGCGGAGCAGCCGGTCTCTCTTTTGCTGCCCCCTTACAGTGTGTGTCCGATAAACTTCTATCTCCCCAAGTAAGTAAGTAAAAAAATCATAAAGTAAAAAGATCCTTGCCTCCCCAACATAGCGTATCATCGATGACTTATGCTTCTTGTATTCACTGTTCTTTCCTCAGAAGTACGTGTCTACCACTCCGGCCTCCGTTGTGAGAACACAGCCAGGCCCACCCTGCTGAGTCCAAAGCATCTCAGCCAAAGGCGCAGATGCTGGATGTGCTGGTCAGCGCCCGGAGGCCTGACCCAGGAGAACGCACAGCTGCCGCAGGATCTGGAAAATTCTGCTCACACAGGCTGGGGGCCACGGCAAGGGGAAAACAGCAAAGGGAAAATACCAAACGACACGATTTTTAGAGTGTAAATACAGAAGAAGTCCGTGCACTCTAACGCCTAACAGCACCTCTAACTAAATCTACCCCAAGCTGAATTCCTGGTCTTTTCTGTCCAACCTGCCCCCCTGGAAGTCATGTCACACCCGATCCAGGGGAGATCGTGCCAGCGCCGCCTTCCAAACAAATCTACTGGGTATTCATTACTAAGGGGAAGAGGAAAGGTTCTTTTAGTGGTCACCACCTTAACCAAGGGATCCAAGTTACCATCACAAATGACGGAACAGACAGACATCAGGAGCCCCCTGAGGTGATGTCTTTAGGGCACACTGTCGTGTCTGTGGTGCTCCTGCCAAAGATGCTCAGTGTGAATCAAATCAGAGGGAGCAATCAGAAAACTCCAGACTGTGAGGCACTCTGGGACAACTGGCTTGGATTCTTCCAAATGTCAACGTCATGAAAAGAAAGAAGGAAAGAAAGAAAGAAAGAAAGAAAGAAAGAAAGAAAGAAAGAAAGAAAGAAAAGAAAAGAAAAGAATGCCATCATAGAGCAGGATCAGCAAACTTTTTCTGAAAAGGCCACGGCGTAAATATTTTAGACCTGTGGGCCCTAAAACCCAACTCTGCAGCCACAGACAATATGCTGTGTGCCAATAAAACTTTATTTACAAAGACAGGCAGTGGGCTGGATTGCTAAACCACGTCATAGATTAAAGGATACTAAGGAGGCATGACAATCAGGCGCAGTGCGTGATCCTTGAGCAGACCCTAGATTAAAAATAATAATAAACCACTAAAAAGGACGTTTTGGGGATAACTGGAGAAATCAGTTATGTATTAAATATGTATTAAATATTAGCTATGTATTAAATATTAGCTATATATTAAGTAATATTGCTATCAATATCATTGTTATCAATGTTAAGTTTGTGACATCGGTGCTGCGTTATATACGAGAATGTCTTTGTTGTTAGGAAACACAGACTACAATATTTATGTCCGCAACTTATTTTCAAATTGTTTAGAAAAAGAAGCGTGTGTATACATATGCACACGCATATATATATGAGAGCGAAACAAGGCAAACTTGTGGAAAGCTAATAACCGATGAACTAGATGGTAAAGGGTATATAACTGATGATCATACCATTCTTCCTTTTTTTCTTAAATAACTTAAGCTTTTTGTTTTGTTAAGTGTATTTCTTTATTTTCAGTGATCTCTACACCCAACACGGAAGGACTCACAATCCTGAGATCAGCATCTGAAGCACCAGCCAGGTGCCCCTACACCATTCTCTCTTTCAACTGCTCTGCGGGTTTGACATTTTTAAAGTGCTTTTGTTTTCTTTTTAATTTATTTTTGAGGGAGAGAGACAGAGCGTGAGCGGGGGAGGGGCAGAGAGAGAGAGAGAGAGAGACAACAGAATCCGAAGCAGGCTGCAGGCTCTGAGCGGGCAGCACAGAGCCCGACACGGGGCTCGAACCCACCAACTGTGAGATCACGACCTGAGCCGAAGTCGGCGGCCAACCCATTAAGCCACCCGGGCGCCCCTGGGTTTGCCAGGTGAAAAAACATCTCCAGAAACGGCGTCCTCCTCCCCACTCACCTTCTACCTAGAGTACTGTGGTCAACTCCTCCCTGCAGCCACCTTTACCCTAAGATTGCCAAAAGGCTCCTGTTAAAATATAACTCAGATCCTGTCCCTCCTTTGCTGATACCTTCCAGGGAGTCCCACCCACTCAAAAGGAAAACCAAAGCACTGCAGTGGCCCACGGGCCCTGGGCAACTTGCCCCCACCTTTCCACCCTCAGTTTCCTCTCTACCCTGTCTCTTTGCTCAGCCACACTGGCTTCCTCACTGCTTGTCAAACGTTATCAGGCAAACTCTCACCTCAGGGCCTTTGCAAGTGCAGGAATGTTCTTTCTCCAGAGAACTGCACTGCTGGCTCCCTCCTCTCCCCATATTCTCACTGAGGTCTCCCTGCTGCCTTCTCTAAACTTACAACCGTTCCCCCAGACAGTTCTTTTGCAGCCCTGATGCTTCCTCCAGAGCAAGTACTGCTATCTACTAGAATTCATAGTTTAACTACTTATTTTACGATCTGCCTCCCCCTGCCCCCGCCCCAAGAATGCAAAATCCCCAAGGCCAAGATTCTGTGCCTTTTCTTCTTTTCTGCATCCATAACATCTACACAACAGCCTTTGCTCAGTACCACAGACTGACTTAACATTTTACAGCCATTTACTCCTCACAACCGAAGTGTTCTTGCCAGCATAAATGGACACGTAGCGTACCCACAAAATGGGAATAATTCTGTGAGGATGCAATGCCAGGAGGCCTGTGAAGTGCTCAGCATAGAGCCTGGCACAAAGTGAGTGCCCATGAAATGTTGCTATTATACAATGCCCGCTGCACAGAAGACTGAGGCTCTGAGTGACCTGGCCAGGAAGGCGTGGGGCCCAGATTAGAAGCGATGTCAGTCTGACCCAAGAAGCCACTTCCTAAACCACGGTGCTAAGACACAGTGTTGGGGAGAAAGGCAGTGGGAGAACCCAGAAACTAGCGCGGGCAATCCAGAGGGCAGGGTTTTGTAAGTCCTGACTCTGGCCCAAACTCCCATGTGTGACCTCGGCAATTCCCTTCTGGTCTCGAGGCCTCAATGTTCTCTGCTGTAAACTGGGGGAGTCATTTCCCTTCCCCGACAGGGGGATGTAACAGTGCCAGGGTCAAAAGAGAGAAGTGATAGGGGAGCACTCTGGTAGCTGTGAAACCCGACGCTTTTCCATTCTAAGATCTGCACCTCTGGCAGAGGCCTCACAAAATACCAAAGCACCAAGAATTCTAGGCCCTGGAAAACAAACTTTAGGTACCCAAACTTATAAGGACGGCCTGGCAAACGACCCGGTCAAGTCTCTCCTTGGCCCCGCCCCTAGTTCCTCTCAGTCCCAGAATGTCCCGCCCATATTACTACTGCCCCCTACACTACGGGCTCGTCTCGACGTCAGTCTTCACGTGCTCTCTTCCTCTATTGGCTGATATTCCTAACTCGGGCGAGGGCGCCCTGCCCTGCCCCCTGCCCCACGGCCGTTCTTACTATTGGGCTACCCGCATGCCCCTCTTCCACGAACCCTCCTTATTGGCTGTAGAGCTTTGCCGGTTCGGGCTGTGATTGGTTGGAAACAGAAGTCCATCCCCTGAGCAACCACCAGAGAGGGGTTGGAGAATGGAAAGGTTGGAGAGATGTGGGGGTCAAACTCACGCTGAGCGGGCGGGAGGCAGATATAGGTCTTGAAGAACTCGCTTCGGCGGGCGGCCTCCTTAATGCGGTTGGCAAGCGGCTTGCTGACCTGCCGAATTCCCAGGTATAGCAGCTTCGCCATAGGGAACGCGCCTACCACCATCTTGGCGGTCGCACGGGGCACGCGCAACCTTGCGGACTGGGCGGGGCGCCTCGGATCTCTCCCTCCTCCCCCGCCCGTCCGTCTCCGTGCGTGCGTGCGTACGTGCGTACGCTCGGGGAGGGGGCACTGCAGGGGCGCCCCCTGATGTCACCGCGTCGACGCTGACGCTTGACGTCCGATCGTCGAATATGCAAATAAAAAGCGGAAGTGAGGCGGGTCAGGGGGCGGAGCCGTTAAACTGCCGCTCGCGGGAGCGTGGTTGGGTTCCCACGCCCGCTTTGGCTGTTGTCACCGTGTTCTTTCGTGACGTCTTGTACTTAGGTGGCTTCCCCGCTTAAAGGAGTCTCTTAATTAGTCCTGATTAGGGCTAATGAGTCCCAAATGCACTTTCCCCGCAGGTTAGAGCCCTCACTGGGAATAAGAAAAAAACGACCATGAAGTCATACAGACCTGGGTTGGGATCCCAGCTCCGCCCTTTGCTTGCTTGTGATGTTAGGCGAATGACGTAACCTTTCTGGGCATCAGTATTCCCGTCTACAAAAGGGGACTTACCTTGTTAGGTAGTTGTAAGGCTTGCCTGCGAATCTTGAATGTCAAAACAGTGAGTGAGCCGTGATAAGTGGTTAGAAGGTGCCAGTCACCGCCCTCGATACACAGCCCTTAATGCTATACAGGTATTAACATTATTATTGCTAACTCCAGCCTGAGGGTGCATTCCATTTCCAGAAATAGCTAATCCAACCCTTTCCTAAGTGACTGAGGCACGGAGTCGGGGCGGGGGGCCAGCAGAGGTCTCTCAGCCAGCAGAAGGGGGATAGCCCAGCGTCTTGGCTAGTAAAACCACACCCTTCTCAAGCAGCCTCACTTCCTCCATTGGTGGGCGAGGGTCCCCAGGGAGCTGGCTCAAGAAGGAGTTTAAGGACATGTCCCAGACTGTCCTCCTTTACCCAGCAGGGAGCAAAATCATATAAACAAGGTCAGGGAGGGGTTGAGAGAAATTTCTGGATGACGGAGTCTTGATGGGTAATTAAGAGATTCTAGGAGAGAGGGGAGGGCAGAGGAGTGGTGTGTAGGAGGAAGCGGCCCTTCAGAAGGCAGAATCAGAGCAATCGGGGCTTTCCAGGGGGGGACTTGGGGCTTTCCTCGGCATCCACTCAGACTCCTTTCGTGTCCTTTGTCAAATCCCTGAGACAGATGGACCTCCTTATCTCCATCTGTAATAATGATAGCACGGACATGTGTGAACCCGGTTATTCTAAATTAGTAAAAATGCCAAGACTCCATAAAAACTACCCTTCTGGACTGAAGGTGTGACAGAACTTGGGGCCTATTCAAGGTCAATTATCTACTTGGAACTAAACCCCTCCCCAATTTACAGACTGGCCAACTGAAGCCAGAGGAAGAAAAGGATTTATCCAAAGTTCCAGGGGTAATCAGATTGCAGCTAAGTCCCAGAATGGATTTCTGGGTCCCAGCCAGGTCTTCTCCTTATTCCTGGGATGTTAGTCTGAGGCCCAGAGACCTATTCAGGGGCTGAGGTCCCCCATGATGGGTTTAGGAAACTTCCAAACCGTACATGACTTTTTTCTGTGTATTTCACGGCTGTTTCCTCAGCTCCTAGAACAGTGCCTGGCACACAGTAGGTGCTCAATAAATATTTACTGAATAAACGGGAATGAGCATTTGGTGGAGGGGCAGAGGGCAGGCTGTCATCTGATTCTCCCAGGAGACTGTGTTCCAGAAAGTTCTGGCCCCTTATATGTCCATCCCAGTAGCTTTATGGCTTTGGTGTGGGAAAGTTATGAGGCCCCGTAAATCCCAGGCTTCCCTCATTTTCTCTCTGTACCCAACAAAGCCCCAGCTTCCTGCATATCAGTTAACCCCCCTCCTGCAAAACCATTTTCCTCATGGAATCTGGTTTTTTCTTTTTTTTTTTTTTTTCTCATCCCCCCCCTCCCTCCTCTTCCCTTCTCTGGGAAGGGTTTCCAGGAACCTCTTCTGGGGCAAGGGTGTGTGTGTGTGTGTGTGTGTGTGTGTGTGGGATGGAGATCTTCACATTGCATCAGGAGCTTGGAGCCTGTCACACATCCACTGGGAGGAAGAGACAGAAGTGACCTATCAGAAAGGGCAAGCCCCGTCCAGAGCTGGGTGCTCCTTCCCACTCTCCAGCGTGGTCATGGAAGGATGGCCATTCCTCGTGGCCCCCGAGGGCCGGGAGAGGGAGGGCGACACCATCCACCAAGGCAGGCCGCCTTGACCACCCTGGGGCCTGGGAACAGAAGCAGAGATGGAGAGGGGAGAGAGAGCCCAGGATAACCCCAACATTGACTCACCAGCTGTGTGACCCTGGCCTAGTCATTTGGCCTCTCCAGTGACCGGCCTGGAATAGGGCCTGGGATCATTCCCGGAGGTCCTTCTAGTTCAGGCCCCGTGGTCACCCTTTTCTCAGGATGGGCAAGGGGCTGGTGTTACACGATCCCACAAGGCCCTGCACAGCCTCTCCTGGCTGAAACTACGGCAGTCACCTATCACTGGCCTCCCATACTGGTTCCCACTCGGTAGCCAGCAGGATCCTGTTCACACTTAAGTCAAATCCCATCCCTCCTCTGCTAAGAACCCTCCTGTGGCTCTCCTTTATTTCAGAGTAGACGGCAAAATTCTCACCAGGACCTACAAAGCCCCCAAAAGGTCGGCCCGTCCTTTGCCAGTCTCATCCATCGGCGACCACTCCCCTCACCCTGCAGGCCTCCTGCTCCATCTTCGCCACTGTTACTTGGCTTCGCATTCTCTGTTCCCTCCGCGTGCCGTCCGCTTCCCCACCGACAGCCACGCGGCTGACCCCCCACACCTGCCCGTCTTAGCTCGAATGTCGCTTTCCGGGGAGCCCTCCCCTGACCTCCTGCTCTAGATCAGAGTTCTCCGTCCCCTCAGTCGGCTGTGTTTCTCCCCAGTACACTTACCAGTTCCAAACATTGTATTTATTTTTATTTACTTGTTTACCGTGAGCCCCATGAGGGTGGGGCCTGGGCTGATTTGGTCACCCTTGTGTTCCCAGCCCCAGCCAGCACAGGGCTGGGCAGAGAGTAGATATAAATAAATCTCTGTTGAACAAATGAATAAATACCCTTCTCTTGTCCTGAGCCCCTTCCCAAGCTTGCCCTGCTCGCCACTCCTCCAGCCAGTCCGCCCCGATTGCCCTTCCCTTAGGTTCTGAAAGTCTCCCTGGCCCTCAGTCCTGACTTGGAGAACACGGTTTATCTAGAAACTCACACGTGTTCTTTGTGCCCTCACTCCCTTATGTGACCAGGGGCTTCCCAAGGGCAAAGATGTTCCCTCTGCACTCAGTGAATTTCTTCTTCCGTCTCCTTCAGTCACAAAAATTCTACCTCCTTGTTGGAAATATCCTTTTTCCTCTTTTGGTCTTTAGCTTCTGGAGACCAAACATTTGACTTCATTTACCTTGCCGCCTCCTCCAGGAAGCCCTCCCTGACTCACAGACTGGGTCCGAAGTCCTTTGGGCTCCCTGTCTGAGCCCCACCCAGTCAGGATCGTCACTGTCTGTCTCCCCCATGGGAGTGTGGGCGAGTGAAGGAGGGCCAGCGGTGTTGTTGGTCAGCACTATGCCACGAGTACCACCCAGCGCAGCGCTAGGCACAGATAAACTGAAGGAGGTCACGGTGGACGATGATGGACCAGTGACCCACCAACCTCACCGTTTCCCTATTTTCTTACACTCTTCCGAATGTTAACACAGCCTTATTTACATACAGTTTGCATACATCAGACCAGGAGGGAAGGGAATGTGGGCTAAGGTTTGAGGAGCGGGGAGAGGGAGTTCTGCACAAGTTGGAGGCTCACTGTGCTGGCGGCAGCATCTTTAGCTGAAGCTGGTCCGCCTGGGAGGGTGGAGCTGCCGCCCAGCCAGCTGCCACGGCCTTGGCCATGCTGTTCCTCTTGGAGGTGAGCGGCGTCTCCAGGGTGAGCGACGCGTTGGCCATCTCCTGCGGCTTGTCACTGGCCAGGAAGCGGAGCAGATTGTGCAGGGCCTTGGCCACGTCGCTGCGGGCCCCCTCGTTGACGAGGCAGTAGAGGATGGGGTCGGCCACGCAGTTGAGGCTGGTGAAGGCCAGTGAGCTGTGATACGCTGAGAAGACGCGCTCCTCGAAGCCACAGTCCCACGGGCGGCCCAGGTAGACGGCGCTGCGTGAGAGCAGGAGCACGTGGTAGGGCGCGAAGCAGACCAGCACGATGGCGATGAGGCTGAGGGCCAGCCGCTTGATCTTGGCCTTCTCCTGGCGCTCGGTGGACACGCTGCCCCGCACGGCCCGCAGGATGCCGCGGTAGGACAGCAGCATGAGCGCCCACGGGAAGAGGAAGCCCACAAAGACCCGGTAGAGGTTCATCCAGGCCACCCAGCCCTCCATGGGGAACTTCTCAAAGCAGAAGGTGTGGTTGTAGCGGTCACGGAAGAGCTCGTCGTGGAATAGGGGTGCCGAGTTGGCCCCCAGCTCCGTGGCCCAGACCACAGAGCTCACGGCCACGGCCGTCTTGACGCGGCGCAGGCGGGCAAACCGCAGCGGGTGGGCCACAGCCAGGTACCGGTCCACGGAGATGCAGCACAGGAAGGCGATGCTGATGTAGATGTTGGTGTAGAAGATGAACCCGAAGAGCTTGCAGGAGCCGGGGCCGTGGATCCAGTTGTCATGGTGCAGGAAGTAGTCGACCCACAGCGGCAGCGTGCAGATGTACAGCAGGTCGGCGATGCTCAGGTTCATCAGGTACACGCCCAGCTCGTTGCGCTGCCGCACCTGGCGGTAGGCCGCCCACAGGGCCAGGCAGTTGGTGGGCAGGCCCACCCCGATGACGAAGATATAGAGGGACGGCGGGAAGAGGTGGTCCACGCGCGAGTCCACGTGGCAGCCCTCCCACGTGCGGTTGCCCATCCTCGGCACTGGGGCTTTCGAGGCACTTCCCCTGGCCCACGGGGGCTGTGGGGCCACGGGGGGCGGGAGGCCATCGGGCCCCCTGAGCCCCCTCCTTGGGGGCTCAGGGGAACGTGGCGGGAGGTCGTCCACGGGGAAGAGACGAGGGTGACCGTGACTTGTGGGCCAGCCTGGGCGGGGAAGGGTAGAGCTGGAGAGGGAAAAGTTGGAGGAAGGACAGAATTAGGACAGGAAGGAGGCTTGGGGGAGGGGGGGGCGGGATTACAAAAGCTTTGTCTTGTCAAGGGGGTGTCTACAGACCCAGTCAGAGTGTAAATGAGGGAATACTGGGGTGCGGGTGGTGATAAGAGGAAGATATTCGTACGGGGCGCCTGGGGGGGGGGGCTCAGTCAGTTAAGCGTCCGACTTGGGCTCAGGTCATGATCTCAGTTTGTGAGTTCAAGCCCTGCGTGGGGCTCCGTGCTGACAGCTCCGAGCCTGGAGCCTGGTTTGGATTCTGTGTATGCCTCGCTCTCTCTCTCTCTCTCTCAAAAATAAATAAACATTAAAAAAATGTATAAAAAGGGAGATATTTGGAGAGATCGGAGAAAATAAGCGTGGCTGTGTGGAAATGGCGAAATATGCAAGATAGTTTGAGACGGGACAGACCGCAGTCGGGGAGTGTTGAGAACGCCAGGCAAGGCCATTCAGGGTGCCGACGCTTCCCGGGACCCCAGTGTGAAATAAGGAAATAAGCAAAGAGAAGAGCGTGGAAAAGCAGGAGCCCTCGGTCCGGGGAATGTGGGAAGGGTTAAGAAACAGGAAGGAGGTGAGTAAGGGCTATACAAAGGAAGGTTACAGATGGAGTGAGGAACTTGAGGGGGGCAGGGGAGGGACTCCTGGCTTGATCTTCCGTGCGAGCCGAGCAGCAAGCTGGGGGGTGGTGGCCCACCTCACACAGCACAGCTGACTTAACAGCGCCTGTAGGGAGAGAGGTCTGCAGTGAGGGGAGTCAGGGACACCCCCTTCTCCCCACACCCCTTGCCATAACCTCTGGGCTGTAAGAGGGTGGACGGCCTCCTGCAAGAGGGTGGCGATGCCCAGTTGAGCCTCTTTCTAAGCAATGGATCTCTAAAAGTGCAGGTCTGGGGATCCAGATATATTTTCCCGGACAGATATTAAAATAAAGACCCAACTCAGGTTTTCGAACTTCCTTCCAGGGAACTGTGTAAAATGCACCACTGTGGTATCATGCTTTGGGAAATGCTAACTCTGTCATTTCACAGACAGGGACGTGGGGCCCAGAAAGGCTGGTCGCTCCCCCCAAGGATACACAGCAAGGCCATGCTGGCGGCTGGGACCCGTCTTCCGCTACGAACCCAGGGCACCCCAACGTTGACAGTGATAATAACGGGTAATAACAGATAGTTTATTGAGGCCCACCCCACAGCAGACCCTGTCCTAAGCGCTTTTACGGGTATTAATTCATGACATTTTCAAGAACCCTACGAGGAAAATACAGCTATCCTTTCTATTTGACAAACTGAGGCACAGAGCCCTTCAGAGACCTGTCCAAGGTGCTGATGATGAATGAGGAACAATCTCGGCCCTCCCCCTTTTTCTCCAGCCTGTGATCCTGTTTCCCCCCAAGAGTAACCGGACGTGGACAGAAAGGGGCCCTCGGCTGGATAGTGGGGGCTGGGAACCATGGCTGCTCTGGACCGGGGAAGGGGAAGGGACAGGGACAAGAGCTGCTGGATGTGATCACATTCGGACAGCAAGGGGAAGCCCTGGAAGCAGGGCCGGCAAACCTCCCTCGGGGACTGCTTCCCTCATTGCCTCTCCCCTGCCCTAACTTCCCTGAGTGCGAATCCTGGGCCTGTCTACCCCTTGGGGAGACCTGCAGACACAGGGCAAAGGACAGTCATGGACTACCCCCTGACCATTGTCAGCCCCAGAGGGAAGGAGAGTGAAGTCCTGAATCAGCGGCATCTTCGGAAGCCACTCTATCCAGAGCTTTGCACAGAGTTGGATTTTTTTTAATGTTTTATTTTACTTTTTGAGAGACAGAGTGTACGCAGGGGAAGGGCCGACAGAGAGAGAGACACAGAATCCAAGGCAGGCTTCAGGCTCTGAGCTGTCAGCACAGAGGCTGATGGGGGGCTCGAACTCCTGAACCGTGAGATTATGACCTGAGCTGAAGTCGAACGCTCCACCGACTGAGCCACCCAGGTGCCCCCAGAGTTAGTTTTTTAAGCTGTGAAAGCATCGTCATCATTATATTATTATTATTATTATTATTATTATTATTAATCTTTTTAAACATCTTAACTGGAAACCCATCTAAGACAGTGAAAAGCTGCTCGGCGTGCCCAGTGAAATGAGGTGGGATGAGGGGAGCCACCTTTGAAGGGTCCCCAGGACGCACTTAGAAAACCACTGGTTGGGTCAATTGGACATATGGGGAAACCGAGACCCAGACAGGGGAAGGGATGAGCCCAAAGTCATACATCGGGTTCTTGGAAACCTCCCAGATGCCTCAGCATCTTTCCATGGGAAAGTCCTCTTGGCCCTACCTCCACCATAAATCCTGAATCCATGTATTCTCTCGGAAACCCCTGCCGCTGTCCGCCGTGCACTACCATCACTGCTTGCTCGGACCTTTGCAGTAGCTCCTCACTGCTTTCCAGGCTGCCATTGTGGCTTCCTTCAACTCGTTTCCCACAGGGCAGCCACAAAGGTCTTTTTAACAGGGAAATCACTCCTCAGGTGACTTCTATGCTTGAAACCGCACCCCCCCCCCCCCCCCCGTGCCTTCCCAGTGGCTTTAGGGTAAAATGCAAACGGCTTGCCTCAGGTGACAAGGCACTGCCGGACTTTCTCCCCCCCCCCCACCTCTCCTCCCCCATCTCAGCAAGCTCAAGGCCCATGGCCTTCTTTTCAGCCTCAAAACCTTTGCTCTTTCTCAGATCTTCTTAGGACGAAGCTCCCTCACCTCCTTCACTTCCACGGGGAGGCCCTCCCCGCCCAGAGTCCCACCCCCCCCCAACACCAACACCACCCCCACCCCGGGGCGCTCTCTTCACATCACCTAGTATCTTGTTCACATCTCTCTGCGGGTCTGAGGTGGACATTCCAGGAGGGCGGAGACCAGGTGTTGACTCCTGTATCCCAGCACCCAGGACAGGCCCAGCATATAGTAGACACTCAATAAATGACTGTGGCTTGAAGGAACAGGCATAGGTCAGCCCATCCCGTGATGCAAGAGAGGCAACACAACCTCCTCCTCCTTCCCCCTCCCCCACCCGCCCCCAACAAGTTCAAAGAAGTCCCTGCGGGGGGTCCCAGGGAAAGAGGTTGGAAGGGAAAAAGTGAAAAGGGCAGGATCTATCCGCTACATAATTGACTTTGAAAGGTCAGGGCTGAGTCCTGTTTAGTAAGCCCTACCCCCTGTGGGGTCCTCGGCAGCCAAGCGGCTGCCCCCACCCCAGACTCACAGGCAGAGGTTCCTGGATCCTGTGGACAAAGGAGAGGGCTTGCTCCTGGCTGGAACAGCAATCCTGTCCCTTTGAATCTTCCCCACCCAGACCCAGTCCCTCAAAACACCCCCCCCCCTCTCTGCTCTCAGCCTCCCCTTCTCTCTGACCCTTGGTCTCCTCCTCTCTCCCCTTCTTTCTCTCCCTCTTCTTGTAACATTGAGAAAATGCCTTCTTTTTTCAGATCCTCAGTTCTTCTGTATAAAGGGGGGGGGGGGAGGGCAGAACTTTTATATTCGTCACATCGCAGACACGAAAATCCTTGGTAGAACATCATAACATCTACAAAATGTGCAGCATTTGAACAATTATTATTCCATGGATGAGACAGAGGAACCACAGCTGGGAGTTCCCTCTGTCCCACCCACTCAAGACCCCCCTGGATTCAGCTGGGGTGGGTACACAGGCATGAGACTTCTTTCCGGAAGCCAGAGGAAATACACTTCTCATGGCTAATTTCCTCAAAGGGGAACCAGTTGAGCGCTCATCCCATCCTCCTCCCTTCCCTCCTCAACCCACCTGCTTCCTGGGGATTCTGAGCATGGGGGAGGGGCATTCAGCCCTCTCTTCTCCCCACCCGAGATCTGCCCACCATCAAACCCTCAAAAGCACAGGACCAGAAACTCTTAGGATTCCGCAGTGCAACTGGTCTATATGCCCCAACTGGGGGTGCAAGGCAATTTCTGGCCCCTTCCTGGTACACATGGGGAAACTGAGGCCCCGCGCAGCAAGTCCGCGTCCTATGATGTGTCAGAACTGGGCAGATCTCCTATCTTCTTAACCAAAGAGCTTCCCCTCCCCTGAATGTTTTCTCTCCTCACTCCCTGTGTTCCTGTAATTTTTCTCAAGTCGTTCTGGGGTTCTCAGCCCCCCTGGAGAATCCGCTAAAAGACACAAGGATTTTCTCCGCGCAAAAAAAGCAAGTGACCACAGCGTCTTTTGTGCCCCTTCATCAACTGACTCCCTTGCCCAGCCTCCTGGGGTCAAGACCCTGCTAGCCCCTCCCCCAGAAGGGCAAGGAGGAGAGATAAACCCAAGTGTGGAGAGATAGTGAGGGGGCAGGAAGGACTGGTCAGACCCCGGCCTCCACTTTATGCCTCAGCTGCTCAAACCAGATAAGTCCCTGGGCCCCACCAGCCACCCCGAAATCCAGCAACACTAAAGGACTGAGAGGGTTGAGGACACAAGGCTAAGATGGGATGCAGCCCTCACCCACCCACCCCCGCCACCCTCGGGGTTCACTCACCAGCCTTGTCCTGGAAGCCACCAGACTGCCCCCCTTCCCTCCTTTGCAGGCTCCGGCTTACCACCCCCTTGGCAGTCCCGGGGGACCGGCCAGCTCCGGTCTGCTCATTAGGGGACGAAATGTGATCACCGCGCCTCGCTCCCCACCTGGTGCCCTGGCGGCCAGGCGGAAACTGGGGGGCAGTCAGGCCACCGTGACCACCTCGCTGGGCCTCAGTTTCCCCATGCCTACCAAAGGGGTCCCCATCACCCCCCACCTCCCACACCACCCCCAAGGGACGCCAGGGTCCTCCCACCCTACCCCTCTGACAGTCTCCATTCCAGCGTTCTCAAATCCTCGGTATCTATTGTTAGTCTGGTTCATGGTTTACCATTCTATTATTATAACATTCTAGAGCTTTACCTTTCTTCCATTCTATTATTATTATCCTAGCGGCTTTCCATGCCCTTACCCTTTAAGTTTCCAATATTCTAGGAGTCTCACATTCCAAGATTCTAAAGTTCTATTGTTAGAACACTATGATTTTTTTTAAACATTCTACGACTTTCATAATCTATTATTAAACTCTCAGTGATTATTATCTTTGCCCAGCAAACACACATACGTACTTCCCTTTTCTTTTTTACAGAAATGGGGGGACATACTCCATCTACAGCGAACCCCTTTCCTCTTCCCTTAGCTATTCTGCTTTTTAACATCCCAGCTGCCTGAAATTCTAAGATTGTGCAGAATTCTAAAATACTAGGGATTGATGGGAGGTTGGGGGGGGGGGTAGTAAGTAGTCATCTCCCCATAGCCCCTAATATCTCACTACCTGGGGGGTGGGGGGGGGCTACTGGGAACCCAGGCTGCTCCCATACCCCTGCCCTGCCGGCCTTCCCCTCATCCCTCCCAGCTCGCTCACACCAGCTGAGTTATTATTTGTCTAGACACAAACCAAATTATAGGCCCTGCCCCGAGGGAGCAGTGGGCTTCATGGGGAGGGTCAGGAGAAGGCGGCGGGAATTAATCCCTGCACCGCCCCCCCCCCCATTTTCCTCCACCTCTTCCCTCCTTCTCCCAAGCTCCACCCCTTCCACCCAAACCATCTCTTGTCCCTTCTCCCCTCCCCACCACCACGGTTTTAGAAATATTTTCTCTTCTCTCCTTCTCAAACGCTCCCCTCAGGATTCCAGCTATTCATACTCACCCTGGCATTCTTCCCTCCTCACTGTGAACACCTCTTTTCCCAAATTAATCCGACTTACTGGCAGCAAAAGAAGCCGGCTCTCTGGATTCGGGCTTCAGCTGAACCGGAGTCCCAGCCCCCAGCCTGGCACTGACTCACTATGGGGACTGCTGCTCTTGGGCGCCTCAGTTTTCCCATCTGTACAATGGGTGCTTGGCCTAGCCGCCTCGGTAAGCCCTTCGAGCTCTCTGCTTTGAACGCTGAAAGCTGCCAAGATTCCAACATCATTTTTTTTGAAAAAAAAAAAAATTTTTTTTAATGTCTATTTTTGAGAGAGACAGAGTGCAGGCGGGGGAGGGGCAGAGAGCGAGGGAGACCCAGAATCCGAAGCAGGCTCCGAGCTGTCGGCACAGAGCCCGACGACGCGGGGCTCGAACTCGCGAGCCTTGAGATCATGACCTGAGCCGAAGTCGGACGCTTAGCCGACTGAGCCACCCGGGCGCCCCAACACTACTTTTTTTTTTTTTTGGATTGAAGGATTCATATATCCTGAGGCCCTTTGATTTGAAGGTTGTGCAGCCCCAGTCCTCCTGATCCTTCTCACGTCCTGGGCCCTTCCATTCAAAGACTTCACACCCAAGGGTTCTTAATTATGATTCCCAGAGTTCAGGAGCTGCCCATTGTCTCTCTCATTTCCTCCCACTGGGATCCCCCAGAAAGGGAAACCTCCCCATCCTCACCCCAAACCTGAACTTGAGTTCATCTGCAGAGCCAGAGCTTGTGAGGAGCCCTCTTGGAGGGTTCAAGAGGAAGGGGGCTGGTGGTGGGCCCTGGGGTGGGGACCCTGGGGGTGGGGGGTGGGGGGTGGCCCCTATCATCTCTGTGCCTGCACACAAATCCCCCAGCGTACATCCTGCCTGAGTCCACAACACACATCTCACGGCCAACAATGGCTCACAGAAATCCCAGAGCTCTCCCTCAGCCTCGTCGGGGGTGGTGGGATGTCCAGGGCAAGCAGCGGGGGAGGAGGGAGGGAGGTGGAGGCAGGAAGGAGTTAACGGTGACCTAGCCAAATCCTGGAAGGGAGGAAGTGGGGGAGGAAGTCCACCCCCCAGCCAGGAATTCCTGAAATTGGAGGGTGGGGTGGGTGCGACCTCAGGAGCAGTGGGGTGACTCTCTAAAGGGGGCTCTGGGGTCACGGTGCCATTCAGAGTCCACCAGCCCCAACTGGCAAGCCTGCTTCCCCCCACTCCACTCCCAAGCAGCTCCTAGGCCCAGGGGAAACCTCTGGGATGCCCCAGAATTCGGAGTGAGGTGACGATGGGGTGACGGTGCCAGCAGAGGGTCTTTAAGATACACAGAGGAAGAGACAGAAATACGAGAGAGAGAGGGAGGGACAGGAAGGGAAAGGGCAAAGAGGTGCACAGAGGCCGGGAGAACCACGGACTTGGAGGCAGGGAGCGCCGCTGAGCCTCAGAGGGACAGGGGCAAAGGGAGACAGGGAGAAGGGATACAGAGACGGAGAGACAGAGCCAGAGACCGACGGAGATCCGGCAGAGACACAGAGACATCCAGAGAGGCACGCCGAGAGGGGGAGAGGACCGCAGGTGGGGACCCATCAGAGACGGGCGCCGAGAGGGAGGCCGAGCCAGAGACGCGGTCCGCGCGCAGACGGCGGGAACGCCGGCCCCAGAGAGGGGCGGGGACGGGCCGGCGCGGGAGACTGAGGCAGCCGACGCCGGGGCGCAGGGCCCCCGAGGGGCTCGCCGAGGAGCGGCCCCCGGCGGCCGGACGCCCGGCGGGAGCCGGGGAGGGACCGGCGCCTACCTGCGCGGAGCGGCTGGACGGGGCGGGCGGCGCCTCTCTCGGCTGCAGCTGCGTCTGGGCTCGCCCGCGGCGCAGGGACCCGGCGGCGACTCCTCCCGGCCCCGGGCCGCAGCCGCCGGCCGAAGCCCCGCCCCGCCCCGGCCGGCCCCGCCCCCATTAACCCCTCCCCGTCGCCGCCCCTTAAGCCCTTTAAGCTTTCACCCCGCTAAAGGCAGGAAACCTCACCTGCTGCCCTAGCGCCCCCAACCCCCCCCCCCCGCGAGTCCCCAGCCTGGAGGCCGGGCCCCCATCTCATTAACCCCGTGTGCTGACCCTCCCTCCAACCCCACACCTCCGACCTGACCGACCCTTCAGACTTTGACCCTCGTTGAGCTGAGCTATTTCCTCCCCTCCCAGGCCCAGTCCTTAACTTTCTGGTCATCGCGTGCCTCCCTTCCCAAGGGACCCGCACAAACGAGTGGGGCCAGGGCCACCCCTGGAAGGAATGCTGCCTCTTGGCTAGCCAGACCTTAGGCTAATGACTCTGTGCCTCAGTTTCCGCTTCTGTCCAAGTGGTCCCTCGCATGGCCAGTGTCATGGGGAATGTCATTTCGTAGTGTTAACGCTACCAAGTCTATAAAGCATGCCCCCCCTCCGCCCCGTCCTTCCGTTCCTCCCTGTTCCATTTACTTTTCCCCCGTAGAAATTGTCCCATCACGCATTCAATGTACTTCATCCCCCCCCCCCTTTTTTTCCATTATCTGTTTGCATCTGGTTTCTTTGCTGTTGCCCAGCAGATAGCCGGACACACGATAGGTGTGCAAGAGACCCGTTTTCAGCGAGTGCATGCGGGAACGATCAATGCTTCAAAAGCATTTGCTGAGTTTTATTACGACCATCACGACCTTCAGAAATTGGTCGTGAGAATTCCGTCTTGGTCAAAGCACTTGGACAGACCCGGCATGTAGCATGCAGAAACGACAGCTATTAGGTTCACAAACTCCTTTGTCTTTCATTCTTGTTTTCATGTGTTTGTTTTTAAAGTTTATTTATTTATTTAGAGACAGAGAGCACGGGGGCGGGGCAGAGAGAAAGAGGGAGAGAGAAAATCCCAAGCAGCCTCCTCCTCCTCCTCGTTGCCAGCCCAGAGCCTGACACGGCTCAATCCCATGAACCCTGACATCATGGCCTGAGCCAAAATCAAGAGTCGGATTCTTCACCGACCGAGCCACCCAGGCGCCCCATCTTTCTTTATTTTCAATAAAAATTAAAGTGCCCGGATCTTGGGGCCCCTGGGTGGCTCAGTCGGTTAAGCGTCTGACTTTGGCTCAGGTCATGATCTCGCGGTCCGTGAGTTCAAGCCCCACGTCGGGCTCTGTGCTGACAGCTCGGAGCCTGGAGCCTGTTTCAGATTCTGTGTCTCCCTCTCTCTCTCTCTCTCTGCCCCTCCCCTGCTCATGCTGTGTCCCTCTCTGTCTCAAGAATAAATAAATGTTTAAAAAAAATAAAAAATAATAATAAAATGCCCGGATCTTAAGGGAACAATACCATGAATTGTGACAAACAGATACACTCGTGTGACTAAGCACCCAAATCAAGACACAGAACATTTCCCGCACTCAAGAACACTGTTCTTTGCTCCTTTCCGTTTTTTTTTTTTTAAAGGTAGCTATTCTTATAGTCATTTGCCGTGTGCCCTTGGACAAGTGACTTCCCCTCTCTGAGCCATATTACCTACTTCTTCTCAGGGCTCTTGAGGGACACAGAAAGCGAAGAGAGTCAACCAAGCGCCCAAGCGACCTGCAACGCACAGAGGAATAGAGACATTTGCCTTTCTTCCTCCTTCAAGGACACAGTCGGGGAAAGCATCAAGGGAGGTATCACGAAGTCTGTAGCCCCTCCCGACAAAGAACCCGGGACGCGTCCTATCAGTTTCAAGACAAGCCCCGCAGACCCCTCTTGTCAGAACGAGCTTGGTCATTCCAAGCTCCTCCTAAGAAGAAATCCTAAGGGGCCACTGGCAGTGAGGATCCCCTTGTCTCCTGGGCTCACCCGGTGGGAAACAACTAGCCATTCAGGTCTTAGGTGGGAGCATTTATGAAGGGACGTTTCGGGGGGGGGGGGGGGAACGGTGAAGGAACCCACATAGGATGAGGCGGCAGCAGGGGACCAGCCACAGTGAGAATCAAGCCATTGCCACCCTTAGGGCAGGGAGCTGGGGTTTGGAGAGGAGGCCACAGAACTCGAGGCTCTAGGCAGAGGAACACAGCCACTGCCAGAAGGGCAGGGATGCAGGGAGGGGCCCCCCAAATAAATACTCCCACCTCTCCCCTCCTGCATTCCCATTGCCTCCAATAGGCAGAACCCAACCAGAAGGCGGAGGGCGAAGGACCCCCGTGGATGGAGTGGACACAGGGCGGTCTCCCAAGGTCCAGGGCAGGAGGAGAAGGGCTCAGCGTCACTCTGGGGGGCAGGTGGAGAGAATCGCCCGGCACTTTTTCCATGCAGGTCTAAGACCCGGCACAAGGGGGCGACAGAGCACCGGGAGCACCAACGAAAAAGGCTGTTTCCAGAGCGTGGGCCACACAGAAAAGGAGGCTTTGATTTGAGAGCGGTAGGAAACTGGCTTCTGAGACCTGGGGGTCTGGAGGGGTGATAGGATGGCTGAGCGGTACCGGCTGCGTAGGAGTTCTCCAAGTGGATGCATTCAGACTGGGTGTCAGGATGCAGAGGGAACCGCATGTACGGAGGCTCAGAGGCATGAAATGTCGCAGGGACGGGCAAACACTGGTGGTACAGATGGCTGGAGATAACAGATGGGGACAGGAGAGGCTTCTGGCTGGAAGAGCAAAGAATAAGAAAGGATTGGGGGGAAAAAGGGGGGGGAGGGCGGCTGACATTCAATGACCGCTGACTAAATTCCAGGCACTGTGCTAAGCACTTGGTGTGAATACCTCATGTAATCCTAAACAACGGCAAACAAACACACCTACACGGAGATGCCATTTCACAGATGAAAACACTGAGGCATAGATGAGGAAGTTGAAACGCAGGAATTTTGGCAATTGGGTTCCAGTGCTCTAACCACTGGTTGGCTATTTATTTCTCAGGGTGGGAAATCGAGGGTTGAGGTGTTTGAACTTTGACCCCCTTTGTAGAAGAGACTTTCAACTCGCTCACACAGAGAACTCTCGTATTCATCCAGCAAACATTCCCTGAGCCCCTGCTGTTGTGCTGGGCAGCGCTGGGGACACAGCAGTGACCGCAACGGCCCTGGCCCTTCCCTTCCAGGACTGGCAGCCAGTGTGGGGGTGACAAATATCCCTTACAGTGACACTTCGGCAGGTGGGAGGGGGGTGCTGGAAGCCAGAGGGGCTTTGTCACAGTTTTGGGGGGAAATAGGAGGGAGGAGAAAACTATTAGAATTTCTACCTGAAACACTCCCCTCACTTGGTTCATTTCTTCCTCATCCTTCAGTGTTCCACACTGCTATCCCCTCCAGGAAGCCCTCCTGGTGCTCCCTTGGTCTTCCTCTGCCCCCTCAGGGTCATCATTGTCTGAGGATGGGTCTGCCCTCCCCAATAGACTATGAGTACCTTGAGGGCAGGGCTGGGGCTCTGTCCCTCACCACTGTGCCCAAGCATTGCCCAGCTTAGGGACTGACCTAGAATAAATATTCTCCTTGCATACATTAAAGAATTCATTCGGGGCGCCTGGGTGGCTCAGTGGGTTAACTTCAGCTCAGGTCGTGATCTCATCGTTCGTGAGTTCGAGCCCCGCGTCGGGTTCTGTGCTGATGGCTCAGATCCCGGAACCTGCTTCAGATTCTGTGTCTCCCTCGCTCTCTGCCCCTCCCCTGCTTGCATTCTCTCTGTCTCCCCCAAATAAATAAATACTTAAATTTTTTTTAATTTAAAAAGAAACTTGTGATTCCTGCCTATATGATAATCTATAATCTTTTGACCTTTTACAAGATCTACAAAAGTATACATAACCCTGTAAAAACTATTCATTCTCTGGAGCATGTTTCCCAAGCAGCTGTCCTAACTTGGGCTCGAATAAAACTCTCTTTCTTAGTTTTAGGGATTCTTTTTATTTTTAAAGAAGTTTTTAAGTTTATTTATTTGTTTATTATTGAGAGAGAGAGAGAGAGACAGAGAGACAGGGAGCACAAGGACTGGGGAAAGGCAGAGGGAGAGAGAGACACAGAATCCGAAGCAGGCTCCAGGCTCCGAGCTGTCAGCACAGAGCCCGACGCGGGGCTTGAACTCAAGCCGTGAGATCATGACCTGAGCCAAAGTCGGACGCCTAACCGACTGAGCCACCCAGGCGCCCCTTACCTGTTCTTTTAATACTTGTATTCCTGGGGCACCTGGGTGGCTCAGTCGGTTAAGTGTCCAACTTCAGCTCAGGTCATGAGCTTGCGGTCCGGGAGTTCGAGCCCCGCGTCGGGCTCTGGGCTGATGGCTCAGAGCCTGGAGCCTGCTTCCGATTCTGTGTCTCCCTCTCTCTCTGCCCCTCCCCCGTTCATGCTCTGTCTCTCTCTGTCTCAAAAATAAATAAAACGTTAAAAAAAAATTTAAAAAAAAAACTTGTATTCCTTGGGCAATGGGATGGCCATACATGTCATTAGGGCGGCTGGAGATCTGAAGACTCCCGTGTAAGGTTTCCTTCCAAATAACCAGGTATGATCCCTCGATGAACATAAATCCAAGATTTGTCTGACCGCGTGCTTCCCGAAAGGGACCGATTAGATCTAATTGGGGCACTCCCCTAACGGGGGACCACTGTCCTGAGGCTGGATCATGGATGAAGCTCATGAGAACGTTGTGTGAATTAGAAAAGAGTTCCATATTTTCATCTTTTCTCCGTGTCTCTCATATGCCCTTACCCATTGGCTGGTTGGTGTTCTCGAGCCTTCTCTCAGAGGAAACTACTTCTGGCTTAGATATATAATGTTTCATGTGATATGAAATAGCTGCCCCTTCTTGGGGTGCCTGGGTGGCTCAGACACTTGAGCGTCCAACTTCAGCGGAGGCCATGATCTCACAGTTCGTGGGTTCAAGCCCCGCGTCGGGCTCTGTGCTGACAGCTCGGAGCCTGGAGCCGGCTTGGGATTCTGTGTCTCCTTCTCTCTCTGCCCCTCCCCTGCTTGCGCTGTCTCAAAAATGAATAAACACTAAAAAATCAACAAACAAACAAATAAAATAGCTGCCCTTTCTTAACAAAGGTCAGGACCTCCGCCCTACCCATTAATACTGGATCTAGAGGCTTACCAAGGGTATTATTGTTGGTCACCCCGTATATCAGCTCCAATCTCTGTGGCATTTCAGTCCGTTCACGGACACCCATTCCAGTCTAGAATGCCATGGAGAGGTGAAGGGAGGTCGACATCCCTTCTCAAGTGGCACAAAGGTGTGTCCAGAGCGGTCAAGGATGAGGGATGTGTCCCCCCCCCACTCTGAACCCCAAGAACCTTCGCCAACATTTCCTGATGGGACGCCATTCAGAAGCTGAGGGCGATTTGGGTACCTAGGGACTCCTAGGTAGTTAGTGGACTCTCCTCGTTTACTAGGAATTAACCATGGCATCTGCTTCCTCGATCCCAAAGGATCCCTTCTTGGACCGTCTCCTAACATACTGGCGTCGATTTGGATGTAAAAAAAAAAAAAAAAAAAAAAAAAAAGCACCAGGGCCACCTGACTGCCTCAGTGGGTAGAGCCTGCGACTCTCGCCCCCTGGGGTTGCAAGTTTGAGCCCCATGTTGGGTTTAGAGCCAACTGGTAAATGAATGAATGAATGAATGAATGAATGAATGAATAAATAAAGGAGGCGCCTGGGTGGCTCAGTCGGTTAAGCGTCCGACTTCAGCTCAGGCCATGATCTCACAGTTCGTGAGTTCGAGCCCCACATCAGGCTCTGTGCTGACAGCTTGTGATTCTCTCTGCCCCTCCCCACATTCTCTCTCTCTCTCTCTCTCT
The DNA here is from genome assembly GCF_022837055.1 of Prionailurus viverrinus. NCBI lineage: Eukaryota > Metazoa > Chordata > Mammalia > Carnivora > Felidae > Prionailurus > Prionailurus viverrinus. The sequence goes on from NC_062575.1 coordinate 51,671,709, forward strand.
CTCTCTCTGAAAATAAATACAAAATTTATTAACAAATAATAAAAAAGGAAAGAGAAAAAGCAGCAAACCCAACCCCCAAAGGGCACAACAACTCTCTCTCTTGCTCGCTCGCCTGCTCTCACATCTCAAGAGTGCACTTTTTGCCTTTGATACACTTTCCCGCTGTGCCGCATGTCTGTCCTTGAATTCCTTCTCCTGGGGAGACCAAGAACCCTCGGCCACTCCTCTGGGTCTGGCTAGGGGACTCTGGGGGTCTCCCCAGTTCCCCCGGCAACATCTTTCTGGCAACCACAAAGGGACAAGGTGACAGCAACCCTCTTCGTGGCTGAGTCCCCAGCTCTTGCTTCCTTGCCCTTCGTTGCTTAGTCACTGTTCTCCTTTGTTCCGCTCTCTCTTTTGATCTACAGGAAGAGGCCTAAAAAGGACACCTCGTGTGCTTCCTTCCCTTCTCTTCTTTTGTAACACTGTTGGCCTCCATATAAACTAGAGGATGGGAAAGTCTGCCCAGAAAAATGTCCCCACATCCCACGTGGTCAGGCCTTTATGGCACTGTGCCAAAACCCTGATCTGTCCACTTGCCTTTAGGGGGCCCGAGGACACCCCTCCTCACTCTCTACTCTTTTTTTAACGTTTCTTTTCTTTTGTTTAATGTTTTTATTTTATTCTTTTTTTTTTAAATTTTTTTTCAACGTTTACTTATTTTTGGGACAGAGAGAGACAGAGCATGAACGGGGGAGGGGCAGAGAGAGAGGGAGACACAGAATCGGAAACAGGCTCCAGGCTCCGAGCCGTCAGCCCAGAGCCTGACGCGGGGCTCGAACTCCCGGACCGCGAGATCGTGACCTGGCTGAAGTCGGACGCTTAACCGACTGCGCCACCCAGGCGCCCCAGTTTTTATTTTATTCTTGAGAGAGAGAGAGACAGACACAGTGAGAGCAAGGGAGGGGCAGAGAGAGAGGGAGACACGGAATCCGAAGCAGGCTCCAGGCTCCGAGCTGTCAGCACAGAGCCCGACGTGGGGCTCGAGCTCACGAACCGCAAGATCATGACCTGAGCCAAACTCGGATGCTTAAACGAGTCACCCAGGCTAATCTGTTTGTTTGTTTGTTTGTTTCTTTAGTTGTTTTAGAACAATTTTATTTATTATTTTTTTTGGAGACAGAGAGGGGGGGGGGGGTGGAGACAGAGAGGCACAGAGGATCCAAAGCAGGCTCCAGGCTCTGTGCTGACAGCAGAAACCCTGATGCGGGGCTCCAACTCACGAACCTGGTGTAGAACCTGGATCTGGTGTAGATCTTGAGAGGACTGGATGCATCTTGGTGGGCTCTGTGTTGTCTGTGCGGTTTTCTCCCTTGTTAGTTTCCGGGTTGCCGGCTAGGATCCCTGGAGCCAATTGTCTGATTAGTCTCCTGCTGGCCAGGGACTTTAAGGAATATTCCCAAGCAGCTGCCCGAACACCTTCAGTTTCAGGGAAGTTCCACCTTCTCCGGCCCGACATGGATTGCCTAATTTCACTTTCTGTTGGTGGAAGGAAAAAGTGTGTCTGTTCGTCAGCAGGAGCTGACGAGCTTCAGGGCCGGGAGTTCTCTTTCTCTGTCCTCGGTGCTTTTATCCACCTGCAGCCTTCCTGGAGGCGCCTCACCTCTGCTGCCCCCCACCTCCCCCTCCTCCTGTTTCTGCACCACCACGGCTCAGCTTGCGTCACAGGCTCCCGCACCACCCTCCGTGCCTCCGGCCATTGGCTCCTGCTTCTACCCCTCCCCCCCCCCCCCCCCCCCCCCCGGCCCCGGTCCCCAGGAGCAAAGAGCGCCCCTCTCTGGACTGCAATGGCCCACTTCAGATTTCCCCACAGGTGTCCCGGATAAAATCGAAAATTGGAGAACAAGTTGATTGACCCAGTGGTCCCAGCTGCAACCGATTCCGTATTTAAACTCGTTTAAGTGTGTTAAATTTAATTAAGGCAAACCTGTCTTTAGAGTTATCAGCATTAAATACAAAGATTTTCGGGGCACCTGGGTGGCTCAGTCAGTTAGGCATCCGACTTCGGTTCACGTCATGATCTCACAGTTCGTGGGTTCGAGCCCCGCATGGGGCTCTGCGCTGACAGCCTGGAGCCTGCTTCGGATTCTGTGTCTCCCTCTCCCTGCTCATGCTCTGTCTCTCTCCTTCAAAAATAAATTTAAAAATAATAAAATAAATACAAAGACTTTCACTCTAGGGGCACCTGGCGGGCCCCATCGGCAGATTACGTGACTCTTGATCTCAAGGGTGTGAGTTCAAGCCCCATGTCGGATGTAGAGGTTATGTAAAATCTCTTGTTTTATTTATTTAAATTTATTTTTCTAAAGAAGAACTTCTTTGCATGAGCAAGTGGGGGAGGGCCAAAGAGAGAGGGAGAGAGAGAATCCCAAGGAGACTCTTCGTTGACAGACTCCCACTCCAGGCTCCATCTCAAGAGTGTGAGATCATGACCTGAGCCAAACTCATGAGTCATACACCCAACCGAGCCACCCAGGTGTCCTGAGATTACATAAAATCTTAAAAACAAAAACAAAAACACAAATTATTATTCCACCAAGGTTTACTAGAGGTCATAAGCTCGTGTTCTCTCTGTTGCAATTAGTCAACAACAACAAAAAATAAACGATGGTCAATTTTGTCTGTCTCATAAGATTTTCCATGGGTAATTGTTAAAAACAAATAGGTTGAATAAATAAAAAGGTCTATAGGCAAAACTTTAAATTGTTTTCAAAATCTTTGGTAACCTGACCCTTTGAAGTTTTGCTAAGTCAAAGGATAAACTGGACTGAATTCACGGGACATCTAAACTTTTTCCAAATAAGATAATACACTAAAGTATTAATTACTGAACAGAAGTTCGTGCTTTTGGCTTCTTATTTCAGAGAAACTGAGGATACTGGAGTCCATTGGTAAACACGCATTATGCTTTATTGAACGGTTGTACTGGGATAAACATATGGTTTTTTTTTAACTTATCTAAATTAATTTTTATTTATTTTTAAAGACTGATGTTTAAATTTGTTTTAATGTTTATTTATTTTTTTTTTTGAAAGAGAGACAGAGCGAGAGCAGGGGGGGGGGGGCGCAGAGAGAGGGAGACACAGAATCCGAAGCAGGCACCAGGCTCTGAGCCATCAGCACAGACCCCGACGCGGGGCTTGAACTCATGAATCGTGAGATCATGACCTGAGCCGAAGTCAGATGCTTCACCAGTGGAGCCACCCAGGCACCCCCATATGTTTTTTTTAAATTTTTTTTAATGTTTATTTATTTTTGAGACAGAGAGAGACAGAGCATGAATGGGGGAGGGGCAGAGGATCTGAAGTGGGCTCTGTGCTGACAGTAGGGTGCCCAATGTGGGGCTCTAACTCGAGAACTGTGAGATCATGACCTGAGCAGAAATCAAGAGTCTGTTGTGGGGTGCCTGGTGGCTTACTTAGTTAAGCCTCTGACCCTTGGTTTCAGCTCAGGTCGTGATCTCACAGTTTCGTGGGTTTGAGCCCCGCATTAGGCTCTGCACTGGCAGTGTGGAACCTGCTTGGAATTCTCTCTCTCTCCCTCTCTCTTTGCCTCTCCCCTACTTGTGCTGTCTCTCTCAAAATAAATAAATTAAAAAAAAAAAAAAAAGAGTCGCTTAACCAACTGAGCCACCCAGGTGGCCCTAAATTTATTATTTAAAAAAATAATCTCTACAACCAATGTGGGGCTCAAACTCACAACCCCGAGATCAAGAGTTACATGTTCTACCGACTGGGCCAGCCAGGTGCTCAGTCACCCCTGGGAAACTTTCTCTTAAGGTATCCGTGACTTCTAGAAATATAACAAAGCGTTCCTTTGTGAACAAAGTGAAACATTTAACTTTTCTCCCTGCCTGAACCCTCCAGAATTCAGAAACTCTTTGCGGGACTATTCTTTCTTCAAGACAATTACAGTTATTTGCATTAGTTCGATAAGAATCTGTTCTCCTCGTAACAGGACACCATTGGAAACACTGGTTATATTACCCAGGCTTTGACTGGAATGTCATATATGAGACATAGACTCAGCTACGACTGGACAGCTTTAAGGTACTAAGGTTGACTTTATGGAACCAAGAGAATCCCATGGAAACGTTGGCCTGATACCTTGCTTACAGAGCTCCTGGCGGCCTTACCAGGTAAGTAAAGAATATCACTCCCTGGAAGGTGTCCGAATCTCAGGATATTTTGGAGACCTAGAGAAGAGGAATTCACCCAAATCTGCAGGAATTGCAAGCGAGTCTGATGACCAGCATTTGGCTTGGCTCTGACCTCGAGAACCTATTAAAAGTTCAATCTAGGGGCACCTGGGTGGCTCAGTAGGTTGAGCGTCCGACTTCAGCTCAGGTCATGATCTTGCGGTTGGTGAGTTCAAGCCCCACATCGGGCTCGCTGCTGTCAGCCGTATAGCCCTCTTGGGATCTTCTGTCCCCTCACTCTCTGCCCCTCCCCCGCTTGCACTCTCTTTTCAAAAAGAAATAAACATGAAGAAAAAGACATTACATTTAAAAGCTCAGTCTAGAGATTCCTTAGGAAAAGTTCCAGCAAAGTAGATTTTAAAGGGTCCCTATGAAGGGCGCCTGGGTGGCTCAGTCGGTTCATCGTGAGACTCTGGCTCAGGTCCTGAGTGGGTTTGAGCCCAGAGTGGGTGCTGATGCAACTCTCCCCCCCCCCCCCCGCCTCTGCCCCTCCCATATTCTCTCTCTCTCTCTCAAAATAAATAAAAGCTTTAAAAAAATAAAGAAGCCCTATGATTAATCACTGTTCTTTCTGAGCTTATGTAAATAACTAGGTCAAGTTTTACAAATGAGTTAGTCTTGATGCAGCCATCTCTGGAAATAAGGGTGAATTTAGAGAGAAAAACTATGTTTCAGAAATGCATCCTTATGGATGTTAGATTCAAGTTTTCGTCATCTTTCAGTGTTCGTTGTTTGGGGGCACCTGGGTGGCTCAGTCGGTTTAGCGGCGGGCTCTTGATCTCCGCTCAGGTCTTGATCTCAGGGTTGTGAGCTGGAGCCCTGCGTTGGGCTCCATGCTGTGTGAAGCCTACTTAAAATATAAATAAAGTAAGTCGGTAAATTTGTTGCTTGCCTAAGCTAGACAACGTGAGGGGAAACTTCAGAGGTATTGCCACTGTAGCTCAAATATAGACAATCTTTATGCCTATTCCTCTGTGGGGATAATAATTGAGAGCCCCGTGGGTATATGATTATTTTAACAGTCGGAAGATAAGATAGACTTCCCGACAGTTGTGAAACTCAGCTGTCAGCTTGATAAATTCTATGTGGCCAGGATAACAAAATCACTCCTTAAAATGTCAGAGCTTACCCTATGGACTTGTGGAGACAATGGATGGCCCCAACTTTCTTTCTTCCTTTCTTTCTTTCTTTCTTTCTTTCTTTCTTTCTTTCCTTTTCTTTTCTTTCTTTATCTTTTTTCAACGTTTTACTTAATTTTGAGAGACACAGCATGAGCGGGGGAGGGACAGAGGGAGAGGGAGACACAGAATCCAAAGCAGGCTCCAGGCTCTGAGCTGTCAGCACAGAGCCCAGGGCAGGGCTCCAACCCATGAACTGTGAGATCATGACCTGAGCCAAAGTCAGACACTTAACCAACTGAGCCACCCAGGTGCCCCGGCTCCACCTTCTTCTTCTTTTTTTTTTTTTTTCATTTTTTTATTTTTTCCCACCTTCTTTATAACTGGATTGGAGAAGGGGTTTGGGGATGCCCTCATCTTCTGGGACTAGTCACCTCCCGCTTACCAGCAATTCCTCACAATGAGGATATTGTCAAGGTTAGACATCAGGCAAAGAGGACTTCTTCATGGTTTTATCCCTTAGCCATATTTGTCCCGAGGGCCACCCCTACCGATGTAAAATTACAAATAGAGGCTTTAGCCAAGCATACAGCAGCCATCATTAACTCAACCCAACATGGAGTCACCCACGAATTCAAAAAGAAGCCCTCCGAAACCAAACCCTTGATTCGTGGCCCAATAATGCTCGCCCAATGGGATGGCTCCCCACAGAATCCCGTGACCACATCATTACTCTACAGGCAACTGTTTGGTTTGCTACCTACTAGACAAGGCAACCAGGCATCAGACTGCGTCCTCCGGTTGCCCCTGCATTGATTCTCTTAAAGAACCTACACTGTCACTTCATGATGGGTTAAATTCCTGGCCGGGAGGTGGACTATGGTCCACCCCAAAGGGTCTTCTTACCACATTGATAATTTTTATTACAATATTCATCCTAAGATGTCTTTTTGGCTTTGCTCTCTCCTATTGTCGAGATACATGCGAGCAGTTCCTGACTCCTTCGCCCAGCCAACAGATGATCCCTGCCCCTCAAAACAAGTTCACCCCAATGTCTTCTCTGCACTCTACAGCGATGGTCTTCCATTGTTACTTGCCGGGACAGATAGCGACCGACTTAGGTCCATAGGTAGGGACATCTCTATGACCGCTGTCAGCTTGAAGAAGTCACAACCTTGAAGATTCAAGGGCCAAAGATTGGTCATTGGGGGCGGGGTGTGTGTGTGTGTGTGGTGATGAGGGCTAGAAGCAGGAAAATGTTCACCTTTAACCGAGGCTCACCTGCGTAGTTCCGATAAGGATCAAATACGTTCTGGTCGCTACCTTCTTAAAGGGTCTCATGACTGCCTGTACGTCTCATCGATAGTTAATATCAAACTGAATGATAAGCACCAGAGAAATCTTGCGAAAGTAGTTTCACGAGTAGAAATTCGAAGAAGACGCTCATGATCTGATACTCCCTGCAGGTTCTCTCCCTCCTTGAGCCCTAAGCACATAACCACCAGCTTCAGACGGCAAAGGTGCGGCTCTTTCTGCCCACGGGTCTTGTCCACATGCTACTTGTATACCCATACTAGCTTGCGCCATAAACCATCTCAAGAATTCTTTCTTGACCATCGCGCTCAAGGATTGCGCAAGAAGCGGCTGAAATAGGTTCGCTCCAGGGAGTCAGTGGTCACTAATGAAGAGCAAAGACTTACCCTCCTTGTCCTAGGGCAGCTGCTGGGGTTGGCAAAACTCGATGCCTCTGCTGAACTAGTTAGTCCTGGGCGCCCAGCTTAACCTCGTGGTTCCTCACTGCGGGATGGACACCACCACTGAAAACACACAATGCTTTCGGCCCAGCCAGTCAGCCTCTTGTGAGATTCTGGTATGCTCTCCCCCTCACGCTTCTATTCACTGCTGCAACACCCTGAATCCCGCCACTCCTCCGGCCCCGCCAGAAGAGACCTCACGATTGTCTTTACCTCAGTTAGGTTAGCTTCTGTAGCTCAGATTTATTACAGGCTCCCACTGAGACCTCGGACCTATTGTGTTTTATTGACGGATCTGGATCACACCTATGGTGGTTAATTTCATGTGTCAACCTGACTGAGCCCCGAGGCGCCCAGGTATTTGGTGGAACATCACCCCATCACCCGGGGTGTTCTTGGATGAAATTAACATTTGAATGCGTCGGTTGAGTAAAACAGATTGCTCTCCCCAAGGTGGGTGGGCCTCATCCAATCAGTTGAAGGCCTCACTAGAACAAAAAGGTTGACCTTCCCCTGAGTAAGAGAGAAACCCTCCTTCCTGACTGCCTTTGAAGTGGGACATTTGGTTTTTTCCTGCTTTTGGATTTGAACTGAAACATCAGCTCTTTCTGGGTCTCTAGCTTGCCGACTCACCCTACAGCTCTTGGGACTTGTCAGCTTCTATAATCATGAGCCAATTCCTTATAATAAATCTCTCCATCCCTCCTCCTCTCTCTCTACCACCTGTCTTTGTAAGGCTTGTGTACAAAGATGGCCTATATATACATATAAATATACCCATATATATATATATATATTTTTTTTTAAATTTATTTTTGAGAGAGACAATCCCAAGCAGGCCCCGCCCTGTCAGCATAGAGCCCAATGAGGGGCTCGATCCCACAGACTGAGATCATGACCTGAGCTGAAATCAAGAGTCAGAGGTTTCCACCGACTGAGCCACCCAGGTGTCCCAGCTTTTACGGGTTTTTTTATGTTCAGAAGAAATCAAAACAATAGTATTTTGTGGCAGGCGAAGATGAGAAACTCAAATTTCAGTATCCATTAATCGGTTTGTTTGAACACAGCCGAACTCGCTCATGTCGGTGTTGTCTCTGGCCACTTTCACATGACAGTGTCGGTTAGTTGGGACAGAGACTGGGTGGCTCACAAAGTGTAAAATATTTACTATCTGGTCCGTTAGGGAGATGGTTGGCCAACCTCCGATTTAACTATTCTGTGGTGTGAGAAGTCAGGGTAGTGGTTGCTGTGGGGGGTGATGTTGGTGAGGGGGCCCAGGGGGACTTCTGGGGTGCTGGAGAGGTTCTGTTTATTCATCCGGGACCTGGCTGCATGGACAGGAACAGCCCGTGAATTCAGCAGACTACACATTGTTGATGAGTGTACTTCTCAGTATGTATGTTCAGTATCGATGAAAAGCCACAAATTTGCTCAAGGTTACAGACACTAAGATGAGAAGTCCCCAGGGGCGCCTGGGTGGCTCCGTCGGTTGAGCGTCTGACTTCGGCTCAGGTCATGATCGCACGCTCCGTGAGTTCGCGCCCCGCGTCGGGCTCTGCGCTGACAGCTCAGAGCCTGGATCCTGCTTCACCTCTCTCTGCCCCACCCCTGCTTGTGCTGTCTCTCTCTGTCTTTCAAAAATGAATAAACATTAAAAAAAAAATTAAAAAAAAAAAAAAAGATGAGAAGTCCCCAAAGAGAACCCTGACGATGATATCTGGGTCCAGTGAATCCAGCTGGGCCCCTCCTGGCCCACCTAGTTTTCATGACCTGGCAACTTCTTTTTATCATTTATGCTGGATAGAGCTGGGTTGCTGGCTCTGGCAACCCGAGTCCTCATACCCCACCTCCCAGACATTTACGGTGTCATCTGCCCACTTGCCTAAAAGGTTTCCTTGCCCTGCTTCAACCTGTGGTTCGGGTGGAGGTTTCCACTTCTCACACTATCCCACCTCCCTGGCCACAGGGATTGGTTTGGTCCCAGGCTGATCTTCACCCAAGGGGAGCCAATCAGAGCAGACCAACCAGCAGGCCAAGTTGATTGATCTGCAGATGAGCCAATCACAACTTTTCCCTGGGATTTTTTTTTTTTGGATTGGAGGCCCAAGGCTGGTAGACGATGAACTTTGAAGCTGCTGGGTGCCTTGTGTTCGTGGGGTAGAGGATGCAGGTTCCAGAGAAAAATGCTGACTTGCAAAAGGTCGGGGAAGGTATGGAAGTATCCCGATTGCCCTCAAATCTTTGCTTCAATGGCCCTAGAGCCCGGAGGCACATCTGCCCTTCCCTATTTGGCAATGTGGGCCGACTGAGCTCTCTTTTGGTCCACATTAGAGCCAGCTTGGTTTCTGTCAACCTCAAAGACCCATAAAGACCTAGGTAATGGTCCCCCATCACACTGTGATAGACACACACACACCCTGCCCCATACACATGCTTAAAGACACTGAATCTGGGGACACACACACACACACACACAGACCCTCGCACTCCACTTCAGTGCATGTGTCTTTATTTCTGGATGATATAAAAGAATAAACTTAAAAAAAACACTCCAAACCAAACACCTTAATGGCTCCCCCAAAGCAATGTGACCCCTCTTCCCCCCACCCCCCGATAAATAGAGACTTCTGTCAGTCTACCCTCCCACCCCCATAACCCCCTCTGCTATAGACATACTCTGGTTATATATTACTCTACTCGGCAATAGACATCTCCCGAAAATAGAATTCCTGCCCCGTCACCTGACCCTATCCTGGCCCCATGTGCCCAGGACTCTCGTCCCCAGTTCAGACCACCCGCCACTGCAGCACACTGGTGTCCTTGCCCCCTGTGGTCAGGGCCACGCTGTCATCGCACAAGAAGGCCACATTTGTCACGTGGCTGCTGTGTCCGCCATATTTGTGGCTGAGGGCCTGTGACAGGGAAAGAGAAAAGTGAAAGAAGGCGATCTGTCTCGTTCCTGGCTGTATCCCCTGTGCCAGGCACATAGCAGGTGCTCAAGGAATATTTCTTGCATTAATAAGGATCAAACAACCAAAGCTCCCGGAATCGCAGACACTCAGAGCAGAGCGTTGGCACTCTGGACTCTGAAATTTACCGACTTTTAGGTTAAGAATGACCCTTGGGCTCAAGCCACTGTCCTCCTCGTACAGATGGGAAAGCTGAGGCCTGGAGATGGGAAAGCTGCCGCCTCAGTCTTGCCCGCAGTGTTGCTCATCCCCACCCCGCCAGCCCCCCCCGGGGGACTCACTCGGGGCTGACAGCAGGGGTAACTAAATAGGTGCACTTTGCCAAAGTCATCAGCTGAAGCCAGCAGCTTCCCGTCATGGGAGCGGGCCACGGCGTTGATGTCGGTACCGTCGGCTCCCTCAGACCAGATCCCTGTGGGCGAGATGAGGGGTGGGTGGTGGTGAGCGGTCAGCCTGGGCCAGGGACCCCTGAGGTGAGCAGGCCCCAGCCCCGGGCTCCCTGCCTTCCTCCCAGCCAGCCTGGCTTGTCGGCAGCCAGGGAGGAGAACTGGAATCATCTTTTGTAAACGTGTATCTGACCCTGGCCCCCCACCGCTCCAAACCCTTCTGTGGCTCCCTGGTGGCCTTGGAGAAAGCCTGGGCTTCCTAGCATGACCTCTGAACTCTGCCTGACCTGGCCTGCCACGCTGCTCCAGCCTTGTCCTCCCTAACGCTCCCCTGCAACTCCACAGCGATTTGGCCATCCTGCCTTCTTGGATTTCTCCAAATGCCAAGTTCTATGCCACCTCCAGGCTTTTCATACAGGGTACGATTTCCTATCCTAGGGACTGCTTTCCTTCTTCACTGCTTCCTCATCCTCCAGGTCCAGCTCCGATGCCCCCTCCTCCAGGAAGCCCTCCTTGACTCCCTCCCAGGCTGGGACCAGATGCCAGCCCAGTCCACACCGGTCTCCCGCCCTGGGGATAACCAACAAGAGACGATGAAGACCACCAGAGAAGGATGTTGCTTGGAACCCCTGTTCTCAGTGGGACCTCCCCCATCCCAGAACTTACCAAACACCCCAAATCCCAGGACACAAGTGGCCGTGGCCCATTCCACATTCCTCACAGCATCGACACTAGTGATCTGCTTACAGGTAGCCGGGTCCCCTGGGGCAGAAAACAGGGGGAAGGGTTCAGAGCAGAAAGAACTGGGTCGCCTGGGTGGCTCAGTCGGTTGAGCGTCTGGTTCTTGATTTCAGCTCAGGTCATGATCCCTCGGTTTGTGAGTTCAAGCCACACGTCAGGCTCTGGGCTGACAGTGGGAGCCTGCTTGGGATTCTCTCTCTCTCTCCCCGTGCCCCCACTTCCAATAAACTTAAAAAAAAAAAAAGAGGGGCGCCTGGGTGGCGCAGTCGGTTAAGCGTCCGACTTCAGCCAGGTCACGATCTCGCGGTCCGTGAGTTCGAGCCCCACGTCAGGCTCTGTGCTGATGGCTCAGAGCCTGGAGCCTGTTTCCGATTCTGTGTCTCCCTCTCTCTCTGCCCCTCCCCCGTTCATGCTCTGTCTCTCTCTGTCCCAAAAATAAATAAAAACGTTGAAAAAAAAAAAAAAATTTAAAAAAAAAAAAAAAAAAAAAAAAAAAGAAAAGAAAGAAAGAAACAATTACTGACTTAACCCATCCATTTTATAGTCAATGGGCACTGAGGTCTGAGACAGGAGGCTAAGGTCCTAGGGTTTATTCCACCTCTCCAGACTTGGCCGAGGGGGCTAGATCCTGGGTGGACACACCCCAAGCCTGAGCAGGGGCATCTGCTTAGAGACCTGTACCTCACCCATCCCACCAGGAAGTGGAGGAAATGGGAAGCCAGGAGGCCAATCAGAACAGCCCCTGAACACAGGAGCCAGAGGACGGAGACTTGAAAGCCCCTCCTCCCTTCCTAGAAGTCAGGGAAGTCTATGTAAATCGCACACGTAAATAGGGAGGCTGGAGGAGGGCCGCCTTCGGCTTTCAGAGAACTCACAGTACAGGATCTCGTAGTCCCCGGAGTTGGTGACGAAGCAGCTGCTGTCCTGGGCCCAGTCCAGGTGGGTGATAAAACTGGAATGGCCCTGCGGAGGGGGAGGGAAGGGGTGGAGTTAGAGCTCAAGCGGGTAGGATTAGACCGGGAAAAGCGGAAGGCAAAATACACAGGTAGGGGGAGAACACAAGGGGGCTAAAGGAAGGATACACAGCCTTTGGAGCGTGGGGGCGGGGCCAGACTACCATGGGCGGGGCCAGACTGCGATGGGCGGGGCTAGACAGAAAGGGCTTAGAACACAGGGGGAGTTTAGAACGTGGGCAGAGCTAGACACAGAGGGGCTTATAACACGGGGGTGGGGGGTGGGGGGTGGGGTAATGTGTGGGCGGGGCCATAAGACTCCTGGTTGTGATCAGGGCAGTCAGTAGAGTGTTGAAGCTGTGCTCCCTTGAAGTAGAAAATTGGTTAATTCTGCGGCCCCTGGTAGGGGTGGCGGCGCGGGCTGGGGGCCACTGCCCACTCACCGAGCACTTGCCCAGTCGGCTGACCTTGCGGCCGCCCTGGTCCACCGTGTACACGTACACCAAGTTGTCGTGGGAGCCCACGGTCAGGTACGCCCCGTCTGGGGGAGGGGGAGGGGGGGGCTATGAGGAGGCACCCAGGCTCTACCCCCTTCTCTCTCAGCTTCAGCCCCCGCCCCCGCTATGCCAGACTCCTCAGCTGTCCCAAGCTCCATCCCCGCTACAGTCCTAGACCGGCCCCTAGGCCTTGCCACACAGGTTCCACTCCTTCCCCCTGCTAGTAACTGAGCCTCAGTTCCCAGGCCTGGCTGCTCCAAGATCCAGCACCGGGCCGCTTACCTGGAGAGAAGCTGACCACTGAGATCTGCTCATTGCCATCTGTGTGGATAGCCACCAGGTCGTGGGTCTCCGTGTCCAGCAGCAGCCATCTTTAGGGAGAAGGCACGATTGGGGAGGGGGTGTGAGCTGATCCGGTGCAGTGGGGGGGGGGGCTGAAGGGGGGGGGGTCGGGGTCGGGAATCTGAGGGGCCTGAGCTTGGGACCCCAGAAGAGATTTGGGAGAGAGGCTGACTCCAGATGAATACTGAGAAGCAGTCTGGTGAGCAGGCTGTTAATTGCAGACTCTGTGGGCTCTGGGGACACAGGGGAAGGGAGGTTTTGTCCAGGGACAGTTCTGGGAGGGGAGGGAGCAGAGAAACCCTCTGCAAATGCCCAGCTCAGCTTTACCTGCCAGTCACTGTGCCCACGGCCAGGACAGAGCCACTGGGGTGGAAACCAGCAGAGCGGGCAGGGTCCTGAGGGGAGAGAGAGGAGGCAGGGCTGAGAACTGGGGTCTCCGGCCTATCTGGCTATTCCCCTACCGTAGCCGCAGACACCCCAAAACCATCCTCCAGTTTTTGTTTTTAAACTGTGTTCTTCTGGGTCTTTTTTTTTTTTTTTTAATTTTTTTTTTTTAACGTTTATTTATTTTTGAGATAGAGAGAGACAGAGCATGAACGGGGGAGGGTCAGAGAGAGATACAGGGAGACACAGAATCCGAAACAGGCTCCAGGCTCTAAGCTGTCACCACAGAGCCCGACGCGGGGCTCGAACTCACGGACCGCGAGACCATGACCTGAGCCGAAGTTGGATGCCTAACCGACTGAGCCACCCAGGTGCCCCTGGGGTTTTTTTTTTTTTAATATTAAAATTTTTCTTTTAAAACACATTTATTCATTTTTGAGAGACAGAATGTGAGTGGTGGAGAGGCAGACACAGAATCTGAAGCAGGGTCCAGGCTCTGAGCTGTCAGCATAGAGCCTGACAGGGCTTGAACTCATGGACCGTGAGATCATGACCTGAGCTGAGGTCAGGCACTTAACCGACTGAGCCACCCAGGCGCCCCTTTTTAAAATATTTTTAAGTGTTTTTTTGTTTGTTTGTTTTTTGTTTTTGAGAGACAGAGAGAGCGAGCAGGGGAGGAACACAGAGAGAGAGAGAGAACCCTAACCAGGTTCTGCAGGGTCAGCGCAGAGCCCAGTGTGGGGCTCGAACTCACAAAACTGTGAGATTGTGACCTGAGCCGAAATCAAGAGTCGGTTGCTTAACCAACTGAGCCACTCAGACGCCCCCCAAACCATCCTCCTTTCCTGTGTCAGCTCAAACACAAAACAGTCCTGCTCTCACTGTGGACTCTAGATCCATTTATACTCCCGGTCTAAATTCTCACAGCTTTATTCATCTGTGACTTAGGTAATTTTCTAGAAGTGAGATTTTTTTGGGACAAAGGATAGCCATATTTTGAAGGCTTTGGAATGATAATGCCAATTTGCTTTCCATAAGATTCTATCAACTCATCACCAGGCACGTCCAAGTGTCCATTTCCCCACATCTTTATTAAACACCTGGCAAGGGGTATCACCACTTCTCGAATGTTGGGGACGTTTGGTTGGTTCGCGGGCAATAGGGCATCTTGGAATCAGACTCGGGTTCAAACCGGCTCTGACACTTCCTAGTTACGTGACACCAAATAACCTTCCCTGTCTGAGCCTCGGCTGCCTCATCTGGCCAATGGAGAACATCAACGTGTGCTCCCTGGGATTCTTCTAAAAACAAGACGTAAAACAAGACGTAAAAACAAGACTTACCAGCAAGCTGGTAAATAAAATGGCTTACAGGCAGCACTCGACAACGGTTGGTTTGGATTAAAATCGCACCGTGATGATTTTTACCTTATCAAGCCTGTTTCCAAGTGGGGATCTGTCATCCCCACGGCCTTGTGGAGGTTGCGAGAAGTTGAAAGGACGAAGGGGGTAAAATGCTACGCCAGTTTCTCTGGGCGCGGTCAACAGACTGCCGGAATCAGAAAAATCTACGGGAGCACGTTAGAAACTGCAGATTTCCCGTCCCAAACGCAGACCTCCTGAATCCGATTCTCTGTGGGTGGGGTTAAGAGTTCTGTGTCTCCTAGGCGGTTTGACGTCATAATGAGGATTACTACACGTGGCCCTCACAATTTCCAGAGCATACCATCCCTGACTCAAAGTTCAAAGGCCATCAGGTGTCCCAGAATCAGAGGTAACCCTAGATTCCTTGAGCGAAGTCCCAAAGCGTGGTGTGGGGGATACGATGGAGTGACATTCTAGTGTTCCATGCTGCACAGGTAGGGGAGCTTAAAAACTACACTGCCCAGAATCCCTTGCAGCTAGGGTCCCACTGGGATTTGGGTCTAACAATCCATTGCGCTTTTGTTGGCTCTGGAAGACAGAAAGCAGAGGGCCTGCTCTTCTATTTCCGCTCATCATGGGGGCTGGGAAAGCGATGGCGCTGGCTATGATCGTGAGCCGTCGCTGGCCTTAAGAGGAAAGGGCACACGGGCGCCGGGGTGGCTCAGTCGGTTGAGCATCTGAGTGTTGATTTCAGCTCAGGTCACGATCTCACAATTCGTGGGTTCGAGGGATTCTTTCCCTCCCTCTCCCTCTGCCCCTCCCTCCCCTCTTCTCTCTCTGTCTCAAAAGAAATAAATAAACTTAAAAAAAAAAAAAAAAAGGCAAGTACATGGAGTATCAAGTATACAATGCAAATGTAGCCAGCACTGGGTTGCTCTAGAGCAAGACCGTCTAACAGAAGCTTCTGCGATGCTGGAGACGGTCATTATCTGTACTTCCCAACATGGTGGCCACTAGATACATGCTTGAAACGTCACCAGTGCAACCGGGGAATTGAATTTTTTTTTTTTTAAGTTTGTTTATTTAGTTTGAGAGAGAGAGAGAGAGGATGAGCAGGGGAGGGGCAGAGAGAGAGGGAGAGAGAGAGAATCCTGAGCAGGCTCCATGCGGAGCCCGACTCAGGGCTCAAACCCTCGAACCCGGAGCCCGACTCAGGGCTCGAACCCTCAAACCCGTGAGATCGTAACCTGAGGCCGACACCAAGAGTCGGATGCTCAAACGACTAAGCCACCCAGGCGCCCCTGAATGCTTCATTCTATTTACATTTTAAAGTTAACTGAAGTGTGACGACCCACCCGTATTGACCAATGCGGCTCTAGAGACAGCCCTTGCAGCGACCACAGCTTCCTGCGGCTGTGACAATGGCATTCTCCTGACCCCGCCCTCCTGACAATGGCAGGGGCAGCGGCTCCCCTGGCAGATTGGTTTGGTGCCCTGAGCCCTGACATACGGAGACAGGCGCTTGTGTCAGAACAGGGTGCCGAGTACCCCCCCCCCCCCGCCCCAGTCCCCTTACCTCGATGATCCTACTCCACAGGGGCCGGCGGGACTCCGCACTCCACAGATGCACCAGCTTATCCTGCCCGCACGTCACAAACTGTGCCCGGCTGGGGTGCGTGGCCAGACCCCACAGTTCTTCCACGTGACCCTGGCGGGAAGGGGAGACGACAGCATGGGGCCCGCCAATCCGGACCCTTTCCCCACCGAGCCTGGTCCCAGAAAGAAGTGCCAGGCCGGTCCCGGCGACACACTGGGGCCACAGGTGACCCGGGGAAGGCCCTTTCTCCAGTACGTCTGAAGGAGGCCGGGACTTGAGCAGACCCTCGCCCCGGTGTGTGGCTCGAGGCGAATGCTCCCCTTCTCTCCAGGCCTCTGCTGTCCGGTTTGCACAACGCAGGGCAAGAGGCATGCTGGGTGGGAGCTGGAGCCTTGACCGGCTTGAATCGGGTGGTGTCCAGAAGGCTGCGGGATCCCATGGAGGGCACTCAGCCTGGTGGATCTGACCTCAGCTCTCCCTTACGGACTGGACAGGTGCCCTCTCCCCGGATCCTCAGTTTAATCTTCTGTAAAATGCGGACATCGTTGTGCTCACTTGAATCACGGATGGAAGGTGTTGAGGCTAGTACGAAGCGCTCGCAAAATTGGAAGTGGCTGTTATTATTATCATTATTAATAACGTGTGCTAATAATACGCTGTTAAATAACAACGAACACTGATAATATAATTGTTGACGTTAGTGTAACGATGCATGGTAATAAAGCTCTAATATATATTGACCTATTCATAATATAATCAACGATGTGTAATGTTGATGCTATTTTGGGGGGGTCTCTAAGGTCCCTTCTGGGAAATCCCTCTGATCCTGGTTTTCCTTCATGTTCCAGGGAGACCAGAGCCAGAGGGAGATCTAAATGCAGCAGCATGGATCTCAGCTAGCCTGGAAAAGGGGAAATGCCCGGAAGGAATGGAAGTATCCAGAGCCACTGGATCCAGGGGTTACTTTGGCCAAGACCTCTGTGACAGGCACCATCTAAATGCCGTCTATGAACCGACTCATGGGATCCTTACAAACCCCCACGAAGATGGGTTCTGCTGCTGCACCGTTTCATAGAGGCACAGAGACTGTCATTCATTTGCCTCACATCACACAGCTAACCAGTGACAGGGCTGCGATTTTGATCCCAGGCAGTCCCGCTCCAGAATTCCTGTTCCTGACCATCCTACTATACAGCCCCTCGGCGGGGCGGTGGGGGGGAGGGGGTTGGCGCTGGGGTGTTAACTGGGTGTGGATAGGGTTTTGGCACGCCAGGACGAAGGGGCGAACATGTGAGCTGCAAGAAGAAAAACAGGCCCACTCCAAAGGGCCTTCCCAGATCTCAGGAGGTGTGTGGCCCAAGGTGCATGTGGCCCAGGTGACAACCTGCCAGGACACTTACCAACAGAAATGGACACCACCCCTGATCAGAAGGACAGGGGGTGTCCTGGGGGACACCAGGCGGGGTCCTGGGGACCCTCTGCTGTGCCAGCGGGTAACTCGTTGGCTGCTGGAGCAGGGGGGTGCTGGGGCAGGGGTCCTGGGACAGGGGTGGGTTTACGGGGTGGGAGCAGGTAAAAGGGAAGGTGAGTGGAGTTTGTGAGGCCAAGGGATGGGGTGGGGAGGTGAGGAGAAATGGAAGGAAGTGGGAAGAGAAGAGGAGAGAAATGAGGAGGAGGGCGGGTGCAGGAGAATCACTCACCTGGACGAGCAATGAGAAGCCTGTGTGGACAGAGCCCTGCAGGATGCAGTTGCGGGTGGTCCCCACGTACAGCGTGTCTCCCCGACCCTCAGCCACAGTGCGCACCGGACCGAAGTCCTCTGGGACCTGAGGGTGAGGTTGGGGGCATATGAGTGTAGGGCACAGGCAGAGAAGGGGTGAGGGAAAACAAGCTGGGGAGAGGAGGGTCCATTAGGAGCCGGGGTGGGGGGGATGGGAGGAGGTCCCCTCACCTTCACACGAGGCTGTCCCCCTCCTCACCTCTACCTCCTGCAGCTTGCTATAGTCGGAACCCCAAAGGACCACCCGTCGATCACGGCCCCCTCCGGACACCAGCGTCCCGTCCCGCAGGGCGCAGAGCCCAAACACACCGCCATCGTGGGCACCCAGCACCGCCTGTGTGATGCGGTTCCCACCTGTGGGGGCAAAGAGGGGTGGCCAGGGAGCAGGGATCCCCCAGCATGGGGGAGCTGTCCCTGTACTGAGCCCTGAAACACCTCCAACTCTCAATCCTACATTCAACCACTCACTTACCTTTCTATCCACCCTTCCACCCACCTGCCCACTGCCCATCTATTCAAATACCTTATCATCCATCCATTAAACAATCTGACTAACATCTACCCAGTCACTTTTGATCCACCCACCCACTCACCCATTCATTCATCCACTCATCTACCTACTGGTCTGTTCGTCCATCTATCTACCTATCTACTCACCCACCCACTCACCCCCTCATCCATCCATCCACCCATCCAGTCCAATCCATCCATCCACCCACTTACCCACCCATCCATTCGATCCATCCATCCATCATCCGTCCATCCATCCCCCTATCTGATCATGTACCCACCCATCAATCTACCCAACCATCCATTGATCCATCCATCCATCCATCCATCCATCCTTCCATCCATTCATCCATCCATTCATCCATCCATCCATCCATCCATCCATCCATCCTTCCATCCATTCATCCATCCATCCATCCATCCATCCATCCATCCATCCATCTATCCATCTACCCACCCATCCACCCATCCACTCACCCACCCATGTACCCACTCACCCATCCATTATCCATCCATCCATCCATCCCTCCCTCCCTCCATCCTCCCATCCAATCCATCCATCCATCCATCCATCCATCCATCCACCCACCCACCCATCCATCCATCCATCCACCCACCCATCCACCCATCCACTCACCCACCCATGTACCCACTCACCCATCCATTATCCATCCATCCATCCATCCATCCATCCCTCCCTCCCTCCCTCCCTCCCTCCATCCTCCCATCCATTCATCCATCCATCCATCCATCCATCCATCCATCCATCCATCCACCTATCTGATCATGTACCCACCCATCAATCTACCCAACCATCCATTGATCCATCCATCCATCCATCCTTCCATCCAAACATCCATTCATCTATTTATCCATCTATCCATCCATCTATCCATCCATCCATCCATCCACCCACCCACCCACTTACCTACCCATCCATCCATCATCCATCCATCCATCCACTTGCCCACCCACCCATCCAATCCATCCATCCATCCATCCATCCATCCACCCACCCACCCACCCACTTACCCACCCATCCAATCGATCCATCTATCCATCATCCATCTATCCACGTGCCCACCCACCCATCCAATCCATCCATCCATCCATCCATCCATCCATCCATCCATCCCTCCCTCCCTCCATCCTCCCATCCATTCATCCATCCATCCATCCATCCACCTATCTGATCATGTACCCACCCATCAATCTACCCAACCATCCATTGATCCATCCATCCATCCATCCTTCCATGCAAACATCCATTCATCTATTTATCCATCTATCCATCCATCTATCCATCCATCCATCCATCCACCCACCCACCCACTTACCTACCCATCCATCCATCATCCATCCATCCATCCACTTGCCCACCCACCCATCCAATCCATCCATCCATCCATCCATCCATCCATCCATCCATCCACCCACCCACTTACCCACCCATCCAATCGATCCATCTATCCATCATCCATCCATCTATCCACTTGCCCACCCACCCATCCAATCCATCCATCCATCCACCTATCTATGTACTGATCCACCCACCCATTCATCCACCTCTCATCCATCTCTTCACCTCTTTCATTCAACTACTCACTCACCAGTCAATCCATCCTTCTACCCAAACATCCACCCATTTTCCAATCCATCTACCCATTCACCCTGTCAATCTAATCATCCATTCATTCATCCGTTAACCCATCCAATCAGCAACTGTGTAACCAGCATTTATTCTGGGCCCAGCTTCCTGCCGGATGATACTGGGAACACAGTGGTGACCAAGACAACCTCAGATCTTGCCGTCACAGGGTTCACAGTCCAATTTCAGAGACAGACCTATTACCAGTCAATGACAACCCAAGGTGGTTGGGGCTGGGATAGGGAAAGCCAGGAGCCCGTGGGATCCCATAGAAGAGACCCAGCCTGGTAGGTCAGGGAGGGTTTCCTGGAGGAGGAGACAGCTGAACAAGGATCTGAAGGATGAGTAGAAGTCAGCTAGGCCAACAGAGGGTGGGAAAGGGCTGCATGCAGAGGGAACAATGTGTGTAAAGGGAAGAGAGCAAGAGCATGCGCTATTTAGAGAACTATAGAAAATCTGGTTTGGGGGCGCCTGGGTGGCGCAGTCGGTTAAGCGTCCGACTTCAGCCAGGTCACGATCTCGCGGTCCGTGAGTTCGAGCCCCGCGTCGGGCTCTGGGTTGATGGCTCAGAGCCTGAAGCCTGTTTCCGATTCTGTGACTCCCTCTCTCTCTGCCCCTCCCCCGTTCATGCTCTGTCTCTCTCTGTCCCAAAAATAAATAAACGTTGAAAAAAAAAAAAAATTTAAAAAAAAAAAAAAAAATCTGGTTTGACTTCATGTAACATGCAAGGGGCAAGGGAAGGCAGGGCCAGACCACACAAGGTCTTCGAGGCCTCAGTGAGGGACCTGGGCCTTGTCCTGAGGGAACCAGGGAACAATGGTAGAGCTTGGCAAGGGGAGAAAAGGGTCAGATTTACACTGGGTTCTGGAATTTGAGGAGGCAAGATAAATAAAGGCTAAGGACCAGGAAGGAGGCTGGGGCAGGGACTCAAAGGGACAGTCCTCAACTCAGATGTGGTGCCACACGTCCACTTATCATTCTGTCCACTTGTCTTTCCAACCACCCCACCACAGCCCTACGGGATGGACCCAGTGATGGGTCTGGGGATATGGAAACGAATCAGACCCAGTCTCTGCCCTCAGAGAGCTCACAGTCTGCTGGAAAAGACACACTGTCAGTTATTCAGAGCTTATTCTCAGCTGTGTAATTTCAAGGGAAGCTCTGAGCCAGCCAGGTGCCCCATGAGCCTGGGGCTTCTCATCTGTGAAATGGGAATAATATTCAGTGCACCCTTGATTTAGGAGCATAATGTACGTAAAAGCAAACGTACCCAGGCCAAAACAACTCACTGATTTGTTCATGCCATCCATCTGCTGGGACAACCCATTCTTTGCTTGATTCATCATTCACCCAAAGGCTAGAGCAAGCTTGTATTCACCCCATTAGCGTTTGCTGGGACAATACATTAATCCATTGGTTGGGACAACCATTTATTCATTTCTTCATCCATCCATTTGGCTAGAACAATCAACTCTCTTACTCATTCAGCAATCAAGCTACTTCCTGGAACAATCCATTCTTCGTAATATATTAATCCATTGGCTGCGGTAACCATTCATTCGTTCATTCACTCATTCATTCAGTCATTGCTTTATGGATCCACTTCCTGGGAAAAGACCTCTTCATTTATTAACCCCAGCATCCGTCATGGGGACAACCATTCATTCATTCAGTTGTTCACTCACCCAATCATTCACCATTAAGGAGGCCAGTACATTCACTCATTCTTCCACTCACTGAGTAGGACAGCCCCTTCATTCATTCATTGCCTTATTCATTGATCGCTCTGGGACAAACCACCTCTCCATCCACCCACCCACCCACCCATCCACACACAAGTGGGTTAACCATTCAATTCACTTATAACTCAAACTTGATCCCCACCACAGGATTCGCAGAGGACAAGGGTGGGGAATAAGTCAAGATTTTATGGAGATGGGGATACTGGAGCCGAGCCTTGAGGGGATATAGGAATTAGACAAGTAAGGATTTAGCCTGTTTTATCATACATTCCATACAAGCTCGGTCAGAGGAAGGCTTGGCCAAAGGGGGTTCGGGAGGGCTGGCTTGGGTACCAAACAGGTGGAGTGAAACTGACCTTTGCCCCAGACATAGAGGTTCCCCCCCGAGTCCCCGGTGACCACATCGCCACCCTCCAAAAAGGTCACACACAGCACATACTTCGGTTTCTCGTGTTTCTAAGGTGGGGGAGAAAGGGAAGGTGTCAGAAGGTTGCTGAAGCAGAGAGCCTCCCAGAGCCCACCCACCATCCAGGACTGTGGTCAGGGGACCCCTGCTGTGATGTCGGGTATGAGGCCCATTGTGGGGCACCCCCATCTCCAACCCGCCTCCGTGCACTGCTCATGTAGCCTAGAGCTTCTGACCACATTGTCTCCCTTGCTTACCCCTGGAAGCACTTCCTGCCTCCTCTCTGGACTTTTCTTCTCTGTCCTTTCTCTGCCCCTGGGTCCCCCCTCTCTCTGTCCCTGGCTCTCCCCCGTCTCTGTCCCTGGATTCCCCCTCTCTCCATCCCCGGGTCTCCCCTGTCTCTGTCCCCGGGTCCCCCCTCTCTGTCCCTGGGTCTCCCCCTTTCTGTTGCCACTCTCCCCCGCTCTCCCCCTGCACCGTCTCTCCTCCCCTTTCCTTACCCATCCTCTATCTCTATGTCGCTCTCTCTGCCTCTCCCCACCCTCCCCTCAGTATCTCTGTCTCATCTTCACCTATGCCTGGTGTCCTCCGGGCCTCCCTTTTTGGGGTGGAAGCTCCAGTTCTCACCCATGGCAGGCGAGCCCTGGCAGAGGGGCCCCTGCACCTTCTCTCCCGGGCCCTCTGCTTCCCGCTCAGTGTCTGTTTGCCTCGACGCGCATCTCTTTCAGCCAGTTGGCCTCTGACCTCCGTGTTTTTCCACATTATGGCCAAGCACAGTACTGCCTATTGAGTATTTACTATCTGCTACTACGGTCTTCATCCCGCTGAATCCTCACAACTTTAGACAGTTAAGGAGGACGATCCTCATGGTATGGGATAAGGAAACTGAGGCCCCAGCAGAAATTCGGCATCCTCATAATCTGGGACCCTCTGGGACGCTCTGTTTTGTTGTCTGCCCGGGTGTCCCTGCCTGTCTCCTTCAGGGCCAGCCTGTCCCCGCACCCCGGGGCACTCACCTCAAAGAGGCCCTGCCGTTTGCTCAGGCTGCCCCCCTCCAGACTCCAGAAGTAGATGTGGGATTTTCCGCAGGTGATGAGCACGGTGGGGTCTGTGGGGTGGAAGGTGGCCACCAGCACGGCCTCGTTGGAGCACTTTGGAAAGTGGGGGAGATTCAGAATGAGGACCTCAAAGCCACTAGGGCCACCCCGTGTAGGACCGCCCTATACAGCTGCATGAGTTGTGCACTGCACAACCTACTTGCCTGTGTCTTTACTATACAGGCAAGCTAAAATACTGAAGGCAGGGCCGGCCAGCAAAGCGTTACTGCCACCTTTATCAACATGACAGCAGATCTTGGAGAGCCTCAACTCTGCATCAAGTGCTGTGCTGAGTACTTTATCCATTAACTGCTGTACTCCTCAAAGCGCTCCGTGAGGTACGGCTCATCAGCGCTCCCCATTACAGGTGAAGTGAGGCGCAAAGAGGGGAAGTCACTTGCCTTAGGCCACACAGCCAGGTAAGAGTCAAGTCCAGAATTAATTCACATAGGTCTGACTCCAGAGCCCAGCCTCCCAACTACTAAGTCTCTGTCCACAAACTGTGGGCCCCAATCCGGAACGTAGGTCTCCAAAATAGGCACATGACCTTGGGCAAGTAGCTCTCCCCTCTACCATGCCTCAGATTCTTCCCTAGAAGTCAAGCCGCCACCCAGAGATGCAAGTCAATGTCCTGGATGTCGCAAGGCTACAGTCAGTAGCTGCCTTGCATCGACCTTTGTGTTGTGCCTGGGCTAGCCACCCCACATCCCAACATCAAAGCCAAGGCCCTACTAGGAAGATGCTACCATTATCCCCACTTTACAGACGAGCAACCGAGGCTCAGAGGGGGCAAGCCGCTTGCCTGCAGTCACACGGCCACCAAATGGCAAAGCTTGGCCTTGAATGCGAGTCTGTCTGATTCCAGACTCCTAACCACAGAGATCCAGCCAGTCCCACAGAGGCACCCCAAGGAGACGGGGTGAGAACGGTCACCCCACCTTGCCATCCACCACCTTGGCCTCCTTGGCCCAGTCCCACACGGAGAGCATGTGATCGTTCGATTCGTCCACTGCACAGAGCAGGTTGCCTCCATTCTAGAAGGAGGAGAGAGGAGGGGGAGTGGAGAAGGGGGGTCAGGATCCACCCCTTCAACACTCTGCCCACACAGGAACTTCCCACTCAGGTCTGTTTTAAGATTTTCAAAGCTCCTGGCCCACATTAGATGAAACACATGCAAATACACTCCCCGTCCAGCAGCCATGTACACATCTTAAAGGGCTTCTAGAACTTTCCTTTTGAAATGACTCCTCCCTAAGAAATTCATCTCATTTACCCTCAGTTACTGTTTCTCTGCAGGAATCCTGAAACCATCTAATCTGCATTTTTATATGAAAATGACTTCACGCACACAAAATGAAATGACTTTTATGCACACAAAGGAAACAATCGAATTACTAAAATGTTGGGTGTTCACACCTTTGGTGAAACAGGTGAATTTTGATTTTGCAGGGTTCCCTCCTCCCCGTACACACACACACACACACACACACACAGTGTCACCAAAGTAGCTTTTCTCCACCACTCCCCACAATGCCCTCAAAGATCTCCTTAGGCCTCAGAAAACCTGTGAGGCTCTAGTCCCGTGCTTCTTGGTTTTTATTCCTCAATCCATTGCTGATCAATACTTTGGTAAAATACATTTTGATAAAAATGTGAAATAGGATAAAAAAAAAAAAAAAAAAGCCCACCCATCACAGACTAGGATGTTGCAGGAAATAGAAATTGCTCTGCAAATTCCTGAAGGCTTACTCTCCATTTCTGGGCTTATCTCGCCCAGACCTGCCACCACCCATCCTGCCGACACCCATCTAGGCTGGACCAGGGAACCACAAGGCCTTACAAGGACCTTTCGCAAAGGAAAGTCGGTGCCAATAATAATGCAACCAGCATGACCAGTCACCGAGGAGTTTGGGGGCAATCAGGACACGTGGGTCCCCTTCATAAGGGCTATAGGAGCAGCCCTGTAAGGTCACCGAGGGTTGGCCTGCAGGGCGGGCAATTCTGCAGGGGGCGTGGCCTATACCTGTGACGTCACAATTAAGGCATGCCCCCTCCCCCATCCCAAAGCGGGCGTGTGTGTGTGTGTGTGTGTGTGTGTGTGTGCGCGCGCGCGCGCGCGCGCAGGCGTACCCCTAACTTTGGAGGAGGTACTCCTGACTTTGGAGGAGGGGACAGGCGAAGGGTCCCCGCACAGGACTTACAGATTTGGAAAAGCCCACACAGCACACAGCTCTGTCAAACATCCCCAGGCCCAGCACGTGTAAGGTGGAGAGGGAGACTGAGTCCCAAATGCGCACGTGGGGGGGTAGTGGCTGCAAGGAAGAAAGAGGCCTGTTACCTGGGGGGCCTGGCTGTCTGCCCCCACCATCACCCCACCCCAGTCTCCGGTCCCTCCTCCTCCAATCTGTTACCTTCCCCTCCTTAGAGGTGCCTGCCACCTGTCCAGTGGCAATGGTGACCATATCAGGGTGGACAGCCAGGCTGAGAAAGAAGACAGATGGACAGGGCTCAGTGGGAGGGATGGGGCTCAAAGGGGGGGCCAGGACTCCTCCTCCCTTAACAGGCTGAAGTCACAATGCCTGGCTATTGATCCCACAGGTTGGTTGAGTGAGTTATTTAGCCAATAAACATCGATAGTCCTTGTGTAACAATAAGGGGCTACTCTCCAGGTACCCAGCCTCGGAAGCAAGACTCCGTCCTGGGGTCTCTTAACTCAAATGCCCATACGGCTCAGGACTGTACCCAAGTGGTGGCCAGGGGGGCACAGCCATCAAAAGGGGCTGTCGCTGCCTGGCTCCCACCCTGTTAGGATCATCTGGGGCGCCAGCTAGGAGTTTCCGAAAAGAAGTGAAAAATCCAGGCATGTAAGTGAATTCACCGACCTTTAAAATACTGATGATCAGTCCACATTTTTTTCCTGAATTCAGCCGGTAGGCCAAGCAAACGCCTGGCCACAGCCACCTACCCCCCCCTCCTCCCCCCCCACCTCCGCCTCCAAGAGTGGCCCCTCCCAGGCCTCACCATTTGATGTCATCATTGTGGCCCAGGTAGTGGCGCTGCCTATGCTCCTCCACACTGTACAGCACGGCCACGGAGGCCACAAAGTACACTATCTCCCCCGTGGGCAGCAGGTAAAGGTTGGCCCGGCAGTCTCGGCCTCGGTAGCCATAGCTGGAGATGCCCGGGGGCCGGTTAAGGAGCCTGTTTTGCATCGCACGTGCCAACTCAACACCTGCAGTGAGGTTTTCCTGATTCCACTCAGACCCCGTCGGGGGGGGGGGGGGGGGCGGAGAGGGGCGGTTGATGGTACCCCCCCCCCCCCGTAATATATCCACCAAAATATTAACCCCCGTGGGGCACCCGGGTGGCTCAGTCGGTTAAGCATCCGACTTTGGCTCAGGTCATGATCTCCCAGTCTGTGAGTTCGAGCCCCGCATCGGGCTCTGGGCTGACGGCTCAGAGCCTGGAGCCTGCTTTGGATTCTGTGTCCCCCACCTCTCTCTGCCCCTCCCCCGCTCGTGCTCCGTCTCGCTCTCTCAAAAATAAATGTTAAAAAAAAAAAAAGTTTTTTAAATATTAACCCCAAGAACCTGTGACTATAACCTTCCTTGGAAAAGGGAGTCTTTGCAGATGTAATTAAGGATCGCAACATGAGATTATGCTGGATTATCTGGGTGGGGCCTAAACCCAATGTCGAGTACCCTTATAAGAGACAGACAGGAAAAGACACTGAACGTCAAAGGGGTGTAGGTAGGACCCACATGAAAATCAGAGGTTGATTGGAGTGATGTGGTGTGGCTATAAGCCAAAGAACCCCAAGGACAGCCAGCAGCCATCCAATGCTAGGAGACATAGATCAAATTCTCTGCCAGAGCCTCTGGAGGGAGGGCAGTGGGCCTGCTGGAACCTTGACTTTGGGCT
Organism: Prionailurus viverrinus; assembly: GCF_022837055.1. Taxonomy (NCBI): domain Eukaryota; kingdom Metazoa; phylum Chordata; class Mammalia; order Carnivora; family Felidae; genus Prionailurus; species Prionailurus viverrinus. The sequence continues at coordinate 51,699,155 of NC_062575.1, forward strand.
GGGAGAGAAAATCGTTCTGTTTTAAGCCACAGAGTTTGTGGCGATTTGTTACAGCAGTCACAGAACGCTAATACAACCCCCCCTTCCCTCCAGAAGGGTCCTGTTAACACTAAGTTAGCTCACATCTGCTCGGAACCTCCCCATGAGTTCCATCTCAGAGCAAAAGTCAAAATCCTTATGAAAGCCCGGGCATGAGGTCTAGCCTGACCTGGGCCGGATTCCTCAGTCCTCAGTCAGGCTCCACTCCCACTGGCCTCCTGCTCTCTGTCCTCACCTCAGGGCCTTTGCACCTGCTGTTCCCCCTCACCTGAGTACTCCTCCCCCTCAACTCTCCGTGGCTCCCTTGCCTCCTTCAGGTCCCTGCTCAACTGTCAGCATCTCAGAGAGGCCTTCACTGCCTATTCTACTTAAAATTGCAAACTCATGCACTCTCACTGCCCCCTGCCCCACCCCCCGCTCATATTTCTGTCACACACTCATCAGAACCCCACACGGTTTAACTTGGTATAACACAGCTTAACTGTCTCCCCAACTAGAGTATCTGCTCCGGGAGGGCAGGGATCTTTGTCCATTTTGTTCACTGCTCTATCCCTGGAGTCCAGGGCTTGGGACTGAACAGACATAGGAATTCAGTATCTGATGAAGGAATGGCTGACCCCCCCCCCCCTTCAGAACTTTCTGTGGCTCCTCCCACTGGCCTGCCTGGCCCCTTCCTGGCCCCAGTAGGGCTTCTGCCCTCCTGTGCTCTCTGATCTTGGAGTTCCTCAAAATGCCAAGATCTTTAGTCCAGGCCTTGGCACTAGCCTTTCCCTCTGCCTAGTACATTCTACCTGGCCACCTCCTCAGAGCGGCCCTCATGCTCACCTCCTCCACCGGCCTCATGTCACTTAATAATTGCCTGGTTAATTTGTTAACTGTCGCTATTTCCCAATGAGGCTGTGTGCTCCCAGGTGGCCAAGACCGGGCTGTTTCATTCACTCCTATAACTCCTCCTCTGGGAAGCCCTCCGTGACCCCCAGTTGCCCTTCTGGGTTCCCCCATCCCAGCCCTGCTCACTGTGGGTTATCACCACCAAAGAGTCTGTCCCCACACTCGACTAGGGGCCCTAGGAAGGCAGGCTGTCATGATGACCCCTGGGTGCCCAGCTCGTGGCCCCAGATGTTCAGAAAATATCTGAATGAATGCTGCCATATGGGTCTCGACCCCACAGAAATGGTCCCGCCCTGCAGTCATTTCAGAGATGGGGCATCCGAGCCCCACACTGAGTTTTGCGGTCTCAGCGGACCCAGCCTGGCACAACAGCTTAGTGTGCTTTGATTCTCATAGATGTTTCCGGCTCTCTCGAAAAGACTCTGGGCTCCAACATCCCTGCCTCCACTAGAGCGGAAATCAAGGCCGAAAGAAGAGGACGGGGCCTGGGTCCCTAGGCTACTGATCTGGAAAAAAAGCGTGGGCCACGGAGGCAAGAGTTCTTGCCCCAGAACTGGTCTGACTCCCGAGGACAAGGCTCAGTCCTTTCCTTTGGACTCAGCTTTGTCATCCAGACAGTGAAGGCAGCAATTGCCAAGCTGCAGGCGTCAGAGGGCTCTAGGAGGCCACGGGTTGTACAAATACACTCTCAATGCTACAAAAGAGGAGGATTGTTATCATTCACCGTACTTACACATAAAACCATTTAGAATGGTGCCTAGCATCTAAGTCCTCAATAATGCGCAGTTATTCTTTGATCAGTTCCTGTTTATGGGGCACACGTCCTGAGCTCAGCACCTTTATACCTCCTTTCCCGCCACTATGAATCTGCAATCCTGAAACCCATTCTTCAGAGGACGCGGCTGAGGCACAGGGAGGCGAGGTGATTTGTCCAGGATCACACAGACCAGCCAGGTCTGCCAGGCTCCAAAGACGGGGCCCCTAACCATTTCCAACTTCTTCTGTTTCTCAGATACACCTAGGTCACTCCGGCCACAGAGCCCTCACACCTGCCATGCCCTCTGTCTGGAACATTCTCCTTCTAGCTCTTCCGATGCTGGCTCCCAGCTGTTCAACTCACAGCTCAAATGCCCCCTCCGCAGAGAAACACAGTGACTCTTCCCACACGACTTTAGGTTCCTGTGTTCCCAGCATTTATTACTTAGCTGGAATCACCGTGTTTATTTAATCACCGGCTTCTGTCATCATCTCTCTCTTCTCCTTTAGAAGGTGAGCCCCAAGTGACCAGGGCGGGACTGTAGAGGAGAATCTGACACGTGGAAGGCACTCAGCAAACATCTGCTACTTTAGTGCATCGTAAAAAGGTCATTTCAACTAACCTGCTTTCCTCAGCACCGTCCTGACCCCTCAGGCCACAGGGGCCTGCGAGTGTGATTCAGTGCAAAGACCCTCTCTCCCGCTGAAGTCCCCTACCAGAAGGGTGTTGGTCTCTTCCAGACTGGGGGATGAGGGGCAGGGAGGAAGGGATTACAGCAAAAGGATACACCCAGTCCAGCTTGAGCCGGCTGGAAGGCAGCTCAGAGCGCGCGTCGAGGCTGTAGGTGGGCGCCAGCTCGGTGGGAATCAGCATTGGCACAGGGCGCCCCCTCAGGAACATTTTCACGGAGCCCTCCTCTGCCAGGACACCCCCAGAGGTCAGGCGCCGCCACCAGCCCACGCCCCAATTCCCTCTCCCCTTCAGGCTTCACTCAACAACAACACCAAAAATGCATGGAGGGGCACCAGGGTGGCTCAGTCCGTTAAGCGTCGGACTTCAGCTCAGGTCATGATCTCCTGGTTCACGAGTTCGAACCCAGAGGCAGGCGCTGTGCTGACAGCTCAGAGCCTGTTGCCTGCTTCAGATTCTATGTCTCCTTCTCTCTCTGCCTATCCCCCGCTTGTGCTCTCTCTCTCAAAAATAAAGATATAAAAAAAAATTTTTTTTTTAACGCATGGGGAAACTGAGGCCAGAGAGGCAAAGGCTCAAATAGCCACGTCTCCTGACCTCCAGCAATCCCCAACCAAGCTCCTCCCCCTCTCCCCACTCACCCATGCTGAAGATAACTTCTTTGGTTTTGCTGTCAGGAAAGGGGAAGAAAAAGCGCCCTAATTAGCAGACGGGTCTGAAAAGGGGAGAAACCACTCCCCTACCCCACCGCTGCCCGGAGGTCTCTGATGAATAATGGGGGCCGAGTAAGAAGCGGAGCGCTGCCTCTCTGCAGGCCGTGTGCTTTGCTCGGTTGATCGTGCAGAGCCTAAGACACAGGCCCAGAGAGGCAGTGATCGCCAAAGATCACACAGCACGAAGTGGCAGGGACGCGATCCTGGAAGACGGGAGTCACCAGGGACCCCTCCCTCCTAATCAGCACCGCTCTCCCAGAGCTCCCCACCCCCAGTCCCACGGTGCCCCAAACTTCAAGCAGCAAGGGAAGCCGAGAAGGTTTAAGGGAAGGGGCGTGTCTCCACATTCCCTTCGCCGGCGGAAAGGGGTGATAGTCGCGGACCTGGGTCCCTGGCGAGGGTGGGGGGAGCCCCGGATCCAGGCCCCGGGAGTGCAGGGAGGAGGGGGTCTGCAAGAGGGTCTCACCCAGCTCCAAAGCTACTCATGGCGGCGGCTGGCGGAGCTTCGGGGCCGGGGGTGGAGCCGGGACGGGCTCCGCCGCTTCCGGCCCTGGGAGGCGCCCGCGCCGCCGCGCCCTGCCCCGCCCTCCGCGGCCGACCCCGGGAGCCGGCCGGTCATTCTGGGTCTCAGATCCTGGGCTGTGGGGTCCTGATACCAGGCTCTTTTGGGGGTGGGGGGGTGGGGGAGAGTGTTGTTTGAGAACAGGACGAGGGGGCGTGTCTGCCTGAGTTCAAACCCCAGCCCTGCCACTTGCTAAGCAGTATGGACAAATTGCCCGACCTCTGCCTCGGTTTCCTCCTTTTAAAAATGGGGGTAATAAGAGTACCCACCTCGCGGGGTGATCGCGAGGATTATATTGGTTAATTCATGTCAAGTGCCTGGAGTAGTGCCTAGTACATAGCGTCATGGACGTGTTTGCTATTATTTGAGTGGGGTTGAAATGTGTGGTTTTTGACCCAGTTCCTGCCTTAGTTTAGCCCCCAACCCCACTGCATCTAGACTCCATCCTTAGGTTTTTACTCTGCCCTGGGCTTCAGGGTGGTCCAGCCTCCAGAGAATTGACCACGCCCCACATTCTGACCACACCCACCTCCCCCTTCCGATCCGTCCCCAGAGTTGACACCTCTCCTGATAATTGACTGCCCCTCCCTGGCCCTCTCCGCGCCTCGGGTCCCGCCAGGCATTCTGACTACGACCACTTTACAGAAATCCAGTCCCTGAGTTGAGACTGTTCAAGGCCTCCAGGTTGGCCCCGCCTCCTGGTATTTGACCACGCCCCTGTCGCCCCGCCCCGTCTCTGACAAGCCACCAGCCGGTATCGAGCCCAGTGACCCCCACCCCAGGTTCTGATTCTACCCAGGCTAACACTCTGGTCATGCCCTCCAATTCCAATCATGCCCCCCCCCCCAGTTCCCCTATTCCCTGCAGAAATTCCCTTGAAGCTTCTGCCCTGGCCCCACCCCTGAGACCCAACAGGGACTCTTTTACTTAATGACCACGCCCACAAGCCTGGCTCCTCCCTCAATTTCCACTCTGGCTCCACCCAGAAGACCCTAACCATTCACTTCCCCGAAGTTCTAGTCCAGCCCCTTAAGGCTTGGCCACACCCCCCAATGCTGGCAGAGCCCTGGCGGGCCTTCCTCCTCGCCCGCGCTCTCTTAAGACTGGTCCCTCCAAGCCTCGGCACTGTCCCCGCATTCTGAACTAGATGACCTCGCCCTGCGGTACCACCTCGTGGCCTGGGGCATCACCCGAAGTTCCGCATCCCCTCTTCCAAACCAAACTGGGGTCCTGGCCTCACCCTCTGTGACAGGACCCCCACCCCAGACACCTACCCTTCCTTTTTGGCGCTGCAATTGCTGCTAGACGATGTGGTGCGGCTGCGGGGGTCCTCGCGGCGCACCGAAGCCAGGCGCTCTGGTGACAAGTAGCGGCGGGCACTACGAAGAGAGAGCGCATTGTTAGGGAGAAGCCTGTGAGGGTAGCAGGCCAGTGTAAGAGGAGGGCGAGAACCTCCTGGCACTTTCCATTGCTGGAGTTCGGGCCCACGAGCCCATCCCTCGCCGTGTAAACAGCCTCTGTCTCCCATACGGTCTTGGAGGAGGCTAGGGATCCAGGCTTCCGTGCCTTACCTGCGCCCAGAGGTCGCCTCCTTCTTGGGGGAGGATGGAGAGGTGGCATAGCCGCCCACGCGCCTCGGGGGTCCCGCGCCATTGAGGGGGGTCCTGGTGGGAAGGCCTTTCAAGAGCTGACACACTGGAGGACGGGGTTCCGGGACAGAAGTAGTGAGTGCGAGGTCCGGGTCCCGACGTCTCCCCATCTCATCCCTCCAGTCTAGCAAAGATACCTGAGGCCGTGGTGCCTAAGCGTGGAGGCGCCCGGCCCTTGGGGGTGCCCCTCGCGCGCAGCGCAGCGCCCTGCTCTTCGCACGCCCTCAGGCGACGCAGCGCGTCAGCCAGCGCCGCCTTTAGGACCGCCAGCTCGTCTTCCTGCAGCTGCAGCCGCTGCTCCAGCGCCGACACGCGGTCGTCCACCTCCATGCCGCTCGTGCCCGACAGATTGTCATCTGGAAGGGAGGGTTAGCGCTGGCTGCGGAGACCACTCCGGAGCTCCAGGGCCGGAGGGGTCCGCCCCCCACCCCCACCCCTCTCCCCCCTTCCCGAGTTAAGGCGAGGCCAGCCACTCCCCCTTCCTCTCCCTCAACCTGCGGCCGGGACGCTCAGAGATGGGCCAGGAAGAGGGTTACGAGGGGGAAGGAAATCCCCAACGCTCTCAGTCCTTTGCCCCCACACTCCTCTGCCCGCCCTGGAGATGTGACCTTAGGGAAGTCCCTTACTCTCTTATTTTCTAAGATGCTCCGAGTCAGGAGCCTCTCAGCTCTGGTTTTAAGATTCTATGACTAAGATGCTAAATATCTATGAGTGATATCAGTATTTTTTTTTTAAACGACACCAACTAATTCCTGGTGACACCAACGTTCTAGAATTGATCCCCGATACTCTCTGACGAATATCAAGATTTTATCCCTGGGACTAAAGTTCCCTTTCTTTTTCTTACGACTTCCCCAGCTAAAAGGTGATGCCTGGTCCCTCCCCTTCCCCTTCTCTCCTCACCGTGGGGTTCGACCCCAGAGAGTCAGTTGCAAGGACAGAGTTTCTGCGGCCCCTGGCGGTAGACGTGGGGGTTGCAGGCAGCGCGTCTCAGACCCGGGAGACCCACTGGGAAATGCGGGCGGGGATCCGGCTGCCAAACTCTAGCCGGACCCTCTCTCCTGTTCCTCTTTTTTTTTTTTTTTTTTTTTTATTTCGCTTCTGTACCCCACGCCCCAGAGTAGGCTCTCCCTCTCCTCTCCAGCCCATGGAGTCCTCAATCACCCCCCAAACACACACCTAGCCCATTTCCCCGAAGTGGGAAGAGCGGATGACTGAGGCATCCCTTTCCCCTCTCCCTCCCAGACCACTCATACCCAGACTCATTGCTGGCCACAACTGAGGAAGACCTGGCTCCCAGCCGGGTGGAAGTAAAGGCGGTATCATTAACAGGGACGGGGCGTGGAGGTCGCACCTGCCATCCCGAGTCGGAAGGCCGCCCCGCCCGCCGGGCTCCGCAGTGCAGCCGTCGGTCCCTCCCCTCCCTCCCCCCCCCCCCACCCTAGCGGCCCAATCGCCAGCCCGGCCTCGCCCGCCCTGCCCCCCACCCAGCGCCACTACGGTCCGGTGCCCGGACCTGCAGAGGAAGGTGGGGGCCTCCCGAAGTCGGAGGAAGGGAGCTGTCAGGACTGAGAGCTCGGAAGAAGAGGGAATCTCGGGGTCCTGCCGGTATCCCGTTTCCCACCGGAGGAAACTAAGAACGGAGGTTGGGGAGGCGCGCGGAGACTCGCTAAAGGTCACACGGTCAATAAATGAGGGGCGGGAGGGCCCAATCACCTAGTTGTGCCAGGCCCCCTCCTACCCACCTTTACAGATTCTACCCACCCCCACCTCCCCCAGAGAGAGAGAGAGGCAAATTATAACGTTATAGTGAGCTTGCGTGTGACAGGCAAAACACTTAGCAGAACACTGGCTCATGGTAGATGCTCACTAAAGCCAGAATACAATGAACTATTATTATGGGACCTACTGTTCCAGGCAACTCTAGTAATGGTGGGATCCCACCCGTTTTAGGAGGAGGGGAGGAGAAAGGGGATTGAGGCCCAGAGAGATGAAGTTACTTGTTCATGACACACAGCCTTCCGGCAGCAGAACAGCCAGGCTGAGGCATCCTGCCTCTTAGAGGCGCAGAGGAGGACAAAACAAACAGTCAGGTCCTCTGCCAACTCCAGTGTGACCGGGGGAGTGAGCCCACAAACTGGGAGATAGTCTCCTCTGGGGGGGGGGGGGAGCTGAGAGAAATGGATAGCATTCACCTAGGTCCTTCAGCCCCCACCCAGAACGACCAGCTGCATCTTGAGGCCTCGCCCCGTCCCTCCACCCCGAACTCAAGTCCGCTACTCCTTCCTGAGCACTCCCCCAGCCCTTTTGCCCAGAGACCAGCTCTGGTTTCCCACTCGTCCCCTTCTCCCCTCCCCTCTGCCTCCTGCTCCCCCCCATCTGGGCCTGACACAGTGGCTTTTCTGGAAGGAGGAAGGGGTGTCTAGGAAGGAGGGGTGAGTCCCAGTGAGTGGGAGTGGTGGGGGCAGTGGTGGGGGCTGAGGATTTGCAGGTAGAGTGGAGGCTGAATCCTCGGGTTATCCTGCCTGGTCCCACACACTGCCCACAAGCCAACACCAAACCCCACCTCCCCCTAAACTGTCAGTCCCTCTGCCAGAGAGAAGGGGGAGGGTCCCAGAGGATTGAGAGGGGCTAGGGAAGAGTTCCAGACCTTCAGGCCTACCCCCTTCGACCCCAGGCTCCTGAAGGTTCTGCCCCCTTCTCTCCATCCAGCCACCTCGGGAGAAGGGGAGGGTCGAAGCGGGTGGGGGACTGGGATCAGGGTTTTGGGGATCAGGAACCTTGCTCTGGGGTCAGGGTCCACCTGGGGGGAGAGAGGAAGATCTTCAGCAAAGGGCCAGGATGGGGACTTGGAAGGAGGAGGTTGGGGCAGGAGGAAATGGGTCCAGCCCTGGGCGGAGCCAGGGTCGGAACTGAGGAGGGGTCTCACCGTTGCAGTATTGAAGCAGCGAGGACGTGTCGTAGAGGCCGCAGAAGGCCGGGCCGCGCTCCGCCATCGCCCCGCCACAGCCACCGCCGGCCCCCCCGGCCCCAGCCTGGGCCCGGTCCCCCCCTCCAGGCCCTGCCTCCCGTTGCCATAGCAACGCCCTTCGTTCCAGCATCCCCGGCTCGGCCCGCCCGGCATCAGGCGGCCGGCGCCGGGCCTGGCACCGGGGTCATCCCCCAGGATGCCAAGAAAGGGGGGTCGGGACACCCCCTGCCAGCCCCCCCCCCCTTGGACACAATCCTTGGACCGGGATTGGTTGAGCCTATATCCCCCTAGGTACCGTCTGGTCCCGCCCACAGTCTGCGCGCATTCTCTCTAGACCCCCTCCTCGCCAGTTCAGGACCAATGAGAGGCTGTCGCGCAGGCCCCTCAGCCAATAGGGATGCAGAAGGATTGGAAGGGGCAGGGCTTTGGCTGCTTTTCAGCCTAAAGCTCAGCCCCGGGCTGTGAGAGGAAGATAGGGTGGAGGAAGACACTCCCATAACCCCAAAACCTTCTCCTTAATCTTTCGCTGAATTTCCCAAAAGCCCCCTCGCAAGACCAGGGCCTGACCCTAGAGCCTCAAATAGGCCCAGATATCCACCAGCTCCGCCCTCGAACTCTTATTCTTAGAGTCCTTGTTTATTAGATGTAGGCCCGCCCCCAAGCTCTTAGCTCCACCCCCAGAATCCCGCGGGAGCTGAAGCTCTATTCCTGCCCCAAGAGCCTTTGGCACCGCCCCCAAAGCCTCCGAGAACTACAGTACTTCGCTCAGAGCCCTCGGCCCCGCCTTCTTATAGGATTAGCTCCGCCCCGGGGTTTAGACTCCTCCCCCCCAAGTCTGAGATCCCTCCCCAACACTTCCTTCCTCTTTCTTATGGGGGAGAGGAGGGTCCCCTTAGTTCCCCCACTACAGCCCTCAACTCCCACAACTTCATTATCCAGTCCGGGTTTTGACATAGGCCCAGCTGTGACTCCGGGAACCCTGGCGGTGTCAGTCCGTGCCGGTTCTGTTGTTGGGGGAGGAGGGGAGGGTAAAAAACCTGACAATGGATTTAAAGAATGGTGGACCACCTTTCCCAGTCCCCACTGAGGGTCAGCACCTAGACCACGTTTTATAGGAAGAAGCGAACCCAAAGCGGGCAGAGACCTACCTCAGGACACACAGGCTTATCCTGAAAGCACTGGGCTTTGGAATCAGATGGACCTGGGTTTAAATCCTGACTCCACCAGTTTCTGGTTGTGACCCTGAGCCTCAATGTCCACATCTGGAAAGTGGGCGGTCATATCGTGCCTCTCTCATTCATTCAAAAATGGCTTTTGATTTAGCAAAGGGGGGAACAGGGGCGCCTAGGTGGCTCAGTTGGTTAAGCGTCTTGACTCTTGATGTGGGCCCAGGTCACGATCTTGGGTTTTGTGAGATCGAGGTCCCCCTGTCACCCTCTGAGCTGATGGCACAGAGCCTGCTTGGGATTCTCTCTCTCCCTCTCTCTCTCTCTGCCCCACTTGTGCTCTCTCTCTCTCTCTCTCTAGCCTTCTCTCTCTCTCGCTCTCTCTCGCTCTCAAAAATAAATAAACTAAAAAAGTAAAATTAAACATTCATAAATAAAGGGGGGAGGGGATCTTGATGGATCTTGCCAGTTGATGGAGGAAGTAAGCCACCATGCGCACAACAAATAAGTAATAATAGCTAACATTTATGAAGCCCTTACAACATGCCAAACACTCAGTTATCTTCACCGCCAGCCCTATTTTCACCACCATTTCCCAGATGAAGAAACAGGCTAAGATAATTTCAGAACCTTGTATTACAGAGATAAGGAGTGATGTGATCAAGGGTAAGAGGGTGAAGCTAATTCAGGGAGAGTGGGGCCAGGGTAGGTCTCTCTGAGGAGGTAACATTTGAGCTGAGCTGTGAATGACAAGGAAGGAATTATGCACGAAGTTGGGGGGGAAAGCTTTCCGAGCAGAGGCATCAGTAGGTGCAAAGGTCCAGAGGTAGGTATGAGTTTGGCATGTTCCTGGGGCAACAAGAAGAAGCCTGGTAGGGCTGGGGCCACAGAGGGAGAGGAGAGCGGAGGGTAGATGAGGTCAGGGAGGAGATGGGCCCACAGATACTCCGGGGCCTAGAAGGCTGTGGGAAGATGTTTGCAGTTTGGTATTGTATCCTCCGTGAGTCACAGATGTCGATTACACACGAGTACAGTGCCTGACACACGTAGGCTCACGTAAATGATTCCTTTCCCAGCGAACACCCACCGTGTAAGGCACCAAGATCAATAATGGGTTCAAAGCGATGACCAAAGTAGATGTGGGCCATTAGCATCCTGTGATGACAGCTAGTTGTGTTATTGATCTAAACAAAGCAGGAACCCACACATCCTGCCTCCCCAACTCCCACTTCTCCCACCCTCCGCCTCCGTGAGCTCAGACGCTAAGAGAGGGCAAGTCAGACTCCTAGTGCAGAACTCCACACAGGCTTCAGGCTGATATGGACTGCCCCCAGAGGGGACACTAGTGGGGGCCCAGAGTTCAGATCCTGCAAGCTTCATGTGTTGGGGGAGGGGAGAGGAGCCACGGGCAGAGGAATTTAGCCTGGTAGGTTATGTGCTGGGGGGGGCGGGGGGCGCGGAGAGTGACACACAGAGATAAGCCCTCGAGGGGTCGGGATCCGTGTGAGCGCAGTGACCTTGGCCAAATAGCTTTTGCTTCTCTGCAACACGGGAGTCATTCCAGCACCCAAGTCCCAGGGGAGAAAAACACGTTCAGTGAGCTCAGGCCTGTCAAGTGCTCAGCACGGTGGCTTTTGGGTACAACTCATGGAACTAGTTTTATTACCAGTGCTTTTGCGGGGAGATGTCAAAGGCCTGGAAGACAGGAGTGGGGAGGAGAGGGCTCTGCCAGGACTGAGGGGGCAGGGCTTTCGGCGTGGCTTTGTCTTTTCTCTCTGCCTCCAGGCTTCCTTCGCCACTCGTCTCTCTTCTCTCTGTCTCCCTCTGTGTCTCTGTCTGGAAATGGGTTGTCGATCCATCGCTTATGAGCTGTGTGACCTTGAGCAAGTTACCTCCCTTCTCTGAGCCTCAGTTTCTTCATCGGGAAAATGGAGATGGGAATACCTCTGCTGCAGGTCTGTTCCGAGGATTAAATGAGATGGCATGTGTGTGAAATGACCAATGCCTGGTTACCTACTGTTCTTATTATAACTATTATTACTGCTACTGCGGTAACAACCTCTGTCTTTCTGATTCCTTCTTCTTTCTTTGTGTTTCTCTTCCTACCTCGCCTTCTGTTAGTCTGTCTCCCTATTTGGGTCTATGCTGGGGCTGGGAGTTCCAAGGGGGCAGGGCCCCGGGACCCCTAGCATTGCCAAGCCCGGGGCCTGATACATTAAAAGTACCCAGTAAAATGAACAGAACCCTGCTCCGTGCCAAACCAGTGTTGGGCGATGCTGGGGACCCACAAGCGACTGAGATAGCCCCAACTGGGGTGACTGAGATAGCCCCAGTCCTGTCCTCACAGAGCTCACAGTCTGGGAGAGGAAGTAGTTATTTGTTGAATGGATGGATGAATGGATGGATGGATGGATGGATGAGCACATAAATGAGCTAACTTTGAGGTGGGCTTGGGATACTGGACAAAATTTGAGTGGAGGCACTTGAGGCAGAATACTGCTAGAACAAAGGTCAAGGGCCCGGAAAGAGTCTGAAGAGCTGGGACATCTCGGAAAAAGGGCTGAAGAGGTCAGCAAGGGCCTTGGAGGCCAGGGAGAAGGAGGCTGGGCTTCCTTCTGAGGGCACTGGGGAGCCATGGCAGGTTCTGAGCTGGAGAGGGACAGGGGCAGTTCTTGCTTTAGCATGATCACTCTGGCTGCCTGGCTGTCCTATGGGAAGACGTGCAGATGGAAAGTAGAGGGTTGCGACCGGGGTGCCCTGGATCAGAACAGGGTCTAGGGGGAGATACTAGAAACCTGGAGGAAAATGCCCAGGCCAGCCAGCTCTCCTGGACACCAGGAAAGGGGCTTCAGGGCTGGCCCGCCACCACCAGGGGGCAGCCAGGGCTACAGGTTTGAATCTCTCAGTGTGTTTTCCCAGGGTGGGGAGGTTTACACCTTGCTTTGGAGGTGGGGGGGAAGTTGGAGCTATCTGTGGGGCCGGCTGAGAGCCCCTCCGCTCTCCTGCCCCCATCCTGGCCCCTTGGGCCCCTGGAGCCCCCCCACCCCACCAGCAGGAGATTATGTCAATACAGCCCCGCCGCTTCTAGCCAGGACAATATTTGTCCTCAGGATCTGGGGAGGTCGCTATGGAGACGGGGCTGCAGGGTGGGGGGAGCACCCCCTCCCGGAAGAGGGCGAGGGGTGCTGGGCATCTCTGCCTCATCTCTGTCTGATTGTGTCTGAGAGTTTCCCCCCATCCTGTCTGCCTTTCACGTTTCTCTCTCTGAACCGTCTCTTCATCTCTGTCTCTGTCTCTGGATACCTGTCTGTGGGTCTCTGTCTCTCAGGCCTCATCTCTGTGGGTCTCTTGCTCTGTCCTTTACTGTCTCTCTCTGGGTCCCCAGCTCTATGCTTCTCCGTGGCTCTAGCTCTCTCTGGGTTTCACGTCTCTGTATCTTGGTCTGTCTTTGGGGCTTTGTCTCTGTCTGTCTCTGGGATCCCATGTTTGTGTTTGTCTCTCTAGGCCCCTGTCTCTGGATCGCTGTCCCTTTCTGCCCCTGGGTTCCTGCTTTCTCTGGATCCTGTGTGTGTGTGTGTGGGGTGTGTGTGTGTGTGTGTGTGTGTGGTGTGTCTGTCTTTCAGGCCTCATCTCTCTGCAGTCCTGAACCTCAGGGGGGCCATCTCAGCCTCCCATTTCTGGCCTCAGTCCCCACAGGGTGCCCCCTGTCCCCATCTCTCTCTGCCTCATTTCTCCTGTACCATCTGCTGGCACGCCAGGCCCCTGCCTGCTCCCCACAGGCTCTGCTTGGCTACAGCCCCAGCGGGGAAGGCACAGACCTTCCAGCTTCTTCCTCACGACCCCACCTCGCCTGACTGCCTCCTTTGGGGGGCACCGCCTGCTCCTTGCTGGGGGTGGGGCGATGACAGGCACAGAGACCCAGGACCTGAGGCAATGGAGAGAGAGGAACAGAGAGACGGACACCCTAAGAGCTGAGAGAGATGAGACTCAGGGAAGAGAAAGGGGAGAGGTTAAAGATGGGAGAGGGAGAAATTCACACACACACACACACACACACACACGGAGAGAACAGAGGTGTGGGAATCAGAGTGTGTGTGTGTGTGTGTGTGTGTGTGTGGCCCTGCTGCCCCCTCCCCAGAACCCAGGAGGGTTGGGGGGGGGGGAGCAGAGGGCCAGGCAGGGTCCCAGGCACCGCCCCTCCTGTGCACCCTGTGCTGGGTTGTGACCGGTTCCCCGCAGGGGACCTCCAGACTCTGAGGGCTGATGAGAAGCTCCAAAGCCACAGCAGCGTCCTGGCTGGTCACCTCTCCTCACGGCCCATTTTTCAGGCCCTCTCTCCCTCCACCCTCCCCCGTCTTCCTCTCAAAGTGGCCATCGCTCAGTTTCTGCATGTTCTCTCTCCCTCTTCCCCTCCTCCTCTGTACCGCCCCCTTGTTGCCTCTGTTTCTCCCTCCTTGTCTCCCTGTGTACTTTTCTCTATGTTTGTGTCTTTCTCTCTCTGTCCCTGTCTCTCTTGGTCTCCTTGTCTCCATCTCTTCCTGTCTGTCTGTCTCTGGTCTCTCTGGACCCTTGGTTTCTTTTCCTGTCTCTCTCACCACCTAAATTCCACTCCACTGCTCCCCCCTCTTCTCCGGTCTCTCCCCTCCCCCTCTCCAGCCTCCCCACTACCTTCCCAGCTCTAGCTGGGCACCCCCCCCCAGGCTCTCTTGGGGCCCAGGAGAAACGCCCTCCCACCCCCAGCCTCTCCCCGAGGTGCTGGGCTATCTCAGACCCCTCTCCCGCTCCACCCCGCCAACCGAGCCTTTCCCAGGACCCAGAGGGCGCCAGGAATGTGGGGCAGAGAGCAAGGAGGCCACAGCTGGAGGCCAGAGAGCCAGGACCCCTCCCGGTCACCCCTTCTCCCAGACTTGTCTCCTTCCAGCCCCTGGTGCTGGACCTGGCCTCCCCCTACTCCCTGCCCCTGCTGGGGCCTCTGGGCCTCAGTTTCTCCTCTGCAAAGTGGGCAGACTCACCTCTGCCCCACTTAGCTAATAGGTCCCGGTGGGGGGGGGGGGGGGTGTGCTCCTGAATGTTACTAGTTGACTAACGTGCACGAAGTGTGTCGCAGTTTGTACTAATGAGGGATTTGCACCTTGGGAACTGGGAGTCGGTTTCTAAGGCTTCCCCCCAGTCCCGTACAGACGTTTTTAGGGAAAGGAAGAGACTGGAAGCAGAGACCATGCCAAGGTGTGTGATTCTGTGGTGATGGGGACCACGAGACCCTGTGAGCCTGTGGGTTTGTGTGTGATCGTGGGACGATGGCCTGTGACCCTCGGTGCGTCTGTGTGGCTTTGCGTGATGGTGTGATGGCGGCATCATGGCGCGTGACGTGCATGTGACCGCCTGGGACTGGTGAGTGCGGGTGAGGGCGCCATGCAGAGTCCTGTGCCCGTACCACCACGGCGCTGGGGGTGACCACGTGAGGGTGACAGTGTGGCCATGTGGCAGCAGCCGAGAGAGTGTGTGCCTCAGTGACAACTGGGGACTGTGTGTCCTCGGGATGTGGCTGTGGACCCTGGTGACTTAAGTGAACTGTAAGAGCATCGGTGGGTATGGTTGTGTGACCTGTAGGTCGTGGCATTAAAGGATGATGTGACAGGGTGAAGAGCCACATCACGGTGGGTTTATGTCACCGACAGTCATTCTTGGAGCCTCTGCTGTATGCCCGAACCTGTGCTGAGTGACACTGGGGACCCAGCGATGACCGCAAGGCCCTGGCCGGGTCCGCAAGTTGCCACAGGCCAGTTGGAGAGACAGAAGGTGTCTGTGACGTGACCTAGTGATTGTGTGACAGTGCGTGTGCCTGACACGGTATCCCCGGGGCTTCGCGAAGACGTGACTGTGTGGCTAGGTGAGTGGAGGGGTCTGCACTCGGGGTGCACATGACTGTATCGCCGTGGATGACTGTCATACCTGGGGGGAAAAGACCTTGGTTCTCTGAGGGGACCCTGGATTGCACAGCCGTAAATGACCGGCAGAAAAGTGTTCAGGGAGCCACAGCGTGTGACCGTGCTGTGCCTCTCCATGGCTCAGTGGATGGGACCTCGTGTGACACCGTATGTGGCTGCGTGACTGCGGTTGTGTGTGACGGCTGGGTGCGATGGGTGGGACAGCATGACAGACTGTGACCCCGGCTCCCTGGCTGCTGTTGCACGTGACTCTGAGCGACTTTGATACTCACACGCCACTGGCCACTGGCCCCCTGCTCTGGGTCTCTCCAGAGCTCCCCCCTCCTACTCCCCGGCCCCGCCCTCTCCCACCACCCCAGGCTGTCACCTCCTCCAGAGCCCTGGTGAGGCAGTGGAGGCAGCAGCAGAGGCAGCCACAGCGCCCCGGAGTGAGTGACCAAGAGGAGATCTGGGGACAGGTGAGGGCTCCCCCGATCCCAGCCCATTCCCCTGCCCCCATGTCCCGCTCAAGTCTCTGGGTCCCTCTTTCTCTGTTTCTTAACCCACGCCTTGCTGTCTTTGTCTCTCCGTGCCCACAGTCTCTATCCTCCTGTCTGTCTCTGGGTATCTCCGTCTCCAGGTCTCCCAATCTCTGTTCAGCCTATCGCTGAACCTTTATCTCTCCTTGTCCCATTCTCTGTGTCTCTCTCCATGTCTCTCTCCCCTCTTTGTCTCCTTGCCCACATTTTTGTCTTTTTCTGTCGTTTGCTCTCTGATCTCTTGCTGTGTGTCGCATTCCGCTCGGTCTCTGTATTTCTATTTCATCCATTTCTCGGGCTCCGTCTGAGATCTTCCCCTGCCCGCCCCCCTGTCTCTACATGGTGCTAATGTGCCAGGTATCGGGGTCAGACGCATTTCCAGGCATCTGGGTCCCCGCAGACCTAAGCCCAGGCTCTGAGTCCTCTCTAGTCCCTAGGGAGAGGGTTGTTCCATCGACTCGGCTTTCTCCCGATCGGGCAAGCTCTATAAGGTCGAGTCCCCATCTGTCATTTGAAAACCCTGTGGGCTGGGAGAGTGGGAACTCCGAGGGTCCTTTCAAGCCCCGTGCCTGACGATTTCTGTGACCTCCTCTCCGAGACAGTCCCCAGGTTTCCCAGAGTCTCTAGGTCTAGACTCCGGGTGACATTAGCGCTTCCGCCCTGTGGAAGCAGCTCTAAGGCAACCGCGCCCTCAGCAAACACCCCCCTTCCACCGCCGCTGCCCCAGCAACACTTGGGGGCGGGCCTGGGGATCACGTGTCGGATCTCGGCCTCGCCCCCTCGCCCCCACCCCTTCCGTCGTCACTCGTGGGAGCGGAGTGGGGGGCGCTGCCTCCCAGTCTGCAAGTTTGATTCCCAGAGCCGATGGCGCTGGGGCCGGAGGGGAGGGCGGAGGCTCCTGACTCTACGCCCTGACCCTGCAGGCCCGACTGCCCCTACGTGATCAGACCCTTGGTCCCCCTCTCCCCCCATGCCCCACCGTCCTCACGATGCCGAACGGTCCGCCTTGGCAGCTGCTTCTATCGCTACTCTGGTCGTGGGGGCCGCTGCTCCGGAGGGCGGAGGTGAGGACCCGAGGAGCCACAGGAGTTCAAGCCTGGGAGGGCGGTCTGGGGACGGTTTTAAGTCTTCCCCCACTGCAGAGAGAGTTTTAAGGCTGCCCCGCCTGTCCAGATTCAAGTTGTTTCCCCCTCAAATTCCCCTGATGATTTCCAGCCACTCTTTCCCCTAGTTTTCCTGGCGGTTTTCAGCCCTGCCCCCACCCCCACCCCCAACTTCCCGGTCTAGGCACCCCCGAAGACTTAGAAGAGGTTTCTAAGCCACCCAAGACTCCCGGACAAAACAGGGCAGCCTCTTCAAGTCCCCGCAGGGTGTTTTTGGCCCACACGAACCGCGCTGCCTGGGAGGAGGGGTCGGCCGTGGGGGGGGGGGGGGTCCTCCCTCCTCTCTTTCCATAGACAGGCTCTGTGGGGCAGACGGCGGGGGAGCTGTACCAGCGCTGGGAACGGTACCGTAGAGAGTGCCGAGAGACGCTGGAGGCCGTGGACCCCCCAGCAGGTGTGACTGGAGGCGGGAACTGAGGGCAGGGGGAGGACTAGGGCTGAGAGGCGGGCGCTTGAGGCGGGGCTAGGACTGGGGGGCGGGGCCTGAAGGAAGGCTGGTGTCGAGGTGGGCTGGGTCGCAGAGGCCCGGGTGATGCTTGGCCTCGGCGGGAAGCATCTAGACCTCAGTGCTTGGAGAGACTCGGGCGTAGCTCGTTTGAGTGGGAGCCGCCTGAGCAGCAACTTGAAGTGGGCGGGGGTTGGGGCGGGGCTGAATCCGGTGGGTGGAGCCTAAAGTTGGCCCGCGAAGGGGCGGGGCCTGGGGCCTGGTGGGAGGGGCCGTGGCAGACTGCTCCGGGTGGGCGGGGGTAGGGCAGAGCTTGCTCGTGGAAGGCGGAGAAGCCTTGCGCTGGGTGCAGCCCGTCCACCCGACGCCTGGCCCCCACGCCCACCCCAGGCCTCGCCTGTAACGGGTCCTTCGATATGTACGTCTGCTGGGACTATGCTGCACCCAACGCCACCGCCCGTGCGTCCTGCCCCTGGTACCTGCCCTGGCACAGCCACGGTGAGGTGCCCCCTGGACCCCGCACCCCCCGACAAAAATAGATCCTAACCCTGCCCCAGACACCACTCACCCAAATCTCGCCTACGCTTGATCTCCTGCTCCTTTCTGTCCGGCTGGGTGTCTCCTTCTGCCTGACCAAGCTCTGTCTCTGTATCTCTCTGAGAGCCCCTGGGTTCTTATTTTCTCTCCTTTTCCTTTTCCTTTTCCTTTTCCTGAGTCTGTCTTTGGGCGTCTTGATCTTCCTCTCCTAACCAGCTATGTGGCCTAGAGCAATTTACTTAACCTCTTTATGCCTCAACTTCCTCATCTGTAAAATGGGGTTGATAATAGTACTCTTGTCTTTCTGTTTCTCTTTCTCGTGCCTCTGACCCCCTCCTTTGTTTTTTTTACAGTGGCTACAGGCTTTGTCCTCCGCCATTGTGGCAGTGATGGCCAATGGGGACCTTGGAGGGATCATTCTCAGTGTGAGGACCCGGAGAAGAATGGAGCCTTTCAGGTAAAGAACGGTGAGGGATTCAGGTTAGGATGTGCAGGGAGATGAAAAGACAGCTGTCTCGGGTAGAGCCTGAAACCCCTTGTACTGTTGAAGATAGAAACCCAACTTAAACTTGCGCGATGGAGGAAGAAAGAGAAATGTATATTGGCTTCTATGATTGAAAAGCATTAGGCCACAGTTTCAGGCACAGCTGGATCTAGGCGCTCAAATGCTGTTGTTGGAAATCTCTCTGTCTCTCACTACACCATGACTTTGTTTTTCTCTGTGCTGGTCTCATCTTTTCCGTGGGGTGAAAAGTGTGGTCCCCATTAACGAACACCAGGTTCACATCCCACCAACCAAGCAAGACCGTGGGGAGACTGGATTTTGCTCTCCATAGCTCTAACGAAATGTCCCAGGACTGACACTTATTGGCCTGTTTTGGGTCGCGTCCGCCCGGCACACTGTGTAAGGGTGTGTCTGTGTGTGCAGGGGGTTACATAGAATGCTCTGATTGGCTGGCTGGTCACGTGCTCAGCCCTGGACTGAGGGGCGGAGTCAGCCCCACTCAAAGGAGGGTAGCTGGATCCCCAAGGGAAAATTGGGAAGCTGGGCGGGAGCAAAAAGCAGGGCCCCTTTCTGGCCCTGGGAGAAGCACTGAACTCTGTTCCTGTGTCCCCCTGTCCCCCTGCACCCCACCCCCACCCCGGCTTAGGATCAACGGCTGATTTTGGAGCGGCTGCAGGTCATGTACACCGTGGGCTACTCCGTGTCCCTGGCCACACTGCTGCTGGCCCTGCTCATCTTGAGTTTCTTCAGGTGGGACCTCCAGCCCTGAGCGGCAGCGGCAGACGCTGGGCCTCAGTTTGCCCAGTAAGATGGGGTGGTCAGGCTCCACGACCAACAGGCATCCAACAAGCGGTTCTGTGGGAAGGGCTGGGAGGTGACTTAAGGGGTTCTCTGGGGCCACGGACAGGTCTCCAGGGGTCTCCAGCCTGCCTCCTATCTCTCCTAGGCGGTTGCGCTGCACTCGAAACTACATCCACATCAACCTGTTCACGTCTTTCATGCTGCGGGCGGCGGCCATCCTCACTCGAGACCGTTTGCTACCTCCTCCTGGCCCCTACCCTGGGGACCAAGCCCCTGTCCTGTGGAAACCGGTGAGCGTCGTCCCGCTCTTCTCAAATTGGGGTTCTGCCTCCTCAGCGTCCTCCATCGTTGACCCCCTCACCTCCTGTATGGGACTTTTCCATTCCCTTTCTCTCATTATCTCACCCCTCCCCGGACTTGTCCACCAAGGAGAGAGTCCCCTTGCTGGAGGTGGGGCGTGGCAGGATGGGAGAAATTAACTGGGCGAGCGGGGGTGGGGGTGGGGGTGGGGCGGGATTCGGTAACACCAATTTGTTACTGAGAGACCAAGGTGGGAGAGGCTAAGGGTCTGGGGGCCCGGGTGAGAAAAACTTGGCGGTCGCGAGATGGGCCATACCACTTGTTAAGAAGCCATGGGGTGGGCGAGCCCATGTGCTGGTGGGACCAGGGGAATGGGATGGGAGAAACCTTTGGATAGGGTAAGTAAAGTTCAATTTTTAGGAGGTGGGGTGCGAGAGGCCATATTTGGGGGAGGGGAGGATTGGGAGGGACTCTGATAAGCAAGATGGGTGATACCAATTGTTAAAGAGATTAAGCGTGGCATAGCTCGCACCGGGGAAGAGAACAGATGAGGGAAATCGACGACGGGCTCCATCCGCTGGCGGTGCGGAGAGGGAGGTGAATGTTTGATGGCGGGAGATGGAGGAGGAAGGCTTGGGGCCCCTCTGGAGGCCTTGACTGCCCCCTCCCCCGGTCTGGCCACTCCCTAGGCCCTAGCTGCCTGCCGCACGGCCCAGATCGTGACCCAGTACTGCGTGGGCGCCAACTACACGTGGCTGCTGGTGGAGGGGGTCTACCTACACAGTCTCCTGGTGCTTGTGGGAGGTTCCGAGGGGGGCCACTTCCGCTGCTACGTGTTCCTCGGCTGGGGTGAGCCCCGACCCTGTCCCCTGCCCAGCCCAGCGCGTCTCCACTCTCCCGATTACCCCGCTGGACTACCTCAGGGGGTCTCCTCCCCTCTCTGGGTTTTTGCCTCCCCACCCCGGCGAGGGAAATTCCGCGGGTCTTGGGCCTGGCGGGGCCCGTGCGCGCGCTGACGGCTGCGGCGGGGTGGGGGGCGGGGGTCGGGGTCTGCACAGGGGCCCCCGCGCTTTTCGTCATTCCCTGGGTGATCGTCAGGTACCTGTACGAGAACACGCAGTGAGTCTTGGGGTCTGGGGTGGGGCCTGGGAGGTGGGCGGAGCTTTGAGGGACGCGGGCGGGTTGTGATGGAAACGCGGGGAGGTTCGGATGGCACGTTGGGGCTCGGAGGGAAAGGGGCTTGGTGGGATCTAAAGGAAGGGGGAGCTAGGAAAGGTGGGGAGCTAGGAAAGGTGGTGTGCTGGAACGGGGGGGGGGGATGAGGGCGGGGCCTGGCTCGTGGAGGGCGGGGCTTTAAAGGAACGTGGGTGTGGCGTTAAGGAAAGTGGGCGGAGCTGGCGAAAGGGTGTGCGTGATCCCAAGGGTCCTGGGGTTTTCTCTTAGCTCTACTCCCTTTCCCACCAGGTGCTGGGAGCGGAACGAAGTCAAGGCCATTTGGTGGATCATACGCACCCCTATCCTCGTGACTATCTCGGTAAGGCCGACCCTGCCTCCTCCGGGCCATCCTCTGGAATTCCCCACTCTGGGAAACTGGGCGCCTCCTGTCCCCCGGGACAGGATGCGGCTGGCTCAGCCTCTGTCTCTCCCTGCAGATTAATTTTCTCATCTTTATTCGTATCCTTGGCATCCTCGTGTCCAAACTGAGGACGCGACAGATGCGCTGCCCGGACTACCGGCTCAGGTGAGGCAGGGTGGCCGGGGACGGAGGGAAAGGGGCGGGGCGCGAGAGGGAGGAGGACCTGGGGCTGCGGGACCACTGCCACCCTCCGCCCCCAGGCTGGCTCGCTCCACGCTGACGCTGGTGCCCCTGCTGGGCGTCCACGAGGTGGTGTTTGCTCCCGTGACAGAGGAACAGGCCCGGGGTGCCCTGCGCTTCGCCAAGCTCGGCTTTGAGATCTTCCTCAGCTCGTTCCAGGTGCTAAGGCGGGGTGCAGGGGGTACACCCTTCGGCCTAGGGCCCTCCTCCCCAGAAGGGGCGGGGGGGGGGCGCTACAATCGTCCACCCATGCAGCCACTGAATGCAGTGTGGACACATGAACACGTTCCTCCATTCTGTGCAGGGTACTGAGCTAGCTCTGTCCTGAGCTGGGGAGGCAGCCGGGATGGGGACAGTAGACCAGGTGGCTCAGCAGTACTGCCTCCTGGGGAAGATGGAGGGCTTTGCAGCCGCACAGGGGTTCCCAGGGCTTCCCACCTCCGTGGCCTTCACCTAGAGTCTGAGCTAGGGTGGGGGTTAGATGAGGTGCCTGGGGCTCAAAATGTAAGGAGGCACTCACTCCAGAATTTAGGGCCAACCCTGCCTGCACTTGTTCTGTCCCAGTAGCCGCCTGCTTTTCCTTGTTGGGCCTCAGTTTTCTCATCTCTAAGTGGGAACAACACGAATCTCACCTCACAAGGCCGTTCCTTCATTCAATTCAGCAAAAACCTATTGAACGCTTACCCGGTCCCAAGCCATCTTCCAGGCTTACTATGGGGATACGGCCAGGAACTAAACGGTTCCTACCCTCTAGTGGGAGAGACAGATGCTAAACATGCCATAGGAGAAAAATCTACCGAATGTCGGATGGGGAGACGTGCCCTGAAGGAAATAGAGGGGCAGACAATATATGGGGTTATAGACAGGGGGCCAGGGAAGGCCTCACTGAGAAGACATACGTTGGAGGTGAGGGAACGAGCCAGGCACATATTTGGGGAAGATGTTCCAGGAAGAGAAACATGAAGTGCAAGACCCCTGACGTGGGAGAGAGTACCTTTCATGAAGGTACCAAGTACCTTCTTGGCCAACATGCCTGAAGTGGTGGGAGCCAGAGGAAGCAAGGGGGGGGAGATAGCCCAGGGAGGCGAGGTACCCGGGCACTGCGTACCTTGGCTTTTCCTTGAGTGGGTCGGGAGCCAGCGGAGAGGGATGTGATCAGAGTTAGAGTTTATTTTAAAAAATTATTTATTTATTTAGAATAAAAAATTTTTAATGTTTATTTCTGAGAGAGAGAGAGAGAGAGAGAGCGCGCGTGCGCGCAAGGGGGGAGGGGCAGAGAAAGAGGGACACAGAACCCGAAGCAGGCTCTGAGCTCCGAGCTGTCAGCACGGAGTCCATAGCGGGGCTCGAACTCACAAACTGTGAGATCATGACCTGAGCCGAAGTCAGGTGCCCAACCGACTGAGCCACCCAGGCGCCCCTTAAAAAAATCTTTTTTAATTTTTTTTTTTTTTTTTTTTTTTTTAGGAGAGAGTGAGAGAGCTAGTGGGGGAAGGGCAGACAGAGAGAGAGAGGGAGACAGAGGTTCCAAAGCGGGCTCTGTGCTCACAGCAGGGCTCGAATTCAAACTGTGAGATCATGACCTGAGCTGAAGTCAGATGCTTAACCGACTGAGCCGCCCAGGCGCTCCAGAATTAGATTTTAATGGGATCATGGAAATTAATGAGATTTATAATATCTTAATAACAAATGATTGATTTGTTAGTTTATCAAGTAATTTATTCGTAGTTATGCATAGTTTCGATCTTAAGCTTATATGTAGAATGTATATATTTATAGAAATAGATCAGCGTCAAGTAAAACTAATTTATTAACAACACGTAATATGATCTTTCAACACGAGGGGCCAGGAACCAGAGCTTCTTGCATATTTATTACCGCAGTTCTCACAATCACCACTATATTATAATTACCCCACTTTCCAGATGGAGAAACTGAGGCACAGAGGGGTTAAGTACTGGCCTCAGTGGGTCGGAAAGTGGCCAAGCAGGGTATCCTATCTAGGCGGCGGTCCCCCTGTTCTCAACCTGACCGTTCAGCAAACAGGAGAGGGCGGAAGGCGTTCCGGGGCCGGGAGAAAGTGACTGAAATAGTCTAGGACCAGGGTGGCGGCAGCCGAGGTGGTTTGGGACCTGCTAAGGGTCCGAGCCCTTGAAGGGGTATCTGCCATCCGGCCCCCACTCTCGATTGACCCCCGCGCCTCCTTCTGGCAGGGCTTCCTCGTCGGCGTGGTCTACTGCTTTATCAACAAGGAGGTAGGGAGGGACAGCCCCGGCTCGCCGCCCGCGCCCTCTGGTGGCCGCGCAGGGAACGGCGCGCCCGGGGCCGCCTCTGAGCGACGTTCGTTGCAGGTGCAGGCGGAGATCCGCCGCTGCTGGCATCGCTGTCGCCTGCGCCACAGCCTCGGTGAGGAGCGGCGCCAGCCACCGGAGCGCGCCTCCAGGACCCCGCCGACGGGCTCAGGCCCCCGCCCGGTCGCCACTGACCGCACCCCGTCCTTGGGGACCCTCCCAGGGCCTGGGAATGAGGCCAGCCGGGGCTTGGAAAGTCACTGCTAGGCAGCGGTCCATTCGAGTTAGCACGTATTTATTGAGCGCCTGCTGTGTACCAGGTCCAGTGTGGAGGGCACTGGGGAAATTGGGGTGGGGGTGGGAGGGGGGAAACAGAAGAAAAGGTCCCTGTTGCAGTTCACCAATGAGTGGGGGAAACAGCAAAGACAGAAAGAGCATCAAGTGACACATTCGTTGTGGAATGGCCCATGAAGAAAAATGAAAAGGGAGCCTAAGGTGAGCCAGGAGGATCTCTGTCTCTGAGGTGACACTTAGGCCATACCTGCAAGAGGTGAAGGAGACCACTTTGGGAAGAAAATTCCAGGCAGAAGCAACAGCATCTGCAAAGGCCTCGAGGCAGGAAAGAGCTTGGGGGACAGGTGGCCTGCATGGCTGGAGTGAGATGAGTCAGCGCCCAACCGATGGGGAGAGAGAAGTGGGCAGGGGCGCAAGATCTGGAGTTTTCTTCCAGGGGCATTGAAGATTCCTAGCAGGAGTGTCTCATGGGCTAATTTTTTTTTTTTTTAATGTTTGTTTTGAAAGAGTGAGAGAGAGAGAGAGAGAGAGAGAGAGAGAGAGAGAATATCCCAAGCAGGGTCCTCGCTATCAGCGTTCAGCCCCACGCAGGGGATCCCAAGAACCATGAGATCGTGACCTGAGCCGAAATCAAGAGTCGGATGCTTAACCGACTGAGCCACCCAGGCACACCTGATGGGCTAATGTTTTAAGCAGATCCTGTCTGCCATGTGAGGAAACCGATTATTAGGGGCAGGAGTGGCCACTGCAGAGGGGGGTGAAGTGGTCAGACTCTGGCGCTATTTTAAAGGTAGAACTGAGGACTTGCTAATGTGTCGCACGCGGGAAGTGCAGCCAGAAGTCCAGGAAGACTCCTAAGTTTTGGATGGTGGAGAGGAAAGAGATAGGGAGATGGGAGTTCAGGGTGGGGAGAATCAAGAGTGCCTTTTGGTCACGTCAGGCTGAGAAAAAGGACCTGGGGCTCACAGGAGGGGAGATAGAAATACAAACGGGGGTAGAATGCTGGGCCAGAAGGGACTTGGCCTGTAGGCTAAATATGGGCCGTTAAAGGCAGGCCTTGGAGCCGAACCCAGGACCACTGCCGGCTGGGGGTGCGGACACACATCCCCAGCCTCCTGGGCGGCCCCTGGGAACTGGGAGAATTAGGGGGAAGCCGACAGCCTGTGTCCGGACCACCTGTACCCACACTAAGACTCTCACTCCTAAATCCGCCCCTGGCTCACATCTGCGCTTAGATTCAGTTAGTAGCTGGGTGTTTGCCTTGGGGTCCGCAGCCCCCTGGACAGATGTGCCCCGCTGCTGCCGAACAGAGTCCTTCAAGCATGTGGTCCCGCTGGGACCCCCTCGTGGGCGTTGGGCGGGGGGGGGGGGGGTGCTCTAAAGCAGGGACCTTGTAAATAAAGCATGAGAAATGAGGCTGGCTGCGTGGCCGGGTAACTTCTGGAGGGTAGCACTGCTCTTCAGCCACGTGCTGCCACGAGAACACAGACGCTATGCTGCCACCGTCCCCCGTGCCTAGGAGAAACCCCTACTGGGAATGTTCTGTCATCTCCCGATACTCAACTCTCTGCCGTGTGTACAATTAAAATTGCGTGTGTGTGCCAAACATTTTCTGAGGGCTGCTTCTCTGAACAATGGCGTAGGAATGGCAAGACTGCAGAAACCACCGGCCTGGTTCAACCTTAGTTTGGGTACTTACTAGCTGTACGACTTGGGAAAACTTCCCGGCCTCTCCGTGCCTCAGCTTCTACTTCTGGAAAGCGGGTACAATGATGGTACCTACATTCTAGGGTTGCCCGAGACTCCGGCGGGTTACTCTTAGGATACTCCCTGGTGCAGGGGGCATGCTTTTCCTATAATCTCTGCTTTCGCTTTCACCCAATGAAGGAAGGGGTGATTAGAAACCATTTGGGCAGGGGCGGGTGAAGGGGTGAGGAAATTCAGACTGATGCCGAGCAGGGTGCCTGAGGCAGGAGCCTTTGCTGCCAGCCCTCGAGGCAGGGAAACAACTTCCCACTTCCTGGGGAGAAGTCACCAAGAAGGGGGAGGCAGGGCAGGGATCTGAAGCCAGGACTGGGATTCCAGGGCCTGTGCTTTCCCAGCTGCTGCACAAGAATCGAATCCTTGCAGGGGTGGAGAGCGGGCGGGGGGTGGGGGTGGGGGCGCTGGGAGGAGTATCTCCTGCAGCAGCACCACTGCTCCCACGTTAGATAACGTGGCTCCATCATTTCCTGAGTGACCCTGGGCAAGTCACTTACCCTCTCTGGGCCTCAGCTGTCTCATCTATAAAATGGGATGGCTCTAGTATCTACTCACCAGACGAGTGTTCCAATTAGATGTGGACCACTCAGTAAACGTGCACCTTTGTAACCTTACAGCCGTCGCTTTGTGTCATGCCTTCTCCTGTTACGGGGTCCCTCGCTGTCACTAATGGACTCCTGGAATAACTCAGGATGTGCCTTCCACAGCTCAGGGCATCAGACATCTCATTTTGTCCTCATCCTGACCCGAGGCCTGCCAGCTCCTGACCGACCGAGCGTTTGGCCCCATCTGGAGAACGGAGTGAAAGACGCAGGCAGAGACAGAACAGAGACACGGGTGGGGGAGAGCACAACGTGTGCGCATCACCGCAAGACAGGGATCTTCCTTATCCCCCTCCCCACAATAAGTGAGCCTCCCACCCTGCCTTCCCACCTCTACCGCCCTAGGTTTGTCAGAGAATTTCACCCGAGGGCAATTAAGTTGTAATTCGAGGGCAGCAGAGCTCAGGGTTGAGCCCCAGGCTCTGGAGCAGGGTGGGTCTCAATGACAGCTTCCCGGCTTCCCGGCTGGGTACCTCCAGGGAAGTGCTCACCTCTCTGTACCTCTCAGGTCCCTCCTCTGGAAACGGAGTCCAGAATTAATAGCGCCTGCTCACAGCGGTGGACAGGAAGGCTGAGCGGCACAGGGGCTGGGGCCTGGCACCCTACAGTTTGGCAGGTGTCAGCTGCGGTCGCTATCAATATTTGGGTACCGACTGCTACAATGGTACCTTCTCCTCCCCTCGGGGAGGGCAGGTCGGGGCTCTCCTGGGTACTGCTGGGTCCCCAGCATGGCAACACAGGCCTGGCACAGGGGAGGCACTTGGGGGACTGTTTCCTGACTGAACAAATGGAAAAAAAGACTGAAAGAAATCCTGAGTTAGACCCCAACTTACTGAGAGAGGGGTAGAGGAAGCGAAGAGCCAGATGCGGTGACAAGAAGCAGCTAGAAAAGATGAAGACAGAAAAACGAGCTCTCTGTATCCAACCTGTTC
The DNA here is from genome assembly GCF_022837055.1 of Prionailurus viverrinus. NCBI lineage: Eukaryota > Metazoa > Chordata > Mammalia > Carnivora > Felidae > Prionailurus > Prionailurus viverrinus. The sequence goes on from NC_062575.1 coordinate 51,726,506, forward strand.
GTTTCACAGACGGGAAAAGTGAGGCCTGGAAGGGGCAGAGACGGGACCTCTTCACCTGCTCAGAGAGGTCCCGATTCCAGCGCCCGGCCCCACGCTCAGCTGCCCCGCTCACAAGGCTCTGGGAACAGACAGATGTCACTAAGAAAAACACAGGACTTTATTATTCCCGTTACAGAGGGCAGGTCTTCGCAGGATGACAGCGGGGACGAGGCCCCTACTTGCCGGCGATGAGCGGGTTCCGCAGGACCACGATGACGGAGTCCCCGCGCAGGAACATCTTGGAGATGTAGCGGTCCTTGTTGACTGGCTTGGACTTCTTCTTGCCCTTGCCGCTCTTGGGGACCTCGGTCCACATCTCCTTCACATTCTCCAGCACCATGTTGCAGTGCCTGGTGGGGGCAGGGGGTGGGGAGGCACCAGGAGTGAGGCGGGAGCCTTCCGCCCACCCTCTTCCAGCAGCGCAGCATGGGAGAAGGTGCGGGCCAGGGGCCAGGAGAGCTGGGGCTCCCACGCCACCTCTACAAGTCCTCAGGTTGAGGCTTGGGCAATGAACTTCACCCCTCCGTGCCTCAGTGTCCTCCTCCCTAAAATGGAGCCATTTGCAACACCTCCCTTGTACGGCATCTCGATGAAATGAATCAATACAGAGGGCTCCTGGGTGGTGGCTCAGTCAGTTCAGCGCCCTCCTCTTGATTTCGGCTCATGTCATGATCCCCGGGTCATGGGATCAAGTCCCGCATCGGGCTCTGTGCTGAACGTGGAGCCTGCTTGGGATATTCTCTCTCTCTCTCTCTCTCTGCCCCTCCCCTCTCTCTTTCTATAAATAATTTTTTAAAAAAATCAATACAGTATTCTTATTCTTGTCAAGACTTACGATAAGGGACTGGCCCAGGATAAAGGCAAGCAAAATGGGTTTGCCTGTGTTTCTTTCTGAACTCCAAGTGCGTCTAAAGGCACCAGCAGGGATGCTGCTTCTCTTTAGAGAAACAGAGGCCGCAGGGGCCTATGGTGTACATGACGCCTCCACTGTAGTCCTGCTCAGGGTGCCAGGGGGACACGGGTGAGGACGGTTTGGATTAGCTCCCTCAACAAACACTTGCCATGAACATGGCAGTGAATGAAACAGAGGATATCCCCACCCTGACGGGGCCTGCGTCCCAGTGAGGGCAGAAGGATGCCAAGCGAGTAAACAAAGGGACCGGATGTGCTCTCAGGTTATGTTAACTGCTAAGAAGAACAATTCAAGCCGGGTGAAGGGATAGAAGGATATGAGGAAATGTGACCAAGTGCTAACAAGAAAAGAAAATCGTTAAGAAGAGTGGGGAAGCAGGGGCGCCTGGGTGGCTCAGTGGGGTAAGTGGCCGACTACGGCTCGGGTCATGATCTCACGGTTCGTGAGTTCGAGCCCCACATCGGGCTCTGTGCTGACACCTCGGGGCCCGGAGCCTGCTTCCGATTCTGTGTCTCCCTCTGTCTCTGCCGCTCCCCTGCTCATACTCTGTCTCCTCTCTCTCTCAAAAATAAACATTAAAAAAAAAAAAAGAAATTAAAGGGGCACCTGGGTGGCTCGGTTGGTTGAGAGTCCAACTTCGGTTCAGGTCACGATCTCTCGGTCCATGAGTTTGAGCCCCGCGTCAGGCTCTGTGCTGACAGCTTGGAGCCTGGAGCCTGCTCTGGATTCTGTGTCTCCCTCTCTCTCTGCCCCACCCCTGCTTGCACACACCCGCTCTCTCTCTCTCAAAAATAAATAAATGTTAATTAATTAAAAAAAAAAAAAAAAAAAGAAGAGCAGAGAAACTCTGTGCCTTGCTATAGAGTGATATCCAGGAGGGACTGCTGAGTGAAAAAGGCCAAGTGTGCATGGAAAGTGATCTTCTGAAGGGAAGAAAGAGGGCAGGAGAAGCATATATACCACCTGCTTGGCATTGTACAATGCAGAATCCTGGAAGACGCTCAGAGACTGGGAGCAGTAAGGTGACCTAGGTGGACTGGGGACAAGCTAGATGGAAACTTGCCACTGGAGTGCTATTACTGTTTTTGGAATGATGTGAACACATTAGCACTTGAAAAAAAAAAAAAAGTAGTGTACCAATATGGAAACATTCCTGAGATATACCGTTAAGTGAAAACACCGAGGTCTAAAACTGCGTGGTAGGCCATTGGCACAGATTTATTTTTTAAAGTTTATTTTTTTTTTGAAGGGGAGGGGCATGCAAGAGGGGCAGAGAGAGAGAGAAAGACAGAGAGAGAATCCCAAGCAGGCTCCGCATTGTCAGCGCACAGCCCGACACGGGGCTCGATCCCACGGACCGCGAGATCATGACCTGAGCCGAAATCAGCAGTCAGAGGCTTAACCGACTGAGCCACCCAGGTGCTCCAGCAGTGATTTAAAAATAAAGAAAAAGCACCCTCCTCTGTCTGTCTGCATGAGAACACGTAAGGAGACCCGAGGAATTTGCCATGGAGGGCTTCCTGGAGAAGGCAGCCTTCCGATTCTTTGTCTCCCTCTCTCTCTGCTGCTCCCCTGCTCACACTCTCTCTCTCTCTCTCAAAAATAAATAAACATTAAAAAAAAAAAAAAAGAATGCCTTCGCTGACCTGCAGTGATGTTCTCAGACCACGGATATGTGTGAAAAACAAGACGCAGAAGAGCACGTGGAAGATTCTATCTTAAAAACAACTAAATTCACGATAGCGACGACATGCCAATGAGACCTCAATAAAGCTGTCGGCAAACACCACGAAGGAGCCCCCGGGTGTGTGTGTGTGTGAGTCACATGTGGCAGGATACATACTAGGGTGGGAGGCTGATCTATATCATACATAAAAAACATATGTAATAAAATATATATCCTACATAGAAACGAACCACCACCTACTGAGTGCTTATCAAGCACCCCGGCCTCTTCTGAGCACTTTCCGAGCACTGACCCAGCAATCCTCACGGCAGCTTGCCCCCGGGAGGTAAACACGAGTGTCATCTCCGGCTTCCAGAGCAGGACACTGCACACAGTGGGATGACATTTTAGAAGTGGCAGAGCCTGTGTTCAAGGCCAGGTCTACCTGCCTCCTTGGGCTCGGCACTTCCTGGTCTCGGTCTCAACCTCCTGGAGAAGAAACGGAGGCTCAGAGAGGAAAAAAATCACTTGCTGTTCCCTCTGGCTGAAACTCTCGGATCCTAGCTTGTTCCTTTATTTTACTCGGGTGTTCACCACTGCCTCTTCCTATGGAGCCTCTCACGTCACATCTAAGATGGCACCCCCTTCCCAGCATTCCATACTCGTACCTGGCTTTATTTTTCTCATGGCACCTTATTCATGTGCTTGCTGTCGGCTTCCCTACCTACAGCACAAGCTCTCTTGAGTACAGGAGCTATCCTGTACTTTGCTTTAGTCGCTGCTGTGTCCCTGGAGCCTAAAAAAGTCCCAAGCATGGGTACTTGATGTTAGACATTCTATGTTACAGCCGCAAACACTGATTGAGAGCTTCCTGTGTGCCAGATGCTGTCCTTCTTTTAATTTTTTTTTAAATGTGTATTTATTTTTGAGAGAGAGAGAGACAGAGACAGAGCACCAGTGGGTGCGGGAAACGCAGTATTAGAAGCAGGCTCCGGGCTCTGAGCTGTCAGCACAGAGCCCGATGCGGGGCTCGAACTCACGAACCGTGAGATCATGACCTGAGCCGAAGTCGGAGGCTCAACTGACTGAGCCACCCAGGCGCCCCACCAGATGCTGTACTTCTAATGACTTGATTAGATGCCGCGTGTATCAAGTCACGGAATCTTTGCAACCACCAGAATTACTGCCACTGTACGGAAGAGAGAAAGTGAGTTGCCGAAGGTGTCGCGGCTGCTAAGAGGCAGAGCTGGGACGCGAACCCAGGAAGACCGGCTCCCAAGTACATGCCCGTTAACTACTGTACTGCACAGCTCGAGGTCTGAAGAGGCTTATGCCCCAGGACTCTGAAAACCTTGTGTCTGGGCTCCTCCTACTGGAGCTGGGGCCGCCCCTGCAGGCCTGGACGGAACACCTTCCCAGAGCCAGGCGCTCACCTATCGAAGGCCTTCACGCGGCCCAGGAGCTTCTTGTTGTTGCGGCAGTTGATGAGCACTTGGGTGTTGTTCTTGACCGACTGCGTGAGCACAGAGAGCGGACCCGTGTTAAACTCTTCCTCCTCCCGCTTCTGCAGCTCCTCGGGGGTCATCTCACTCTTGGGCTTGTTGAGGAGGCTCCTGAGGGGGCAAGCATGGAAGCGGTAGGTGAGAGGGCCCAGAGCTGGAGCATGGGTGGTCACATGGCCTTGCACTCAGCGTCTCCTCAACCTTCCCCTAACACGCCCACCCTCCTGCTCAGCCCCTCTCGCTTGGCATCACAGCTCAGATGCTTAATAGACATTTCCAACCTTACGCATCGTCGGTGAGCTCCAGATCTCCCAACCGCCCCCACTTACTCTATCCAGAGCCTTCCCTGTCTCCATCCTTCTAGTTCCTTGAGCAAAAACTCTGGTATCAACTTGACTCTTCTCTCTCACATCCGCCATTCAATCTGTCGGCAAACCCTGCCATCTGCTTCTAAAATACATCCAGAATGTCACCATTTCTAACCATGGCCTAAACCTCCGCCATCTCGCTCCTCAGAGCCTTACTTGTCTCTCTGCTTCCACCCATGCTCCCGGACAGTCTGTTCTCCAGAGTAGTCCCGGATGTTGTATCAAAACCTAAGTTACGGGGCGCCTGGGTGGCGCAGTCGGTTAAGCATCCGACTTCAGCCAGGTCACGATCTCGCGCTCCGTGAGTTCGAGCCCCGCGTCGGGCTCTGGGCGGATGGCTCGGAGCCTGGAGCCTGTTTCCGATTCTGTGTCTCCCTCTCTCTCTGCCCCTCCCCCGTTCATGCTCTGTCTCTCTCTGTCCCAAAAATAAATAAACGTTGAAAAAAAATTAAAAAAAAAAAAAAAGAATTGACGAATGAATAAATAAACAAGTGAAATCATTACGGCGACTCGTTAGTCGAAAAAGTCACGAAATAGGTGAAAAGCCAACCGTTTCCAGCTCTAGTTGTCCGCCTAAGTCCCACGCCTCAAACCGTTCTTTCTTTTTTTTTTAAATTTTTTTTAATTTGTTTTTTTCAACGTTTATTTATTTTTGGGACAGAGCGAGACAGAGCATGAACGGGGGAGGGGCAGAGAGAGAGAGGGAGACACAGAATCGGAAACAGGCTCCAGGCTCCGAGCCGTCAGCCCAGAGCCTGACGCGGGGCTCGAACTCACGGACCGCGAGATCGTGACCTGGCTGAAGTCGGACGCTTAACCGACTGCGCCACCCAGGCGCCCCACAAACCGTTATTTCTAAAACTCCGCACTCCCCTTTCGCAGGTTCTTCCCCTTAAAATCCATTTCAATAAGATTAATTCTCTGGGAAAGCTCCCAGCCTATTATCTGACAAAGCTGCCTTCTCTCCCGAACTTAGGATCCATCAAGGGCCCCACGCCCGCCCTCAATCTCATCGGTGGAAAGGTGCGTACTTTACCCCTAAAATCTGCCTCCGTCCCGCCTCTGCCCATCACTGATAAGCGGCCACATTTACGCCCTCAACCCCACTCCCGCCGCCAAAGCCTAGCCCGGCCTCACATGGTGGTAGTGGCTGCGCTCTCAGTTCAGCGCCGTCTCGTCCGCGTTGCTCCCGCCTCTGAAGCTAGAGCTACAGAAGGGACTTCCGTTTCCCTTGGTCCACTTCCGTTGGCGCCTGCGCAATCCCAACCAGGGGGGGGGGGGGTGAGGGCGGGGGCGTGGCCTGTTGCCATAGCGATCCGCGCCAGGCCTGCGCGGAGGTGGAGTAGAAGCCTCGCGTAGTGGTTCCAGGTCTTTTAGGACCGTACGGGGCAGATATTCACGAGAATGGAGAGAAGAAACGGGGCCGACTCAAATCACTTCGTTGTAGAGTGGCACAGGCTGAAGGAGGGAAAGGACACGCCATTCCAAATGCCCGCCGGCCCTGCCTCCGGGGGCGCGGCCTCCGTGAAGCCAATCGGCTCCTCGCTTTCAGGGATGGACACCGCCCCTTTTCCATTAGGGACGGTCCTTTTCGGGTCTATTGAGCTTTCCGACTCCGAGTAACCAATCCTTTGCCTTCATACACGAGGGGCGTGGACCTGCGCCTAGGTCGAATGTTTTCCATGATCAAACATTTCTCATTGGTTTCCCTTCTTCCGCTGAGGTGGAGCCTATGCCTTTCGCGCTCCCTTTTGGGTTGTGCAACCCTCAGGGGACCAACCCCCAAAGCCCTAGGGAGACCGGAAGGCGTGCTTTCAGAACGAGAGTCCGCATTGGCTTCACCCGTAGAGAAAGGGTGGGATGGTGTAGTCGCTCTTCTTGTTCATTGGTCGGGTGATTCCATGGGGTGGGATTTGGCTGGGCCTAAACTATCCGCGGTCCCGGACCGGTTTCAGGGCGAAGCTGCCATGCCTTCCGGGGGCCGCGGGCGGCCCCGGCTACGGCTGGGGGAACGTGGCCTCTTGGAGCCACCCTCACCGCCCAAGCGCCGCCTGCTACCGCGGGCGCACTTCTTGCCTCTGCTTCTGCTGTCCCTGGCCGTGGCCTCGGCGTTCTACACCATCTGGAGCGGCTGGCACCGCCAGACTGAGGAGCTGCCGCGGGGCCGGGAGCTGCGGGTGAGGCTGGGCAGGGACACGGGTACCCCTTAACCCCGCCTGCGCTTCCCTGAGGTCTCAGGTGGACGTGTCTGTATCGTACGGCGGTAGCCGCAGGTGCTGCGGTCTCCGTCAATAGAGCGCATGCCCGTTGCTATCGGGCTTGTTCTGTAATAGGTGGTTCTCCCTCAGAGGAAGAGTCTGGAAGTAGTAAGACTGGGAGTTCTGGGTTCCAATCTGAAAGTCAGCCATTTGGAAGAGTCCTTTCCCCTCTCTCGGCCTCGATTTCCCAGTCAGGATTGGGGTGGGCAATCTGATGGATTTAGAGGGACCGGATGATTTTAGAGGGACCTTTTCTGAGTCTACCTAGGATTTATCCTGGAAACCTCCGATGCTGGAGGCCCGAATTAGGAAGAACCGGGGTTCTTAGGGGAGGTGGCCTCCGGGGTAGGGTCGGTATGGGGGTTGTTCTCATGCTCTGCACTTCTCTTCCCTATCTTACCCCCCTCCCAAGGGCCGGTTGATCGGAAGCCTCCCTGAAGCCCGGCTGCGGAGGGTGGTGGGGCAACTGGACCCACACCGTCTCTGGAACACTTACCTGCGCCCCCTGCTGGTTGTGCGGACCCCGGGCAGCCCCGGCAATCTCCAAGTCAGAAAGGTAAGGGGCCCCACCTCCAAGCCCTGACCTGGCAGCCTGCCAGGGAATAAGAACTAGGCATTCTGCCCAAGATCCCTCGAGCAACTAAGACGCAGAGCTGGGGCTCTGACTGGGGATAATCTGAATCTAGAGTCCCACTTTAGTAACCACCAGGCTGTACTGCCTTCTGTACTGCTCCCCAGAGCTTACTATGTGCTAGACAACTGTTTCATGAGGTGCGTAACAATGTGATCCTCACTATGCAAATGGGGAAACCGAGGCCCAGAGCAGTTAAGCATTTTGCCCAGCTCATAAATGATATACCAAGTTTCAGGTTGGCTCCAGAGCTGGCACAACAACATCTTTGTATTGCCTCCCTTTGGGGCATCCAGAGGCGTTTGAATCCCTACTCCTTGAGTTCGTATCCGACCTCAGCCACTTGGAGTGTGACCTTGGACTAGTGTCTTAACCTCTCTGTGCCTTAGTTTCCTCATCTATGAAATGGAGCGAGCCACCGACAGTCCTATCCCCATAAGGCTCCTAGAATGAGGCGTGGCACGCAGTGAGTGCTATTGGAAGAGTGAGCTGGGATTAGTCTTGACGAGGCAGGGTCACTACACACACTCAGTAGGGACTCAGCAAAAGTGTGTCAAGGGAATGACTTAAACAGAAGTGGGGATCATGAGTCAGCCCAAGCGCTCTGCATGGCTCAGGTCACATGGCCCTTCTCCCGACCTCCTCCCCAGTCCCCACCCACCCTCCCACCTCTCTCCTGCCACTAGTTCCTGGAGACTACCCTACGGACCCTGACGGCAGGCTGGCATGTGGAACTGGACCCCTTCACGGCCTCGACACCCCTGGGGCCACTGGACTTTGGCAACGTGGTGGCCACGCTGGACCCAGGGGCTGCCCGTCACCTCACCCTTGCCTGCCATTACGACTCCAAGCTCTTCCCATCTGGGTCGGCTCCCTTTGTGGGGGCCACGGATTCGGCCGTGCCTTGCGCCCTGCTGCTGGAGCTGGCCCAGGCCCTGGACAGGGAGTTGAGTAGAGCCAAGGAGCAGGTGAGGAGTGGGGGGCCCGGGCTGCCTCTACCCTGGTCCAAGCCACCAGCCTCCCCTGCCTGGACTTGTCTTCCTGCTTCCACTCCACACACATAGCCACAGGGATCTTTTCACCCCCTGAATGTCAGATCCTGTCCCTCCTCTGCCCGAAACCCTCCCCAGGGCTCCCACCTCATGGCAAGCCTGAGCCAGAGTCCTTACAGAGGCCCATGAGGTGTGCCCTGTCACCTCTCCATTCCCATCTCTCACCCCTGTCCCTCCTCACTGTGCTCTAGCCACCCACCTCCTCCCTGTTCCTCAGATTCTGGAGAGTTCCCAGGGTCCCTCCCATCTGAGGGCGTTTGCACTTGCTCTTTGCTCTGCCTAGAATGTGCTTTTCACAGATACCTTCCCGGCTGGCTCCTGCCTTTCCTCCAAGTGTCCTCCAATGTCACCCCCTCTGAGATGGTTTCCCAACCACCCTGAAAGAGCCCCCCCGCCCCCCGTCACCATCCCAGGCTTTATGGCGCTTTGTCTGTCTGTCTCCCCAACTAGAATAAGCTCCACACAGGCAGGGATTTGGCTGCCTTGGTTTTCTGCTGTATTCCCTGCACCCAGATGATTACCCAGCATAAATTAGGATGTCGGTGGAAATGTGTGGGATGAATAAATGAATGAAACCACAAATCTCCTCATGCTCCTCCCCTGCTCAGACCCCTTCCTTGGCTCAACCCCTTGTAACAAGGCCCAAGATCCTTGTAACAAGGCCCTTGCTAATCCCCCCAGGCCTTTTCACCAAGCTCTCTGGCTCTGGCCCCAGCCCTCATCCATGTTGCTTCCTTGCCTGGGGATACTCTTCCCTCTGCTCCATTCTGCCAGGCCAGCTCCCACTCATCTCGGTGCAAATGTCTCTTCCCAGGAGACCCGACATGCTTCCCAGGCTAGTTTATCCCCGACTCCCTTCCTATGCTCTTTTAGAACCCTATAGTTCTTCTTCTTTTTTTAATGTTTATTTATTTTTGAGAGAGAGATAGAGTGTGAGCAGGGGAAGGGCAAGAGAGAGGGAGACACAGAATGCGAAGCAGGCTCCAGGCTCCGAGCTGTCAGTGCAGAGCCTGACGCGGGGCTCGAACCCACGAACCGTGAGATCATGACCTGAGCCGAAGTCCGACTGAGCCACCCAGGTGCCCCGAGAACGCTGTAATTCTTGGAAGCATTTGTCCCAAGTGTATTTCACTGTTTGTACACTTACTCGCGTGTGGGTCTCTTTTGCTAAATGAGCCTAAGAAATAACACTGACAATCAGAGCTGACCCTTTTTAGTTACCATATGCCAGACACTACGCCAGGACCCGAATTTGAATCCTACTGTGTGATGAGACTTGTTATTAACCCCATTTTGACATCTGATGCTGTGAGAAGTCACTTACCCATAACTGCTCAGCTACGAAGTGGCCGAGCCAGGATTTGAACCCAGGCAGTCTGGCTCAGAGTCTGTACTTCCGGCCACCACCTTCTATGAGGGAGGAGACCTAGTTTTCCCTGCTCAGCTGTGCAAGAGGGCAGGGAATGTGGATGGGTCCAGACCCTGACCACCAGCTCCCACAGGAAGCCCCGGTGACTCTGCAGATGCTCTTTTTGGATGGCGAGGAGGCACTGAAGGAGTGGGGACCCAAGGACTCCCTTTATGGCTCCCGGCACCTGGCTCAGCTCATGGAGTCTGCACCCCACAGCCCAGGCCCCACCAGGATCCAGGCTATCGTAAGACCAGGGCCCCACTGGGTTCCGGCGAGGGAGGGAGAGGGCCGTGCAAGGTTGGCCACATCCCACCTGGCCTCTCTCTCTAGGAGCTCTTCGTGCTTCTTGATCTCCTGGGCGCCCCCAATCCAAACTTCTACAGTCACTTTCCTCACACGGCCCGCTGGTTCCATCGGCTGAGGAGCATAGGTAAGGATGTAGGCGGAGGCAGGCGCCAGCCTGGGATGTGGGAGGGACGGCCAGCCGAGTCAGGCACCTGTCTCTAAGGGGTCATCCAGCCTGCCCTCTACCTCCCTAGCCTCTAAGGCACTAGGGCAGAAACACACAAAGATCCCACAGCAATCAAGTGCAGTGACTACAAACAGGGGCCCTGGGGTCAAATAGCCCCAGGTTTGAATTCTGGTTCTGCCTCTTACAGGCTGTGTGAACCTGGGCAAACGGCTTCGTCTCTCTGAGCCTCAATTTCCTATCTGTGAAATGGGCACAAAACTGACAATAGGAGGGGTATCTGCCTCTGAGGCTCAGAGGGAATAAATAGACCGGGTACACAGTGAGCCTTCAGGAAGGGGTAACTACATTCTTGTCGGGATGATCAGTGCTTTGCCCAGGCCTCCTGCCCTGCTCTGATTTGTGAGCAGAACCTCTGACCCTGAGGGGCTGGCTCTTACTCTCTAATGCCACCACCTCCAGAGAAGCGTCTGCACCGCTTGAACCTGCTGCAGTCTCATCCCCAGGAGGTGATGTACTTCCAGCCCGGGGAGCCCCCTGGCTCTGTGGAAGATGACCACATCCCCTTCCTCCGCAGAGGTAGGTGCTGTAGGGAGGAGTGAGGGCTGGGGAGGGGCGGGGGTCCAAGGAAAGCACAGATGGGACCTGGCCCTGGCCCACTCCCAGGGCTGGGGACTGGTGGCAAGTTGTTTAACATCTTCGTGCCTCGACTTTCTCATCTGTAAAATGGGGTCACTAGCAACCCCTGTCTCAGAGCTGTGGAGGGAACCGACTGAGCTAATACGTGTAAAGATGCTACTTGCATGGTGATGGCACATAGTAAGCGTTCAAGAAAATGTTAGCTACTCTTGTTGGCGCCTCAGTGATTGTGGATTCCAGCCCAAGCCTGTCTTTCCAGGCCCTGACAGCCCAGCAGAATCACCCAAGGAACTCCGAGAAATGCCCAGTTGCATTCATTTCTGGCCTACTGAACCACAGTCTCGGGTCTCTGAATTATTTCTGCAAGAGTCCCAGATGATCCTGAGGCACCGCCAGGGCTGCAGACATCTGCTAGAGGGGTTCAGAACCTAGGTTTTTAGAACCGGACAGGCTTGGGTTCTGCCACTTCCCATGGGTTGACCCGAGGCGGATTACCCAGCCTCTCTGAGCCTCTTGCCTATGTTTCTTCTAGAAAACGAAGAGACATATACATCCAAACACACCTGTATGTGTATATTCATACTCACAGGGTAGGGAGGATTGAACAAGAGTAGGTATATAAAATGCCTTCGTATGCAGTGCTTGGCGTATAGTGAGTATCAACAACTGCTTTTTAAATTTTTGCTCTATAATTTACTCATTGAAAAAATATGCATTCCTTACAGTGCCTTTTTTTTAATCTTTTTTTTCTGATTCTAGGGCACCTTTTTTTTTTCATTTTTATTTATTTTATGTATTTATTTTTTTAATTTACATTCGAGTTGGTTATCATATAGTGCAACAATGATTTCAGGAGTAGATTCCTTAATGCCCCTTCCCCATTTAGCCCATCCTGCCTCCCACAACCCCTCCAGTAACCCTCTGTTTGTTGTCCATATTTAAGAGTCTCTTATGTTTTGTCCCCTTTCCTGTTTTTAGATTATTTTTGTTTTCCTTCCCTTAGGTTCATCTGTTGTATATCTTGAAGTCCTCATAGAAGTGAAGTCATATGATATTTGTCTTTCTCTGACTAATTTCGCTTAGCATGATACCCTCCAGTTCCATCCACGTAGTTGCAAATGGCAAGATTTCATTCTTTTTGATTGCCGAGTAATACTCCATTGTATCTATATACCACATCTTCTTTATCCATTCATCCGTCGATGGACATTTGGGCTCTTTCTATACTTTGGCTATTGTTGATAGTGCTGCTATAACCATTGGCATGCATGTGTCCCTTCGAAACAGCACAGCTGTATGTATCCCTTGGATAAATGCCTAGTCGTGCAATTGCTGGGTCGTAGGATAGTTCTATTTTTAGTTTTTTGAGGAACCTCCATACTGTTTTCCAGAGTGGCTGCACCAGTTTGCCTTCCCACCAACAATGCAAAAGAGATCCTCTTTGTCCGAATCCTCGCCAACATCTGTGGTTGCCTGAGTTGTTAATGTTAGCCATTGTGACAGGTGTGAGGTGGTATCTCATTGTGGTTTTGACTTGTCTTTCCCTGATGATGAGTGATGTGGAGCATTTTTTCGTGTGTCGGTTGGCCGTCTGGATGTCTTCCTTGGAGAAGTGTCTATTCATGTCTTTTGCCCATTTCTTCACTGGATTATTTGTTTTTGGGGTGTTGAGTTTGATGAGTTCTTTATCTGACATGCCATTTGCAAATATCTTCTCCCATTCCGTCAGCTGCCTTTTAGTTTTGCTGATTGTTTCCTTCGCTGTGCAGAAGCTTTTTATTTTGATGAGGCCCCAATAGTTCATTTTCGCTTTGGTTTCCCTTGCCTCCAGAGACGTGTTGAGTAAGAAGTTGCTGCGGCCAAGGTCAAAGAGGGTTTTGCCTGCTTTCTCCTCGAGGATTTTGATGGCTTCCTGTCTTACATTTAGGTCTTTCATCCATTTTGAGTTTATTTTTGTGTCTGGTGTAAGAAAGTGGTCCAGGTTCATTCTTCTGCATGTCGCTGTCCAGTTTTCCCAGCACCATTTGCTGAAGAGACTGTCTTTATTCCATTGGATATTTCCTGCTTTGTCAAAGATTAGTTGGCCATACATTTGTGGGTCCATTTCTGGGTTCTCTCTTCTGTTCCATTGATCTGAGTGTCTGTTTTTGTGCTAGTATTATACTGTTTTGATGATTCCAGCTTTGTGATACAGCTTGAAGTCCGTTTTAATGATTTTTTTTTTTATGTTTACTTATTTACTTTTGGAGAGAGAGAGAGCACGAGCATGGGAGGGGCAGAGAGAGAGGGTGAGAGAGAAAATCCGCACTGTTAGCACAGAGCCTGATGCGGGGCTCAAACTCACAAACCTGAGCCAAAACCAAGAGTCAGACCCTTAAGCGACTGAGCCATGCAGGTGCCCCTCCAGAGCCTTCTTTATGGATTCATTCAGTGACTATTTCCCACTGCAGTACTGGGCCAGGTGTCAGGGATACAGTGATGGACAATAATCTGCCTGGGTCCTGTCTAGTGTGGGGGGGGACAGATATTGACAAACACAGAGGATATTGGATATTGACAGATATTGACAAACACAGAAGAAAGTGCTCTGAGGACAGGAACTCATCCCAGTGAAGGGATTAGGAAAACAGACTTGGGAGACAGGTGTCCTGGGTTCCAATTACTGCTGTGCAGGTTTTCTAGAGGCCGGAGCTTAAGCAAATCACTGTGCCTGCCTCTGTGCCCGGGTGTCCTCGTCTATGAAATAGGGGTAAATATAGGATTACTCTGAAGGATTATTGCAGGGATAAAATGGTGTGTGGGGATGTGTATGGCCTCAGTGTAGGGCCTAGAATAGAACATGTATGATAAAAGTACAAGCTAAGGGCACCTGACTAGCTCAGTAGATAGAGCATCTGACTCTTGATCTTGGGGTTGTGAATTGGAGCCCCACACTGGGTGTTAGAGATTGCTTTAAAATTTTTTTTTTATATTTATTTATTTTTGAGAGAGAGACAGAGACAAAACGTGAGCGAGGGAGGGGCAGAGAAAGAGAGAGACACAGAATCCAAAGCAGGCTCCAGGCTCTGAGCCATCAGCACAGAGCCCGATGTGGGGCTCAAACCCACGAACCTCAAGATTGTGACCCGAGCCGAAGTCAGATGCTTAACCGACTGAGCCACCCAGGCGTGCCTAGAGATTGCTTTAAACAAATTTTTTTTTTTTAAAAGGTACGAGCTATAAATAAAGAACAGAAAAACAGCCTAATAGTCTACCTGGTAAGGAAACTCAAAGGCCCTCTTTCCGTTCTTCTGGTCTTTGCCTAATCCATTAACTATTCAGTTTCTCTAATGTGTGTCTGAGAACAATAGATACACCAGATGTGTTTTTTCAAACGAACACGTTGCCCTCACGTGCATAAAATCGTCATTCAGAGTTCTTCAAGGGCCAGGACTCAGTATCTTCTGGGTGGGGGTGAGACAACTTTGCCGGGGCCTGGGTCTGGGCTCCTGGGTCGGCCGTCGGCCTGACCAAGCCTCCCCTCTCTCCTACAGGGGTCCCAGTACTCCACCTCATCTCCATGCCCTTCCCCTCTGTCTGGCACACGCCTGGCGACTCGGAGGCCAACCTGCACCCCCCCACGGTGCACAACCTGAGCCGCATCCTCGCCGTGTTCCTGGCTGAGTATCTGGGGCTCTAGCCCCCCTTGGCGGACTCTGAAGGAGAAGTGTCCAGCTGGGACGTCCCAAGGGCACCCGGAGCCAACAGAGCTCAAGCCAGGCTGCCTGATCCTTTCTTCTGCTCTATTTATGCCATGATCGGAAGATCCTCTTTCCTTTGATGGTCTCAAGCTGTCACTCTTCAAAGACACGGAAGAGACAAGGCCACTGTGGGGGCGAGAGCCAAAGGCATGAGAGCTGGGACCCTGTCCTGAAGCACTTGGTTTGAAGGTTCACAGGCACCAAATGCTGTTTGGTTGGAGTCAGCAGACCTTGGCCAGGCATCTGGACCAGCAGCACCACCCCACCAAATGAATCCTCCGTGGCTTATGTTCTTACGATGTCAGTGGATTGCCATGGGGGGTCGACAGGGGACGTGCTTGTAAACAGGAACAGAGGAGACGGAAGCCGATATTTGGGGACTCGAGTCTGCCAGACCCGAGGGCAATAAACCAGTGTTTCTGGGGAACATATTCTGCAGAATTAGCATGACTAGGTGTTGCATGAGAAAGGGGGATCAGAGACGCGGGATGAGACATTAAAGGAGTTTCTTCATTGCACAATGTGACATTTCCAAGAGTAAGACAGAATGCAGTGTTGTTTCCCCCAAACTATTTCAGCGTGGAACCCCTTTATTGCAAGGCTCGTGGAACTAGGGTACCTCAGAAGTCACATTGGGAAACACTCGGTTTTGGCAAGTTTGAGTGTGTCCGTGGAGGGAATAAGACGGACCTTGATTCACTGCCCACCAGGCCTACCAAACCATCCTTTGTCTTTCTGTTGTGGGTGTGGGAGCGTGAGAAGGTGGGGGGGTCACTGCAACTCCAGTTGAGGACGTATTTCCCAACCCTACCTAATATTCATGCTCAACTGGAGTGCTTATTAAAAAATTCAGAATCCCAGGTTCCCCCCGTTCCCCCCCCGCCCCAACTACCACCCAAACTTGCTGAATCAGAACTCCAGAGAGGGGCTGGGACTTTGCAATGAGCACCCGAGGAAGCCTTCCCATCCCCCATAAAGCTGGGGGAGACACACTGTCCTTAAGGTGCGTTCCCGACAGCTTAGCAAACCTACTCAAAAGAAAACCGTAACGTGGAGGGTGCCTAGAAAGGGAGTCCTCTGCCGGGCTCTGTGCCTGCTGGTTTTGTGACTTTGATGGAGTCCCGGCAGGCAGTTACGTAGTGAAGGTGAGCACTGGCCTTCTGAGCCAGCGCGGGGCTGGAGAAGACTCCAGAAAACTCACAGGCTGAAACCCAGGATATCAAATGAGAGAGGAGAAATAGGTCCTCGTTCGTGGTTTTCCACAGTAGCTGACCTTCATCTGGCGCCTGCTGTGTGCCAGGCGCCATGAGCACTTTACACAGGTTGGCTCATGGAGTCACCGCCCAAGTCCTGAGGTAGGTACAATTTCGGTTCTCATTTTGCAAAGGAAGTGGCTAGGGCTGAGAATGATACCCCGTTGTTTACAGAGCCCACGTTCTCACCCACAACTGCACTCTTAACCCCATGTCTCATCTCCCAGAAATCACCTGTGCCGGCCCAACAGACGGTTGACAAAAAGTAGCTCCTCCTGCCGCATAATTAACTGCAAGTTAGAGCGGGGTTGGGGGGGACACTGGTGGCCTCTTACAGGTGGACATGGCACTAGTCGAGTTTAGAAATGGAAGTTCTGTGTCTTCTATCAACAGCCAGGGTGGCCTGGATCTCAAGCCACAGGCACGGCTCCTGTTTGTTCATTTCTTGTGTGTTACCCACAGTGCCAAGCACTCGAGAGGGTTTCATCTCCCCTTAGCGTCACTGCCATCCCCGAGGGAGGGGAGACCATCACCTCGGTGTTAGAGACGGGGAGCCGTGTGTTCAGTTACACACCCCGGGCTCTCTACGTCTCCTGCAAGACCTCCCAGTGGGGTGTACTGAGTACCAGGCACCGGGCAGGGAGGCCTGATGCACATCTCACCCTTGAATCGGGGACAGGGATCCTTAGCCCCATTTCACAGATGAGGCTGCTGATGCTTGGCCAGGTGTCTTCCGCAGCTCCCACTTGTCCCCCAAACTAGGGGCTTTCCGGTTTTACAACTCTGGAGGGGCCGCTAGGTTTATCTGAAGTACACCTGTTGAGCAATCCAGGTGCCGATGACTCACACATCGATCTTTCGAAGAAGGGTCAGTATTCTCATTTTGCACTTGAACAAACAGCTTCAGAGAAATCAATGGCTATAGGTCACGTAGCCGGACACTTTCATGCAACGTGTCTAGGGGCACTTTTTTTTAATTCGCTCTGCTTATAACTATTTGGGCTTGTTGGTGTCAGTCATCAGTCTGGGATTCGCCAACCATCCTGTCTTTAAATATTATCTTTGTACCATTGTCTCTTCTGATTCTAGAAGGTCAACTGAGTATGTTAGACATTGTATTTTCCACGACATTCTTTCATATTTTTTTGTGTGTCTCTTTTTTGTCTCTGTGCTAACTTTTCAGACCTAGCTCTGGTTCAACAAATCTTTTTATCAGTCTTGTCTTATTTGCTGTTTAGCCCAGCTATTGAGTTTTTACTTTGGGTTATTGAGTCTGTGGCTCTTTTTTTTTCCTGTTATTGTTACTAATATAATCTGTTGTCAAATTGGCTAACATACAGTGTGTAAAGCGTGCTCTTGGTTTTGGGGGTAGATTCCTGTGGTTCATCGCTTACATACAACACCGAGTGCTTATCCCAGCAAGTGCCCTCCTCAATGCCCATCACCCATTTTCCCCTCTCCCCCACCCCCCCTTTTTAAAAATGTTTATTTATTTTTGAGAGAGAGAGTGAGCATGCATGCACATGAGTGGAGGAGGGGCAGAGAGAGAGGGAGACACAGAATCCGAAGCAGGCTCCAGGCTGTGAGCTGTCAACACAGAGCCCAGTGTGGGGCTCGAACTCACCAGTCGTGAGATCGGGACATGAGCTTAGTTGGACGCTTAACCAAGTAAGCCACCCAGGCGCTCCTGTGGCTTCTTTCCGCCCACTCCCCACCCCCCAGATTTCCAAGCTCTTGTATAGAGCAATCCTATGAAACCTATAAGCCACAAAGAGTATCCCCTGCTTTTCAAAAGTTCATGTCCCACCACTTTTACAAAAAGACCTACACTGGTACCTATTTTCACTAAAGGAAAGAGATCTGAAGATTTTCACTTTTATGAAAAGAGCCGTTACCGTACTAATGCAGGTCTTGTGTAAAGGTGAGGTGAATTAACTTGAACTTTGGGGAAGGGGGGGGATACCTGTATTCTAACCTGTGCCTGACCGGTTCACCCTGTGAAGCCTTTGTGAGTCTGCTTCTGCTGTTGTCTGTGACTGTCTACTAGTCATTGTCTGAAAAATCACTTGTGGGCATTCTAGATGACAGTTCCTTACCCCAGAGGATTTAGGTTTGTTTCTGCCAGACGTCTCAGCTAAGAAGTACCCTGCAACACAGATGATACAAACCTGGGCCACAAACCTGAGCCAAGGGCCAGCCTGTGTCCATGAATTCTTGGGGTCCGCTTTTTTCTCTCCTTTGGTCTTGTGCTCCCCTCAGTGTTATTTAAAAAAAAAAATTTTTTTTTAATGTTTATTTTTGAGAGAGGGAGACACAGAATCTCAAACAGCCTCCAGGCTCTGAGCTGTCGGCACAGAGCCTAACATGGGGCTTGAACTCACGAACCGTGAGGTCATGACCTGAGCCAAAGTCAGGTGCTTCACTGACAGAGCCACCCAGGCGCCCCTCCCCTCAGTGTTTAGAACATCTTCTCTGCAGTCTTCTGGGTCATCCTTACTGGAGCTTGTAGTTTGGTGGGATCCCAGCTCCTGTGAGATTTCCCACCTTGGGCAGGCTTGGCCTTGACTTCTGTCTGCTTGTCCCTACAAGATTACAAATAGGAAACTCAAGTTTGTTGGCATAAGCAAATGCCCTCAGAGCAAAAGTAGCTTCCATGCCCCATGTACCTTTCCCTTAAATTTCTCGCGTGATGTGTCCTTTAACTGTATTATATTGGCTATTTGATGCTTTTACGATTTTTTTAACTACCTCTTTTCAGCAGAAGAATCCAAATAATGTGGTTTCTCCCTCCAGAAAACTGGCCCACAAAGCCAAGCCAAGACTCAAACCCAGCTCTCTTTGATTCCAAAATCTAAGTATTAAATAACGACCGTGATGTATCCTAGTCTCTCTGGTCATTTTTATACCCTGATGAGAATGTCAGAGACTGTTAATTGGCTCTCAATATCCATTCTTCTCTCTTCCTTTATACTTGAATTGTTTCACTGACTTAATTCGTCTTCTTATTTAGTAAATAAGTGAGGATTTTAAAGCTTCAATTATGGGAAACACAGGAGTCTTTAGTAAAATAGCTTTTTTGTTGTTGGGCATGATGTACCAGCTAAGGCACAACATTTCCCAGTCTCCCTTGCAGCCCTTCCGTGTGGCTTAAGCTGTGACTAACGAAATGTTGTATGGTGCAGTAGTTCTGGGAGGAAGGAGTCTTCTCTTCCTGCAAAATAATGATGGCTGGAGTTCTAGCAGCCATCTTAGACCATGAGGATGGGGGCCACAGCCAAAGAATAGTGAGCCGGAAGCAGCCTGGGTTCCTGATGACTTCAGGGCCACCGTACCTGCCCATCCCGGACTTCTAAAGAAATTAAAAACTATCTTGTTTAGGCTACTAATAACGATGAGATTTTTGAATCCAAATGGACACAGACGAAGGAGACTCAAAAACAATCTCAAGCTAAGGGACTTGGCTAACGATTCTTTTCTCCGTCTTTTCCAGCTCACCATGCAGTGGCCCAGGGCTCCCTCCCCTCTCCAACCCCCTCCCTAAACAACACACAAACCAGTCCGGGCCCAGCCTTATAAATATTGATTTTATAGAAAGGACCAATTCAAAACTGGTCAGATGCCACACGCCAGAAACTTCCAGAACCACAAGGATGAAAATTCAAAACCAAAAAAAAAAAAAAAAAAAAAAAACACAAAAAACCCCAAACAGAACAAACGAGAATACCCCAGACCAAACTGCCTGAAAATCGAGGTCTCAGGTGACCAAAGGATTCTAAAGAAACTCACGTGGCTGGGGCTGGAGAGACCCCAATGCCTGAACAAGTACCCAGAATGGAAGGAAAAACAATCCGGAAATTCAAACCCACAGTCCCTGCCCACCGGCCCCCCACGCTGTCAAGAGCGAGGCAAAGGGCTTCACAGCTTTTTTTTTTTTTTGGGGGGGGGGTAGAGAAGCGATGGCAATAGTTTAAATAATGGGAGATGGGGAATTTTTATATTTCAGCTTTATTTTCTCTCCTTAGGGGAAGCGAAGAGACTGGTAGCTTTAGGTTAAGAAGAAAACAGTGATTTTTTTTTTTTTTATTGTTTTAATGGGGAAAACATCTAGAAATGGCAGGTTGCCATGAAAAGTGCCACATCTGATCTGTGATCTGATGGCCCCCAATTCCTAAAGAGGAGGTGAGCCCTGGTGTGGCAGGTCAGGAGAGATACTGGCTTTGCATGCTGCAGCCTCTTGGGAGAACACAGCTCCAGAGACAAAGAACTGGCTGGCATGGGATGGGGGCGGGGGGTGCAGCAGAAGGGGGCCAGAATGGGGGAACCCTTAAGTAGTACCAAAATTAGCTGCCGTCTGCTCCCTGCTGGTGGGTCCCTGGGGTGTAGAGTGGCAAGGAGGGTGTTGGGGCTGAACGGAGAAGAAATTGAGATGCTGATAAAAACCACCCTGCTCGAGGGGTCCACGGGCCCTGGGTCTGAAGAGTAGAAAACCAATAGGGGTTGGTCGATCGGAGCGCCTTCTCAATCATCCCCCTGAACCCCATCTCGGTTCTGGAAGGGGATCAACACCGCCTGGAGGGTGACCCAGTCCTGGCCCTGGGCTCCCAGGGGGCAGGGGGAGGGGTGGGCACGGTGGGCTCTCCCCCCACCCCTCCCCCGGCTTCACCTCCCTTCCTCCCGGCCGGCCCGGCCCCCGCCCGGCCCGTTGCAGGGCAGCACCCAGTTGTTATCGTGCAGACCCAGGCGGCAGCCAGGCGTCTCGCGGTCCGCTCGGCGGCAGCACATCCAGTAGGAACGTCCGTAAGGCAGGTCGTGGTGGTAGGGCTTCGGGTGCCAGCGGCAGAGCGACACGTCACCCTTCTCGTATCTCTTGCGGCACTGCTTGCAAGGGTCATCGCGATACAGGGGGTCGCGGCTCCAGCGCGAGTCTGTGGCCCGCACACCGAACGCCTCAATGATGCCCTTGAAGTGGTGGCAGGTGCACTTGAGGGCCGCCAGGGCCCGCGTGGGCAGGAAGCTGAAGATCTTCACCAGTACGTGCTCGGGCAGCAGCAGCATGTACTGCCGCGGCTCCAGCAGCCGCTGGATCTTGAAGCGGATCTCCAGGAAGTCGTGCGACACGTGCCGATACAGGCGGCACAGGGAGGTGTCCGCTGTCCCCTCAGCGTCGTCCGGGCCTGGCGCGGTGGTGGGGGAGTCGGCTGGGGGCGGCTCGGGGGGCCCGTCCGGACCCCGGGACTGGAGGAAGAAGAGCTGGCCCGGTGGGGGCGGCTCCTCGGGGCTGACCGTCAGGCACACCGTCTCCTCTTTCACATTCTTGGTGCCATCCTTGCCAAAGAAGATGCACTCGTCCACCACACCCGTCACTACCACGTCCACGTGGAAGCCTGACGCGCCGCAGTCCCGGGCAGGGGGTGGAGGGGGCGCCGGGGGAGTGTCCTCAGGCCTGGCAGGGACCGGGCTCTCCCCCTCGCTGGCTTCATCCGCCCGAGCCAGAAGGAACTCCACGTTGCTGGGCAGGGCATCCCGAGAGGGGCTGATGAGCTGGTACAGGTCACAGGTGATCTTGTCCTTGGCTCGGGCCCCGGGGCCTGGGCTGCCAGGGTAGGCACAACCGGGCCGGCCGCTGCTCCCGTTGGGCAAGCTGCCGTCGGGCGCCCGGGGCTCTCGGCCGTTGGAGATACGAAAGGCGATGCGCACCTCCCCTGGGCCGGGCCCAGGCCGCTCCTCTTTGCGGAGGCCTTTGGCTGGAGGGCTGTCCCGCTGGGCCTCAAAGTGGGCCACTGCCTCAGCTACGCGGCTGCAGTCCCCGCCACCAGACCTCCGCTCGGACCCCAGCCCTTTGGCAGGCCCACCCTGCTCAGCCGACACGAAGACCACAGGCGCCGGGGTGCCGGGGCGTGGGTAGTTCTGCAGGGCCAGGGCGGCCCGCTGTTCCACCAGGGCCACCATCTCAGCCACAGAGAGCAGGTCTACATCTTCGCCAGCTGAGGCTGGGGCCCCTTCAGTGGCAGGGGGCCCCTCTCGGCCCCCTGGGTCCGGTGGAGCCTTAGTAGGCTCCAGACAGCGCCTCCTCCGCTTGGCCTTGGAGCTGTCACTGCCCCAGTGCCCCTTGACCTTCATGGAGCTGGCCCGGCTGCCCCCACCACACTGGTGGGCCACAAAGAAGGCCACCTTCTCCTTTGTATTCCCGGGCTTGATCACGTACCACGTGTCCAGCAGGACTCGCCCCTCATCGCCAGCAGCTGCTGCGGAGAGGAGCGGGGCAGGCTGGGAGGCAGGGGCCTCCGTGGCCAAGGCGGGCGGGGTGTTCTCTGAGTGGGCAGGCCCGTGGTCTGGCTCGGCCCCGCTGCCCGGCTCTGGGCAGGCTGATGATGGCTTGAGGGCCGCGGCAGGCGGGCGCGGCTGGTTCTGGGAGTAGGTGCCAAAGGGCCGGGGGCACCAGAGCTGGAAGGGCAGGAGGCCGCTGCGGTCCATCCTGGGAAACGGTAGCAGACAGGCCGGGGCTCACCGCGTTTCAGGACCTGCCGGGATGGTCAGGGGAGGCTCCGCGGGCCACCTGGGGACAGGGAAGAGGAGGTTGGGGAGGTGGCGGAATAGCTTGTCCTCCTCCTACCACCCCGGCCTCAACCTCTCCTGAGGGGACAGACCAACTTAGACCACTGAGAACCCTACTCCTGCCCCGCTGCACAGGTGAGCAAAGGGAGGGCTGCAGAGGGGATGAGCGCCGGTCTTTAAACACCCAGGAGGTAACCAGAGCCGGCAGCCTGTCGCCACCATGCAGGTCATACTCCGTGGCCCGACTGCCCTCACTCACGACCCAGAGGCCTCCTGCTACCATAACCCTGGACTCTAGTGAAAGCAGCAACTGACAGGTCCTCCTCTGTCCCCTTGCTCACCCAACAGCCAGTTCCTCAAAAGACAAGAATTCCCAGCCCTACCCACCGCTACGGCTCCTCGAGCCCACGGAGGAAGGAATGAGGTAGGCCGGGCAGGGGGAGAAAAATCCAAGGTCACAGCCAGCCAGGCCCTTAAGAAATCGGCTCTTCACTTTGTGCAAGTCGTGGGGCTCCCTGAGACACCCTCAAAGCTGCGTGTCCTCGCCCAGAAAGAACGCACACACTCGCACAAGGCCGTGCAGGTGATTAATTCCGTTAGGCACAGCCACAGACCTCTGGGATAAGAAGGCCTGCTCTGGTGGACACAGGTCAACTGAGTGGGGAAGGGTTTACTTGGCGTAACACCAGGCCCTCAAACTTGGTTTCGGGACTTTTCAATTCAGGGCTCTCTTAATGACGACCGTTTTATTTTGCGACGACTTTGTGCATGACCTACTCTGGAGACGATTCTGCCACTGAGTCTGACGTGACCGCTTTGGACTGCAGGACCACCAGGCAGCACATCCCTCGGTCTCAATCGTTCCCTGGGCCCATCTCCCTCCAGGCATCTTGAAACCAAAATACTCTCCAAACCTCCAACCTCCCCAAACCTCCAACCTCCCACGTGCCCATAGACCAGGGGTCAGCAAATTACAGCCCATTGCCTGTCTCTTCAAATAAAGTTTTACTGAAACATGCTCATCTATCTATGGCTGCTTGCATACTACAATGGCAGAAGAGTTGCAACAGAGGACATACGGCCTTGCAAAGTCTAAAATACTCATTATCTGGCCCTTTATAGAAAAAGTCAGCTGACCCCTGCACTACAGACTATTCCAGGGGTCCTGAATTCTAAATTCAGGCAATTCCACAGACGCCACTAAAAATTCCATCATTTTGTGGTCCTGTGGACAGCGTTCAAAATCCAGACAGCCTCCAAACACCCACAGACACCAGTCACAAAGAGAGTCCTAATCCTAAAAATACTTACCCCTCATAATCCATGATCCCACCTTCCCCTCAAATACTTACAACCCCTGCTGAAATCCCAGTTCTTTGTTTCAAACAAGAATCACCATACAACCCCTAAAACCTATAGAGGATGAAGTCTACCATTCATCAATACATCCAAATGCCCAGGAATAGACACACAAACATAGCAAATGCCATTTTCTATAGATGCTCTACAGATCACTCTACAACTGGCTACCCTCTAAAATCCTCCATTCAGACCCTACCCTTATCTTCAGAATATATGCCTTCCCCCAAACATCCAGACTCTCTCCAAACCTAATTTAAATTCCTAAACCTATAAATATCCCCTCCAGCACAGAAGGCTCCAATCTCAAGGAACCCCTCGCAAATCCCATGTCTACCAAGGACTCCGACATTCACAGTGATTTCCCAACCTCACAGATACCCCAAAAAGAGGAGTCTCCTGAAATCCTATACTCCCCTTCAAATACTTTCTAAACCTCTATATGTATTTCCTAATTCCACACAAGCCCTTCGACTGAAAAACAAAACAAAACAACAACAACAAAAAAACCAACCTAAAACATAAAAGCTCCCTAATACATAAGACTAATCCCAAACCTTATATTTTTCAAAGTCTCCCAAACCCCCAAATGCTCCCAAAGAATCCTCACAACTGACACGTGCTTATTGCGTGTTCGCTGGAGCTTATTAGATACTGTTGTAACAATTCCTGCTAATCCTCCTCGGTCCCGATGAAGCAGGTTAGCGTATTAATTAGTTCCTGTGTCCAGATGAGACACAGACAGGTTTAACCCCAAATCGAGGGTCAGACAGGTAGGAAGAAGTTGAGGCGGCGAAAGCCCAGGCATTCTGGCTCCAGCATCGGTACCCCTGGATTCTTTATTTTGTTCCTAAGTCTCTCCGTGAGCTCCTCAAATCGCAAACCCACCAGACATCTCAAACCACAAAGGAGACCCCTACAATACAACCGAAAGTTCCACATTACGAAAGAACCCAAACCCAAACCCCAAGGCTCCCCCTAAGCTCAAGGGAACCCCAAGTATCCCCCACACCCACGCACTTTCTCAAGCCCCCAAATAACGATTAACCGCGAAGGGAGCCCCAAATTTTGAACTGCCCCCCCATTCGGACGACCCCCGAAACCTAGACACGCCCCCAAAGGGCCCTCACCCTCGAGCCCCGCCCCCCTGCGGCGGGGGAGGGAGGCAGCACATACGCATGCGCGCACAAGTGAAGAGGGCCCGCCCCCTCACTCCTGCTCTCCGGACGTCGCGTGGTGGCGCGCGACTACTTTCTCTCCGCCCCTTTGTTGACAGACGCGCGCGTGACGCCCCCAGCCAATGAGCGGCTGCCGTTCGGGGCCATGCCCATATAAGGAATGGCTTGGCGAAGGGGCCTAACTTCGAAAGAGGGAGGAGTAGGCGAGAGGTGAAGGGGGTGTGGAAACAGCGGAGTGTAAGAGAGCGTAGAACAATTCCCAACTTCTTGCTAAAACGGAGGATCAAGGCCAGGACAGAGGCCATGGTATTCAGGGATAGGTACATTACACGGCTTTCCCTCTAAACAGGAGCCCCGATTGACAGTTGAGATTTAAAGGGCCGGGCAGCTTCAGGATTGAGGGCAGAAGGAACCGGGCAGAAAGATCTGAGTGCCCAGGTTTGGTTGGTAACCCTGGAGACCGAGATTTCCAGTGGGGGAAACTGGGAAGCGGGATCACATCATCCTTGAAAAACAAATGGCAGAACTCTGCGACGCCTTCCCACCCGCCTTCCCCACCTCTGTCGCGGCACTGAGTCTAAGCCTCTGGGCTTGGCATTCAAGGCTCAAGCTGTGTGTCCAAATGGACCTCTCCATTCAGCCTTTCCAACCAGGCGCCCCAAATCTGACTCAGACTTAGTACAAGGAAAGAATATTAAATACTTTCAATAATGCTTTTTAAATATTAGTTACCTGTTAAAATGATAATACTTAGGATATAATTTAAATAAATTACTTAAAATTAACTTCATCTCTTTCTTTTGACTTTTTAAAAAATGTGGCTACTAGAAGATTTTAAATTACCCATACGGCTCGCATTATATTTCTATTGAACAGGGCTCACCTAGATCCTTACAAAGCCAGGCTGATTGAAGAGATATCCAAAGTGACTCCACTGCAGCCATCTGTCCAAGTGTCACCTGTCTGTCCTTCCACCACCCTGCCCCAGCCGTGCCTGCTTCCACCAATCCTGCACATCACAGCCAGAAGGGTCTTCAAGCACAAACCTGACCCTGTCACTACCCTGTACAAAACCTACCATGAATGACTCCCCGGTGCCCTTGGGAAAAAGCCCCGGTACCCTACAAGTCCAGCCTCATCCCTCCTCACTCCTCCACACCCCCAGTGGACCCCGGAGGGCACCAGATCTGGCATAGAGAGTGGTTTGAGTACTTGCAACCCTGTCTGACCCTCAGTAGAAACTATTATCCTCTCCAATGTAAGAATAGAGAAACAGAAGCCAGACAGGTGGCCTACGCAGAACTGGTGCGAGTGGGAGCAGGGATAGGAATCCAGGGAATCTGATTCTAGAACGCTGTGCCCCATTGCTTTGCTATATATTCTCTGGGGTACTAGCTCCGCCATTCCTTTCTCTAAGAAGCGGATCTCCCAGCCTGGGTCAGACTCCCCCTCTGCGCTCCCCCCCCCGCCCCCCCCGCCCCCCCCCCCTCAGGCGCCTGCAAACTCTTCCCTCCCGTGGTCTTTGCATTGGTTCTTCCCACTAACTGGAATGCTCTCCCTCCAGATCTCCACGTGGCTCAGTTCTTTAATCCATTTGCTTTGCTCAAATGTAACTGTAACAGGGAGGGCTTGCCTGAGCTCCCTTCCGGGGAAACCTCCCACCTGCCCAGAGAAGGATCTCTGACGAGTCCCAGCCCTGCCCATGCTGAGTCATCACTGTCTCTACAGACGGATTTGTCTCTTCTGCTGGACAGTGAACCCAGAAGGGCCAGAGCAGTCATGGTCATTACGGTGTCCCCAGCAGCACTGCCCCAGCGTTGAGACTGAATGGATGGACCTCCCCTGCAGCTCCCTGTCTTAAACTTTACGAGGCCTGGCAGTGTAGACTCTGTTTCACAGCCAGATTCTGTCTGTGTCCGAGGTCACTGGGGCAGAATTTTCTAACTTCCCACACACTGAACCCTCCACATGGCCCTACACGAGGTCAGCTTTCAGAGAATGCTCCATGAAGGTGCAATACTGTAAAACATCGTGACCCAGAAGACTGAAAGTTGGGGGAAAAAAAAAAAAAAAAAAAGGAAAAAGACCAGACAAATACGAACCAAGAGACAAGTAGAAGAGTGCCAATACCGTTTAAAAAAAAAAACGGCGGGGCCCCTGGGTGGCTCAGTCGGTGAAGCAATGGACTCCTGATTGCGGCTCAGGTCATGATCTCGCGATCTCGTGGTTTATGGGTTCAAGTCCCACGGCAGGGAGCCTGCTTGCGATTCTCCCTCTCTGCCCCTCCCCCGCTCCTCCGCTTGTGCAACCCTGAAAGCGCAAGCCCACGTGCATTCGCTCTCAAAATAGATAAACAAACCTTAAAATGTTGAAAGAAAGAAAGAAAGAAAAAAGAAATAGCAGCATCTGACAAAAGCAAGAGGTATCGGTACACACAAAGGTGGTAACCAAACAAACCGACCCGTCACAGACAAACGTTCCCGACCCATGCTAATAACACTCTGGCGTCAAAATACACAAAGCCAGAAAACAGGACGGCAAACAGTCTGGCCACTCCACAATTGTGGTGGGAAACCGCAAAGCATCTCCCCAGAAGAGACGGGCTGGACAGATGAAATTAGTAAGGAACTGAACCACACCATCGACACCCGTGGTGGAAAGATCCCAACCGTTCGAGAATCCCCTAGCTGACATTCAGAGGCCCTCCTGTGTGCTGGCTTGGAGTTGGGCGCTGGGGACACAGAGATGACACTGAGCTCACCACGAGGAACTCATGAGAAAGGGGGCAGACGTCCAAATAAACGGTCATGACCCACATGAATGTATCAGGAGAGAAAATGACAATCACCACGGCGGTTCACCCTCGAGCACTCGCTGGTTGCCAGGCTTGGCTCGGAGCGTTTTACGGATATTAACTCACTTCATTCTCACATCACCTCGCCATTTCTGACCTCATTTCAAGGAAGTGGAGGCACGGAAGGGCGAAGTAACACAGCTTTGTGGCAGGAGTTCACCAAGTACCAGCAGCTTTATTCACCGAGCAGCACTTTGTGTGGATCAAGTTACTCCGTCCTCAAAAACTGCAGTCCCCCCAGCAACAGCCACATACATTCTCCTTTCCCTTCCCGATTTTTTTTTTTTTTTTTGAGAGAGAGAGAGAGAGAGAGAGAGAAGACAGCGCGAGCGCATGTAAGCAGGGGAGAGGGGCAAAGGGAGAGGGACTGAGAATCCTAAGCAGACTCCAAGCTCAGTACAGAGCCCCATGGGGGGGCTCGATCTCATGATCCTGCGATCACGGCCTGAGCTGAAATCAAGAGTCGGATGCTCAACCAACGGAGCCACCCAGGGGCCCCCGATTTGCTTTTTTCCTTAGCACATATCACTATCTGATATACTATAAACTTTGTCTATAAAGTTTGTCGGTCTCCCCTCACTAAAACGCAAGCTCCCACAGGACTGGTGGTTTCGTCCACTTTATTTCACTGCTAGATCCCCAGCTTTTAGAACAGCACCAAGCACTTGGCGACTCAGACCGTTCTCCCTGGAA
Organism: Prionailurus viverrinus; assembly: GCF_022837055.1. NCBI lineage: Eukaryota > Metazoa > Chordata > Mammalia > Carnivora > Felidae > Prionailurus > Prionailurus viverrinus. The sequence continues at coordinate 51,755,086 of NC_062575.1, forward strand.
CAGTGGTCCCTGGGAGTGTGTTAGCAATGTAGTCTTGGGGCACCCGAGTGGTTCAGTCGGTTAAGCGCTAAGCCTCTGACTCTTGATTTGGGCTCAGGTCATGATCTTACAGTTTGTGAGTTTGAGCCCCAGGTCGAGCTCTGTGCTTGACAGTGAGGAGCCTGCTTGGGAGTCTCTCTCTCTCTCCCTCTCTCTCTTCCCCTCCCCTGCTCTCTCTCTCAAAATAAATAAGCTTAAAAGAATAAGTAAATACAATAAAAAATGTAAAAAAAAAAAAAAAGGGGGGGGAACGCAGTCTCATAGTCTCGGGCTCTGCCCTACACCTGCTGAGTCGGAAGGTGCCCTTTGACAAACTCTCTCGGGGATTCGTATGCACGTTTAAGTTGGAGAGGCAATGCCCTAACACATCAGAGGTATGCGATGCATATTTGTTGGGAAAAACTCCTAACCCTGCCACGCTGCCTGTCTTCCCTCGGGCTACTGGGGACCTCTTGGGAAAAGCTGGCTGGTTCCAGACAAGCCCCCGTGGGGAAGGCCTGCCCCCAGCACCTCCTCCAGGAATTATTCGGGAGTGCCCTCCCAAGCTATTCGGGATCTCTTCCTCCTGAGGCCTCCTCTGGCAGCACCTGTCACCTGTCACTGCGGAATGACAATGACCTGGGTGAGGGCCCATCTCCCCTCCACCCTGTGGGTTTCTGGAAGGCTGGGACCTCTCCTCGAAGGCACAGCTGCTCCAGCCTCCGCACTTGGCTCAACTGGCCTAGTTTAGCTCTTCCGGCTCCATCCTTTCCACGGTAGCCAGAGACTGCTCCAAACAGAAATCAGACCACATCACTCCCCTGCTGAAAACCTTTCTGTGAGAGGCGCAAGTCTGCAAAAACAAAAATACCTGTCCGGGAACCCTTCTCAGGAAGCTACCGGAGGATTTGCTTCTCCAATATGAAAACAGTGAACGAAGAAAAAGGGAGCTATCGGATCGAAGAACTAAGCGTAGCCCCGGAAGCGAGGCAAAAGGAATCCCCACCTGAAGGTAAAGGGACAGCCTGGGAGGACAGTGCGGTGCAGGAGGTCTAGGGAGAACCCGTTCCCATCAATGCACAAAGAAAGGAGGAAGGCTAACAATTCACAAGCTAAGTGCACACCTTAAGAAGTTGGAAACAATGTCAACTACAGCAGGATAAAGCAAAGAAAGGAGAAAGGCAATAAAAAGTGGATGCCTGGCCCCCCTCACTCTGACTCACGGTGATGTCCCCACCAACCCCCGCCCTCGGGGCGCCTCCATCCCAGGGATAGGGCTGTCAGGATCACGGCAGCACAGGGCTGGGCACAGAGCAGGTGCTCAGGGAATGCACTGGTCCACCGTCCCGCAGGAATCGGTGGCTTCTTACCAGAGCTCTGTTCCTGGTCCTGCTGCTTCTATCCCCCACCCTCTCCACCCCCACTCCTGCCACCATTCGGTCCACAATCTTGATTCATCCAGGCCCCTTTCTCGGCTTTTTGGCCTCAGGGTCTGCTGGGCTCTGCCTCCCTCTCAAATTTTCCTTCCCAACAGCTCCCTAGTGATAGGAATCATCCAAATCCTCAGGATCTAGAGATTCAAGATGCAGAAAGAATCCAGGCAGGGCCTGCAGACACCCCAGCTTTCCCACTTTTCCCTATGTGCCCATAGGCAGGGTGCTTAACCCTCGGTGCCTCAGTTTCCTCCACTGTAAAATGCAGATAATAACAATACCCACCCACGGGCTGGTTGATGATTCACTGAGATCAACCTTGGTACAGTGCTCAGTGTCAGCTAGGCACCAAGGAGAGGCTCAGTGTTCAGGCTCTGGGATTATTATTTTTTCAATGTTTATTTAAAAAAATTTTTTTTCAATGTTTATTTATTTTTGAGAGACAGAGAGTCAGAGCATGAGCAGGGAGGGGCAGAGAGAGAGAGACACACACACGCAGAATCCGAAGCAGGCTCCAGGATCTGAGCCATCAGCACAGAGCCTGATGCGGGGCTGGAACTCATGAACGGTGAGATCCTGACCTGAGCCAAAGTCAGACGCTTAACCGACTGAGCCACCCAGGTACCCCTGGGATTATTATTTTTTTAATGTTTGTTTATTTTTGAGACAGAGAGAGAGATACAGAGAGAGAGAGAGAGAGAGAGAGAACAAGTGGGGGAGGGGCAGAGACAGAGGGAGCTGGGCTCCAGACTCTGAGCTGTCAGCACAGAGCCCAGTGCAGGGCTCAAACTCAGGAACCAAACCACGGGATGATGACCTGAGCGGAAGTCAAGACACTTCACCGAAGTCAGACACTTAACCCACGGAGCCACCCAGGCGCCCCCAGGCTCTGGGATTATTAAGAGAACGTGAGACTGCCTCACAGTTTGGAAATCACTGGCCGAACCAAAGACTTCGTCCCTCTTTATTTAAGAACTCTGAAGTGAAACTGACCCTAGTCCCTCATAGTAACCAAAATACGGACATTCCTTTGTTCCTGTTGTGTACTGGGTCTCCCCTATTAATGAAACAGATATTTACAGAGCAGGTACTGTGTGCCAGCCGCTTGTTCCGGGACTGGGGATATGCAGGGAAAAAGAGATAAAAATCCTCGCCTTCCTGGGGCTCACATACTAATTGGAGGCAGTAACAGTAAAAATAGAGTAAGTTAAGTTCCAAGGTGGCAAGCGCTATGGGGAAACAAATACGGCGAGAAGGACTGGGAGTGGAAGTGGAAATTATGATCTTTTTTTGTTGTTGTTAAGTTTATTTTTTATTTATTTTTTTTAATCTTTTTTTTTTTTTCAACGTTTATTTTTGGGACAGAAAGAGACAGAGCATGAAAGGGGGAGGGGCAGAGAGAGAGGGAGACACAGAATCAGAAACAGGCTCCAGGCTCTGAGCCATCAGCCCAGAGCCTGACGCGGGGCTCGAACTCCCGGACCGCAAGATCGTGACCTGGCTGAAGTCGGACGCTTAACCGACTGCGCCACCCAGGCGCCCCAAGTTTATTTATTTATTTATTTTTTTTTAATTTTTTTTCAACGTTTATTTATTTTTGGGACAGAGAGAGACAGAGCATGAACGGGGGAGGGGCAGAGAGAGAGGGAGACACAGAATCGGAAACAGGCTCCAGGCTCCGAGCCATCAGCCCAGAGCCTGACGCGGGGCTCGAACTCACGGACCGCGAGATCGTGACCTGAGCTGAAGTCGGATGCTTAACCGACTGCGCCACCCAGGCGCCCCAAGTTTATTTATTTTTGAGAGAGAGGGAGGAGGGGAGAGAACGTGAGCCGGGGAGGGGCAGAGAGAGGAGGAGAGAGAGAATCCCAGGCAGGCTCTGTGCCGTCAGATCTCACAAACTATGAGATCATGACCCGAGCCAAAATCAAGAGTCAAAATCAAGAGTCAGATGCTTAACTAACTGAGCCACCCAGGAGCCCCGTAGTGAGGGTTATGATCTCAATCGAGGGGTTAGGACGGCATCATGGAGCAGGTGACAAGCCAGGAAAACTTGTACTTTTAGGAATAATACAGCATCACCAGAGCTACTAGAAATATACCATTAGAACTGGTAAAAATAGGGGCAGCTGGGTGGCTCAGTCAGTCAAGCTTCCAATTCATGATCTCGGCTCAGGTCTTTAATTTTTTTTTTTTTTTTAGTGTTTATTTTATTTTTGAGGCGAGGGAGGGGCAGGGGGAGAGGGAGAAGGAGACACAGAATCCGAAGCAGGCTCCAGGCTCCGAGCCGTCAGCCCAGAGCCTGACGTGGGGCTAGAACTCATGGACCGCGAGATCGTGACCTGGCTGAAATCGGACGCTTAACCGACTGCGCCACCCGGGCGCCCCAGCTCAGGTGTTGAGCTCAGGTGTTGATCATAGGACCGTGAGTTCAAGCCCCGCATTGGGCTCCATGCTGGGCACGAAGCCTACTTTAAAAAAAAAGAAAAGAAAAGAAACGGTAAAAATATCATTGTATGAGTAAGCTTCGGACAGGCACAGGCTGAAAAACACATTTAAGATTTTAAGAAAAGGCAAAATGACTTGGAAGGCAGGCACATTTCCCAAGACGGACAAATAAAGGAAAGGGGGAGCAAAGTGTCACCTTACCCCAGGGGACCCCAGATGTGACATACAGGGACAAGTGAGAGGCTGGCACGCTTTACCCCCAAACCAAAAGTTTTCAGATAACTCACTGAGAGCTGAAGACAAAGGGTTAAAGACCCCTGAAAGCAAGGACAAGCAGGCAAAGCTAGCATAAGGGGCTGCAAATGAATCAGTAAGAGAAACCCCAAACCTGAGAAATGAGCACAAATGTCACCAACGCTGTGACAACAGCAAGCTCCCCAGGGGCAAAGTGTCAGTCTACACATAGTAGGTGCTCTGTCAACACTGTGAACTACTCAAGGAAGGAACCCCCGTTTTCTGGAAGAGGAAACCGAGGCCCAGAGGGGTTAAGTGACTTGCCTAGAGTCGCACAGCTAGTGTGTGATGGGGCCAGGATTCAAATCTGAGCGTTCTGGTTCCAAAGCGTATGCTCAACAGTTTCTTTCTCGGAAGACTAAAAATCGTAGAAACACCTCATACTTCGTATTCACTAAACATTTTATATACGTTACCTTCTCATCTCCTCACAAGAGCCCCGTGCTTGGAATGCGGCCCCAGGTTACACAAGAAAACTCGAGGGCCAGAGTGGGAATGCAACTCGGCCAAGGACACACAGCGCAGAGGAAGGGATTTGTACCGCGGTGTACCTGAGGCCCAGTGCTTTTAAGCATAAACTTTCCCATCAGAGTCAGAAAACTTATGTGATAAACTCAGGAAAGCCTCACAACAAATGAACCAAACTGTTTCAAGATGAATTACAAAGTTACCTGACTGCCAGGGGAGGCTGGAATGACCCAAAGGTTGGGGTAAGAAAACACAGTTGTTGGAAATATTTCCTATTCACTGAGATACCTGGAGCTGGGCCAGGCTGGGCATTGGGAAGTGAATTATTTATATTTGGCTGGCGATGGGAATGGGGACAGATTGAGTCTCTGAGCAACCCCCCCTTGGGGAGTCGCCCTTGGACATGGGAGCCTACGGGTAGTGGGTGGGACACCAGAAGGGTGAGATAAGGGGGAAATCTGTGAGAGAACGAAAAGGAGGCAGACTGGCTGACGTCTCCCTCCCTGGTCGCGGTCTTCCACTTTCTCTCTCGAGTCTGCTTCCCGCTCCCGCTCAAAAAATGCTAACTCATGTGTATTGAGCACTTACTCCAAGAACTTTATACGTGCTGACCTCCCTGGATCCTCTAACCTTCCTAGGGTTACCGATCCCATTTCATAGTTAAGGAGAAGTCAAAAGACTTGCCCAAGGTCACACAGCAAATGACAGAACCACAATTCAAACTGAAGACTGCCTCTGTTCTCGAGTCTCTGCCCTACTCTTGGCGTTTCAGTACAAGGCGAAGGGACTGAATTGCAGTGGTGAAACCAGGTTCTGTGCCGGTATGCCTAGCTTGGAATCCCGAGCCTACCATTTAATGCCGGATGACATTAGGAAAGTTGCTTAAGTTCTCTGTGCCTCTGCTTCCTTTCTGCAAAATGGAAACAATAACAGCACCTACACCTTAGGGGTGTTGCCAGAATTAAATGAGTTAATACGCACCAAGAGCTAAGAGAAGGGCCAGGCACGTCCTAAACCATAAATGTCAGCTGTAATCCACTGAGGAGAGCCCGGGCATGGCATGCTTCTTAGCCGGGATATGCCCAGAGCAGTGCCAGGTTTTGAGAAACTGCCTCCGGGGTTGGACTGATAAGGAGGGAATCCATCAGCACCTGTGACCCAGTCACATTCCTGGGGTGGGGAACTTCCCACCAACAGCTCTGAGACTGGGGACTTATTGCAAGAGAGGGTAACAATCTTAAGAGGCCCTCCCTCTTCTCAGTGGCAAGTTGTTCCCACAACTCAGATAAGGGCACCAAGTTTCAGAGAAGGGAGACTTGTTCAGGTCACCAAGGAGTGACCGAATGAGATCTGAAGGCTGGACCGCCAGTACACAACAACCACTACACTTTTCGAGATCCCACTGGAGAAACGCGAGTGCAAAAGGCTCTCTCTGTGGCCCTTTCGGGCCGTCTTATCCTAGTTCTGTGACTGTCCGGTTTCTTGGGGAGTCTCCGGCTGGTCTAGGCAAACTATCGTTACATCCAGGCGCCTAACCTCATGCTCTCCACCCATTCCCACCCAGTACGGTAGCCTAACCACCACATCACTCTACCATTGATTTCTCTCCTTCCACCACCTCAGCTTGCCCTCCTGCCCCCAGTCCGATCTAGAGGCCCCAACCCACCGCAGCCACAGCTGGCTTCTCCCTCGGAGCCTACGGACCCCCTCATTCATCTAGCCCTGACTCCCATGCCTCTCCGCATCCCCCAGGCTACTCCCCCTCGAAATTGCTCCCTTCAGGGCCTCTGTCGGGACGCCCAGCCCCTTCTCCAACTCGGGACTCCCTTCCCCAGCTCGGAGCTCCCTTACAATCAATCCCAAGGCTCGACTCCCTCCCCACCTCCAAGACCCCTCCCCAGCCCCCATTCTTCTACTACTCCCTCCGGCTCCCGTTTCTCCCAAACCCCTCCCCAAAGCGATCTCTCCTCGTCCAGCCTCTTCTTTAGCCACTGCCCCTTCCTTCTCGCCACCGGCCCCGAACCTCCGCCCCAGCTTTCCAGCGTCCCCAGCCCCCGCTCGGGGTTCTCACCATCTCTGCGCGCCGCAGCTCTTCTCGGCTACGCGGGTTTCCCCCACTCGCTCCTCTCCAGCCTCCCCTTCCGGGTTCCCGCCCCGAAGCCCGCTGGGAATTGGAGTCCGAGTGGCCACGGACTACACCTCCCAGAAGGCAGCGTGATCAAGCTTGGAGGTGGAGAAAGGAAGCAAACGGGGCGGGCTGGGGAGAAGATCGACTCTAACTCCCAGGAGGCGGAGAGGGCACTTTGCGGCGCAGGCGCAGAGAGCGCCCCGCCAGGCGCTCTGGGAGATGGAGTCCAGGCTCCTCCATTTTGGCCCGGGGCCCTTTGGAAGAAATTGAGCAAATTGCCAAGAGACGTTTGTGAGGGGTGGAGAGTGGGGAAAGAGCACGTTTAGTTATACTAATTAACATAATACTTAACAGTGCCCTCTACTTTCTCAGACATTTTTCCATCGCCACCACCTCCTAATTTACAAATGATAACATTAAGTGTTAGAAGGGAGGAAAGCCCCGCGTCAACATCATAGAAGCTCCACGAGGACAGGCACCTTTGTATCTCCTTCAAGCGCCAGAACAGTGTAAATAAGCCTTGTGTAAATATGTATTGCATACTAACCATATGCCAGACACCCTGCAGACAACCCAAGTATTTTTTTTTTTAATGTTTATTTATTTTTGAGAGAGAGAGAGAGAGAGAGAGAGAGCGAGCGAGAGCAAGCGGGGAAGGGGCCGAGACAGAGCGAGATACACAATCGGAAGCAGGCTCCGGGCTCTGAGCTGTCCACACAGAGCCCAACGCAGGCTGGAACTAACTCTCAGACCAGGAGATCTTGACCTGAGCTGAGGTCGGAGGCTTCACCGACTGGGCCCCCCAGGCGCCCCCAGACAACCCAAGTAGTATTCCAACTTCGTGAAAGTTAAGGCAAAAAGAAATTAAAACCCTTCTCCACGGCAATACGGCAAGAAAGTGATTTGAACTGAAATGTGTTGGACGCCAGGGTCTCCAAGTCTCCACTTGGTCGTTAGATCACTTTCCCTTAAGCTGTCTTTTCCAGTCCATTCTCACGGGCCATCAGAAAGAGCTTTCTAAAAGACAGTTTGCTCTATCAAGGAGCATGCACCTTCGCGAGGGGACCTGCTCCCGAAGGCCGATTCCAACGACCCTCCTCTTTGCATCTTTTCTCAATTTATCGCTCTTTAACGCAGCCACTGCTTCACTAGAGTCTCAGGGGCTGTGAGCTTCCCGACTGCGCGGGGAGGACCGCAGCGAAACCCCCAGCCTCCAGCACGATCCTTGGCACCGAGCAGGCCTTCCTCAGCTATGCGCCGAAGGCAAAAGGTGGAATGAAGGCCGGAGAGGACCCTGGCCAGACCCTTCTCTGTTCCTGAGAGTCGGCAGTTGGGGAGACTCCGCCTCCTCGGGATCCCGGGGTCCCAGACCTCAGGAATCAGCTGAAGGGGCGAGGCCAGACGGGGGCGGGGAGGCGGGCAGCTGACTGAGCGCTGATTGGTTGGCCCTTTGGCGCGCACCGGCAGGGGCCTTGTCTGGAGGCGCGAGGCGAAGCTCCCGCGGGCGCTGGAAGACGGGGCCCGTCCCCAGGCGCGCTTGCGCACGGCCCCTCGCACCCTGCCGTTTCGCCTCTGCAGTCTCGTGCCCCGCACACCTTGGCGGGAACGGGCGGGGGCGTGGCCTGGCCTCAGGAGCTCGCTTTTGCTCCCCTCCACGGGCCTCGCCCGGGAGCCTCGAGCTAAGGGGGGTTCGCGGCCACCCCACGCCCGGGTGGGGAGCGCAGTGGCCGAGGCCGGCCTGAGGCTCGCGGGCGCAGCCCGCCTCCCAGGAGGCGCGCCGGACGCTGTCCGATCAGGCTCCTGAGCGTGGAGCTGGCGTGAAACCACAAGGGGGGGCCTCGCGCCATTTTGCACGTCCTGAGGCGGGTGCTGGAGGCCGAGGCGAACTCGCCCTCCAGAAGTGGGGAGCCTGGGGTCCGCTCAGGAGCTGCACTCTGTGGTCGTGGCCTCCCTCCCGGAGGTGCAGGGGGACAGGAAGGCGGACGTGCCCGGGTGCTCGGAGCAAGGCAGGCCAGGGGCCGCAGAGCGGGGTGGGTGTTGGGCTTGAGGTTGGGCCGAGGTTTGGGGGTCCAGGCTCAGGTTTGAGATACTGAAGACCCTGAAGAGTTCGGGGCTGTCGGATAGGGATCCGGGACCTGGGATCTCCGGCTTTGTATCTGGGAGTAACTAGTATTGGAGTCTGGAGGTGTGGGGGCTTTGTGACTGGAAGCTTTCCTGTTGGGATCGGGAGATCCTGGGGAGATTTTGAGTTCCGGGGTACCACTTGGGGGCCCCGGGGCCTGATATGGGAGGTTTGAAGCCTTGCATTGGATTTAGGGATCTAGCATCCCAGTGTGGAGGAGGAGGTATGAGATTTCGGGGCTGAAGTCACCATTTGGGACTTTGAGGCTTAACTTTCGGGGCCTGGAGTCCCCGCGCTGAGTACTGGGGCGTCAGTTTGGGGACTCACCTGTGAGATCTCGATTGTAGGGTTGGGGGGGGGTCACAATTTGAAGGTCTGAAAGGATAGTTCTGGGGTCTGGAGGTCTTTGTGTTTGGATCCAACGTCACCGTCGGAGACTCAGGTTTGCTCTGGGGGCTTGGGTTTCTTATTTTAGGGTTTGGGTTCTCTGTTAAGTTTTGTGGTCTGTGATCTCAACTGGACTGGGATTGGGGTCGTATTTGGAGATCAGAAGTAGCCAGTTCGGGGGTCTAGAGTATCTCAGTATTACTGTTGAGGGTTTTTAGGTTTGGGAGGGCATCTTTGGGGGTTTTAGATCTTCACTTTGAGAGTTCCAAGTCATGGTTTTTGCATCTTAACCTCACCGTTTTAGAGAGCTCAAGCCAGGTTGCAGGCCTGGCCGTGTGACGTGTCACTATTAAGACAGAAGTTCTGAAGTTAAAGTGTGGGAATGTGTTTTTAGTTTTAGGTACAGATCACAACTTGGCCCAAATTTACAGTTTGGGATTCAGGGACTTCGGTTGAGAGTTCAGGGGGTTGACTTTGGTCTCTGGGCCCATATTTGTGGGGGTCGGGGACCCTTGGGCTGTCTGAGTGCTCAAAGGAACAACTTGGGGAAAATGAAGGCTGCCCACCTTGCTAGCCATTCCTCCTGGAATCCCAGAGGTCACTAATAATTCTTTCTTTTTTCCCTCTTTGCAGATGTGGCATTCTAGTACACCCTTGTGTTCCCCTGAATGGCCCAGAGCCAGTCCCCTGGGTCCCAGTGAGAGGTAAGGGCTCTACCCTGTCCATCTCCCTTGCAGCTTCGGCCACTCTCGTTGAATAATAACAATAATGTTTACTGAGCGTTTACTGTTTGTCAGACTCTCCCCTAAGCCCTTTGTTTGTATGCTATTCTTTAATCCTTACAACTGCAGAAGGGAGTATGGGCGAATGTTACCGCCGTTTTCAAGATGAAAGAACTCTGAGGTGGTTGCCAAAGATCATCTCTGAGACCCTTGCAGGCTTTGACCTTCTGAGTTTTTTTTTTTTTTTTCAACGTTTATTTATTTTTGGGACAGAGAGAGACAGAGCATGAACGGGGGAGGGGCAGAGAGAGAGGGAGACACAGAATCGGAAACAGGCTCCAGGCTCCGAGCCATCAGCCCAGAGCCCGACGCGGGGCTCGAACTCCCGGACCGCGAGATCGTGACCTGGCTGAAGTCGGACGCTTAACCGACTGCGCCACCCAGGCGCCCCATGACCTTCTGAGTTTCTTAAACACCCTCCTCCCTTTCTTTTTTTCCTGTATTCATTCATCCGGCAAACACCTATCAAGGGCCAGGAATCTCATAGAGGGGATTTTCACAGCAGATTGAGGGTTGGGTCGGTTTCTCCTTCCCTCCAAAGCCTGGCTAAAGCAAAGAGAGCCACAGCTCATCTTATCCCCATTGTCTCCCCAAATGACTTACTGTCCATCCATCTCTCCATTCATTTATTAACTCTAAAATTCAGCATCTGCTTTGTTCAGGTTCTTGACTTAGGTTCTGTGCTCAGAAGGAGCACTATGAAGAAAATGAAGAATGCCTTTCCTGCTGCCCATTCCTCCTGGAATCCCAGAGGTCACCAACAATGTATTCCCTTTTCCCCCTTTCTAGATGGGGGGAGGGTGTTGGTCATTGTATTAATAAAGACTCTTAGTTGCAATTAACGGAAACCTGCTGAAACCAGCTTAAGCATAAAAGGGTCATTGGTTCCTCATTGGGTCCTTTAAACAAAAAATTCAGGGGCATCCGGCTTGGCTGGGTCCAGGCAAGGAACCTGCCTCGCTTGCCTCTGCTGTTGCCCTCTGTTGGCTCCCTTCTTAAGCAGGCTCTCTCTTTGTGAGGGCAAGATGGCTTCCAGAAGCTCCAGAACCACATCCTGCCAGCCTGACAACCCCAGCAGGGAGTCTCTTTCCAGGGCCCTTGATTCCGATTGGCCAAAGCTGGGTTAGGACCCCAATCCCGAACCAATCACTGTGACTCTTCTTAGCTGGACCTTAGTTCTATGCTGCCCAGTGGAGGGGGAGGTTGGGTTTGACCTTTCTGGGCCACATAGACTGAGAGTGGGGGAGGGGTGGTTCCAAAGGAAATTATTACCAGACAAGGGGGATTAAATGTTCATCAACCAAAACCAACAGGTTTGCCAACCTTCCACCCCCTCCTTCAGCATCCTTTCTCCCTAGAAAATTCTGACAAATGACCGTTCACCTTCTATCTCGAACATTTTGTGAGCACTCTCAATGTGCCAGGTGTTATGCTCAACACCCTCCAGACAAGAGAAAACTTTCTAGCCACCTCCATTTTATAAATTAGTTTAAAACAGCCTCAGAGAGATCAAAAATTTTTCCAAAGTCACACAGCAAGTGACAGAGCTGGGATTTCCATCTAGATCTGTCTTATTCAAAAGCTGGAGCTTATAACGAACTATTATGCTGCCTCCGGGCACTGCCCCCTGCTTTGTCCCACTTTGGGGCAGCTCTTACTCTTAAATGTCTGCACATTAGGATCTGGGCCTTAGTTTTCCTATATCTAATACGAGATATTTAGACTGGCTCTTCCAGCTCCCATAAAATAAAAACTAGGGAGGGTTTAGCCTGATTAGCTCAGGGAAGAGGAAACCCAAGAAACAGAGTCATTTGCCATTTCAAAGGCTGAAGCCATCAGAAGACAGAAGGAACATCCATAAATTCAATAATTTTTTGCTGAACACTTACTTAGTGCTGGTCATTATTCTAGGAGCTGGGATATAGTCAGGGCAACACATGACTTTCATGGGCCCTAGGCCATTTGCCTTCTTGAACCCCTTCCTCCGTTAGAAATGTATTTAAAATTTTTTTAATTTTTAAGAAGTTTTGTATTAAAACTTTTTTTATTTAATGTTCATGTATTTTTGAGAGACATGGAGCACGAGTGGAGGAGGGGAAGAGAGAAAGGGAGACACAGAATCCAAAGCAGGCTCCAGGCTCCAAGCTGTCAGCACAGAGCCCAACACAGCGCTCAAACTCACGGACTGTGAGATCATGACCTGAGCCGAAGTCGGACACTCAACCGACTGAGCCACCCAGGCGCCCCTTAAATTTTTTTTAATGTTTTATTTACTTTTGAGAGAGAGAGGGAAACACAGAATTCAAAGCAGGCTCCAGGCTCTGAGCTGTCAGCACAGAGCCTGACACGGGTCTCAAACTTACAGACTGAGAGATCATGACCTGAGTCAAAGTTGGATGCTTAACCGACTGAGCCACCCAGGTGCCCCCAAAAACATATTTTAAATTCTAGTTTACAACAACATCAGTATCGATTTTAAAAGAAATTAAAACATTTTTAGGGTGTTTGGCTCAGTCAGGGGAGCATGCAACATTTGAACTCAGGGTTTTGAGCTCAAGCCCTATAGTGGGTGTAGAAATTACTTAAAAACAAAATCTCAAAAGAAAAAAAATATTTTCATGAGCCCTTAAAAGCGGCACCAGATTTATGTACTGTACTTACTGTACCTAGTGGATAAGTCAGTGTGGGATATAACAATTAATAAAAAAGACCAAAATCCCTGCCGTGTGGTGTTTATAATAAAGAAAGATTTCAGGTTCTGATAAATGATATGGGGAGGTGACAAAGAATGTGTTTAGTTCGATCAGTTGGTCAGAAAAGGCCTCTCTGAGGGGGTCATATTTAAGCTAGGTGCTGAACACACCAGCCATACAACAATTAGGGCAAAAGAACATTCCAGGTGGAGGAATAGTAAAAGCCCTAAGGCAGAGAGAAACTTGGCGGTTTAGAGAAACGGAAAAAGGACCCATGTGGCTGCAGCTGGCCTGTTCCTGAAGCCCCAGAGGGCAGAGCTGGAATTAGCGGGTGAAAATTATAGACACTATGAGGAAAGAGTTTGTCTGAAACCCGAACCATCCAGTAAGGAAAGAGGCAGCCATGGGAGGAAGTGCCCGGAGCCCAGAGGCCCCTGGGGGCAGACCCCAGGTTACACCTATTCAGGACTACTGCCCATGAGATGCCAAGATTTTGTGATGCCTAGTCATCCTTTTTCTCCCTCTAAATTTTTTTCCTGGAACTTCTGTGTTTACACACAGAAGGCTCTCTCGGTGCTTTGCAAAACCCCGAGTAAACACCCAGGGACTACATACAGTTGAAATGAAACTCTTTTTCCCAGACATGGTCAAATAACACCTTGAACTTAAATAGGCCTGGACACTTTTTTCTTCCTTGCTTTCCTTCCTTGCTTCTCGCTGGGGCTTCCAGGGGCTCTTCTAGAACAGAAGGAAAGTGGTATGCAAAAAGTAAATATCAGGGCCCAACAGGACTTTAGAGGTCAGCCTAACCCAGTTTTCTTTCCTCCAAGGATAGAATGCTAACACCCTAGCCCCTCAAAGTTGTGGTTTCTACCAGGAAGTAACTTGAGACCAGAGATTTGTTTTTCTTTTATTCCTCCATTCAGTTGACTAATATGCATAGTCTTCTGTATTCGTAGCAGTTTTGAGAGGGTACACTAATGATATCATCCCCTGTGTAAGGCCCTTTTATGGCTTCCTGTTGGTCTTCAGATAAGGGCAAAACTCTTCTGTACCATGAGCCTCTGAGACCCTGCCTCATCTGGCCCCTATCTTCTCCAGCCTTGTGTCACCCCACAAGACCCCTTGCTTTCTGTGGGCCAGGACACTGGCAGCTTTACTTCCTTTGAGTTCTCCATGCTTCCTCGTGCCACAGGGCCTTTGCACATGTTCCCTCTATCTGAAATGTTCTTGTTCTCTCTTCACCTATACATCTCCACTCATCCTTCAGCACAGGTTCTGGCCAGGTTTACTTCCTCAAGGAAAACCTCAGATTAGATCAAAGACACCTGTTACAAGTTCTCCTAACACCAAGCAGGTGTCTTTGTCTCCATCAGGGCCAACTTCATGGGTGTGCAACTCATGCAGTTACAGAGCCCTGTGCTTGGCAGAGCCTGATTCTTGGTTTGATGCTCTGCTCTCACCACCTAGAAATTCTTAATTTTTGAAAAAGGGGCCCCACATTTTCATCTGCAAGGCTTCCCTTCCCAGTAAGTTTTATAGCCATTTCTGGTCCCAATTGGAATTTTATGTTTGTTTGTGTGACAGTTTGATTAATCCCTTTATCCCTGAGTGTACTGTGGGCTCTAGAAGGAGCTGTATTTTGTTTTTTTATACTTTTTAAATAAAGCTTACTTATTTTGAGAGAGAGAGAGAGCAGGGGAGGGGCAGAGAGAGAGAATCCCAAGCAGGCTCTGCACTGTCAACATAGGTCCCGATGTGGGGCTTGAACCCACGAACCATGAGATCATGACCTGAGCTGCAGTCAGATGCTTAACCAACTGAGCCACCCAGGCGTCCCTTTGTTTATATACGTTTATCCCTATCACCTATTACCATTCCTGGCACATAGTAGGTGCCCAATCAGTAATTGCTAAGTGAATGAGTGAGAAAGATTCTTTTAGAGCTCCAGAGTTTGGTTAGGGAGATAAGTGTGTGTCCCACACTACTCCTCCATCTCCTCGAGGGCAATGACCATGATTTCTCTCACCTTCCGTGGTGTCCAGCGCGGGGCCTGAAAAGGAGGGGGTGTTAGTTTGTGGATGTGTGAGTAGGAACTAAACATCTGGCTGTAATCAAGGGAGTGTTTTGGGCGTGGCCATGCTGCAGGTGACAAAGTGCTGTGGCCATTCAGAGCAAGGGAGGAAGGCAAGGGTGGTCGCCAGGGGCTGCCTGGGGCAGGTGGCAATTGAACTGAGCCCCAAGGAAGGTGAGGCAAAGATGGGTGGAAACGGGGGGATCTGGGCATTCAAAAGGAGTCATGGGAGTGGTGGCAATGGTGTGTAATTTGGGAGAGAGGCTCCATTGTCTTTGTGTCTCCATCTGTCAAGATTGGGGTGGAGGTGTGTATACAGGGATATATGATGAATTATGGATTCAGGGATTAGATCCTGGAAGTTCTGCATCCCCCCCAGGAGTCAGCTTCTGCCATGCCCTTATTTATTATTTATCTAGCAGAGATGTGGCGAGTTCCCACGACGTGCCAGACCCTGTTCTAGATGCTAGAGATGGAGTGGCTCCCCCCTCCACCAGCTCTCAGCTCAGAGCAGGGCCCAGAGAAGTGCGTGAGCATGGATGGGGCTGAGGGACCTTAGCAGAGGTATCCCACCTGTCCTGTGGAGTTAGAGTCACTTGATGGGAGAGAACCAAAGAAACTAAGAGATGAGACCAGGATGGTCAGCAGAGCCAGGCCTTGAGGGGCATTATAAAAGCTGCGTTCAGAGTTTATTTAAAAAAAAATTTTTTTTAACGTTTATTTATTTTTGAGACAGAGAGAGACAGAGCATGAATGGGGCAGGGGCAGAGAGAGGGAGACACAGAATCGGAAGCAGGCTCCAGGCTCTGAGCCATCAGCCCAGAGCCCGACGCGGGGCTCGAACTCACAGACTGTGAGATCGTGACCTGAGCTGAAGTCAGACGCTTAACCGATTGAGCCACCCAGGCGCCCCTGCATTCAGAGTTTAAACTTGACCTTTGATAATAGGATGGCGTTGAGAGATTTGAAGCACTTATTAGGCAAGTAACATATCGGGCTCTGTGCTGGGCGGCTTCACACACACTGATTTATTCAGTCCTATTGATGATCCTCTGAGCCTGAATGGATCTCCTCATTCCCACTGCACAGATGAGAAAACCGTGGGCAGATCTGGTTTTCAGAAAGATCACCCTGACTCTAAGAGACAGTATGGGCTGGAGGAGGCCAGACAGGAGGCTGGGAGAGCTAGGGGAATGTCAACATGTGGACCAGGCCAGGGGCTGGGGGTGGAGAGAAGGGATTGCAAGGGGAACGGGTGAGATTTGATGACCGAGGGGATGAGGATTCTGTCTGGGGTGTCAGGGGCGGGGAGCTTCTCTGAGAAGGGGAACACTGAGACCAGTGGTTTGGGGGTCAGGGGCCAATTTCCATTTTGGCTGTCCTAACCCAAACCGGCTCTTGGCCCAAAACAGGAGGCAAAGGAAAAACCACACCAGCAAACTGCAGGAACTGGCATTGCTGCTACCCATGGCCCTGAAGAAGGGTACCAAGAAGCTCACCAAGGTATGGGGACCGAGGGAGGGGAGGCGGACGCGGGAGGCAGATCTGAAAATATCTGTAACCAGCTTAGCCTCCCTCATGCTGGGACCCCTCGACAGGCCCTTTCAGGGATGGCGCCCTCGATGGGGCATTTCTGTGATCCCATGACCAGAAGACGGGTGGTGGTGGTGGGGGGGGTCTGTTTTTGCAAAAGACGCAGGGGAACCTGGGAGGGGAAAATCGGCAAGGAGCCTGGTAAAGGTCATCACTTTGGGACTCAAACAGCCATGGGTTTGAGCCCTTCAGCCCCCAAACGATAGGACTCTGGGCCGGGCGCTCAGCTTGTCAGCCTCTCCAGCATCATGCTTCTCAGCTGGAAAACAAGAAACAATAACATCTACTACCCAGCAATACTGTGAGGCCCAAATGACATAATAGCCATGAACAAGTGTCGTTCCCTCTCTGTGAGTCCCTTGTTTTGTGTCCTGTGGGCATCTTCTCCGCGAGGTAGAGATAGATAAGGCTTCTCTGGGCGTCCGCAGTGGCTCCTCAATAAAAGTATGCAGTGCTGAGCTGACACCTTGCTCCTGCCACTGGGAGCAACTTAATAAGGGACTCAAAGATCTGGAAGGCCTGGTGTGATGCTTTCTCGCTCTAGTTCCTCTCATTCCATCCTGTCATTCGTTCATTCATCAGCTGGTGATGGAAAGACGGTTGGATGTCAGAAGCTGTTCTAGTCTCAACAAGGGGAGGCAAAGAAACTTGGGACCCATCCTCTGGGAACTCACAGAGTTCCCAACATGAGTTCCCCGTTGGCGGAACTCACCCCTCTGAAGCACAGAGGGGTCGAGGACACAGCTGGTTAACAGCAGAGAGAGAGAGAGTCAGGTGTGTGGCATTCCAAAGGCTCACCTCCTCAACGGTTCTGTCATTCAGTGCTCCATAGGTGTTTGTTGAATGAAAGAACGAGTGGATGAATGAGTTTATGAATTCCCTGAGTTGAGAATGTTACAGGACCATCTGTCTTCCCTTCAGAAGGTCTCCGGGATTTGAACCTCTGCTGGTAGCCCCCATACTAACCTTCCTGAAGTATTGATCACTGAGCCTTTGGTCTTGGAGTCTGAGGTGATGCCCCATTGCCTTCTGCATAAAAACAATACCAGTATGGGGCGCCTGGGTGGCTCAGTCGGTCGAGCATCCAACTTCGGCTTAGATCATGATCTCACGGTTTGTGAGTTCGAGCCCGTCAGGCTCTGTGCTGACAGCTCAGAGCCTGGAGCCTGCCTTGGATTCTGTGTGTCTCTTGCTCTCTGCCCCTCCCCCCCCCCTCTCAGAAATAAATAACACTAAAAAATTATACCAGTAATAAAAAACATTTCATATTACTTTATAGTTCATAAACATTTTAGCTTAGTGAGTGCCAATCGTGTGCCAAGCCTGGTGTTGGAGATACCATACATGATCTTGAGAAACCCACAATTCGGTTCTCGGAGTTAGAAAAGGTCCTCACTTAATCCTTTGAGAACCTGATGAAAGTGTTCTCACCCAAAGTGTATCAGGCTCTGTGCTGGGCAGTTTCACACACACTAGTTTATTCAGTCCTAACGATGATCCTCTGAGCCTATGTGAATATCCTCATTCCCACTGCACAGATGAGAAAACTGAGGCACAAAGAGGTAACGTGGCCTGCTCCCAATACCCAGCCAGGAAGTGGCACATGGGGTCCAGGTCCTTCCAAAGTAATACATAGTCTCCTGCCTGTGTCACACATATTCCTTAGTTAGATTACAGCTTCCTTCCGTGGATCAGGTCAGATCATTTCAGCGACCATCGGTATTATATCTTCTGGAATGGTTTCACACATTTCCCTTTGTGGGATCGTGTTTCCTGATCTAGGGTTTGGAAGATTACTGCTAATGGTTTTGTTGTTATTCTAGGGATCCAGTTCAATCCAAGAAATACTTGCTGGCATTCTTCCCTCTCCTCTTCCCCAGGCTAACCCCTGTCATTCTTCAGGTCTCTGTTTAAATGCTTTTTCAGACACTCAAGTCCACTTTCAGAATCTCTTGTTACACTCTTATTCATAATGCTTATCACACGGTTGGTAATTTTGCATCATTTCTGAGTTTATTAAGGCCCACTGCCCTCCCTAGATTATAAATTCCAGGAAGGTAAACAGAAGTGTGTTGGTTCACCCCTACATACCTGGCCCTCAGTGGGTAGTAGTCTGTTTGAGCTTCGTGTCTCCAATACCAACTGAGTCAGTACTTGGTGGCTGGTTGGCTGGCTGATGCCTGCCGGGCAGAAGGCATCATGCTCAGTGCAACGGGGGAGGTCAATCTTCAGTGAACACTGGCTAAGCTACCTCTTTATTCTGTGAGTAAGGGATACAGGAACCGCTTAGCTACAATCTCTACCCTCAACTAGTTCAAGGTCAATGAGAGAAAATAACGCATAAACAGGTAATTATAAAACAGGCCCAGGGTATTACAAGAATGCTGAGGAGGGACATCTGACCCAGCCTAGGTGAGAGGGGTCAGGGAGGTGGAAAGTTTCTGGAAGGGGAGACCACTGTGCTGAGTAAGGCTCAAAGGTGGAGAAGCCAGAGCAGGGGTCTGTGGGGAGGGGGGAGGGGGGCTTTGCAGGTAGAGAATACAGCATATGCGAAGGGTCAGGGGTGGAAAGCCAGGTGGTGTGTGTTGAAAAACTGGGCCAGGAGGCAGGCAGACCCAAGTTCAGATCCCAGCACTGCCACTTCCTCTCTTTCGCCTTAGCGTTAGCACCCTGAGCCTCAGTTTCCTTCGCTGTAACAGAAGTCTCCCTGAGCGGCAGCAAGGACTAAACAGCAGAATAGGAGCACCTCTGCCAGTGGAGGAATTGTTGGGGTGGGGAACGCGGTCCCAGAGCCTTTCTGTCTCTGGTCCCCAGTAGCCTCACACTGTCGTGGGACCCCACTCTTGTGCTCAGCCTTGTCTTTCTTTTGAGGGCAGAAGGAGATTCTCCTGCACGTCCTGCACTACATTCAGTACCTCCAGAAAAACATCGATGTGGCCAAGGCCTTGCTCAAATTCCACACCGCCAATGGGGAAGGCAGACTTGGGGGTAAGTAAGTTCAGTCCCCATTTCCCAATGCCTGCCACAGACCAAGAGCTGTGCTGCCGTCGGGGGCACCGAGTGAGTGACTTAGATGAGTCCAGGCCCTCCGGCCTCTCAGAGCCTGGCAGAGGGGACAGAGACAGAGAGATGTGTGTGATGCTGTGAACTTAGGGGCATCTGGGAAGACTGTGGCGGGGAGGGGCCTTGGAGGATAGGGGCAGGGGGACCCCACCAGGCAGAAGCAGCAGTGGGCGTGTATGAGGAGACACCTGTGGAAGGTCTGGGACAGGCCAGCAGCGGGCACGCTTGGAGGGACCGCGTAACATCAAGATGACGCGCGAGGTTCTTGAACCGGATCCTGACGCAGACACAGGTCTCGGGACCTTAACCTCTCAATGCCTCAGTTTCCCCGGCTGCAAAATGAAGCCGATAGTAGTACAGCTGAGCCTGGACTAACATGGGTTTGAACCGCACGGACTCACCTCTGCACAGGCACTTCGGGAGAAATATCGTACGGAACTGTAAATGTATTTTCTCTTCCTTACGGTTTTTTAACATTTTCTTTTCTCTAGTTCACTTTGTGGTAAGAGGTCAGTAGATAACACATATAATATGCAAAATATATGCGAATCAACTGTTTATGTTATTGGTCAGGCTTCTGGTCGGCAATAGGCTATTAGTAGTGAAGTTTCTGGAGAGTCCAAATTAGCTGTGGATGTTCCACAGCGCAGGGGGATGGGCGCCCCTAACCCTGCTTGTTCAGGGGTCACCTGTACTTCCTTCCTGTGTTCGTCATGAGGCTTAAATGAGTTAATACACATAGAAAGTGTCACACGGTGCCTGGAACAAGCCGGTTGTTCCCCGTGTGCCGGATGCCGTCCTTGTTTCCGGCACAAAGAATCCGCGGGCCACGGTGAGAGGAGGTGAGGTGAGGGTCCAAGACCCTGAAGGGCTTTGAGCCAGGAAAAGCCAGGATCAGATTTTCTTTTTTTTTTTTTTTGGAAGACGAGCCTGACATCTAGTGTGTGGGATTGGGTATTAAGTGAGAAACTGGAGTCAGGGAGGTCAGCGAAGAGGCCTTTAGGAGTGATCTGGACAGGATGACTGGACAGACCGATCTAGCACTGAGGGTAAGGCTGTAGGCAGAAGTGGTACATTTGGGAGATGCTAACAAAGGACAGTTGAGAGGCCTGATAGGCCCCAGGCAAGCCAGGGTGGGCAGCGCAGTCTTCACTGCCCTGAGGAAGGTAGGAGGAGGCCTTGGTTGGGGATGAGGCCTATGGGGAAGTATTTGGGAAGCGCTGAGCCCATCTTCCCTCTTGGCAGAGGCCCAGGATGGCCCTGGGGACACCTGACTTTTCGCCCTGTACCTCTACTGCCTGGATGTGCAGCCTCACACCCATCCATCCGATCTCTTCCCGGGAGCTCAGTTTCCACACTTGTAAAGTCAGCTGGTTGGGGCGATCCGACCTGACTCTTTCTCCATCCTGTGCAGGGCTGGCTCGGAACCCGGCCGTAGGCCCAGCAAAGCTGAGACGCTCCACCCCTTCGCGCTCCCCACACTGGAGGAAGTCCCGTCTTCAGGGAGGCTGCCGGAAACCTCGGAAGAAGAAACTGACCGGATCGTCAGGTACAAGTGAGGCTAGACAGGAAGCCAGGTCACTGGGAGCAGAGCTCCCTTCCCAGAGCCGTTCTTACTCCGGGGAGGCCCAGGCAGCAACCCAGAGCCCCTGACCGGGCTTTACAGTGAGACAGACCCACCTGGTTCAACTCCCAGCCCCTGGAGCAGTTACTTTCCTCCTCTGAGCCTCAGCTTCCTGGTCTGGAAATTGTAGTACCTGCCACTGGGTGGTTGTTAAGGATGAGCCTGTGTACACACCCCTCGAGCAATGCTGAGTGGAGAGGCACATGGTCAGCGCCCAGTGAGTGGAAGCTGCTGTTAGCACGTAGTCTTTACACCCAGTCATGCATCCTGGGCCAGGACATCAGGGAGCGCAGGGTGATGGAAAGACCCACGTGTGGAAAGCAAGCATCCTAGGGCTGGCCTCAGCCTTGCTACTGACTCGCTGTGTGTCCCTTCCCCTCCACATGACTCAGTTTACGTGTTTTTAAAATGGGACTTGTACCTAAACGATGATTTCCAGTCTTGGCTGCATATCTAATTGAATCATCCAGGGTACTTTGAAAAATGCTTATCCCTGGGGCACCTGGGTGGCTCAGTTGGTTAAGCATCTAACTTCAGCTCAGGTCATGATCTCACAGTTTGTGAGTTCAAGCCCTACTTCGGGTGAGCTCGTGCCCTGCTTCAGGTGAGCCCCGCTTCTCTCTCTCTTCCCCTCATAGGATTCTCGCTCTAGCTTTCCCTCTCTCTCTCTCCACCACTCACTTACTTGTGCCCTCTCTCTCTCTCTCAAAAAAAAAACAGAAAAAAAGAAAAAAAAAAAAAAAACCAATTCCTGTCCCTGGGGCTCCTGGGTGGCTCAGTCAGTTAAAGGTCAGACTCTTAGTTTTGGCTCAGGTCATGATCTCCTGGTTCGTGAGTTTGATCCCCACATCAGGCTCTGTGTTGACAATGCAGAGCCTGGCTGGGATTCTCTCTCTCTGCCCCTCCCTCACTCGTGCTTTCTCTCTCTCTTGAAGTAAATAAATAAACTTTAAAAAAATGCCTATCTCTGTGCCTCATACCCTGAAAGTCAAGTTCCAGTGGTCTGGGGTGGAACCTGGGCATCAGTATTTTTCCAGAGCTCACAAGATGATTCTAACGTGTGGGCAGGGGAAGGGAGCCTACATTGAGCTGATCTCCAACTGAGGCCCAGGCTTACCTGGGCAAAGCTTTGAATAGGTTGTGGAACCCAGAGCAAAGATAGCCCCCCATCTGAGCCATATTCTGGCCCCCTCTGACGCCTGTCTCTCTGCTCCCCCAGAACGCCAGACCCGGGCCCAGAAGCCTCGCCGCTGCCTGGCCCTGGACAAGCCCGAGAAGTGGGTAACCCCATCCCCAGACCAGCAAGGAGGAAATGTGGGGAGGACCACCACTCCTTCAAGATGCACCACCTCCAGCCGTCACCCCAAAGCTGCATCAGCCCTGCCTCAAGATGACAGAAAGGGAGGAAGGTCCCGGCTGACATTGCTGGACATGGCTGAGAACAGCATCCACTGTGACACCTCAAGTTGGTCTCCTTCCTCACTGTTATCTTAGCCGGTTATTTATTCACTGCTTGTCAGGTACCAGCAATGTCCTGAGTCCGGTCCCAGTAGCTGGGGACTCCATGGTGCACAAGAGAGACGCTATCTCAAGCCTCTTTCCCTGTTCTCTTTTCTTCTCAGGCTCTGTTGTGGGACAGCCTCAGTGTGGCCCTCATGTGAGGCTGTGGGTCACAGAACTGGGGGAGGGCAGGCAGTCGCTCTTGTGACTCTGGTCCGTGTGCCAGGTTGAAAAGTTGCAGACACACACCCAGCAGGGAGCCAGGCGAGAAAGGGGTGCTTGGAAGGCAAGGCCCTGAGCTGTTCTATCCCCTCTGTTCACTTAACTGTGAAAGGCTTGTAAAAATGGCGCCTTTCAGCCCAGGGCTGCCGACTGCCACGTAAAATGTCTAAAACCTCGCTGGCACGGTAAGCACTCTGTCCTTGTCTTTGCTATCGTCATTTTCATCGACACTATTCCACTTCAGGATTTTAGCTCCCTTCCAGCTTCTGAGAAAGAGGTAGGGTTCCAAAAACCCAGGGGTCATTCGGGTTGTCCTGGAGCCTCACGCAGAGGCCCCGCAGCCTGAGGTCTGGCTAGGATCTGGGCGGGAGAGGCTGTAGCAGGCCCCGGCACCTCTGCATCCCTGTGTCTGTGAGTCCCAGGAGGTGTTCCAGTCACAGGAGTAAGCATCCCGACTTGCCCCCGTAGGCTGCTGTTGCAGAGTCAGTGCCCAGGGTAATGGGCCCTACCTTGCCTTCAAGGCCCAACAAGGGGCCGAGGGGATCCATTTTCTCAACAGGACACAGCCCTGTCCCAGGTAAGGGAACCCCAAGGGCTCTGAGTGGGGGAGGCTGAGGTGTATGGTCTGGAATGGCTGAGGGGCAGTGAGAAGCGAGGTTGATTTACATCCTCGCTGGTATCTGTGGAGAGAGTACCTCTGTGGGCCTAGCTTGGTGCAGGCGGTTGAGGCTCCAAGGAGGGCCCTGCTTCCGGTCTGCCGGACCAGGGCTGCAGCCCCTCGCCAGCCTCCCTGCCTCCTGTCTCACCCCTTCCAGCCCGTCCTCCCTAGTTGCCTGACTGACTTCTCTAACCACACACTGTGGTCACATCAGCTCATGGCTTTAAGGCCTCCCTCAGTGCCCATGGGGAAGAGCCCAAATAGAACTTCCCTGGCCCTGGTTCATCTTGCCAGCCCTCTCTGTTGCCCCTCACCCATGAATCTTACCCTTAACACCACGAAATATTTGCCACTCCACAGGAGCCACACTCCTGCCGCCTCTGGGCTTTTCACCCTCTGATCCCTCTTCCTGGCAAGCCTGTTTCCCTCATCCCCCTAGAAAGCCTCCACCCTTTAGGCTGACCTCAGTGTGGTCCTCCCTCCTGCCTTGTCCACCCTCTCTGTCCTCCTGGAACGCCACTCATCACAGCCCTGCCCCCTGTGTCACCAGCACCCCATGACACCTGCCTCTCCTCACAATCTGAAGCCCCTTGAGGGCAGGCGCCTCAGCTGATTAAGCTTCCGGCCCGCCCCGCTCCGCCCCCCCCCCCCCCAGCAGCCAGCACAAAGCGACCCCCATCTTCAATCACAGTGGGTGACACCAAGACACCCCAGGGAGAAACGGCTCGCCCCAGGTCACATGCAGCTCCCAGCCCAGGGCTCCGGGTCTGCCTCTTGAATTCTACCTCTTGCAGACAGAAGATGGTGTTCTACGATTCCAGCGAGGAAGTGGACAAGGAGTCCCCAGATGCTGACCCTTGGCTTCCTGCCTGGACCCCAGAGGGCAGCCCCCATGGTGACTGGATCTGTCTGTCCTCCCTGTAGGCTAGTGTGGGGGCCTTCCTTGGTCGTTTCCTCCTGAGGCTTACTGGTGGGGAGGAGACCAGGACTGCTGCTGCGGGCAGGGCCACGTAAGCTTATCTGCTATCACTGAGCCATCGGTTGCTATGGCAGACATTAGTAATCAACCATCATCATTCTTTCTGTTGAGCCCAGAGACTGCCTCAGAATCTTTCTTAACACAGAGCTCCGGGGAGCTACAATCAATCTATCATATTTGGCACACCAGATGTTGATGGTTTTGGATTTGGCCATCCACAGCATCATGCCGGGCATCTTGTCTCTTAATTTCCTCTCCCAAGCGCTCCAAATGAGCAATTGACAGAGTCACCTTTCCCAGTGCCCAGCACCACCTCCTCAAAGCCAGCTGCTGTGTCGGGGCTGACACATCCTCAAGCCTGATGTTTCCTTTTCAGGGAGCTCGCTGGCCTTGGGGCCTCCCCAGGTTAACAGCTGGGCTGTGACAGGCCACCCGAGTGAGATCCTCGGGCTCAGCCCCTCCCTCTTCAGCTCCCCAGGAAACACGCTGCCAGAACAGATCCTGGAGGACGGTACTGAGTACCTGATGCAAGGTGAGAGCCCAGGGCTAGATCTGACGCTTGGTTCGTTCAGAAAACATTCAGTGAGGGCCGCCTGGGTGGCTCAGCTGGTGAAGGGTCTGACTTTTGATCTCAGCTCAGGTCTTGATCTCAGGGTTGGGAGTTCAGGCCCCACACTGGGCTCCACGCTGGGTGTCGAAGCCTACTTGAAAGAAAAAAAAGAAAGAAAGAAAACATACGGTGATGCCCACCAAGTGTGCTGCCCTGTGCTCGGCAGAACTGGGTCCCCAGGGGTGAATCCCACCCAGGCCCTGCTTCGAGAAGCCCACAGCCTCGTGGGGAAGCAGCCCAGGCCAGTGTGGTGAGGAGAAGGCTCCAGGAGCCTGCGGTGGGGACCCACTCACTCGGCTCAGGTTGGAGGTGCCCCAGGGGAGCTGGCCTGTGAGCTGGATGTGGACCTGGGACAGGAGATCCCAGAACAGAAATCTAGAGAAGGGCACTGAGGCTCTCCGGCCGGCCCTGCGAGGGAGGCATTTCCATTCCAGCCCCCGCCCTGGTCTCCCTCCCTGACAGGTCTCTTTGAAGAAGTGTTCCTAGATCCTGAGTCTCCACTCCCCGATGGCTTGCTTGAGGTGCCACAGAACAAGGTAGGCATCCGTCCGCAGACACGTCCATCCTTCTTTCCGCACGTGTCACTCACCTGTTTCGTTTACTCCTCCGTCTCCTCTACCATTAAGCCGCCTTCCCCCACCCACTCACCATCCACCTGCTCACCCTTCTCCTCGTCTTTCCAGAGATTCATCTATACCGTCTGTGCCCTCGTCTGTCCGTCCTTATCCTTTGAACATTCACTGCTGGCCACCAGGCACCCCACTCTGTGCTGGGCATTTGGAATAAACTAGACACAAAGGATAAGAGCTAAAAGCTGCCAGGTGCCCGTAAGAGACCCCACGTAATTTTACAACTGCTCTGTGAGGTGGGGTCTCTTGTGACCCGCATTCAACAGATGAGGAAACTAAAAACGGCAGACTGAGCTCAGGAATCTTCAGCTGGAAAGAGGACCCCCCACACACACACCAGGCCCCAAGGCCCGCCACTCACCCAGCTGGTCCCCAGATAAGTGTTCCTTCGTGTGGGAGGCGGCCCCCTGCCTCAGCGAGTAACTGAATCACAGCATAGACACCTTTGGCGGAGCTCCTAGTAAGCGCCGGGCACTGTGCTGGGTGCTTCTCGGCCCTGTGAGGCACATGTAGTGACCGCCATTCTGTGGGCAAGTGTGATGCTCAGAGAAGCTACGCCTTGCCCAGGACACAACGGCTGCTGAATTGATGGCGTCGAGAGCTATTGCCCCGGAGGACCCGAGCCCCACCTAGGCCCTCTCTGACCTGCTGTGGGAACTTGGGAACATTTGCCTGCATGTCCAGGAGGTGTTTGGACCAGGGAGTCTTAAATTTGAGCTGGGACACTGCGGTCTCCCCCACATCTCCCGTCTTTCTCCTTCACTCCCCAGGAGACACCCTCTGAGGTTCCCAAGGACCCCCCCAACTCCCACAGCCTGTGCCAGTCCTCTGTCTCACTGGACCACTGCTACCTGTCGCTGAGCGAGAACAGCAAGGCGCCATCCAGCTCCAGCTCTGAGAACACGGACGAAGAGTCGGTGTGGAGGCAGCCAGAGGTGAAGGGGGGACAGCCATCGGAGGGGTCGGTCCCATGTCTCCGGCCCACTCTCACCTCCCTGTCCCCTGCCCAGGACGATGAGGCCGACCCCGAGCGCCTGCAGTCCTCCAGCGATGAGGACGGAGACTACACATGGACCCCCACCAGGCGGGCCGCGACCCAGCCCTCTGCTGGGAGAAAGGCCAGGAAGGGCCGGGCGGGCAAGGGCCAGGTGGGCAGGGGCCAGGTGAAGCCCAAGGAGAACAAGAAACCCCCCTGCCCTACCCAGATGAAGAAAAAGTGTGTCAATGGCTTCATCATGTTCTGCAGGATGAACCGGAAACAGTACATCCGGTGGGTGGGGGTCCTTTGGGGCCCTGGGTGGGGCCTGACCTGCACTGTCCACCCGCCCCCCGCCCCCAGAGTGCGTCGTCCCTGCTGTCTGACACATTTGCCCCTTCCAGAAACGACCCAGTGACCCTTCCTCGGCCACACTCCCCACCCCCCGCCCTGCCCCCCAGCATCTAACCTGGTCCCACTGCCTTGGTCAAGGCCTGCGAATTATAAGCAGTGAAACCCGACTCACACTTAAAGAAAAAGACAATTGGCTTATATAACCTGACAGAAGGGGAGAACGCGATTGCTTCAGGTGCTGCTGGGCCTAGGGCTCAGACGTTGCTGTCTGGAAGTTTTGTCCCCATCTCCTACTTGGCTCCTCTGGGTTGGCTTTGTCCTTCAGCACTCAGTGTGGGGTCAGTGCAGGGTCACACCAAACAACCTGGTGGGAGGAGAGCTCCTTGTTTCTAATGTTTCCGGCAAAAGTTCTTGGGGCTCACCTGCTAGATCAGTCGCCCAGCCCTGACAGCGGAGGGTGGGGAGGCCCCCCGATCCACAACGGGGAGACGGTGCCCTGACAGGAAGATCCAGGTGCTGGTACTGGACCAGCAGATCCAGGTCCTCCGCACGTCCCAAGACACGGTGTCCCCTTCCCAACAACCATTTAGTCCCACTCCCTTTTCTGACAACTGAGCCCCAGAGGGTGTGTTCTGAGGCTTTTCAGGCCAACGTGGATGGGAAAGCCAGGACCCTGAGAGGGCAGGGAAACCTCCTTCACGGGCTCCCCTGAAGGCCTCTCCTGACCTCCTCCCTCCTGTCCCAGAGCCTGCCCTGGGACCGCATCCACGGCTGCCACCAAGGAGCTGGCCCAACTGTGGCGGGTGATGACCCAGCAGGAGCGCAGACCATACTGGTGAGGAGCCCCTGCCCTGAGCCGAGGGCCCTCCCTGCTCCCTACTGCTGCTCTGTTTCCCAGAGCCTCCAGCTTCATGGTATCGGAGACAGGCTGGAGCTGACTGGGGTGGAAGAGTTGGGTGTTGCAAATGCCTAGGAACGTGTTAGGGGGTGATGGGTAGAGAGGGGCCCTACGTCGCAGCTTAGAAGGGCAAATAGCAGGCTGTGGACCCCCTTCTGCCCTTGTTGCCGCAGGGAGCTTCTCAGGGCAGGAAGCTGACTCTTAGCGCCCTGTCACTAGGCCTCCTCCCTGCCTCCCCCTCTCTGCCACCCTCTCCTGTCTAACATCAGAGCTGTCACCTGCCCCTTTCTCACTAGCCCCTGAAACACATGACATGTCTGTGCACGGTTTTTAACACCTCGTGGGAGTCTGAGGCTCCAGCGAAGAGCCCTTGACTCTTTCCATCGCACAGACCTGGACTTGGAGGCCCAGAGGTTGGCCTGATGGGGCCAAACCAGGCTCCCGTCTCCCCCTCAGCCAGGCTCTGGGCCAGGGGACGTGGGACGGGGAACAGGGAAGGAATGACAGATCTGCCTCCTCTCCCCCAGCGTCAAAGCGCGCAGGTTCAGCCTCCAGCACAACCGGATCGTGAAGCAGGACAGCTCCAGCAGCGGGGACGAAGACTGGGGGACCCCCAAGCCCTTCTACCAGCTGCTGGCTGAGAAGGCCCGCTCTTCCTCAGATCTGGCGGCTCTGCTGCCCTCACAACTGAGAGGGTAACCCTGCCTCGCCTCTCCTCTCCTCTCCTCTCCTCCCCTCCCCTCCCCCGCCCATCTCACAGCTCCTGCAGCTATGGATGGTTTGCAATGAAGAGCCAGGACAAAGAGGTTGTCCCCTCCTGGGCCTCAACCCTCCTCGAGCAGGTCCCTTGGCCAGTTCCTGTGCGGCTGGGAGGGGACGTATTTATTGACCCTGATGCTTTATGAGTTTGCCTCCTTGTACTAGGGCGGCCTGAACTGTGCCTGCCCGCAGTCCACTGCCCTTCCCTCACCCCCTTTCTAGCCAGTATATCCTGGGAGCCGCAGGGTGGGAGGAAGCCCTGAATGAAATGCAGTAAAGTCTACACGGAGGGTCTCGCCCTACCCTTCCTTTGCCCACCCCAGAATCCAATGGTTTCAACCCCATTCATTCTTGCCTCACCCCACACCTCCCTCCCCTGTTCTATTTATAGACTATTTATTGTTCTCCACAAAATAAAGTAAGTGGAACCCTTGTTACCAGCAAGAAAGACAAGGGAGGCTCCTTTGGCCCGCTGGCTTCCTCAACGCTGGGTGGGAGGTGCTCCTTCTGCAGGATCTAGAGGCCCCGAGGCCTGCAGTTTGAGAAACACCCTGCCCACACCTTCCCAAGCGGCACCACGGAGCTAAACTCCCACCCCGGCCCCCTCCCCCCCCCCCCCCAGGGAGCAACAGTGAGAAAGCCAGAAGCTCAGGTGGGGCTTTTTAGAGTTCAGCTTTTCCTTTGAGCAAGTAATTTAGAAGGGAACCCACACCCCTGGAGGTTCTAGTTGTCTGTCAACTTTATTTTGATTGAAACGGAGGCATAACATGTCCTAGAAAAATAAAGATTTATGATACAAACTAGACACAGGGGTCAGGGTTGCCCCAGGGGTGAGGGGATCTTTGGTCTGGGGCTGGACGTGATCAGGCGGCCTCTAGTCCTGGAGGAGCCTCACCCAGGCCTCCCCGCACCTGCCTCCCTTTTCAGCAGGAAGGGCCCAGCTGGGAGGGGCTGGTGGTCTGGGGCGCAGACTGCCTGTCCTCCACCCTCCAAGTGGTTCTGGGAACGCTGGATGTCAGTGGAGCTATTAATAGTGTTTTAGGGAGTGATAGGGAGAGGGCTCAAGGGGGCTGGAAATCCAGCCACGTGGCAGGACTTTCAGCTCACAGCTAGTACTGGGTTGAGGGGGGCACAGCCCCGGAGTCAGGACCCCCAAATCTCCCCATATACTGGGGACACAGAGCAAGGAGAGGGCTGTAACAGAGGAGGCCTCCAATCCAGAGGACGGTGTCCCTGGGCAGGAGCAGACAGTGGGGAGCCCCCTGGCACCTCCAGGGCTTGGAGAGGTTAAGGGGCCCAGGGATACGTAGTGTGTGGGATCTTCAGCTCTCAGCGGTCATGTCCGAGCGATCCCCTCGTCTGGAGCTGTCCTGGACCTTGAGCACCATTGTCAGGAGAGGCGATGAGGCCCGGCCGGGTCACAGTTCCAGGGGGTCTTCCACAGGCACCGACTGTAGCTGGGTCAGAACCTTGGTCTCGGCTTCCAGCCCCTCATCGACTTCGCCCCCCGCCGTGGACCCCAGGAGCAGTCCTTCAGGGTCAGGGTCCGGCAGCCTCAGCACGGTGTGGGGGGCCTGTGTCCCCAGCCCCTTCTCTGCTTCTAGCAGCCCTTCTGTGCCTGCGCTCAGTTCCAGGCCTGCCGGCCAGATGGGCATAGCTGCAGGCGACAGCATGAGCCCTTCCGGCGGGGGCGCCGGGAAGCCCGGCAGGAGGCCGGAGGAGTCCGCAGGGAAGGGCAGGCTGGCGGCACTGGTGGCGGCAGGGGCGGGTGGCGGCTGTGGCGGCTGATGTGCAGAGAGCGGGCCGAGGGCGTGGACCTCTGGGAGGGCAGGGCTGGGCGCCACTGGGAGGGCTCCCTCGGGCACGGAGATGGCTGCGTCTGGCTTCAGGGGCAGGGCCAGGCTGGGGGCAGGTGGCAGGACCTGGGAGACCAGCATGCTTGTGGGGAAGGTGGCGGTGAGGATGATCTTGCCCTGTTGC
Organism: Prionailurus viverrinus; assembly: GCF_022837055.1. NCBI lineage: Eukaryota > Metazoa > Chordata > Mammalia > Carnivora > Felidae > Prionailurus > Prionailurus viverrinus. Next base: position 51,785,778 of record NC_062575.1, read on the forward strand.
ACGGCCACGCCTGTCACGATGGGGCTGCCAGACACGGGGTTGGCCAGGAGAAAGTTTCCTGTGGGGACGAGAGGTGGGCCAGGCGTCGGGAGGGTTCTGGGACACACCGCCAGGGACAGGCTGCCCCACCTCCCAGAAGCCCACCGACAGCACTCTCGGCCAGCCCAGCCGTCACCCAGGCCCCAGCCAGGCAGGAGGTACCTGGGGCCGCAGCCGAGGGCAGCTGCAGGGCGGTCACGCCCACGCCGGAGTTTATCAGGTGCACGTTGGTAGGGCCCGCGGCAGCCGCCACCTTCACAGGACTGCCCGGCCCCGCGGCTAACAGTTGCAGTGGCCCCACAGCCTGGGGCAGCGTCACCACCTGTGAGGTGGGTACCACCTGGGGCAAGTTCAACAGCGGGGAGGTGGGGCCCAGGCCTGCGGGGTACCCAGGGGGTGGGGAAAGCGGCACCACTTGGGGAGCAGCTACAGAAGGCACCGGTCCCGGGGGCAGAGGAAAGGTGGCGGCCGGCGGGGGGCCGGGCACCACTTGGGGCAGAGGCCCCGGAGCCTCTTCTCCGGCCGGCACCGAAGCAGCCCCCTGGGCCTCCTTGGTCTCCGGGGCCTCGGGCTGAGCCTCCTCTAGTCGAACCTCCCCGGTCTGAGGGTCCAGGACCAGGGAGGTCTTGCCCTCACTGGCCCCCTGGGGACTGGGCTGCGGGGGCGGTGGTGGTGGAGGAGCGCCACTGCCCCCCGTGAGCAGCAGGGGGCCCAGGCTGGAGGCCTCTCCCAGGGCCAGGCTGTTGATGATGACGGGGCTCCCATTGAGGAGCACAGCTGGGGAGCTGCCTGCAGCCAGGAAGCTCCCATTCACCAGGATGGAAGAGGAGGCAGGGCACGGTGCTGGAGGGGCGGCCCCCGCCAGAAATATGGAGCCCTGGGCAGGGGCCTCGGATGCCACTGGAGCCACGCCCCTGTCCAGGTCCTCAGGACTGCGGCTGGACTCGTCCTCAGTCGTGGGGTTCCCGTCAGACTCGCTGGCCAGAGAAAGGATCGTGAGTTGTGGTCCTCGATGCCTGAGCTTCCGCATCGGCCAGCAAGCTGCCCTGCAGGAGCACAGGCCCACCACTGCCTCCCCACCTTTCCCCGGCCCAAACTTCTGTGGCCAATTTCAGGAGGTTATAAAACCTCCTCAGTCAGACCACCCAAGGCCCCCTGAGACAGAGCGCTTCCAAGTCCAGCACTGATACCTCTTCATAAGAACCGAAGCTGGCCACATCGGAGGGAGGAGGCCCTCCTCTCCCAGCCCCTTGGCCTCGGGGCCCCAGAGGCTGAGCACTGGGCTGCCCGAAGTCCCCTGGGTCAGGCTGCAAGCAGCCCAGCGTCTTCGGAGGGTGGAGAGGCAGCCGCCCGCTCAGTTCCCGGTGCCTTCCCCCCACCCCCGGGGCGTCAGAGAAGGGAGAGAGGCCGGCGCGAGGGGTGGGAGGGGAAGGGCTTGGGTTACAGGGAAACCGGAGCTGGGGAAGGTTCACGTTTCACAACAAAGACAGACGACGGACCACGCTGTTTGGGCACACAGGGGGGTGGGGGTGGGGGGTGAGGAAGAGCCTCGGTCAGGGAAAGGCCCGGCAGCCCGCGGGCGTGAAAGATGCCCCCACGCGGGATGGATGGACAAAGGCCCGCCCCCCTTTCCGCAGTCCCCCCGTTTTCTTCACTGCCTCCCCCTGGCCAAGAACATGGATGGGATTCCGGATGGAGCTCCGAATGGAGCAGAGGGAAGAGGTCTCACAGCCTACGCGACAGAAGTGAGGTCGGGGAGAGGGCCCCGGGCGTGTGCCAGTTCCGTCCACACGTATTCCCTGCGCTGGGGGGCGGGGAGCGCCTGAAGGTGTGTGCAGGAGGTGTCCCCAGGAGCTCGGCGCGGGTATGGGGGAGAGGGGGTTGGTAGGTAGCACGTCCCCGGGAAAGCGGGACTTGCGCCGCCCGGATCCCCTCACCTCTTGCAGGGCGCGCCGCCGCCCCCGGTCCGATCGCGCTGTCGCCGGTTCTTGAACCAGTTGCTGACCTGCGTGAGCGAGAGGCCGGTGAGCGTGGCCAGGCGGCGCTTCTCGTCCGGCGTAGGGTAGCGGTTGCCGCGATAGCAGGCCTTAAGCGCGGCGCGGGAGCGCTCCTTGAAGCAGTAGACGGTCTCCTCGCCGTCCCATATGGTCTTGGGCAGCGGGAACTTCTTGCGCAGACGGTACTTGTCCACTGCGCCCAGCGCGCGGCCGCGGGCTCGCTCGGCCTCGTGGTAGCGCGCGCGCAGGTAGAGGTCCTGCAGAAAGGCGTGGTGGGCGGCGGGGAAGGGGCGGCTCTCGAGCAGCCGGTAGAGCTCGGCGTACTCGCCTCGCTGGAAGGCCACCAGGGCCCGAGCGCGCAGCACCGGATCGCTGCCACGTAGGCGCTCGGCCGGGGGCAGTGCGCCCAGGAAGCGGCTCAAGCGGCCGGCGTGGCCCGCCTGTAGCAGCGCCTCGCAAACGCACGCCACCTGCTCGGGCGAGAAGCGGAGGCCCGTGGGCGGCTCGGCAGCGGCCTCGGGGGGCGACCCGGGGACGCCCGGGGATCCCGGGCCCTCCGCTCCCGCCGCCGCTTCGCCCGCCCCGGCCCCGGCTGCGGCCGCCGCCTCACCCTCGGCCGCCTGCAAAGTCTGCAGGAGCTGGCGCGCTTCCTCCTCCTCTTCTTCGGTCGCCGCCGCCGCCACCGCCTCCCCCCCAGCCGCCGGCCCCGCGCTCGGCTCCGCAGGCAAGGTAGCCATGTTTTGCAACTTTGGGAAGTTCCTCCCTCCTTCTCCTCCTCCCTCGGGCTTTCCCCAGCCCCCTCCCCCGCCTGTCCCCCCCCCCCTCCGCCCTCCCCTTCGCGCTTCCCGATCTTCCACCCCCCGCCGACCCCGCGTCTCCCCCAGCAGTGCCAGGCCCAGCTCTCCACTAGGGTCTCGGTCCCAGTGTCTGTGTGTGTGCCCGCCCCCCTCCCCGTCTGTCCGTGATTCTCCTTTTGTTTTCCCTCCGCCTCAGGCCGCGCTTTTTCCTCCCCCCGCGTGTGCCTCAGGCTGAGGGCCTCAGTTTCCCCATCGGGACAACGGAGAAGGTAACGGGCCGTCCGGGAAGGCTAAGGGCGCGAAGCCACCTCCGCCCCGAGACTAAGCTTCTGCACGCCTCCGTCTCCAGAGTCCTCTGAAGGCCCCCCCATGCCCCATCTCGGCCCGCGCTCCGCCCCTCGGAATTCCCGGCTCCGCAGGGGGGCGGGTCCGGCAGGGAGAAGGGGCGGGGGAAACGGGTTAGAAAGTTTGCAGCAACTTTTCTTGAGCTAGTCGCTGGGACCGAGTCGCGTGGCCCGCGCAAGCGCAGTAGTAGGAGGATGGCCGCGCGCGCGCGCGCGCGCGCGCCCAGCCGGCCCAACCCCCTTCTTGCCGGCCTGCGGGTGGCACAGCTGGGCCACAGCTGGGCAAGGGGCGGTGCCTCCGGGCGGCTCGCTAGCCACCTCCTATTGGCCGGATGCCGAAGCCACGCCTTTCAGCGTCCCCACCCCCACCCCCAGCCCGGATTCGTCTGTTTGGCGGCCCTGTAGCTTCTTGCCAGGCCATTGGGCGCCTCCACTCGCCTTCCAATTGGCCCACTGAGCAGCCTCGTTCCCGCAACGCAAAGAGAGCGGACACCGCGGAGTCCAGAGCGTTGGGCAGACGGGAGGGCCTTTTATTCGCGAGGATCGGGGGTGGGGTCCTAGGTGTGGAGAGAGACAATAAATACTGAGGAATGTCGGGGTCTCAGTGCATCCAAAACGTGGATTAGGGTGCTGGGGTCCTGGAACTTGGCGGGTCGGAGGACAGGTCAATAAATACCCAAACTGCCGAGGCGGGCGGAGCCTGCTGTGGCCCCGAGAGCTAAGTACGTGAGGAGGGCGCGCGAGTCCCCGAAAAAGCGGGGCTGGCGAAAGCAAAAGGTTCTCGAGAAGGCGGGCGGGGCTCGCACTAGACGTTCGCCGCGGGAAGAGAACATTCCCGGGATAGTAGGGCCTCATGCACAGGGATTTGTGGTCTGCGAGCCGATAGGCGGGGGGCGCGTGGAGGGTGAAAAACTGATGGCCGAGCCCTGGCCCTGCTGTCTCCTCTAGATCGCAGTTTGCCCATCCACGGCGGGGCCTCAGCCAGGCCGGAGTTAGTAGGTGGTTGGTCTGCGATTCTCCCCAGCAGCAACTGCAGCATTCCCGGTTACAAGCCTCCCTGGAGCCCCCTGCTCCTCCCTCCCCGGCCGCCAGGGGGCGGGCCCGGATCACAGGGCTGGAGCTCGGGCGGAGACCCACGCTGGGAGGCGGTGTGAACGGGGAGGCGGTAGGAATGGCTTCTGCGCCGTGCCCAGGTCACCCAACCCTCCAGCTTGGGGTCCTAGGGTTCAGGGGGCGAAGGCGGCTCCCGGGTGGCGCCAGACCGGGGCGAGATGGTGGGCGCAGGCCACCAACCCAGTGCAGCCCAAGGCGGCGGCAGCAGCCAGAGCAACGGCGAACAGGAGCAGGGAACGCGCCTCCGATAGGTCAGGCTGAGGGACCTGCGGACAAGAGGGCGTGATCAGGTCTTGGCGGCACGGCCCCCCGATTGGCTCCTGGGACTCGCCACGCCTACGCCTATAGGTGGGTTCACAATCCTCTCTCGTCCCGCCCCGCCCCGCCCCCGCGGGCAGTTGCGGTTGGTCCGCGGGCAAGCTTCAAGTCTCGTCCGAACTCGCCACTGGCTGCTTCCTAGCGGCCTGAGCTGATTGGCTGCCCGCCCATCCTCCCTCCCCGCGGCGGCCCCGCTCGACAGAGGCGCAGCTAAGCAGAGGAGGCTTGGGGTGCTTGGTGCGAGGAGGGGGCGCGGCGGCGGGCGGGCGTGAGCAGCCGGACGTACCCTGGCAGGGAGCAGCAGGTGGCGGCGGTGCATGGGGCCTGGCCCCACCAGCGGGCATTGGCCCAGAGCCACGGCCGGGGGGCCATCTAGCTGGAGAGAGAAGGGACAGGTGACCCGATCGGAGCCCAGCCCGGCCCGGCCGCCCTCGGCAGGAGGCGAGAGACACTGAACGGAGTCGGGGAGGGAATCTAGGGAGATCCTAGATGGGATCTGGTTAGAGGCCCGGACCGAGGGCTGTCTGGTAGACGTGGGGCTGAGTGGAGGGTGTCTGCCGTCTGGAACCCCAAAGACATAGGGTGATCCCTAAATCCGGACGGGGAGACGGGGCCGGGGTTGCAGAGGGGCCAGCAGGCTTGATACAGGGGAAAAAGAGGGGTCTTACATGGGAAGGTGCATCCGTGGCCCGGGGACTGGGGACCCCCGTGACAGCTGGAAGGAGAAGAGAGAGGCGTAGGGCGCGTGGAGGGACGGAGGAGGGCGGTGGCGCGGCGTGCCCCAGCCTGGGCCCCTCGCCCTCCCCCAGGTGGTCCACACACGCCGCGGGCCCACCTCCCCCCGTCGCCCTCGGGAAAGGGGACGGATGGGGGACTCGCCTGCATCTCCCCCGGCCTGCAGCAGCTCCATCCGCTCCTGCAGCTGCCGGACGCGCGCCTCCAGGTCTCGGTTCCGGGCCTCGGCCTCACGGAGCTGACTGCGGGGAGGGAAAGACCGTGAGCCCTTCCGGACCGGACCTGGGCGAGACGGGCTGCCGACGGTAGCGACCAGCCCCGGCGCCCCGACCCCGACCTGGCAAAGCTCTGGTTGGCTGTGCGGATGGCCTCCAGCTCCCGGCTCAGGCTCTGCCGTGTAAGCACCTCCTCCTCCAGGGCCTCCTGGAGCTCCCGCAGCGTCACCTGGGCCTCCGCCGCCACCGCCGCCGCCGCCGCCGCCGCGGGAACGGCCTCCGGAGCTGCCGCTTCGGCCTGCGTGCGGGACCTGGCTTAGGGCTGCCCGCTCCTGCAGCGCCCAAGACTTGGGCACCGGTTCTAGGCTGGGATCTTCCCTTGTCCTCTAGATCTTTCCGGAATCCCCACAGCTCCTGCAGTGACCCACGTCTCCTCCTTCCCTAACTAACCCCAGCCCCTGCCTTGGTCTCCGGCCTCCAGTCTGGGCCCTTCCCACCCACCTTCCACACAGGAACCAAAGGGCTATTCCTACAACTCTTACCCAACTTGACCATGGCCCTCCCCTCTTCTCCAGTCCCTGGGCGTCCTCAGGAGAAGGCCTGCCTCACCAAAAGGCCCTGTTTGGTTTGTCTCTGTCTCCCCTCCCCTCATTCTCCAGCCCCCTCTTCCCGGAACAATTCAGCCTAACTACCCTCCTTTCCGGTTCAAGAATAAACCTTTGCCTTGAGGTTCTGTCTGCTGACCAAGGGCCGGCCCCCTCCTCCCACACACAAAGGCCTTTATTTCTTCAGAGGGATGATTTCTGACTGAAGTAACTTTGTCTCTACTTTGCATTCTCTCTTTCTATCAAGCCAACTCCCAGAGGGCTTCAGGCCGGCAGCACACAAGACCCCGGAAGCCCCTGCCTTTCTCGGATTCTCCCTGACCGACCTTCTCCTCCAGAGACTCACTGTTTCCTCTGGTGGCGGCACCGTGGGCTCTGGGCTGGGCGCCCGCACAGGTGGCTCAGGCAATGGCTCGGCCTCCAGTTCCATGGCCGTGGGGCCTGGGACCTCCTCGTCCCTGGGGAGAGGAAGAGGGCGAGGGGAGGGAGAACCAGGCCCCCTCAAGAGGTTGTCCACCCCCCTGGGTTTAGAGCCAGGACTCCCTCTTCTGTGGGCGTGGGACAGCCAGGCCCTGAAGGGCCCCTGGAGTGAGGAGGGGGCAGGGCAGGTTGATGGGACGGGTCCCCTTCTTGTTAGTAAAGGCCCGCCCTTCACATGGCCTCAGGCCCCTGGGAGCTGGCCTCTCTGCACCTTCTGTGGGAACCTGGGGTCGAGACACCCATATGCGGGGTCACTCATCTCCCCGTCCACGTGACCTTTGCAGACCCCTCTCCTTAGGACTTCAGGACAATGAGGGGGACCCCACCCAGCTCTGGCCACCTCCAAAGATACAGTGTTAAGACTGGGTGTGGGATCCCACGACTGATTCTAGTTCTCTGCACCCCGCCCCCTGCCATCCCCAGCTGCTGGAGGGAGACCCCTCCTCCCCAGGAATATGAAATTACAATAAAAGTGGATGGCCCCTCGCACCCAGCACTCCCTCTCTGGAAACAGGTCTCAAGGACCCCAGGATCCTGGGCACCCCCCCGGAGACCACGCTGCAGCTGTCCATCCAATCTGGGTTATAACAGAGAAGACGGGTTAACGGAGTCCTGTCCCCCCCCCAGAAAGGAGAGTACCGCACAGTGGCTCATGTTTGGCCTTCGTTCAGGACAAGAAGGGACATTTTGATACATTGTTCGGCAAAAGACTAGATTGGATCACAGCATGTTCTCACAGTTGTCCAGTTTGTGTGTGCGCATGTGTGAGCCAGGGAGCTCCTTTCCCTTGCCAGAATTTTCTAATTTACCAGTGACAAACGATGTATTGTTTGTATAATTAATGTTTTTAAAAGGCTTTATGGTTAGGGGCGCCTGGCTGGCTCAGTCAGTAGAGCATCTGATGCTTGATCTCAGGGGTCATGAGTTCAAGCCCCACATTGGGTGTGGAGCCTCCTTTAAGTAAACAAACAAGGGGCGCCTGGGTGGCTCAGTCGGTTGGGCATCCGACTTCAGCTCAGGTCACGACCTCGCGGTCTGCGAGTTCAAGCCCTGTGTTGGGCTCTGGGCTGATGGCTCAGAGCCTGGAGCCTGCTTCCGATTCTGTGTCTCCCTCTCTCTCTGCCCCTCCCCCGTTCATGCTGTGTCTCTCTCTGTCTCAAAAATAAATAAACGTTAAAAAAAAATTTAAAAAAAAAAACAAATAAAGAAGTAGCTTTATGGTTATATGAGCGATTCAAAAAAGTTTGTATTCCTTTAAGACTGATTTTAAACTTCTATGTTTCTTATTTTCTAAGATTCTGAGGTCCCGTGACTGGACTAGCAACCTAAAAGTGGACGCCTGGAAGATTCTGGAAGCCCAAGTCTGTGGCTCCAGGGTTTTGCAAGGGAATCTAAAACTTCACAGTACTTACGGTCTGACATCGTAAGGTCCTACAACTCCGGACTCCTAACAGTCCTTGGTCCCAAGACGCTACGCTTCTGAGCCTGATCTTGCAACCCTAGTGGGAGCCCCCGAACAGCGCTTACCTGAGGGCCATGCAGGAGTAGGAGTAGCCCACAAATGGCAGGTGGACCCCCAGGGGCATGCCTTCCCGCATGTCGGACAGCGTCTCCTGTACCAGAGAAATCCAGATGTGGAGTGACCTGTGCTCCTCAGGGCTGGCGCCTCACCCCTTCCCAGTCTTGGCTTAAATGCCAGCTCCCCACCCCACCCCAGCTTGGGGCCTCGTCTAAAGTGGCCCCTCCCTCATCTTCTTTCATTGTATCCGGCTGCTTCCCTCAGGGCGCTCTCCACGGTGTCATTCTATACTTCTCCCGACTACACGTGGACGAGGGCGGGGACCTGGGGCTGGCCTGGTCCCTGTGGGTCCCCAGCAGTGCCCAGCACTGGGGTGGCTTGTACAACAGTTGAGAGAGAGATGGCCTACGAGAGATTCCTCTACGGTGTTTTCCTGCCTCACTTCTTACCCTTCCAGGTCTCGGCTCAGAGAGCCGAGGCTTCCTCCTCCAGGAAGCCCTCCAAAACTTTCCAGGGTGGGTGGGGAGCCCGCGCCCCCCTCCGCACACCCCCCCCCTCCCTTGTCTCACCCCTGAACTCTCCCTCTGGGGCATCACTGTCTGGGGACAAGTCTATGTTCCCCACTGGACTGCGAATCCAGATCACCGCTGGGTTCCCGGCGCTGGGTGGGCACAGAGCAGGCGCTCTGGGGGAGGAATGATTTCAAGACCCCAGGAGATGGGTACTATTCTAACCCCAGCTCTCTGGATGAGGGATGGGGGTGGGGCGTGGGTGGGGGGAATACCCTCTGCCCAGCAGGGGTCGCAGGTACCTACCCCGCCCCCGCTCACCATGGCAGTGAGCCCGTCTTCCACCACATCGAAGTTGCACGTGTCAGTGGCACCCTCGAAATCCGGTGTAAATGGGGGCACGCTGTCTCGGAGACCGTCCCAGTCAAGGCCAAAGAAAAAAGGATGGTTCTGGAAATCACCTGCTCCGTCCCGGCCCAGCCGCGTCTCAGGAGGACACAGCAGCCGCTGGATGAGGTCTCGGGCCTCCTCAGGGACCCCTGCGTCGGCAAGCGGTAGAGACAGGTGCTCCTGCACGAGGGAGAGGGAGGGCAGGGGATGCTGGCCTGGCGTTACGTGCCAAGGGAGATCAGGGGTTCCTCTGGCCGTGCTCACCTTGTAGTGCACGATCTTGCCGTAGGTCTCAGCCGTGGAGTCGGCGTAGAAGGGCGTCTGCCCGTAGAACATTTCATAGGCGAACACTCCCAGTGCCCACCAGTCACACTCGGGCCCATAGCTGCCCAGCCCGGGCCCGCCGCCCACAGCCTGCAGGATCTCAGGGGACAAGTAGTCCGGGGTGCCCACCGCCACCAGCGACCGCACCTGAGCCAAAAAGGTCCAGAGCTGGGCTCGGCCCCGCCCCTCCCAGCTCTGGCTCCGCCCCTCCTCCTAACCACGCCCCGAGTGCTTTAGTCCCTCCCCTTTTCTGTTCTAACCGGGAGCGGCTCACACACTTAGGCGTGGGTCCCCTCCCTGTAACCCCTCTAAATCTGGTCGGGCCCCCACCTCTACCTGGGCGCCTCAGCCCCGCCCCCACACTCTGCGCTTCTGTCCCCCCACCTGCCGCCACTCCTCATTGGTGGCCGCAGTGCCCGAAGCGGCGCCCCACGCACCGTTCCGTCCGCCCTCAACTTGAGGCAGGACCCGAAGTCGGCCAAGCGGATGTGGCCACAGCGGTCCAGCAGGATGTTGTCGGGTTTGATGTCCCTGGGCAAACGGAAGGGTGGGGGTGGATGTGAGCCTCCCTCCATCCATCTCGGCAGGTTCCACCCCTCCAGGCAGCGCGGCCTCGGGTCCCACCCTCTTAGGGACCATGCTCTCCAGCTCCGGGCCTCTCCACTCCCTACCCCCTCAGAACCCATTTCCTCGGCTTCCGCGCCTTAGGGGACTCTGCAATTCTGAACCCCACTCCTCTGGCCCTGTCCCCAGTGGCCCCAACCAAGGAGGTCCCTCTGCAGGGCCCGCCCCCTCTGGGTCCCCACCTTTGCGGTACCGTGCCCAGGTGCAACTTTGCTTTCCCTCTCTGGGCCCCGCCCTCAGCCGCCCGCCCCTCAGCCCCTGCTGCGCCCACCTGTGTACATAGCCCAGCCGGTGCACTGAGTCTATGGCCATGACAATCTCGGCCAGGTAGAAGCGCGCCATTTCGGCTGGGATCCGCTCCCCAAACTTGCTCAGCAGCGTTAGCAGGTCCCCGCCCACGTAGTACTCCATGACCAGGTACTAGCAGGGGGCGTGTCATGGGGGGGTCAGTAGCACCCCTCGGCACCGATCGCCGATAGCCCGGGACAAAGACTCCCACAGATGCCCCATCCCTGGGGAGAGACCCCGCAGCCCCAGCCCCAAGAGAGCCCAAGAGATCTCCGAGGCCAAATCAGAGACACTCCCCCCCCCCCAAAAAAAAAACCCCTAATTTCCCCCAGGATGTCACCGGACAGAAGGAGGGAAAAAGACTCAGAGAACCGCCCCCCCGCCCAGTGCCCAGATACCCCCTGCCCAGTGGCCCCCACATCGACTAGAGAGCTATCCCAGTCCCGGTGAGAGATCCCCGCCCCACCCCCACCCCCGACGGCGGCATCTTTCGCAGAGTCCACTAGAATCCGCCCGGGAAAAGAGCCGTAAGTGACATCTCCCCTCCCGGGCAAGGAAGACCAGTTCCTACCACACCCAGAGGCAGCTCCCCAAGCCTAGCACTTCCTCTGCCTGACCCCGTCTCGTTAACTGCCAGCCTCGGGGTCGGGGTCCAGCTCTCTAGTCGCCCCGGCCCGGGGCTCACCAGGTAGTTCTCGTCCTGGAAAGCGAAGTGCAGCTCCGTGATCCAGCGCCGGTCCCCGTTCACCAACACATCCCTCTCCTCGCGGAAGCACGACACCTGCGGGGCACCCGCGGGCGCTGAAGCGGGCCGGGCGGGAGTTGGGGTGGGTAATCCTCGCGTCCCGCACGTCCAGCCCCGGCCCTCACCTCGCCTCTCTTCAGCATGTCCCATTTATTCATGATCTTCATGGCGTACACCTGGCCCGTCTGCTTCATCTTCACCACCGCCACCTGAAGGCCGAAACGGGGTGACTGGGGCTGAGGTGGCGCGGGGGGGGGGGGGGGGGGGGAGGGGGGCGGAAACACCCGGGCTCGCTCCGATCGGACTCCACCCCCGATACAACCCAGTCGTGGCCCCGCCCCACCGCCAACGCCACGCCCATCGACCCAAAGTCCCGCCCCCCGCCCCTCTGGTGTAGTTTTTCTAAACTCAGTCATTCATCAATTTCTAAGGACCCGCCCCGAACCCCTGTGTCCCGCCCACTGCGTGAGCAGTCGCGTCTCCCGCTCCGCCGAGCTGCAGTGACAGCTCACGGCTCACCTCGCTGAACGCCCCGCGTCCGATCACCTTCAGAATCTCGAAGTCATCCCTCTGCAGTCGGGCCTCCTTAAGCCTCTCGGCGATGGGCTCCACTGGGGGGCGAGGGGAGGTGAGAACCGAGGCTAACTGGGACTGACACCCCAGACAGGAGGAAGTCCCACCCTCTGCCCCTCAGTCTCCCCCTCTCTCCATCCTCGGTCTCCTCTGTCCCTTGTTCTCTCTTCTCTCTCTCTCCTAGGACTGTCAGTCTCCCAAGGGCTTCCCCACCAAAACACTGTGAGGGTTGGGGACACCCCAAACTGCCCTCCTACAGAAAAAGGTGGGATGCCTGGGAACCCCTTTTTGGGAAGGCCATTGGGCCGGAGGGCCCTAGTGGCTGCAGGTGGAGAGCGCGGGCTCTGCAGGACCGACGGGGAAGATATGAGACCCAGGCCTGAGGGCCCCCTGAGCTTCAGGCCCCACCCCCACTCGGGCTGGTGGAGGGAGTGCCCAACAGGCCCACCCCAGCATTCTCAGTCTGTCTCTGGTCACCTGTCTCTGGAACATTCGGTTTAATCCAGTACCTCCAGGTTTATGATGCAGGTGGCTTTGGACCACACTTTGGGAGACACTGGATTTGGGGCTGGGGCTGGGAGAAGGAGCAAGAAACACAAAGCCAGCGTGGACCCCCAAATCCCAGGCTCTAGTGTATTCTCTTTGCCCTCAACTCCACAAAGAGGGCTTCTTCAGTACCCCTCACTTACAGGTGGGGAGTCAGGGCCCAGGCGGGTGAAGCGGTCGTCCCAAGGCCCCACAGCTAGGAGTTAAAGGGGGCAGGTTGGGAGGGGGAGACTGGGACATGGAGAGGGAGGGCGGGAAGTAGCAGACGCTGGGGACTTGAGAGGCAGGACAGAGAGAGGGACGTGTGCAAGTGGGAATAAGGGGAGACGGAGTGCGTTATGGAAGGGAGAGAGGTGCCCCCCATGAGGTTCGGGGAGAGTGGGCCGCAGGCAGGGAAGAACCAGCCAGGGCCCAGAACGGGGGAGGGAGGAGAGAGCCAAGACGTTGAGCCCTTTTAAGGCAGCAGGAACCCAGGCCCCCTCCCCCGCCCGGGCAGCCCGGCAGGGGAGGGGCCGCAGGATGCTGCTCGGGCCACAAAAGGAGCGCTCCTTACGGGAGAGCCAGACCCCTGCCCCCAGCTCAGGGCTCAGTTTACCCTGCTAGCCCCACTTCACGCTCTGCGAAATCAGGGCTGACAGAGGTACTAAGTGTTGGGGGAGGCGGAGAGAAAGTTCCTACAGGGGCTGAGCTGCCTGGCCTTTGGTCTCCACCTTCCTATCTCTGAAATGGGAGGGACAGGAGTGGGGCCTGGGTCAGAAGGAGATGGTCACAAGAAAGGAGCAAGAGGGAGAAGGCAGAGAGAGACACACGGAGCCCACGGACCAAGAGCAGGCCGCTGGAGGGGCAACCCAGTGTGGGGACCGAGTGGCAGGGTGTCAGAGAGACAGAAAACCCAAGGAGCCTGGGCCCTGGGGTGGAGGAAGGGCCGGGCAGACAAGGCCAGAAGCTGAGGCGGGCACATCTTCCCTCCAGACCTGTCTCCAGGGAAAGACCTGGCAAGAAGGGACTTTGTGGGAGAGCCGGGAGGTCGGAGGTCATGAGCTAGGAGAATGAGTGATGGGAGGGGGGTAGTTAGAAGGGAGTCAGGGCTCCCCATGCAGACCACAGTGAAACAGGGCTGGGGGGGTACACCCAGAAGAACCTTAAGTTGTTCCTCCTCCATCCAAGGGGTGAAGGGCGCTGAGTGGCGCCTGTCTCAGAGCTGGCTCTCCCCCGGGGCCCGCCTGAGTCACCGCACCCTCCCAGTGCCTGGGCACCTGTCGGGGCAGCTGGAGAGGCTGGAGCCAAACACCTGCCCGTTGGCCGCGCCCCTGGCAGCTGCCCCGTGCTGTCCTTTCTGCCTGCCCCTGCGCTCTGGGAAACCAGGGTGGAAGGCCATGGGGCCCGTTTCAGTAGGGGCACCCTAAAATACGGGACTCCTGGCATGTCCTTAGGCCTAGACTTTGTGGAGGGGGTACAGAGGGACCACGGGAAGCTGTGCCCAGCCCAGCCTCCCAAGTCCTGGTTGTGAGTCCTGGCTGTCCTGGCCTCTGCTGACCCCAGCCTGCCCTGCCAGGGTGGCACGGGGGAAGGGGCATGTCACCCTGGGACCTGGCACCGAGTTCCGGGCTCCTGAATGGGAGGCTCTCCCACGTCCATCCTGCCCCCAACCACCAGCCCCCCGTGCCCAGCCCCATCTCCTGCCTCTGCCCTGCCCTCACCGCCCCCCAATCCGGGGGCGTCCATGCAGGCGGGCACTCACCCCACTGCAAGAAGTCGGCCACATACTTGTCCTGGGCCAGGTCGGAGGCGCCCAGCTCCTGGTGGACGCCCAGGAGAAGGTCGAGCAGGGGCTCCAGCCCCAGGAAGCCGGGGTCCAGCACCAGCTGCTCGAGCCGCCTCAGCCGCACCTCGGCTGACATGTCGGGCAGGCAGCACCATGGCCCCCTCCCCGGGCCGGGGGCTCGGGGTCCTCCCGTCACGGGGCCTGGCAGCCCCTGTCCAGGCCTCGGGGCTCTGGCTGCATGTCTGCCTGTCCCTGGCTGTCCCCTGGGCCTCTCTGGCCACTTCTCTCTGCTGCTGAGGCCTCCTCCCCTTCTCCCCACCCCTCGGTTCGGCCCCCTCCCGCCTCCCAGCCTTAACCCCTCATGAGCCAGGCCCCCCAACTCCCTCCTCCCGGGGCCCCTCAGAACACTTCGGAGTGAGATGGGGGGTGAAGAATTTCAACTCTCCCACCACGCACCCCCCCCAAAAAAAAGGCGGAGCACAGAGGAAGCTACAGGTGTGGCAGATGCCAAAGATGAGCCCTCCCATTCCATTCCGAGGGGGCCAATTGAGGTTCAGAATGATCGGGTAACGCCCCCTTCTCAAGCCCAGGAATCGGGGTGGGGTGAGAAAGGGGTGAGGCCTGGGAAGGGGGGGGGGGTAGGAGGCCAGCTTCGCGGGTGACTCAGCCACGGAGTCAGACTTTGGGATGGTTTAAATTTAGCCCTCAGGACCTCTGCTTTACACTGACTTTTTTTTTTTTTTTTTTTTTTTTGGCAGGAGGTGGGGAAGGGGTGGTGAGAGAATTGGGAAGGGAGGCCCTCAGGAGCCAGGACCAGGGGTGACCCGCTGGCCAAAGCCTGGGGGAGAAAAAGGAGCCCCCAAAATAGCTCCTTGGACCCTGGCCCCGCAGCCACATTCCTGCCCGGGCTAGGATTAGAAACAGAAACATTTCGGGGGGTGGAGGGCAGAGCGGGAAGACACCACTCCCTGCAGCAGCCGGACGGACTCTCGCTGTTCTCGGGAGGGCTGGACAGCTCTCCCGGAGGAAACCGCAGTCTCTAGCTGGCTCTGGGCGCCTGGGCCGCGTGAGCCGGCCCGAGGCGGCGGGAGGCCCAGACATGCGCACTCCGGGCACCTCCGGAGCTGCCCGGAGGACCCATCCAGACAGGCCCCCCGGAATATCCGACTTGGGCCGGTTTGGGCCCTCTCAAACGGCTCTGAGGGGGGGTCCTGGACAGACTTTCTTCTAGAGTTTGGGAGCCAGAGCAACGTCCTCCTCCGTCCCAAGGGCCCTGCCTGGGGCTGGACCGGCTGGGTGTCCCCCACTGAGTGAGCCCCCCTCCGTCCTTCAGTGTTCTGGGCTATTAGAAGGGAGCAGGGAGAGGACTGGGTGGGGGAGAGGCAGGGAGGGCCTAGCTCTTCCTTTTGGTCGAAGCAACTGGATTCTAGGACTGCAGCAAAAGTGCGCACACACTCCCTCCACACCTCCCGGAAGGGAACAGAGACGCTGTGAAAACAGGGAACTTTAGTATAAATAAGAGGTCCCGGGGGGACAGGGAGGGCCCTCGAGGGGCTTCCATAATTTAACACTCTTCAAAAGCACAAACAACAGCACGGGCAGGGTGCGGGCCAGGGGAGGGGTAGGCCACCCCTGCCCTGCCCACAGGTCGAGGGGCACATTGCAGAGCTTGTGGGGGGGGGGGTCTCCCCCGGGAGTGACCAGTCACATGCTGGGGACAGGGACGAGGCGAACACTGATGTTTCAGAGGGAGGGGTCATTGTACTTGGCAGTGGGTGGGGACAGGGCTGAGGCCACACGGGCCACTACGTCCCCCCAAGTGCTGGGCCGGTCTGGGGGACCCTCTGATCCCCTAATCTGTGCAGGGCAAGGGACTGGAGCAGTCCATCCGTCATGGTTAGTCTTGTTAATCATACGTTGATCCGTGAGGTCGGCGGGAGGGTTATGGCTAGGAGGCGGGGAACAGAGGGGGGACCCCGACATCCATGGTTTCACACCACTGTGCCGCTCGGGGAGTTGCTGGGCTGGGAGGAGAGGCCCTGGGGAAGACGAGAGGGGAGACAGGAGGGTTAGAGGCTGCCTGGGGCTCCCGTCAGTCCCATGGGGAGGGAGCCAGCCCAGAGTCCCCAAGGCGGCTGTCGCCCTGACCTTGCCCTTCAGTCCGCCCCAGACCCCGCCCGGACAGAGGCCGCTGCTCTAGGTCAGGAACTTACATCTCAGCTAGCTTCCCTGTCCCGGCAGGCGGCACTCTTAGACATTAATTAAAGTCCTCGGGGTGATCCCGAGCAGAGAGGATGGGGTAGGGGTGGAGAGGATGGGGAGAGGATGGGGCCCTTTCTGACTGGGGGGTGCGGGGGATAGAGAACTCGAGGACAATCCTACCTCTACCACTGACTTGCTGGGTGACCTGGGCCAACTTCCTTCCCCTGTCTGGGCCTCGGCCTCCTCGTCTGTGAACTAGGGAGATAGAGGGGTCTCTTTTAGGACTTGCCGGACTCCCCAGATCCCAACGACCCTGCCTCTGAGACTGTGCTATTACGTTCTGAGGATTCAAGACCCTACACAACCCTAAAACCGCTCTTCGAGGGAACCCAGCCTCGGCCCTCAGACCTGGCATCCTGGGCACTGTGCCCACATCCCCGAGAAGCTGAGCCACGAGACAAGAGCTCCAAAGAGACAAGGCGCCAGGTCTGTGCTTCCCCTACTGGGACCTTCCCGACCGGGACGTCGCCGAACCCCACAGCTACAGTGGGAGGTGGACACATCCGCCCACCACCCACCTTCAAGGCTCCCTAAGAGGTGATGGAGGTCAACGAGCAGTGACCTGCCCGAGGTCACAGGGAGCAGTGCCAGAACCCACGCTGGGACTCCCCAGGCCGTGACTCCAGCGGTGGGCTCAGGTCCAGAGTCTGAGACCCAGGCCGGAAGCCGGGCCCACGGGCTCAGTGTCGCCCAGAGAATTTGACCAGCATCATTCACCAGGTTTCACAACTGGCAAATCACACGTCCCGTAGAAACAGAGATCTGGCTTCGAGTGACATGTGATCAGATGGGGCCATGCCGGGCCCACTGGCTCCCCGCTTCAGATAGCTGGCCACGGTCCCCACTACTCCCAGCTGTCTTATCCCCAACCCTCTCTCGGTCGTCACAGGGAGTTCTAGAAGCCCGGCACCCTGGGACCTGAGGGGTCTCACTCTGGGACACTAAGAGTTCCCTGGCTCCCCCTCATCCCACAGGGCTAAAGGCTGTGGCGGTGGCCATCCCCTCCGCCGATGCCCGCCTCTTCCTGGGCCCTGGGGAGGCTGGCGTGGGGCGACTCACCGCCTTGCCCGGCCGGGCCCAGGTACAGATGAGGCCCTCCTGGCAGGCGGTGATGATGCAGTCCTCCAGGAAGAGGAGGACCGTGAGCCGCTCCTGGGCGATCTTCTTGCACACCAGGGGCTCGAGCAGCGGCACCTCGTGGATGCGTGGGCACAGCGCCGTGCCCAGCACCTTGGCCGGGTCCAGCCGGCTGCGCGGGGCCGGGCCGCTGGGCTTGTCCCCGCCGCCGCCGCCGCCGCCCCCGCCGCCGCCCCGGCTGATGTTGCCCAGGCTGTGGTAGCGCTTGTGCTCTTTCTCTGACCCCCGGTCCCTCCGCTCCTGCAGCGTGAGCGTGGCAAAGCGGCCGATGCTGAACGGCGTGCCTGGCTCGGCGGTCGCGCCCGGGCCGCCCGCCTTGCCGCTGCCCGCCGGGTGCGGAAGGCTGTTGGAGCGGGACAGCGAGCGAGGCAGGGGGCCGGGGCCCGGCTCGGCACCCCGAGAGCTGCCGGCGGCGGGCGGCGTGGCGCCGGGCGTGCCGGGGAGGGTGCGGGTGCGGGCCAGGGGCGGGTGGGGGTAAAGCACGTCTTCGGTGAGGTCCCACAGGCAGAACTGCGTGTCCTGGCCGGCCGAGCCGAAGCGGTAGGTGATGGGGCCGGCTTTGGGCAGCGGGGAGAGGGGGGCTCCCCCGCCCGAGCCCGGGCCCCCGGCCTCAGGCTCCTCCTCCTCCTCGCCGCTCCGCTCCCCGTCACCGCCGGCCGCGGCTGCCTCCTCGGCCCTCGTGGTGTAGGGGTCGAAGGCCACAGCATTGACCCAGGACTTGTGGCCGTGGCCCCGGGCCACCACACGGCCCTCGGTGAAGGACCACACGGTGACCAGGTCGTCTTCGCCACCCGTCACGACGTAGCGCCCATCCGGGCTCCAGCACACGCAGAGCAGGCCCCCAAAGTAGCTCTTCATGAGCCCCCGCAGGAGCATGGAGTCGAAGTGGAAGACGCGCAGGCAGCCGTCCTGGCTGACGCAGGCCAGGTGCCGGCCATCCGGCGAGAAGGCGAACTCGTTGAGGGGGCCCTCGCCCACCGCCCACTTGGCCAGCGGGTTGCGGGGCGCCTTGCTCTTGGCGGCATAGACGGCGAAGCCCTCGCCCTGCTTCAGCAGGCTGTACTGCGGCGGGGCCGAGGCGCAAGGGTGGCTGACGTTGTACAGGTACAGGTGGCCACTGGCGTGTGAGGCCAGGAACAGGCTCTCTGATTCGGGCAGCCACTTCAGATAGGTCACCTTGGTCTTGTCGATCAGCCGCTGCCAGGAGAAACCGTGGGGGTTGGGAGAAGGTAATCCGCTCCCGGCTCCCGGCAGACCTCCTCCCCAACGTGGTTCCCCCGAAAAGGCCCTCGGATGTGGCCCAGACCTTCTCGGACGGGGCCTCCCACACCGAGGGTAAGGGATGGACGCCAGACCACGGGAACTCAGGGGAAGAAGGGTGGCCTGTGAGGCAGCCACGGGGAGCTCCACGGAGCCACGATGCCCCATCTTCTGCAAGGGGACGGTCCTGCCTTTCAGAGAACTATCCTCCTCTGTCTAACCCTCTCCACAGTCTTCACCACGTCAGGCTTAAGGCAAGAGATCAATTCACAGAACATCAGCCCCCAAAGAAGGGCTCTCGATCTGTGTGGTTCGCTGGCCTAGCCCCAGAGCACGGCGCTGCGCACCCAACATCTCCTAGACACGCGAGGGGCAGCACCAGCCCGCCAGCTGCACACGCGCCTCTGCTCCCGTCCGCCTTCCAGCCCACATCCAGTCCTTCCAGAACACCCGGGACCTGCCCTCTTCTCGCCCCACCCCCACTCCAACCATGCAGGTCCCAGTCGCCATCAACCCTGTGCTGGCCTAACTGGCCAGCCAGGCTGCCACTGCCGCTCGGTTGCCAGACAGAGGCTGTTAAAATGGAAGTCAGCACTAGGCACTGTCCAGCCCCAAACACCATGGCGGCCTTTCTCAAGCAGGGTTCCAGAGAGAACGAAGCCCTGGGCACCCGCAGTACACAACGAAGTAACTTCCTCCCCAGGCAGCGAGGTGGCTCCTCGTTGTTGGCAAAGATTCGGAAACCATCAAATCACTTCTTTGTTCTACGGCTGAGATGAACCCTAGTCAAGAAAGGCTCTAACAGCCGAACTCTTCTCTTTTCCATGGCCCTCCAGACCCTACACGGGCTGGTCCCTACCAGGTCTTTCTCAGAACCCATCCACCACCCTCCCCTCAAGAACTGCTCTGGCCACTCAGCCTTTCTGGTGTCCTCCTCCCACACTTCCCCTGATAACTTTCCGGCCTCCTTCAGGCCTTTATTTCAATGTCCCCTCCCCCTGCCCCCTGCAAGGAGGCCTCTCCTATTTTGTGAATGGACGAGCTAGTGCGTTTTTAATCCATTCACCGTTCCGCTCCCTTCTGCCATTCAGGCACTCTGTGTACTTGGAACACCTCCTCTGAACAGAGAGAAAAAGACAGAGGACGGGGCGCCTGGGTGGCTCAGTCCGTTGAGCGTCTGACTTTGGCTCAGGTCACGATCTCGGGCGGTTCATGAGTTCGAGCCCCACATCGGACTCGCTGCTGTCGGCGCAGAGCCTGCTTTGGATCCTCTCTCTCCCTATCGTTCTGCCCCTCCCCTGCCTGCACGGTCTCAAAAATGAACAAACATTAAAAAAAAAAAAAAAAAAAAAAAGAGGACAAGAGCAGCCCCTGCCCACGGATGAGGTCGTTCATCGGCACGCCCTCTTGTGCCGAATCCAGCCAGGACTGGGCAATCCCCACATACGATTTTGTAACGACAGTCCTGTGAGGTAGGGATGAGAATCCCATTTTGCAGAGGAGTAAAACTGAGGCTCGGGGGGCGGGGGGGAGGTGTCACCTTCCCGAAACCACACAGTGAGGAAACGGTGCGGCAAGGACTTGAATTTGGAGACCAAATTCTGATGTCAAACGAGTCCCAACAGCTGACTAGGCTCAGCTGTCTTCTCCGCAACACGGGCACCACAAGCCCTAACCCAGCAGCACAGGACTTGGGCACAGCAGGCGCAGCTGTCATTACTGGTCCTTAGCACGCTAGCTGTTACCTCGGCCCACACATCCGTCAGCCCATCCCCTCTCTCTCCTATCCTGCACCGCCCCCCGACCCCCACCCCACCAGGTCTACACAGCTCCCAGGCAGCTGCAGTCTCGTGGCCACAGTGTACGGGTGGGTGAATGGGAAGGGGGGAGCCGCTCTAGGCCCCAGGGGCCCATAATCACCTCTTCATTGAATAGCTTGCTGGTGTCCTTCTTGATGAGATCAAGGTACTGCACCTGGCCGGCTGAGAACCCCACCAGCAGGGAGATGGTCTCTGTGGCAGCAGTGAACTGGTTGAAGTCATGGCAGGTGGGCTGGGTGCCCTTATAGATCCGCTTGTCAATTGGCTTGTTGAGATCAATGGACTTGAGCAGCGGGAGAAAAGCAGTTAATAGCTTCTACTACTGAGAGGAAGGAAGAGGGTGTTGAGGTTGGGGGAAACCACTAAGAGGAAGCAGGGTTAAATCCCTGAGGGAAGTGGGTAGGTGGATGGGTGAGTGGGCAACCACAGACAGGAAGGGGGACCCAAATCACAGACCCAGTAAAGGAAAAACACAGACAGGAAGGTTCCCCCCCCACTCCACCCCACATGAGACCACGGTGCTTACCCCCAAAGTTGGACCCCCTAACTTTAGGGGACACCCTTGCCCGTAGTATCAAAGCTTGCAGACCCCCACAGTCCCATTCCTTTCCAGTCCTGCCCCACGGCCTCAGCAACTCCCCTGGATCTTAGCACCTCAATATCCAAGCTTCCCTAAACTCAGGGCCGCCCACATCCCCAGGACTCTAATGCCCAACATCCCAGGATTCTGTTTCCTTTGGAGTCCCTAAATCTCGGGACCTCCATCACAGTTCACAGACGCATTAAACCTCATGGTCCCCCACATTTTTGGTCCTTCATCACCTCTGGGCTCCCAGGATCTCCATCACGTCTGGGGACCACCATAACCTCCACGGGCCTCATCCCCCTCTGGGACCTACATCTCTCTAGAGACAACCATCACACCTGAGGATGTCCCCTTGGGCTCTCATCACCCTCAGCTCTCCATCAGTTCAGAGATTCTCACTCCCTCCAGGACCCTGTGTCTCCAGAACCTGCGTTCCCTAAGATCCCATTCACCTGCAGGATCCCTATGACCTCTCAGAGCCCCATCAGTTCCGCAATCATCCTCACCTCTGGGCTCCCAAAGTTTCAAGACTCCCCCCCACCCCCACCCCCACCCCCACCCGCAATAGCTGCAGACTTGCAATACCCCTGGGTTCTCCATCACCTTCCGGCCTGCATCACCTCAGGAATCCCTATCACCTGCAGATCCCTACCACCCAGAACCACACAGGGTCCCATGCCATCTGGGAATCTCTCCAAAATACCAGCACAGAACCCCCCACGCATAACTCGGAGATCCCACATGACCTCACGATTCTCCATCACCTCTACGATGGCCAGCACCTCGGAAGGTGCTAAAGGGCTAAGAGGCCACCACCTTTTAGAATTCTGCATAACCTCCAGGCACCTTTGCATCCTAGGACATCCGTCACATCTAGGATGCCATTTCCAAACCCCACATCAATCAGAGACCCTCCCATCACTTCGGGATCACCTCAGGGGGCCCTATCCTCTCTGCCAGCACCGAGGCCACCACGATGCAGGCCGCTCACCCGTTGGCTCCCGCGGCGGCAGCAGCCGGGGTAGAAATACAGCTCGCGGCCCAAGTTGAAGCAGACGCGGTCTCCTCCGGCACCCAGCCCCGCGGGCGTGGCGGGCGGTTCCCCGGCCCCGGCGCCGTCGGGCTCCCCGAGGCGCACGAGGCTGAGGCGCACGGCGGGCAGCGCGGGCCCTGGCCCCGGGCCTGCGGGCGGCGGGGACGGCGCGGAGCCCGCGGCGCCGGGGCCGGAGGAGGAGGCAGGGCCGGGAGGGGGCTGCGGCGGCTGGGGCGGCGCCGGGGTCTGGGCGGAAGCCGGACCCGACCTGCGAGCGGCGCCATCGCCGGGGAGCAGCTTGTAGAAGCCCTCGCGGGTGCGGAACTGCGACTTGATTTCCGCGCAGTCCCCCATGGCGGCTCCGGGGCCCGAGCCGCCCTCCGCGCCGCCCGCCGCCATCTTGGGCGCCCCCCTCCCGCCCGGGCCCCGCCGCTGCCGGACCGCCGCCCGCCGCCGGGCCCCTGCCGGAAGCCGCGGGCTCGCGCCGGAAGGGGTGGGGTGGTCACCCGGGCGACGCCTCTTCGATTGGCAACAGGATCGGGAGGCGGGATGAGCTCGGGCCGTTGCTCCGGTAACGGTTCAGGGACTGGGGGCGGGGCGCAAGATGGGGCGTGGCCTTTGTGCCAGCGGCCGACTTGTGGTTGGCTGCGGGGCGGGGCCCAGCGGGAGATGGGCGGGGTCGTGGAAAAGCTCAAATCCCTAGCAACGGCGCCCAGGGAACCGTTTGCCTAGCAACGGAGGGACCCTCAAGAGGAGGCCTCCTTCATAACTGACCTTCCCATCGCTTCACAGACGACCCCAGGTGGTTCTAGTGCCTTCTTAGACTCGCAACATACACCTTTCTGATCTCCAGTGTTTCCCACTGACATCTTAAAATCCCTGACTGACGACAGCATCTCCAGGCATTCCACCCCACCCTGGATGATGTCCCAAATCCTGCTATCTCCAGTGTCTCCATAAAACTCCTAGGGCTACACCCACCCACTACTGATTAACGTTAACCCCGAACATTTCCACATTTCCCTCCAACCTCCGATATATGTCTCCATGACTTCACTATCTTTAACAATCTCACTTGGTTCTCCAACACCCTCTTCTGATGCCAAAATTTCATCGATCCCCGCAATGCCCGCAGTGTCCCGATGACCCACTAGTAATCCATGACGCCCCACTGATTGCCAGTGCCCTTCACTTCTGCTGAAGCCACCCTGACCCCATCACAGATCTTCCTAGACCCATTCTCAGTGGTCTCTCAGATTTCTCATCAAAATGTCCCAGAGGCATCTCACACTCAGGAAGACCTACAATGAAATTGAAATCTTCCTCCAAATCCTGCTCCTCTCCTGTGTCCCCATCTTAGAGTTCACACTGCCATCCCCCCACTCACCCAGTCTGCAGACCTCGGTGTCTCCCTAGATCTGTATCATCTTCCTTCACCCCCTGCTTCTAGCCCCCAATTCTTTTGCATTCTGTTACCTGAATTCCTC
Organism: Prionailurus viverrinus; assembly: GCF_022837055.1. Classification (NCBI taxonomy): domain Eukaryota; kingdom Metazoa; phylum Chordata; class Mammalia; order Carnivora; family Felidae; genus Prionailurus; species Prionailurus viverrinus. The sequence goes on from NC_062575.1 coordinate 51,809,289, forward strand.
TTTTCTAGTCCCTTTCTCTGCATCGCCATGGTCCAAAGCCCTCCACTCCAGTCCTGCCCTCCCAGGAGCCTGGTCTCTGCTCTCCCAGACTCCCATCCCAACACTCCACTTGGCATCTAGAGAGGTCTTTCTAAACATGAGTATGACTGGGGCCCTCCCTTGCTCCAAGACCACCTGTGGCTCCCTAGTGTTCTTGGGGCAAAATAAAGCCCTGAGTGATCTGCTCCTGCCAACCTCTCTTTCCAACCTCATCTCTTACAACTAACTCCTCACCCCACGTCCCAAACATGGAGATTCGGGAAACTACCTCAACATAGAACTCTCTCTTGCCCTTGGTCTTTGCACATGTTGTTCCCTCTGCTTGGAATGCTCTTCCCCACTCTGTTCTTGACCCTTTGAGAGCCAGCTGAGGAGCTCGGTCAGTTCTCTGGGCTCCCCCATCCAGGTTGTCACTGCCGAGAGATGTGACTGCCTCTCCTGTAGAGAGTGAGCCCCCGGGAAAGCAGAGCTGGAGCTGCTTGGCCCCCTCTGTGTCCCCAGCACAGGGCTGGGCTGACAGAAGGCACTTCAGGAGTTGTTTGGGGGCACCTGGATGGCTCAGTCAGTTAAGCATCTGACTCTTGATTTTGGCTCAGGTCATGATCTCACGGTTCGTGAGTTCATGCCCTGCGTTAGGCTCTGCGCTGACATCGTGGAGCCTGCTTGGGCTTCTCTCTCTCTGCCCTTCCCCCTCTCTCAACATGAATAAAGAAACATTGAAAAAAATAGTTGTTTGGTGGCCAGATGAATGAATGAAACAGATGGGAGGGCCTATGCAGCAATGTCTGTTCCCAGCAGAGCTCAACAGGCCTGACTTGGGGGCCACGTCAACAACTGCAGTGAGAAAATGCAACACACAAATGAGAAACTAGGCCATAGTGCCATGGGGAAATTTTATTTTAGAGCAGCTACCTCCCTCTTCTACTCCTGCCCTCCAGGGGCAGAAAGCAAACCGACAGTGGGGGGAAAAAACAACACCCCATCACTAACTATGTATAAGGGAAAACCTACTATCTACCTGCTTGCGGAAGGGGCTTGGGGGGGCCCCCTTCAGTCATCCAGATCCTCCTCCTCGTCTTCCTCCTCATCTTCTTCCTCTTCCTCCGCGGCCGCCAGGGCCTGCTCCTGGGCTGCTTTGAGGGCCTGCTCTTCCTCCACCGTGGGGTCACTCATCTCCAAGATCTCTGGGCTGTTGGGGTACTCCTGCTGAACGGGGGCTGGCAGGGGTGGGTTGAAGTTCTCGGGACTGTACTTGTGGCCCCAGCCAATGTAGATGTTCTCAAACTTCCTGGAAAGGCAGGGAGATACTGAGAGATCCTCCCTCCAAGGCCCCAGCCTGGACTTCCAAGGAAGGTGGGACCCCGCGAGGGCTTGGCCTGGCTGCACAGGTGTGGGTGGTGGGGTGGAATGTGCTGTGCCTACCAGGTCTCTCCGTTCACGTGCTCTTGAGTGTTTACTGAGCATCTGTCTCCTAAGTGCCGGGCTGTCTAGAGCTGTACCCTGCAACAATGCATGTCACTGCTGAGCACTTGAAACGTGGCTGGTGGGACCAAAAACCTGAGTTTCTTTCCTTTTTTTTTTTTTTTTTTTTTTTTTTAGTGTTTTATTTATTTTTGAGAGAGAGAGAGAGAGAGAGAGAGCCAGGGAGGGGCAGAGAGGGAGGGGGGCGGAGGATCTGAAGCAGGCTCCAGGCTCTGAGCTGTCAGCACAGAGCCCGCCTCGGGGCTCGAACTTGTGAACTGAGAGATCATGACCTGAGCCACAGTTGGATGCTTAACCGACTGAGCCACCCAGGCGCCCCAAAAGCCTGAGTTTCTGATTGTATTTGATGTTCTAAGTTCACCCGCGCTTTCTCCTTCGGCCCCCTGGTCACTTAGGGGGTGTGTTGTTTAATTTCTACATATCCGCGAAAGTCCCCCAAATTCCTTTGTTACTGATTTCTAATTTCGCTCCAGTGTGGCCAGAGAACATATTTTGTATAATCAATCCGGTTAAATTTATCGACACTTGTTTCCTGGCCTTGCATATGGTCTAACCCTAGAGACAGTTCCATGGGCACTTGAAAAGAATGTGTGTTCTGGGGCACCTGGGTGGATCAGTTGGTTAAGTGTCTGACAGGCTCAGGTCATGACCTCATGGTTCATGAGTTCGAGCCCGTCGGGGTGCCGACAGCTCGGAGCCTGGAGCCTGCTTCAGATTCTGTGTCTCCTTCTCCCTCTGCCCCCCCCCCCCCCCCCGACTCGTGCTCTGTGTCTCAAAAATAAATAAATGCTAAAAAAGAAAAGAAAAGAATGTGTGTTCTGCTGTCGTCTGGGTGGATTTTACTTCATTTTAATGAATTCAGATGTAAACAATAAAACCGATATTCAGTTCTGTTATTGGATAACGGGAGAATGCCGAAGTGTGCCTGGGGCAACTTGGGCCCATGAATCTATTTTCTCAGCTGTAAATGTGGTGAAATCTGAATCCAAGGTCAAGTACTTCTGATGAGAACGTAGCATCCAGATGGAATGTGCTGTAAGTGTGAACTTCACACCAGATTCTGAAGACAGAGTATGAAAAGTTTAAAAAAAGAATGTAAAATAGCTCGTTAAGTTTTACAGTACCGATTTCACATAGCGATGACAACATTTAAAATATAATAGGGTGGGGCGCCTGGGTGGCGCAGTCGGTTAAGCGTCCGACTTCAGCCAGGTCACGATCTCGCGGTCCGTGAGTTCGAGCCCCGCGTCGGGCTCTGGGCTGATGGCTCAGAGCCTGGAGCCTGTTTCCGATTCTGTGTCTCCCTCTCTCTCTGCCCCTCCCCCGTTCATGCTCTGTCTTTCTCTGTCCCAAAAATAAATAAAAAAAAAAGTTGAAAAAAAAATTAAAAAATAAATAAATAAAATATAATAGGGTAAAATAAACTATTAAAAGGAACCTTGCCTGTTTTTACTCTTGAACATGGCTAGTTCTAGGACATTTTATTTATTTACTTACTTACTTACTTACTTATTTTAAGTAGGCCGCACATCCAGCACAGAGCCCAACGTGGAGCTTGAACTCATGACCCTGAGATCAAGACCTGAGCTGAGATCAAGAGTCAGATGCTTAACTGGCTGAGCCACCTGGGCGCTCCTCTAGAAAATGTAGAGTAATGCAGGTGGCCTGCATTTTCTTTACAGTGGACAGTGCTGGTCTAGGTGTGGGGACCCAGCAGTGAACACGTTAGACAAAAATCCCTGCTGTGGTGCCTGCATTCTAGGAGGAGACTGATAATAAACAAGAACAGAAGGGGTTGGGGCCAAGCCTGCCAGCCCACCTGTTCCCAGAATTTTAACTAGAGGAGGAAATGGGAGGAAAAAGGGGAGACTGGGAGATAGGGAGAGAGGCAGTGAGGGGCAGGGGGTGGGGGGGAGAGAGAGGGATGGAGAATTTGCCCCGCAGGCTGTTTGGCTTTGCCCTTATTTTCACAGCCTTGCTGTTCTTGAGACCTTTGCTTTCCTCCAGGTCTTCCTAGAATCTTTGAAAACACTGCTTCCTTGGAAGCCTCACCAGGGAGGTTGAGCTTCTCTAGAAAGACAGACCTTCAGAGGGGCGCCTGGGTGGCTCAGTTGGTTAAGCGCCTGACTTTAGCTCAGGTCAGGTCATGATCTCACACTCCATGAGTTCGAGCCCCATGTCGGGCTCTGTGCTGACAGCTCAGAGCCTGGAGCCTGCTTTGGATTCTGTGTCTTCCCCCTCTTTCTGCCCCTCCCCTGCTCATGCTCTCTCTCTGTCTCGAAAATAAATAGAAACATTAAAAAAAAAAAAAAAGATAGACCTTCAGGCCCCAACCCCACTCCTGTGTCACCAGAACCTTCACTTGAATCAGATCCCTGGGGTTGTGTACACTCACAGTCTGGGAAGCTCTGGTCTACCTGCTTCCCCCTCCCCCACTCCATACTTCTCTCTTTCCCCAGAGATTTCACCTCAAGGTTGCTCTTCCCAGGAATGCCACTTTGATCCCCTTAAGATGATAGGTATGAGCTTTTTTTTTTTTTTAATGTTTATTTATTTTTGAGACAGAGAGAGAGCATGAATGGGGGAGGGTCAGAGAGAGAGGGAGACACAGAATCTGAAGCAGGCTCCAGGCTCTGAGCTGTCAGCACAGAGACCGATGTGGGGCTCGAACTCACGGACTGTGAGATCATGACCTGAGCCGAAGTCGGACGCTTAACCGACTGAGCCACCCAGGCGCCCCGACAGGTATGAGCTTTAATTGGTCCCCGCACTGTCCCTAGTGGTACTTAGTTTGTAACAGGGTATTTATTTGGCTGGGGGGGGGGGGGCTATACTATTAATTTCTGTGCTTCCTCTGCCTGCTCTCAGAGGCAGGATCCATATCGCCTTTTCAATAAAGGGCCTGGGACCTAGCATACATCTGGCAAACAGTGACACCCAAGAGGGTTTTATAAAGAAAAAACAAATGGATGGTGGGAGGGATGCATGATTGAGTGGTGGATGGATGGGTGAGTTGAGTTCCCAATTTGGATCTATCTTTTGCTTTCAGAAAGATGTTGGCAGGGCGCCTTCCTGGCTCAGTCAGTGGAGCGTGTGACTCTTGATCTCGGGGTTGTGCGTTTGACCCCTGTGTTGGGGGGGTGAGATTACTTAAAAATAAAATCTTTAAGGGGAGCCTGGCGGCTCAGTGAGTTAAGCATCTGACTCTTGGTTTCGGCTCAGGTCATGATTTTGGGGTTCATGGGTTTGATGCCTGCATGGAGCTCTGTGCTGGCAGTGCGGAGCTTGCCTGGGATTCTCTCTCTCCCTCTCTCTCTCTCTCTCTCTCTCTCTCTCTCTGCCCTTCCCTGACTCATGCTGTCTCTGTCTCTCTCAAGATAAATAAATTAACTTAAAAAATAAATAAATAAAATCTTTAAAAAGAAAAGAAAGCTGCTGGCAAATTAGGGTGCGGCCAGAAGAAGGGGCTGGCGAAAGCAAGCCAAGGAGACTCTTCCCTGTTTCTGGAGGCGAAAAAATCGCCAAGAATGTGGTGAAAGTAGCCAGATTACACGAAATCTCATCATAGGATGGAACAGTGCACCTTGGGCACGGAGCTGGAAAGGGAAAAATCTAGGAAAACTTATCCTGCCATCTGGTGGACAGAGTTGGTAAGTGCGCCCAGCGCGGGGCTGCCGAGGGCGCTCCCTAAGCGGCAAAGCAGAAAGGCTCCCTCGGGCCCAGTGGGAGAGACTGAGGGCCTCTCGGTGCGCGGCGAGTGTGTGGTGAGTGTCTCAGTGAGTGTGCGTGGGTGGGAATATGCAGCAGTGACAAATCTTTGGGGAGCAACTTGTGGGGGATCCTGGCAGGGAAGACTTCTGCCCCATGGACCCAAGACCCTTCAAATTGGAAGAACTGCCAGGGGGCCCAGGGAAGAAGTTAGGTCCCCTGGAAAGAAGACGGTGCCCCTGGCAGGGCCACATCAAAGTGGACTCCTGAGTCCTGTCTGGCTCTGTGACTCATAGAGCTGAGAAGCCTGGGCCGGGAGGCCAGAGATCCAGGTTTGAATCCCACATACGCTGTGTGACCCTGGGTCAGTTCCTTACCCTCTCTGATCCTCCGTTCTCTTATCTGAGGGGCTCTCACTTTTTGTCCGGGATTTCTCATTTTAGCCCTGGTTGGAAGTCCTGGAGCTGAGTGAGGGGGTCAGCCCAGGGGGCTTCTTGAAAGGGGTTCCTTCCACTCTCTGCCCCCGTCCACCCTCAGCCTGGCTCAGAAGAGGTTATAGGGGCTTCCTCTTCTGGAAGGGACTAGGAGAAGACCTACTTGCCAGTGGCGTAGGCATAGGCCCCTGGCCAAAGATTGGAGCGCACGACAGCCACGGAGTACTGTGGGCAAAGGCTGCAGGACAGGCGGGTGGTCCACGGTGACATGTGCATGATTTCTGCAGGGGAGTGGAGAGCACCAGGGGAGGTCAGAGCTCCCCCGCAGCCCTGCGCTGCCCCCTGGAGGGGAGACTGAGAGAAAGAGGGGAGGGTGCAAAGAAGGAAGACAGGGAGGGGCTTCGTGAAGGGAGTGTGGCTGGCTCCAGATCACTTTCTCACCGTGTGGCCCCAGGAAGCCACCTCGCCAGTCTGAGCCTCAGTGACCGCATCCAAGAAGTGGGTATACTTATCTCACCTCCCTTGCAGGTGCTGCCGTGCTCGGTGATCACCCTTCCAGGTCAGCCATGGCTTTGGACCAGGGTCAGAGGGCACGGCACAGGCCCTGTGGTCCCGGAAATCCGGGTTCAAATTCGGGCTCTGCCCGTTCACCGGCTCTCGGCCTCTCCTTCCTCCTTCCTCCGGGTGCCTGAGACCCTGACCTCGGGTAATCCCCATCCAGTCTTCCAAATTCCAGCTCGGGTCCTGCCTTCTTGGGGAAGGCCTGTCTAATTCTCTCTGTCTCTCGCCCCAAACCCACACGGGACTGGAAAGATCATATCCCACCACCTGGAACACGCCGTATGCCAGACACGGCTCACAAGACGGACGTGTTCCTGCAACCCCAGGAGGGAGGCACGATCACCAGGCCCGTGTTATAGATGAGGGAGCAACTGAGGCTGAGAGAGATGCCCCCACCAACCCCGCTTTCTCCCCAGTCCCCACCTGGGCCGGAGGGCTGGCGTGCGTGAGGCCAAGAGGACTGTTACCTGCGTCTTCGGAGAGCGGCGTCAGCAGCGGGGGCCCGACCTCCTGCTCCACGCCTTCCATCCCCTCGTCTGCCTTCTCTTCCTCCTCCCCTAACTCCTCTTCCTCCTCTATCTTCTGCAAAGGGTTCACCCAAGTGCAGCGGCCCTGGAGGTGGCGGGGGGGGGGGGGGGAGGTCAGACCACATCCCCCGGGGGGATAGTAACCCGCCTGCACCCTGGGAGGTGGTGAGGGCCTAGGAAGGACACCGGGGCCTGGCCCTGTCCTCAGGGACCCAAGTATGGGCAGGGGGGGCAGGGCTAGTCACACGGGTGGGGAGAGAGAGAGCTATAGTTGTGAGATGGAGACTCCTGCCACCTGCTGGCTGTGTGGTCCCCCATCTGGGCACACTCATTCATTTGTCAGATATTTAATGAGCATCTACTACATACAGATAGGTGCTGGGGAAACATCCTTGAGAGGAGAGAACCCCCCGCCCCCAATTTCTGCCCCAGGGAGCTGATATTCAGCCTCCCATATGATCTTCTGCTCATCAGTGAAATGGGGGTAGCATAGGGGTTCTCTCGTTGGATTGCTGACGGGCTACACGAGGCCCTGAAGAGCTGATATGTGTTTGTTAAGTGAACGCACCTAAGTGCACAGCACAGAGCAGACTCACCTGCCTCAGCGAGGCAGTGGGGATGATAGTCGTGCAACACTCCCAAAAGAAGTTGTTTGGATTCAAGAAGGCGTGGCAGAGTCAATAAAGTTTGTGGACTGAATGAATAAAAGCTCCTAGCACACAGCAGGAGCTTCCTTGAACCAGTGAATGCACGAATATAGAGTTCAACACATCAGGCGGTCAAAAAAGGCAGGCCTTGGGGTGCCTGGGTGGCTCAGTCGGTTGAGCGTCCAACTTCGGCTCAGGTCACGATCTCGAGGTCGGTGAGTTTGAGCCCCACGTCGGGCTCTGTGCTGACAGCTCAGAGCCTGGAGCCTGCTTCGGATTCTGTGTCTCCCTCTCTCTCTGCCCTTCCCCTGCTCATGCTCTGTCTCTCTCTCAAAAATAAATAAACGTTAAAAAAAAAAAAACTTTTTAAAAAAAGAAAAAAGAAATAATGAAATCTTTAAGCATCGGCTGGTGCCCCAGCCCCTCCTTGAGCTGAGCTGTTGCGTAATATTCTGGTATGTGTGCCCTGTCACCTTTCTGGAATCTGAAAAGCTCGGAACTCCAGGATGCATCCGGCCCCAACAGTGTCTTACAGGGCATCGTCAACCCATATCTGCCGGATGGTGAATATCATGCAGAACGTCAGGCAGAGAGCCAGTGCTTGAGAGCATTGCCTGGAGCTCCCCTTCCCCGCCCCCCCACCCCACCCTGGTGAGTCCCCTGTCCTCACCTGCGGCAGGATGTGCTGGGCGTGATGCACCCAGTTGGCCATGGAGTCCACCAGCTCGAGCACCGGGATGCCCTCAAAGTCGGGGTTCTCCTCATAGGAGTCGCGCCCCGCGCCGCCCTCCTCCTCTTCATCGCCCTCCTCCTCCCCAAACTGGTAGAATCCGAGCGGGCTGATGTGCGTGGCGGCCGAGATGCGGGCGATCTGGGCCCGCAGGTAGTTGGCCTCGTTGCCCGGGAAGGGCGGGTAGCTGACGACTGGCGCATCCAGGAAGCCGGTGAAGAATTTCTTGATCTTGCGGGCCTGCACGATCTGCACGGGCGTGACGTGCGGCAGCCGCGTCCACGGCCCGCCCGGCTCGTTACACACGAAATACAGGTACTTGTTGGTGCCCGAGCGGCTCTCCTCCCTGGGGATGACGGGCGGTGGCTTCCACATGGGCTTGGGGATAATGTCCGTGTCCTTCTCCTCGTCCTCCTCGCCCTCCTCCTCGTCGGGCGCGTCCAAGCCCTCGCCGCCCTCCATCATCTCCTCCGCCTCCTCCTCCCCTTCCTCCTCCTCGCCCTCCCGGAAGGACACCTCGGCCACCAGGTAGCTGCGGCTGAGCCCCAGGATCTTGCCCCAGAAGCGGCAGGTATGGATGGGCTGCTGCTCCACCAGCTGCTTCAGGGCCATGAAGATGCGGAAACTCTCGTCTGAGCTCAGGCCCACGCCAGCCTGTTCCAAGTAGAAGGCCGTCTCCATGACGTTGGGCACCGCCGTCTCAGCCTGCAGAGGGGCGGGTGGAGGGCAGAGGAAAGAAGGCTGAAGCCCTGCTCCCTAGCCTGACTTGTGAAGTCCGGAGAGCCAAACTGCTCTGTAACCCAGTTGCTCATGAGACCGCTGCAGGCCAGTGGGATGTAGGGGCAAGTCCTTGGGGAGGAGGTCCCTTAAGGAAAAGAAAAGGGGGGGGGGTGGGGGGAGAAAGAAAGAAAAAGGAAAATCACCAGGAGAAAATCCTTTGCTCCTTCATCCTTCCCCCTTCTTTCTGCCTGCAATGGGATGTGAGATCTGGAGGCACAGCAGCTATTTTGGGACCATGAGGCAATGCATGGGATGGTGTGTACCCATACCTTAATGATGGTAGAGTTGAAAGGTGGAAACTGCCGGGTCCCTGGTGGCATCACTGAGCCACCTTACCTCCCTTCTTGTTGTATGGGGCAAAGAGGCCACTTTTAGTCATGTTTTCCGTTACTTGCAGCCAAATGCACCCCTAACAGATACCCCAAATCATATAACAAATTAAGGGAAGATGCAGGCCTTGAGCCCAGGAATCAGTGATGCTGGAGGATGGTGGTGATGACTGTTGCCCCCACCGCCTCCTCCTTCACCATCTACTTGGTTCAGGGAGACAGAGGGGGAGGGGCAGAGAGACGGGGAAGTGGGGGCAGAAAGGGAGTGAGAACAAGCAAATTGAGGGCTGAGACTAGAATACAGTGAGGTTTGGACCGAGGCAGCCACTCCCATAGCCACATGGCCACAGGCTGACCCCAATACTTTTCAGTCAGTCCAGAAATCTTTATTAAAGACCCAGTGGGTGCCAGTCCCAGGCTAGGCAGGCATTGAGATATAGCAGAGACCAAAACACATGAGGTCCTTCCTCAGGAGATTGGCATGACCCACCCTTGGCCAACATGACTGGCCCGGGGAAACACATTGCCCAAATCGGGGAGACCACATGCTCTCTTGCCAGAATTTGAAAGCAGAAGGGAGAGAGAGGAGGTATAGAAGGTAGAGTAATGATCCCCCCAAAAGATGTCCATGTCCCAATTCCTGGGCCTGTGACTACCTGACACGGCAAAAGTGACTTACAGGTGTGATTAAATTAAGGATCCTGAGACAGGGAGATCATCCTGGATGGTCTGGGTGGGCCCCAAGTCAACACAAGGGTCTTGCTAAGTGAAAGTGGGGAAGGCAGGAGGGTCAGAGAAGATGTGATGAAAGCAGAAATCAGAGTCAGAGACTGGAAGGTTCCGGAGGAGGGCCCAGGAGGAAGGAAAGTGTGCTGCTTCTGGAAGCTGGAAAAGGCTAGGAAATGGTTTCTCTTCAAGAGTCTCCATCAGTAGGGCAACCCTGCCAACCCTGACCTCAGCCTGGTGAAGCCCAATCTGAAGCGGACTTCTGACCTCCAGAGCTATAAGGTAAAACATTATGTGGTCTTAAGCCACTAAGTTTGTTACAGCAGCCATAAGAGACTAATACGGGTCCACTCTGTGCGTGTGGCGGCAAGTGAAACAGGCAAGTGTGGGAGCCACATGCTGGATGACTGAGACTTTGTGTCCAAACTTCACCTTTTGTAAGGACACTAGGCATAATGGACGAGGGCTTCACCCTATTCCAGAAGGACCTCATTATAACTCATTACATCGGCAATGACCCTCCTTCCAAATAAGGTCACATTCTGAAGGGTCTGGGTGAGGGATACATCACCTTTCATAAGAATACTTCATAAGGGGGCGCCTGGGTGGCTCAGTCAGTTGAGCGTCCGACTTCGGCTCAGGTCATGATCTCACAGTCTGTGGGTTCGAGCCCCGCGTCAGGCTCTGTGCTGACAGCTAGGAGCCTGGCGCCTGCTTCGGATTCTGGCGTTTTGTTTGTTTGTTTGTTTGTTTTTACCTCAGCTCGAGATGTAGCACACCCTAATGCTCAATAGTAGGAGAATCGTTCTTTTGAAAGTGGTTCTGGTGCTTTCTTCCCATCATAAATGCAATGCAAAAGCTGGTTTTCCTGATTGGTGGTGACACCAGCCACTCAGGGGGAGCGGAGTCAAGCTTAATTCCAAGACACCTCGCTGACGGGGAGGAAGACAAAGGGAGGAGGGTAGAGTGGTCCCCGGGTGGCTCGGTGATCTCGGATTCAGATTCAGATTCGGGAGTTCAAGCCCCAGATCAGGCTCTGTGCTGTCAGCGCAGAGCCTGCTTCGGATCCTCTGTCCCCCTCCCTCTCTGCCCCTCCCCTGCTCTCTCTCTCTCTCTCTCTCTGAAAAATAAATAAAACATCTTAAAATTTTTATTTAAAAAAAAAGGGATGAGTGTGTGCCTGGCCCATGAGCCAATGGCCATCACCCTCTTTCTGGGAATCCCCACCCTCCATCCACATGGCAATGGAGTGGCTTCACCAACCATGTTTAAATGATATCACTCCACCCCGCTCACTGTTAATTTCAGCAAGAGTGGGAAACTGCCCCCCAAGGTCAGGTCAGACTCTGCTTCTCTCCCCATCCTCTGCTATCGCCAGTAACGCGTGTCTGGGGGGAGAGAACGTACATGTGGCATCCTCCTGCCGTCTCCAGATTGCTTGCACCTGACCACTGGGTGTGAGGAGAAACTTCTCTCTTGTTTACACCACTTGTCTCCACTTCTGCAACATCGTCTGTTTCCTGCCCTCACATGGTCTATGTTGTCAAATAAGTAAAGTGTCAGCTTTTGGAATGTGATGCAATAATACTGAAGTTAGAAATTATAACTTGGAGAGTAGGCAGGAGCTTTATGAAACAGAGGCGCAGTGAGTTCCGGGGCAGAAAGCCATCTACAAGGGCGGAAGGAGAAGGATAGAGAATCCACAAACAGGTCGAGTCCGTAGAGGTGTAAATAAATCAGAGATGGCATTTCAGAGGATGGGGGGAAAGAATGCATTATTCCACCATGGCTGTTGGGGATCGTGGCTAGCGACTTGGGAGAAATAGAAAAAAGGAAATGAGAGCCCTACCTCCTGTCAGAGAAATACATAAAAAATGAGGAATCACTGATTTCTTTGAGTCTCTTCCTAGAAACATGCACAGGCCACAAACGTCCACAATTTTGCCACGAGTTTGCGGACCTCCCAGAGAGAATTCCAGCTCCAAATTCTAAGTGGGTGGGGCCTTCAGGGACAAGCCTGTCAGGGGGCGGAGTCTCCGGGGGTTGGCATTTCAACGGGGCGGAGCCTCAAGCGCCGTGGTGCTCCAAGGGGGCGGAGCCTCTAGGAGCCAAGCGTTCCAAGGAGGCGGAGCCTTCGGGGCCTTGCGTTAGATGTGGGTAAGACCTGGAGCTGGAAAGGAAGGGTGTATTTCCAAGTGGGTGGGGCCTCCCGAGGAGAAACTGCATCTGAAATTTAAAACCATATTCCCAGGTAAAACTTGGCGCGAGGCTTGGTATTTCCACCTGCGCTTTGCTCACCCAAGGGCTCATTCCTTTGTCAGATTGTCGCTCCCGTGGTCTCTCACCATCCCACCCCACCGTCGCCAGAATCCCAGACTCTCAGAAGCATGGACGTGAGCACAGAGCAATCGCATCCGCAGATGGGGCAAAGGTTCTGTATAGCACGGGCTTGGAGGTCACGGTCCTGCCTTCCTAGTTCTGTCTCTGGTACGTCCTAGCTTCCCGCCCTCCGAGCTGAAGTCTTTCCTCTACAAATAGAAATTAAGTAGCGCTTGCTTTGCAGAGTTGTTTCGGGGGATGAGCCGAAACAAGGCTCTCAAGGCTCTTAGCGGGGGCCTAGGAGGCGTCGGAATCATCATAAATAGAGTCCCCAGCAAGTGTTTCTTGAACGAGTGGAAGAATCCTTCACCTGAATTTTATGCCATTGTCCAAGCCTGGAAACAGAATTGTGGAATTAAATATTCTGCAGCTAGTGAAATGTTACTGGGCCAGGAGTTGAAGAGCTCTTAGCAAGGGGTCGACTTACAAAAGGGGAAACTGAGTCTGGGGATAAGGGGCACTTCAGTGTTGAGAGACTCCAGGAGGCAATGAGTTTCACAGAAAACACCTGCAAATCAGAATTATTTGGGGGAGGGAGGAGTAAAGGACGGCAAGAGGGAGACCAGCCTCCACCTCCACTTAGCCGCCGGAGTCAGTTTTTTGTTTTTTGGTTGTTGTTTTTTGGTTTTTTTTTGTTTTTTTTTTTGTTTGTTTTTTTGTTTTGTTTTGTTTTTTTTTTTTTTTTTTTTGAGAGAGAGAGAGCGAGTGGGGGAGGAGCTGAGGGAGAGGGAGAGAATTTTAAGTAGGCTCCACACCCAGCGCAGAGCCTGATGAGGGGCTCTATCTCACAACTGTGAAATCGTGACCTGAGCCGAAATCAAGAGTCTGCAGCTTAAACCGACTGAGCCACCCAGGGGCCCCTGGAGTCAGTCTTCTAAAAAGCAAAGCCCACTAGCCTTTCCTCTGCTTCAAACCTTTCTGTGGTGCTCCAGCGGCCTCAGGAGAAAGCCCAATCTCCTTGGTCTGGCATTCAAAGCCCTCTGTGACCTGGTCCTCCCGCCCCCCACCCCCCACCCCCGTGGCCCACCTAGCACACTGACCTGAAATTGTTTGCGGTTTCTGGGTCCTACTGTGCATCCCCTCGCCCCCGGACCTTAGCAACGTCTGTGCCTAAGCCTGGTTCACTGACCCTCCTGCCACGCGCCCCTCCCCATCGCCTCTCTCACCACCTCCTCTTCCATTTCCTGTTGGCCCTCGCCTCCGCCGCTCCGCAGGAACAGCGCCTTCTGTCTGTCCGCCATCTCGTAGGTGGGCTGCATCTCTGGGTCGTCCCGCAGGGTGTCCAGCTTGGGGTGGAACCACTCCCATTGCGTGGTGCGGTTCAGCGACTCCAGGATGGACAAAGGGTCCTCGGGCCGCTGGTTCAGGATCTTGGTCAGCAGGTTCACTAGGTGCTCATACCTGCCTCCGGTGGGAGGGAGTGGGAGGTGGGAGACATCACTCGCTCAGCTCAGTGAGCTCAGCGTACCTGGCCCCCGTGCCTGGCGCTGGGGACACAGTGCAGAAAAGGTCCCTGCCCTGGTGGGGCTGACATTCTGATGATGGAGACAAATGAACCGAATGTGCAAAACATACAGTGTGTCAGTGTGTCGGGAGGTGGTAATTTCTATGGAGACAAAGCAGGGAGGGGGGCTGGGAATGCCAGGAATAGGAGATGGCTTGTAAGTTTAAATAGGAAGGCCAGGGAAGGTCACACCAAGGTGACATTTAAGCTGAGATCTGAAAGACGTGAAGAGGCAAACCATACAGATACTGGGGGTGGGGGTGGGGGGTGGAGAAGTATTTCAGTCAGAGGGAACAGCAGGTGCATAGGCCCTGAGACATCTCGTGAGTCTTACATGATCTTGACAACAAAACTCAAGGAAGGGGCGCCTGGGTGGCTCAGTTAAGTGTCTGATTCTCGATTTTGGCTCAGGTCACAATCTCATGGGCTCATCAGATGGAGCCCCACTTAGGGTGCAGAGCCTGCTTGGGATTCTCTCTCTCTCTCTCTCCCTCTCTCTCTCTGTCTCTCCCTCCACTCATGTGCACTGTCTCTCTGTCTCTCTCTCAAAATAAATAAACTTTCAAAAAAAAAAGATTAAAAAAAAAAAAACTGAAGGAAACTAGGAGAAAGGAAAATTCCATGCCAATCTTGCTTAGAAATATAGATGCTGAAACCCTAAGCAAAATATTAGCAAATGACATCCAGCAAAAAGATGCTCTCAACAAATGATGCATCATGATTAAACTGGGCTAATAACAGGAATGCAAGCCTGGGAAGATATTAGAAAAACAGGAAAAAAAATTAACTCATCATGTTAATATGTTCAAAATATATGTAAGATAACCTCAGTAGGTGCAGAGAAGTTGTTTGATAACATTCAACACCCGTTTATGATTTTTAAAAACCCTACCAAACTAGGAACAGAAGGTAATTTTATTTTATTTTTAATTTTTTTCATGTTTATTTATGTTTTGAGAGAGAGAGAGACAGAGAGTGAGCAGGGGAGGGGCAGAAAGAGAGGGAAACACAGAATGTGAAGCAGGCTCCAGGCTCTGAGCTGTCAGCACAGAGCCCGACCCAGGGCTTGAACTCACAAACCATGAGGTCGTGACTTGAGCTGAAGTCAGGTGCTTAACCGACTGAGCCACCCAGATGCCCCTAGAAGGTAATTTTAAAAAAAGTTTATTTATTTACAGAGAGAGAGAGAGAGAGAGAGAGAGCTCACATGTGAGTGAGAGTGAGGGAGGGACAGAGAGAATATTAAGCAGGCTCTGGCTGTCCGCACAAAGCCTGATGAGGGACTTGATCTCACGAACCGTGAAATCATGACCTGAGCGGAAATCAAGAGTCAGACTGACTGAACCACCCAGGCGCCCCAGAAGGTAATTTTTTACAATCGCATAAAGGGGAACCTATGGCACATAATGGTGAAAGATTGAACATTTTTTCCTTATGAGACTGGGGACAAGGATGCCTGCTTTCACGACTACACTGGAGGTCGTGGCTAATGCAATATGACATGAAAAAGAAAAGGCAAAAAGGATCGGAAAGGAAGAAGGAAAACTGCCATGGTTTGCAGGTGGTATGATTGGGGGTGATGTGCAGAGGCCTTGAGTGGAGGGTGTGCCTGGCATGTTGGCTGGAGTGGAAGAAGAGGGAGGGATCAGGGGAGGAGAGGAGGCAGTGACACCGCCTGATAGACAGTGAGACAATACTGTGATAACAGTATTGTATTGGCTTCCTTCTACCTGAGCCGGGGACGATGCTGAACACTTGAGAGCAGTGTTGGATTCTCACCACAATTGTACATCTGAGGAACAATTACAATCCCTACTCTCCAGGTGAGGAAACTGAGGCTCCGAAAAGTTGAGGCCATGAGATCACACAGTGGTAGCACAGTCACGATTTGAAACCAGGTTGGTCTGATTTCAAAGCATGTGTGTCTGTGATGCGCCCGGGTGGCTCAGTTGGCTGAACATCTGACTCTCGATTTCAGCTCAGGTCATGATCCCAGTGTTAGAGGATCGAGCCCCGCATCAGGCTCCAGGCTAGGTGTGGAGCCTGCTTGGAATTCTCCCTCTCAACCCCTCGCCCATGCTGTCATGTTTGAGCGTGCTTTCTCTCTGTCTCTCTCTCCAAGAAAACATGTATGTCTAACTGTCTGCAGGGTGGAAACCCTTTGGCAATTGTCTTGGGTGTGCTGGAGAGCCATCACTGAATTGGGAAGGGTAAGGAGAGGTCATGGCTCTTGAATAAAGGACCTTAAAGATTCCAAGGGTGGGAACTGTTGGGAAAAGCTAGAGGTTAATTCTGGCTAGACTCTAGGATCTGAGGCCAGGAGCTGACTAGAGAAGTTTGGAGAGCGGCAGGGGCTGAATGGCTCTTGTGAGGAGGAAGCACTTACTCCTGAGCCGTGGCAAGCCCTGTGCCTGGGAGAGATGGGGTCAGTTTTGTGCTTTAGCAAGAACTGTTGCTTCTCCAACCTGGCCCTTTCCTGCTCTCCCTCTTTCTCCCTTGGTTCCAGTTGTACCAGCCTCCTTGCTGTTCCTCAAACACAGCAAGCCTTGAAGCCTTTAAATGTGCTTCCTCTGTCACCTGCAAGGTGCTCTCCCTCTTCTCCTTCAGGTCCCTGATCAAATGTCACCTCCTCAGAGGCCTCCCCAGAGGCCTTCCTTGACCTCATGCTATTTCACATGCACTCCCTAACTCCCCTCGCCGTGCCTTATTTTCCACCTTAGCTCCCATCATTACCTATCATTTATTATATTTATTGCCCATTCTCCCACCAAAATGTAAGTTCCATGATGACGTAATGGGGACTGAGAACTGTATTCTAACTACAGCTAAGAGGCTTTGGCAAGTCAGTGGCTAATAGGGCCTCAGGAGCCAAATCACACGTACTCCACCACATCCTAGCTGTTATCACTTTGGATATGGGACCGAATTTTTCTGTCTTGGCTTCGTCCTCTGTAAAACAGGGACAGTAGATGTGCTAATCTCAGCTGTGAGAACTAGATGTTAATGTATGAATGGTGGCAGCCTGGTAAGTAAATGCTAGCTGTTGTTAGCGTTTCCACCCCCTGACTCCTAGCCTGAGTTAGACGCCCCTGGAACAGTCCCTGGTTACCCATGAGGGGTGATCCCTGGTCTGACTGAAGGGACCTGGGAGCCTGAGGCAGAGCCTGGGCCGGGTCCTCTCCCTGCTAGGATCCCCCCCCTCTCCCCCCCACTTAGGAGCCCCTTCTCACAGGCTGAGGTTGCAACTGACGCTGGTCTGCAGCAGGTAGGCCTTGGCGTTCTGCACGGCCAGCTCCAGAGGCTCCGGCTCAGGCACCTCCAGAGTGAAGGGCGTGAAGCCCGGCTCGGAGGGTGAGAACTGGAGGGTGGGCTCATCCCTCAAGTAGGGCCCATGCTGGCTGAATTGCAGGTCATCTCTCTGGTACATGTTGAACTGGCCCAATAAGTCCGGCTGGGTCTCCAGGTAGGCAGACTCCAGTTGCTGGAAGAGGTTGCTTTGGCCCCGCTGTAGTTGCTGCAGCATTAGGCCGGCGTTTTGGGTGGCCTGGATCCCACCTTCTTCCAGATAAAGCTGGGGCTGTAGCTCGGAGGGAAAGCCCATATTCGGGGACGGGTACTCCACCCCACCCAGCTGGGCCTCCTCAGCCTGGAACATCGTCAAGTTCTCCTGCTGGGTCGGGCTGGCCCCTAGCGACCAGCCCTGGAGGTTGGCCTGGCTGGCCAGAATCCCCCGATTGCTCTGCAGGATGGAGGTATCAAGTGGTATCTGCTCCGCCTCCTCGGGGAAGGCGGGCTGGGGCCGAGAGAGTTCCAGACCGCGCCGCTGGGAAACCTGGGAACTCCTCCGACTTGAAGGCGGCTGGGAAGGGGGCTCAGGGTCGGGCGGTGGGTCCCCCATAGTTCAAAAGGGATCGCCGACTTCCAGGAGGAAGGCTTGCAGACAGGCAGGCTAGACCGGTCGCCCGCCTGCCGCCACAGGCCGGCTAGCCTCTGTGCCAGCCGCCCCGGTTTCTAAGGAGGGAGGGGGCGGGCCGTTACCAGGGGAGGGCGCGCGGGGACGCCGGGGCCTAGGAGCCGGTTTCCGCGCAGGCGCAGCCCCACGAGCGAGGGGCTGCCTGTCCTCCAGCCAGCGGCTGGGCGCGTTCACTAGCTACCGCGCAGTCCCACAGCTGACACGCAGGTAGAGACCAGAGACAGCATCCACGCCCCAGACCCGCGATCTTTTTAATTTTAAAGGCAAAGCCCCGCCGGCTAGGCCCCGCCCTGCCCTCCCCGAGTTCTCTGCCCCACTCCCCTTCCCCACCGAGCCCCGTCAGCTGTTCCCCTTGGTCTCGGGTTCCCCGGATTCCTCGGCGGCGGCGGGGCTGGGGGTCTTCACGGTATCGTCTCCGGCAGGGGTGAGGGTCTGGGGGCTGCGCTCCTCCTTTGAGGTCAACCCGCCTGTTGCCTCCTGGTGACAGAAGGGGGAGTGGGTCAAGGACAGTGTGATCCTACCTCCGAGCCTTCCTTCGGGCTGTACCCTCCCCTCCCCACCCCAACCTTGGGCACTTGGCACACACCCTTCACCCCGGGGCCCTGATTGTTTTCTTCCCTTGCTGCTTTGAAGTTGTCATCCCTACCTTCGGTAGGGGCCCCTCGAGACTAGAGTCCAGGAGTGCGGCCTCGGTCAGCCCCGAGTCGTCATCCATGCTGATGAAGATGGCGGGGGTCTCACACTCAGGCCCCTCCTCCCGGAAATCTATGGTTTCCTCGGGCTGGGGAGGGCCTGGCCGGGTGGAGGAAGAGGAGGACGACGAGGAGGACGAGGGGGCTCCCACTCCTCCCGGCTTCAGCTTCTGTTCCTCCTCCAGCTGCCGCTTTAAGGCTTTCTCCTGGGCCAGCCGAAGGCCGATGAGGTCCTGAGGGGGCCGGGGGGCTGGGGCTGGGGCCAGGGCCAGGGGCTCCAGGTCGTCCTGGGGGTCGGGAAGAGCAAAGAGCAGCTCAGGGGAGGGGGGCGGCAGGTCACAGACTGTCAGGGGATGGTGGCAAAGAGCCAGAAGGCACCCTGAGGCAGACAGCAGGGTGGGCACAAGAAGTACGGGGCAACTGTTCCCCCACCTCCCATCCCTTTCAGCAGGAGCCTCTCCCAGACAGGTGTCTGGGGTGAGGAGAACAGGGTGGGCCTTGATGGCTTGGGGAGTGGGGGGCTGTGGGCCCTCACCTCTTCCAGGGGCCCCGCGGGCACTTCCTTGGCCTCTGGCTCCTGCTTGCCACTGGCCTCCAGGATGGTCATGATGGAGTTGGGGATGTGTGCTTGCTAGGGGAAGAGCAGGTTGGGGGCTCTACGGAGTGCTCGGACTCGAGACCCCAAGTGGACACCCCAGATCCCTGATCCCTGACCCTCTGTGGCAGTGCAGGGCTCCCCTCTCCCCACCCCCATCCACTCCTCCAGGACTGAACCCACGGGGCCACCCATCCCACACCCTGGGGTACCTGGTGGGGGGTGAAGGATCGGACGTGGGCCAGCAGGGGCTCCCGGAGCTCTGGGCACTTGTCAAAGACGGCACCCAGCTGCTGGGGTGGCAACTGCAGGATGACCTGGAAGCTCTGGGGCTTGGTGCGTTGACAGCACTTGATGAAGCCCTCCCACACCTTGGGATACTTCCACACCTGGACGGGGCAGGGAGGGAGCGGTCCTGAGGGGGTGTGCAGGTAGCCACCCCCCGAACCAGGAGAGAGACCTGACCAAGACGGGGCCCAAATCCCTACCAGGCAACAGATTGCTCTGGGCTACACGCCCCGCGACCTCTGGCCCTCCAGAAGACCTTGTGACTCTCTTTCTGATCCCAAGCGGCTCATGAGGGCCACTTAGGAAAAGAGGAGAGGGAAACGGGAGTGGCCCTATCAGGCAAGCACCATCTCATTTCACTTCCACAGCAGCCTGGAGGGGCAACACGGGCCCTGCTAGACAGATGAGGCCCAGGGAGGCGGAGGCACAGGGTACCGTGGGTACCGAGGGGGCAGGGCTGAGATTTGAACCCAGGGTCGTCTGAGTCTGCATTTTACCTGTGAGCCAGATGTTGCAAAGTGGCAACCTGTGGGCTGGATCTCGTCTGAGAGCTTATGAGTGGGGTTTGTTACTTACTTCCTCTTGGTATTTCTAAACACCCAGATTTCAAGCTTCTCTTGAAAAACGGGCCCATCTCTCAGCTCTAGTGTGCCTCCTGGCCGGGTGCAGAGCTAGTGGCAAGGGGCACTGTGCCTCTCCTGGGACGCGGGCCCCATGAAGCCTGCCAACTTCTCCCGCCACCCAATGGCCATCCTGGAGCTGAGTGAGCGCCCCCTGTTGGGCTGTCTCGTCTTGGCCCAGGCCAGGGAGGGCAAAGGGGCTGGCGGGCCTCCTGGAGCATGCTCTCCTTCCGGCTCCCTCTGGGGGGCGGCAGGCAAGCTGGCCGGGAAAGCCTGGGGTTCTGCCCCCAATCTGTCTCCAGCGTGTCCTGCTGTGGTGTCCTGCCTGCGGGACTGGGGTGGTCAGGGGCGGGTTACCTGCTTCATGATGAGGCGAGACAGGATGTTCATGACGAACCCCCCCAGGCGGGGGTACATGGTCAGAGACTGGATGACGGTCCTCATGAGCAGCATGGGCAGGGGGCTCTGCTCCATCAGCTGCTGCATCACCACGGCCAGCACCTCCGACGTGTACACGTTCCGCTCCGCAAAGCATAGGTTGGTGGCTGCGAGGAGGCGGAAAGTGGGCCTGTCCTCTTTGCCCACCTGCCCCCTGGGAGGTGGGAGCCCCCCCGCCCCGACAGAGCCCCATTATCTGCCCATGTTGAGTGGAGACCTAGCCTTCACTTCCTGAAGCTCCAGGCGAGAGGGACTTCCTCGCCCAGCAGGTCCCTGAGGGGATGTACTGTGGCCTAGTCCTTGGAAAGCCTGCGGTCTTGGTCCAAGGTTAAAGATATGTCCAGCTCCTGGGAGCCCCACGCTGGGCGGAGCGGGCAGACCTTGGCCCTTTTTCTCCAGGGACAACCCACGGGAAGGCTGAGGCAGGAAAGACAGGTTGCCAAAGCCTGGGGGCCCATTCTGGCTTGCCCTCCCCACCCCCACCAGAGTGGGAAGGCAGCTTTGACTTCCATAAGCCCCCTCATAGGAGAGATGCTCTCCACCAGCAGGCTGGCCTCGGGGCTGCCCACTCCCCATCCTGACCAGGGCATAGGGGTTTGTGCTGGTGCTGGAGGGACGCCAGGCCTGGGGCCACGTGGGAGGCACGGTCCACAGAAGAAGGGAGGAAGGAGCAAGAGGAGGAAGCCTGGGCATTCGAAGAGCTCTCCAGCTCCAGACCCAGTGTGGGGAAGGGCTCAAGGAGGGTGGGCAGTCTGGGCATCCATGAAGGCAGGCAGGCTTTGGGGTCTGTTCCCTCAGGAGTGGGTTGTGGCACCCCAAAATCAGGATTGGCAGTGCTCTGATCCGTTGTGCTAAGGGGGAGACCCCAGGAACTGCCTCCGAACCCCTTCTTCCCCAAACACCACTTGCCATGTGAGTCTGTCAACCAGGAAGTCTTTATTGAGCCAGAAGAGAGGCCCCCAATCCTTGAGAGGCTAATGGAGAACAGGGGTGGGTGCCTATAAGGAATGAGGGGGCTCCTATAAGGAACAGGGGGAGGACGGAGGCATTACAGGAATGCAGGCAGGAAGGAGACTGGATGGGGACAGGGCAGGTATCTGGGCCAGAGGACAGTGTAGAAGCCAGAGTGAACCTACCAGAAACCAAGAAAGCGCCTCCTCCTCCCTTCCAGGCAGTGGCTGGCTCCTGCCTGCTCTGCCTGAAAGGGTCCACAACCAACTCCCTGTCCTCTCCTCCCCCTCTGCTCCAGTCTCCTCCTGGGCCTCCCACCCAGCCCTCTAATCCACCCTCCATAGCAGCCTGAGGGGTTTTTAAAAAGCTTACTCTGAACCCCATGCCTCCCAGAAATCAAGCCCAATCTCCTACTGTGGGCCTATGAGACACTCTGTGGATGGGGCCCAGGCATGGTTTTCTTAATGCTTCCAGTCTGACCTCTCTTGACCGGGCCCCTTCCCCTAAACCACAAGATCTAATCAGCTTCATGTCTGCAGTTCCAGAACCACACCATGCCAGCACATCTCTTGGCCTCTGCAAATAGTCTTGCTTTCTCTGGGATCATCATCTCCCCAGCTACCTCACTCCTACTCCTCCTTCTGTGGTTTCAGTTTTGGTGTCCCCTTGGGGCTCCCCTGTCTCAGCCCTGCTCACTGTGGGTTGTTATCGTCCGGGGATAGACTGAGTCCCTGAGGGAGGACCAAGGCTGTCTCCATCCCAGCACCACCCAGCAAAGGGCTGAGCAGAGGTGCTCAGTGAGTTTTCTTAATTGCTGCACCAGGTCACCAGGGGCAGGTCCAGTTATAGAAAAACTCACCACAGAAAGAGGGTGGTTTAAAAGGGGTGTGAATGCCATGAAAGAATGCTTATCCTGGGGGGCTCAGTTGATTAAGTGACCGACTTCAGCTCAGGTTCATGATCTCACGGCTTGTGAGTTCGAGCCCCACATCGGGCTCTCTGCTGTTCAGCATAGGCCCCGCTTCGGAACCTCTGTCCCCTACCTCTCTCTACCCCTCCCTTGCTCGTGCTCTCCGTCTCTCTCTCTCAAAAATAAGCATTTAAAAAGAGATACATTTAAAAAGGCTAGGCCTTGAGGATCTCTCCAGGGACCTGGCCACTGTTCACTGGAGCAACCTGCAGCCAGGTGTTCCCCCAGGGACTACATCTGGGTCTGTGAATGGAGTTATGGGGGTGGTGGGGTCTGTGAATCCCCTCAAATTGTACGCAAAACTGTGTGAGCGTACCGTCCTTGGGAGTGGGCCCAGAGCTTCCCTGACATCAAAGGGGCGACAGTGTGTAAAAAGGCCACTCCTAGGGGTGCCTGGCTGGCTCAGTCGCAGGAGCATGCGACTCTTCATCTCTGGGTTCTGAGTTTGAGCATCACGCTGGGTGTGGAGATTACTTAAGTAAGTAAATAAATAAACAAACTTAAAAAAAAAATAAATAAGAAGGCCACTTCTGGATGCTCAGCTTCGAGACCCTTTTCGCTAGAGGCCTTAGTGCCTCCTCAGTTGTGGTGTGGGTTTTAAATTTCCGTTAGCTCCTCTCTTGATCTAAAAGATTCTGACCGAACTTGCTGAGGAAGGTAGGAAACAAGTAGTCTTCTAAGAAGCTACTTTAGGCCACACGTGAAACTAAGTGGCGAGGGGAAGACCTCCCCTCCTTGCTCTTAAAGGAGACGGGTCAAAGGTGTCTTCTGAGGACAGCAGGCGACAGTAAGGGCTCCCACCTCCGTGGGAAAGCACGGCTTCTGGACCAGAAACCTCCCTCGGGGAGGAGCGGGGGTAGTGCTGAGGAGGGCTGAGGGACAGAAGGCTTCTAGGGAGGCGGCCCGAGACCCAGGGTGCACACGCACAGGTGGAACTGGCAGAGCCGGATTCCAGCTCGGGTCTACTGGACGTCAGCTCCTGTTACGTTCTATTACACCACTTAGCTGTGTGTGGCCCTGAGCAAGTTACTCAGTCTCTCCGGAACCTCCATTTCCTTGTCTATAACACGGACGTCGGCATACTCACCAGGTTAAGGGGCGGTGCACAGGGGCAGGCAGGCCCGTAGGGCACAGAGGACGCCCGGGCTCAGTGTAAGTGCTCACTAAACGGTGACAGCAGCCATTATTAAACTGCTGATTGTGGTGAGCCGGCCAGCTTGTCCCCAAGCCCCTGCCCTGGAGGCACATTCTCCTGCCTCAACCGGAGCCCAGGAGCCCAGACCGGACTCTGCACCTACTCCTCGTCCAACAAGTGCCCCGGTGCGCTCCATCTGCTCTGCTGGCCACACCTCTGCCCCTGCTCGGCCGAGGGCTCAGCTTCCTTCATTCCTCAGGCCAGGCCTGGGGAGGGAGGGGCTCCCCACCTTTCTTGAGGGCTACTCTGTGCCAGCGCATAGTAGATAAGCCAGTTCCTTGGATGGAGGGAGGGAGGGAGGAGGGAGAGGAGGAGGGAGGAAAAGGGAGGAGGGCGGGTATCCAGAGCTGAGATGGGGTTGCAGGTGGCACAATCTCCAACTTGGCAGATTCCAGTGGGGACATGTGGGTGACTGAGGTTCTTCCCTGGGTCCACAGCAGCCAGGCCACTTGGGGGGGGATGGGGGGAGCGCCTCACCTTTGATGATGGACTTCATGTCACACTTCACCGAGTCAATGTTGTGCAACGCAATAAGCAGCTCTCCAGGGTTCAGCGGGGACAAGGCCGAGTTCCCTTCACCTGCAGTGGGCGGGGGCGGGAAGGGGAAGGAGACAGTGCGGAAGCCTAAGTGAAGAGCTGTGTCTGTGCTCCCCAGATCAGGGTAGTGGCGAATGAGGATGAGGCGCCCTCTTCTTCGATGGGACTGGGAGGACAGAGGGCTGGAGCAGGGGAAGAAAGACGGACTAAATGCCACCCCTTCTGGGAAGCCCTCCTTCACAGCCGGAGGCCTTTATCTTGCTCTCCTCCCCTTGACGGGTTCCTTCCCTCCTTAAGACAACATCTGATGTGGTCCAGCAGTTTCCCTCCCTCCTCCCTGGGCTGTGCACGCAGCAGGGCAGGACCCCAGCACAGCACAGATGTGGGCATTCACTGGACAGGCCGAGCCGGGCCGGGCCGGGCAGTGGGCTTGCTAACAGAGCTCCGAGACGGCGCTGTGGGGAGGCGCCAGGGCAGACGGCACTCTGCCGGTGCTGTGCTGAGGGTCCCAGGCGCTCTTGTGTGTGGGTTTTAAATCTCCGTGTTATGTGTGCACCAGACAGCCTCCACGCCGGCCACGGGGGTGAGGGGAGAGGAGGTCATCCTTCAACACCGGGTAGCTTCTCTATCTTGGGGTTCTACTTCATTGCTTTCTGACCACGTCCACGACGTCACCTACCGTGCTGGGTGCCCAGCAGGCGGTTGAAGACCTCTTTCACCACAATGGGGTTGAGTTTGATGAGCTTTGGCAGGGCCTGGATCACTTCTTTCTGCAGGCGGAGGGCAGGGGAGGCAGGTCAGACTGTACCCCCATCCCAAATGCTCACTCTGGGGAAGTGAGGAGATGCTCTGGCCTCATCATGCCCCGACGCTTCCCTCCTCTTGCTCCCTCTCTCGCCTGGAGCTGAGCTTTGTCTCCAAGTCACTGGGCCTGACTCGGCCCCAGTTCATCGCTCCCCATCTGAGCCCTCCTTGTGTCACATGCCCTGAGGCCCCCCGCAAGCGGACAGTGTGGTCATCATCTCTTTACACACGAGACGACTGAGGCTTGCTAGGGCCTCACAGCCTGCCAGGAGTAAGACCCAAGCAGGGGAAGCACATACGTGCTGTGTCTGCAGTTTCATTTAGGCCCGGAGACAGTCTGTGTGTGTGTGTGTGTGTGTGTGTGTGTCACTGCGATCCTCACTTGACAGAAGGAGACCAAAGTGCAGAGAAGGGGGTGGCTTGCTAAAGGTCACAGAGGATGAAGCAGAGACTGACCCCTAGTCTGATGAGCCCTGGGATGGGCCCACAAGCATCTGACTGGTGGTGCCTGCCTCCCCACCATCCCTGCCCTGCCATGTCTTCATCTGTGGGGGCATCCGGGGACACCCTGCTCCGTACCTTCTCCAGTCCATTGAGCACAGGGATGAGGAAGCGGACATCTGGCAATCGCTTGTGGTAGAGATCCCGGACCCGCTTCACCAGCTCCGGGGAGGGCGGGACTGTGGGCAAAAGCAGCAGGAGCACAGACGGGGTGGGGGTGAGCACCGAGGGGAAGGTGAAATGACGGCGGCTGTGTGCGAGGGGAGGGGAGGGCCAACTACACATCAGAGCGGGAACCTTTGGCCCTCGGTTTTTCAAATGCATTTGGCAATATACCCCGCAGCTCTGATCCTCAGGTCTTGGGAAGGGGAAGTAGGGAGGGTCTAGGGCACGGAGGAAAAGGATGAAAGGTGGGGGTCCTGGGGGCACCTTTGTCCGTGAGGCTGTGCAGACATCGTGTGACCAGTGTCTCTGCCCCCTTGGGACAGTTTTCTACCAGCAGGAGCAGCTCTGGTGAGTTCATGCCCATTCCTCGGATCTACAGGGAGAGAGAGGGAGAGCAGGCTGGGGAAGGAGCTGGGTGATGTGGGGAGGGTGAGGGGGCCCAGGAGAGCTCAGGGCAGACCCAGGCGTCAGAGGCAGGGTGGCTGGGGGGATGACAGGACTCTGGGGCAAGAACTGGGGACAGAGAGATCTGAAAAGTTCTCATCACCAGAGAAAAAACTATATGAGCTGATGTTAACTGAACTGTGGTAATCATCACTTTGCAACACACAAAAACACACCAAAGCACCATTTTACACCTCAGGCTAACACAATGCTCTGCGTCAATTCTACCTCAGTGAACCTGGGGGGGAAAAGAAGCCTTGAAGAACTGGGGGGAAGGTGGGGAAGGTGGGGAGGGGGCAGGGCGGCAGCATCCGGGCTGCGTCTACCCCCATCTCACAGGGCACAGACTTGCCGCAGCCCCCACGCCTTCGCCAGTGCCGGCTGCCTAGTCAGCAGGCCCGGCCCTTTCTCCCTGTCGCCTCTGACCTAACCCGCCCTCTAATGCCCAACCCGCCCTCTGATTCCTTGGTGAAGACTTTGCAGGCTTTTAAAGGCATCGGTGACTGCCAGTGCCCGGGCGCGGCAGCTGGCTCAGATCGGGGCTCCGTCTGCAGCCCGCCCCACTCCAGAAGCAACGAATGCAGAGAACGCGGGGCCCGGCTTCAAGGGCTCACGCCTTCCTCTGCCAATAAATGTTCATAGTCATCCGGGAACCAGCAGTCTTTGCCCTCCAGGAGCTCACAGTCTGGTGGGCTCACCGTGAAAACAGGGAGAAGGATCTGCTTCTTCCGAGCAAACCACTATTATCCCCATGCTACAGGTGAGGACACCGCTGAATCTGAGCGGCAGCTATTTGGGAATTAGCATTACTGTACTCCCTCCTTTTGTTTATGTTAGAAATTTTCCATAATAATAAAAAAAAACGATCAGGGACAGACATATACAAAAAAGTGGTTTCAAATCCAGCGGCAAATTGGAAGGACAGATGCTCTGAATTGCTTCTTGGGTGGGTGGCTGAGTGGCTTGGAAGAGAGGAGCAGGAGGGACTGTGTAACGACAACTAAAGACTGCCGTAGGCAAGGCAGGGGAAGGCCAGTTCATAAATGATAACAGTGCCACAGATGTCTGCGTGCATGAGGTCACGGAATCCCTGCAGCAGCAAACCTGGGGGACTGAATTATCCTCGCTAATTTTACCGAAGAGGTGTCAGCCTGTTCAGGGGGAAAGTGAGAGGCAGAATGTGAATCCAGGTCTGTCAAACTCCAGGCCGGTAACTGCGGGGCTACCCTGTTGTCCTTTCACTGGCAGCTGGCGCACGTGGGCCACCCCTAAGCTACAGGGCCACTCGGCCCGGAGTGGCGACCACTAGTGCCCAGCACACGCCGAGGTGGAGATACCAAGGGAAGGGCTGGGCGTGGGGCTGGGCCCTGCCCATGAGTGGGCAGAGCCTGGTGAGCTCAGGGGCCTCACCGGCTGCTCGATGACCCTCAGCACCGTCCGCTTGATGTCAGCGATGGCCTCAGTGTACACGGCGGCCAGTTCGTGGATCAGCTTGTGGTTCTGAGGCAGGAGAGCCAGGTAGAGGTATAGACACTGCTTTACTGTCTCCTCGGTCCAGGGCGCTGCCACCTCTGATAGGGCAGGGGGGCGGGGATCAGGGACCATTCTCCTCCCAACCACCTCCCGCCCTCAGTGTCTGTCCCTTCTTGGCGGGGGGAGGGGGCGGCAGGCACAGAAGGGAGGTGGGCCTGGGAAGCAAACTGTTCTAGGGCAGGAAGTCAATCATCAGGGAAATGGGGTGGGACCAGGACTGCTCCCCTTTGAGAAACCTCTGCACCGGAAGTCCCACCTCGGCTCTGACCATCAACCCACGGCTCTGACCATCAACCCACCGGGGAGCCAGAGGGATCTTTCCAAAGTGAAGTTCCGACCCTGTCCTCCTGCTCAGCGCTCCCAGGACAAGTCCCCAGCGCCTCACCTTGCTCTACCCGCAGGATGCTGTTTGGGGCAGCCCCTGCCCCTGGGCTCTGGCCATATCCTACTTCTGACAGTCCCTCAGAGCCCCAAGTCACTTTGCACACATCACTCCTTTGCGTCTAACTCTGCTGTCCAACTCCTCTCTCTATCTCATGCTCTGGGCCTCAAGCAACAGTGTCTCTGCTAGTAAGTCCTCAGGGCACCTGGGCTGTGCCAGGGCCCCTATTCTCCCAGAAGGTCCTGTGCTTCCTGTCACAACCTGAACCTTCTACTTTTTAAATTTAAGTATGGGCACCTGGGTGGCTCAGTCGGTTAAGCATCTGACTCTTGGTTTCAGCTCAGATCATGATGTCATGGTTCATGAGACTGAGCCCCACATCGGGCTCTGCACTGTCTGTGGGACTCTTGGGACTCTCTCTCCCCCTCTCTCTGCCCACCCCCCCCCCCCCACTTATGCTTGTGCTTTCAAAATAAACAAACTTAATTTTTTTTTTTTTTTTAATTTTAAGTAAGCTCTATGCTCTTCATGGGGCTTAAACTCACAACTCCTAGATCAAGAGTCTCATGCTCCACTGACTGATCCACCCAGGCACCCCTGAACCTTCCAGTTTAATGGTCCAAGGGCCTGGGTCTCCCCATCTGTAATTCTGGGGGACCCAGGGCTTTGCTGAAGGAACAGGCCTGTGATGGCCTGTCTGGCCCTTCCCAGAGCACCATCACAGGCTAGCTCTCCTTGTCCTCTGACTCTCAGCCCAACCACTCCCTGCTCCAGGATGCTCTCCCTGACCCCTGGCTGGGGTCAGACGCCCCTCTTCCCGCAGCCCCTAGGCCTGCTCGTTCTGGCTCTTATTGCCTGGCTCTCTTCCCTAGCAGGCTGAACAGCGCTCAGTTTCCATCCGGTTCTATTCCCAGGGCCCAGCCTGGAGCCTGGGGTTCGGCAGGTTCTCAACACGCATCTGATGAGCTGCAGCAAACCTGTGTCCTTGTCAGCTCCAAACAGCACAGATGGCGGGTTGGGGTGGACCAGGAGTTGCAGGTAGTTGAGGGCAAATTTCTCCACATACTCTCGCAGCTGCTCCTTTTCGTACATGCGCTTGATGAACAGCAGGGCCTGGGAACGCACCTGAGACAGTGGGGGCAAGACGGTGGAGGGGGGAGACCGCTGTACTGAGCCCGGAAGTACCGGTGGGAAACAAGTCCAAGACCGAGAAAGGCCTCGACTCCCTGAGTCACCTGTGCCCCAGGCTGCTCACCGGCTTGGGAGAGAGGTTTCCTGGCCCGGTCAGGGCCCTGTATCACCTCTCCATCTCCCTGCCCGCCCCCTCTTTTACCATTTCTTGCCTTGCTTGCTACATTCCAACCAGAATGAGCTTTCCTTAGTTCCTCAAAAGTGACAGCATTCTCCCCGGCTTTGAGACTTGGCACTAAAGGTCCCTGCTGCCCAGAATGCCCTGAGGACAGGGACTATTCTTGGGCCCTGCTCTGTGCCCAGCAGTACTGAAAGGCCAAGCCAGAGTCTCCAGTGAGGGTCTGCTGAATGAATGGACACACGACACCAGGAAAGGAATTGGAAAACACTAGATAGGGCAGGGATGAGTCAAGAGCCCTCTCAATCACATGCATGCACGCACCTTGTCTCCTCTGTTCAGTTACACCCATCTACTTAGATTCCAGGTCTTGGCTTACCCGCTGCCTCCCCCAGAAGCCTTAGCCCCTGCCCCTGCCTGTCCCCCATCAGGTAGGCCAGGCCCCGCCCCAGGGCTCCCACAGCTGCATTTGCTGCTCTAATGCCACTCGACTCCAAGAGCTCTCCGTGTCCTCCCTGCGTGCTGACAGGCCACACGGCTCCTCTCCTGTCAGCTCCCCAACCAGGTCCCAGCACAGCAGCAGGCCTTAAAAGGGGCTCCCCAACACACGTGGCGTGAGGAGGGAGAATGGACCCCTCCTGGGAGGGTGTGTATATACGTGTATAGATCTACGCGGTTTCGTGCCACCAAAAATCAAAAACTAAGCGCCACTGACACACTACTGCAGGAAGGGCAACAGGCCCAGACAGGACTTCCAGGGGGAAGGTGGAAGAGGCTGGGCAAGTTCCTCAGGACACGGGAAAGGCTGAGTGTAGCCCAGCTCAGGGTGGCGGGGATCACCTTGTCCTTCTCGTGGGAGCTGAGGTCTAGCAGAACATGCAGGTACTGGAACTGGCGGGACGGGCGCTTGAAGATCAGGTCTCGAAGAGTAGACATGCCCAGGTAAGTGCGACTCTGTGGCAGGAAGGAGGGAAACCGGCAAGGGGGATTTCTCCCTTGCCTCCCTCCAGATCTAATACTGGGCAAGAAAGGACCTGCCCCCTCACAGCATCCCCTGACACTAGGTCTAGGCCATGTGCCTCCTCTCTTCAGGTCCCCGTCCCTCCGCAGGGTCCCTGCATGCATCTATCTAGGTGCTAGGGGCTGAGGGAGATCTGCCGCCTGTCCTCACCTCATCCTCACAGTACTTGCGAATCACCTCCAGGGCGCTCTCAGTGATCAGCGGTGCCTCTAGCACAACCTTGGTGAAGATCCTGCCAGAGAGGAAGGGAGGGGGAGTGGCTGCAGACAAGCTTCCTAGTCCTGCTGGAGCTGAGCCGGCAGGGCTGCTCCTCACATACAGCTCGTTCAACCCCCTGGTTACAGAGTTTTGGAGGTAAACGGAGCAGGATTCAAAAGCTGCCGGCCGGGCGACTTACCTCTCTGAAACTCAGCTTCTCCCCTCTGTCAAACAAGGATTTCTAACGTTACTCATTTGCTACAGTAATGGAAGGGAATGATGGGGAGTGGGGAGGGGTACTGCCTTTCAGACGTGGTGGCCAAAAGTGGCTGCTTTGAAGTGACCCTGATTTGACACTGGGGGTGGGGGTGGGGAGAAAGAGCCAGCCATGCCAAGACTTGGGGGATAGCATTCCAGGTACAGAAGCAGAAACTGCTAAGCCCTGCACTCGGCATGTTCAAAGATCAGAAACAGAAGGCCAGTGTAGCTAAGGTTTGGGGGCCGTGAGGAAGAGGGCAGAAAAAGAAGGTAAAGAGGTTGGTAGGAACGGGATTACGCAGGTCTCATAGGGCATAGAAAAAAGGCTGCATTTTACCCCAAGAACAACGGAGAATCATGGAGGGTTTTAGTGGGTAAATAACAAGATAGTATTTACATTATAAAATGTCACCCAGGCCGCCGTGTGGAGAATGGATAGATAAGCAGGAGGTCGAGGACAAGGAGGAAGCTACAGAAGCAATTCAGGCGAGAGACGGGGCTGGAGAGGTCAACCTGCGATACAAGCCCACGAGGCAGGCGCTGTTATTTATGAAAATGGAGGCCCAGAGGGGGAGTGACACCGATCACTTAGAGGGCAAGCAGCAGAGCCGGGAACAAGCCCGGGGAGTGTGCCCCAGAGCCCACACTGCATCTGCCTCGTATACGCCTCCAGAAGGTAAGGAGACAAGGGAGTCTCGGGATGGATACACGGACTTGGGTGGTAAAGAGGGAGGTGATCAGAAACCAGAAAAGGCAGGACACAGGAGAGCGCAGGGCTGTCTCCCTCACCCATCCTTCTGGTCTGGCTTCTCCTGCAGGCCGGAGAGCAGGCGGATAAGGCAGTCCTCGTACTTGTCCAGGGTGCCCGAGGCACCAGCTGCCAGGTAGGCATTGTACTCCTGGTAGAGCCAAGCGAAGGCCAAGTCCAGGCGGGCCCGCACATCCTCCAGGATGAAGGACAAGACCTCGGCCTTCAGGCCCGAGTCAAACTGTGTCACCAGACTGGCCAGGATCTTTATGCGCACCTGACAGGAGAGCGGGTGTATGTGTTGGCGTGCGGGTGGGCGATCCCAGATACCTTGTGATCGTGTCTTGTGACTCTTCCTGCTCAGGGATGCCCGGTGCAGACCCAGTGTTAAGTGAGGAAGGCCAGCTGAAGAACCTCATACCCCCATAGGTCTCATTTGTGTGGGAGGAAAAACAAGGCAGGGGTGGGGGTGGGCGTGGGGGGGATCAATCATCATAGAATAAAACTGAGTTTGTAAAAGTAGTATCTACATACTTAAGGAAACAGAAAGAGATCCTAAAGGCTTCCCTTAATTTGTACATGGTCACCTCTGAGGACGGGAGACTGGAGGCAGGTCGGGGAGCCAGGGAAGACTGACATGGTACCTCTATGGCCCGGAAATTTTTTGTTTTTAACAGAGAAAGTATTCTTACATACTTCTTGGTTATTTAAAATTAAACTTAAAGAAATGGGAAAAAAGTCGCCTGGCTGAGGTTACAACGCCAGCAAGTGGCAGAATCAGCACTTAGACCAGGTCTGTCTGAACCTGAGAGGAATTAACACTATTAACCACCAGGAAGAAAGCACACGGCGGCAGCCCTCACTTGCAGGGCTCTCCGCGCAGCCACCCTGTGCTGGGCGAGAGCCGTGCGCGTCCGTGCGTTTCTTCCTCATCACTGGTGCGGCTGCTGCCGCCACCTCCACCTTAAGGAGGGGGACAGAAGTGAGGCACGGAGTGCTGGCGGGCAGCACAGGTAGGACCCGGAGCCAGGGAGGTTTGGGTCTAAGGCTGTGTCTTTCTCGGGATATGAGGCGAGCTGGTGGGGGGAGGGCCGGGAAGAATGGGCTGGGGGGACCGGGGCACACCTGGGCCGCCCCGCTGCAGGCCACGGCCTTCTCTGCCCGGAGGATCCGCTTCACGGCGCCCAGCTTCATAGCCTCAACCTGGGCGTCGGTCAGGGGCTTGAGCACATCGCTCAGACGGAAGATTTTCTTGCGCCCACCAGCGCCCGCCAGCCTACATGGGGAGCAGGGACACGGACACGGTGACTCAAACAGCCTTTCTGGAGCAGAGGCCCACCAGGGGCCATACGGAGACCACCCTCCCCGTCCCAGCTCCCACCGCGCCGCCCCTCTAACTCTCCCGTGACTCAGCCACGGCAGGGCACAGGGGAAGGAGAAAGGAGGAGGGTGCCATTTTGTCTTTGTAAAGCATGTAAAGGGAATGCTTATAGGAGGAGGCAAGGTGGGAGTGCAGATCTGAACGAGGCAAGGGGACAGGACGCACAAATACCTGGAGGATGAGCTTTCTAGGTAGAGAGAACAGAAAGCGCCAAGGCTGGAAGCTTCCAGTGGGGACCTACCTGCCTGGCTGTTCAAGAGGCAGGTGTGACTGCAGGAGGGAGTGAGGGGAAGGGAGGGCTGGGAGGGAGGACCAGGAAGCAAATCATGGTTGGGGATGGGCAGGGACTGGTTGGATTTTGTGGTCTGTAAGGGGGATAACAATGAGGAGGAGAACAACCACCAGCAGCACTTACTACCTGTTAGGAATCAGGCTAAATACTTTTTATCAAATTCACTTCCAACCTCAAGAGTCACCTCATTTAATGATCAAACTATCACTGTGAACCCACCTAATTCTCCCTTGATCCTCAGAGAGAGATACTACCATCCCAACTTTAGACCTAAGTAAGGGGGCATTTTTACGCAAAAGAAAATGACAGGTAAGGCTTGGTGGCCATGGCATTGACTCTGGGATCAGACAGATCCTCCTCCAGCCCCACCACTTTATCTGTCGCTGTCTCTAACACGTGCACACACACAGGTGCACGCGCGCACCAAGAACCAGGCCCTCAGTCCTGCACCTGCACCTACCAGGGAACTCACCGGGGCTGTGTGACAGGGATGATGGGCTCTGGCCTCCTCTTGGCCTGGGGCGCCTCCTCCTCCAGAGTAGACATGGAGCTCAGGGAGCCCACCACTGAGATGGCCTGGCCCTGGGCCGACAGGCGTCGCTTAATCAGGACACTCTCTGGCTTCACCACCTTCTCCTCCTTGGGCTCCTCCTTGCACTGTTTGGTCTGCTCCACACCTGAGAGGGAGGTAAGCAAACGGGCTCCAGGACTGTCACACCCACCTGCTCCCATCCAAGGACCTCCCGTGTGCTGGGCTCTGTTTGAAGCCTTGTATACACGAAAGTCGTGTAAATCTGCAAAACACCATTCTGGAACAGGCATGCTTTTCATCCCCGTTTGGCAATACAACCAAGGCTCAAAGTAGAAATGCCATTTACTGCTGGTGAGAGTATCAAATGGCACAGCCCCTGTGGAACACTGATGGGCACCGTCTAGTAACACCGAACATACCCTAACCTATGACCCAACAATTCCACCCCTTAGTGTATATACTCAAGGAAAATGAGGGCGTGTGTATACCAAAACACTTACACACACCAACTACACTCAAGCACACAAAAAAGACCCAACCACCCCCGCAAACCCAACCGACCAGCCAAAAACACTCGCACACATTTGTACAGCTTCACTCGCAGTGGTCAAAAACTGGACACAAGCCACAGGCCCATAAACAAATGATGGCCTAGTCACAGAAGGAAATACTATTGAGCAATACAAATAAACCACTGGGTCACATGAAAACACGGGCACATCTCAAAAACTTATGTCGAGCGGGAGCCAGACTCTCTATGATCCCATTTTATATGAAATTCAGGACTAGGAAAAATTAATCTATGGAGATAGGAATCAGAAGAGCGGTCATCTGGGGCACCCGGGTGACACAGCCGGTCGAGCGTCCGACTCTTGATCTTGGCTCAGGTCATGATCTCATGAGTCGGGAGTTCGAGCCCCACATCAGGCTCTGCACTGACAGCGCGGAGCCTGCTTGGGATTCTGTCTCTCCCTCTCTCTCTGCCCCTCCCCTGCTTGTGCTCTCAAATAAATAAACTTAAAAAAAAAAAAAAAAATGGTGATCATCTCAGGAAGTGGGATGCCGTGAGTGCGACAGGTAGGAGCAAGAAGGAATGTTCTGGAGCGGTGGAAATGGTCTATATCTCTATCTGGATGGTGACTACGTTGCTGTGCTCTCTTTACGAAAATTCACTAAGATGTACAGTTCAGAGTTGTGTGTCTCTACGTAACTTATAGCTCAAAAGTACTGTAAATGGAAAACACCTGAATCTCAGAGAGGTTAAGTAACTTGACCAAAGTTATACAGCTATTAAGTGGCTGAGGCAGTCTGGTTCAACACAGACCTCACACCAAGGTCTGTTGGATTCAAAGCCCAGGGACTGAAAATATCAAGCACTCAAGGTATCTAGGGGACTTGTAATTATTTACCCCTAACATCTCCCGTGTGTGTCATTTGTACCACCAGGAAGAGGTGCTCCTCCAGTAAGCAGAAGCCAGCGGCCACGGGGCCAAGCCCTGTCCAGGTCAGCTCCACGTGACACTCACCTGGCCCCAGTCCCGCAGCCGTCATCTGTGTGGCCATGAGCCGAGCCAGGTGCTTGATCTGGGCTTCGGTGCCTGCTGACTCCACGGGGGTATAGATGGCTTGGAAGGAGGCGGGCATGGCCTCGGGCAGGTACACCATGCTGATGAGGACCTGCAGGATGCCCAGGGAGAGGAGTCCTTCCTTACTCACTGACTCGACAAACACCTGTTCCAGGCCCAGGCCCAGGCTGGGCAGAGGACGGTGACTAAGACAGTCCCGGGCCGGGTCTCACGGGGCTCAGACTCCTGGGCAAGTCAGACAGAAAATGAGCAATGCTGCAGCATGGTACCCGAGAGGGGCAAGTAGAGGGTGCCAGGGGCAGCTTTGGCTCCCCGGGGAAGTGGCACCTAGACTGAGATCTGAGAGGAGGGCAAGCTTCAGACTGGTATACTGTGACATCTCACAGTGGGAGGGGGTGCGTATTCCGGGTATAGGAACAGCATGGGGGCGCTAAGGAGCAGCAGAATCCTGCCAAGAGCCCGGAAGTTCTGTGAAGAGTGTCCTGTGAACCAGAAATGGACTTTACAAAAATCCACTGGGGAGCCTGGGTGGCTCAGATGATTAAACATCCCACTCTAGATTTCAGCTCAGGTCATGATCTCATGGTGTGTGAGTTCCAGCCCCACATCAGGCTCTCCGCTGACAGCACAGAACCTGCTTGGGATTCTCCATCTCCCTCTCTCTCTGCCCATCACCCATGTACGCATGATCTCTCCCTCTCTCTCTCTCAAAAACAAACAAATGTGAAAAAATGGCTTAAAAAGAAATCCATATCCTAAGGAGAGCTTGTCTATTTTGGTCAGGAGCTGGTGACAGAAAGTAATTTGAAAATCCCTACATGCTTAGAGGTTTAAATATATACCTGAAATAATCAAATAATTAGAACAGAGAGATACTAAAACACCTACAAATCAAAATGTGTGGGATGCAGCTAAAATGGTACTTGGAAAATCAAATCCTTAAATGCTTATGGTGGGGGCGGGGGCGGGGAGGGCTGGCCGGGGGTAAGACAGTTGAAAACTTATAAGCCAAGCATTTAACTTAAAACTCTGGGGGATAAGATATTCAAGGAAAGAAATAAAGACAACAGAAATAAAACAGAAAAGGTTACACAAGAGTATAAACAAAACTTCAGAGCCAGTGCTTTGAAAGGCAAACCTATGGCAAGATTGAATGATACCAAAAAGAGTAAGACATTATTAGAAACCAAAACGCTGCACATTACTAACAAACGGCAGTTATTACAAAAGTAAAAGAATCTTATGAAGAGCTTTCAGCCAATAATTTCAAAAGGACAAATTTCCCAGGATGTGAAGAGGACAGATGAGGTACACCGACTGAACGGAAGCATAATCAGGCAGGGCCTGAGGCAAGCTGCATTCAAATTTTATCTGGAAGGAAATGGAGAGCCACGGCAGGGGTTGGAGCAGGGGAGCCAGGGGAACGGCAGGCCCGGTACTTCGGGAAGATGTCTCTGGCTGCCACAGGGAGAGTGGGAGCCAGAGCCAGGGAGCAGGCGGGTGGTGCCTGGGCCATGCAGGGGCCCGTGGCGGGGGTTGGGGGATGGAGAGAACAAGGGGAAGGACTGGAGGAAAGGCAAAGAGCTTAACTCCCAGGTTTGTGGGTTGGGAACTGGGAGGCTAGTGTGCCAAGAACACAGAGAGGGCTGTGGGCCTGGAGAAGAACACAGGGAGAAATTCTGCAAGTTCACTTCTGACATAATGAGTCTGCGGGGCCTGCGGAACATCTGAGGGGAGAACGATGCATGACGTAGACACGTCTCCAGGCCTGGAGCTCACCAAAGAGATCTGAGCGCGAGAGAAAACTCCTTCTTGCTACCCTGGTGACAAAAATCCCATTCCATGCACCCAACAAGTAAGCCCCCTGGAGCCTCTAGGCAGAGAGCAGGGAAGGACTGCAGGGGAAGAAGCGCACCCGATGGACAGGTCTCAGTGCCGCTAAGCCTGAGGACTGAGGTGAGACACACACCCCGCCCCCAGCAACTCAAACCAGCGGTTCTTTCAGTGCACAGCAGGGTATCTTCGAGAATCTAAGGAAAACACTGGCCATCCCGCCCCACCAATGCCAATCCCACGCCACCTAGCAAACAGGTCATGGTGTTCACTCCGCAGTTAACACAACCTCCGTTCAAAGGAGAGGAGAGAGCGAGAGGGGATGAGTTTGGATGGGGACTCGGACTACCCAAAGAGGGACTGCTGGGAGTGGTGACAAGGGACCTCCTAAAGGAGTAAAGACAAGAGGAAAGGTCCATCCAAGGTTGGGAGGGCCCACGGGATCACACCCTCCCAACGGAGAACAGAGGTGTTCTGGGACTCATGCCATCTGGGAGAGGGGGCAGTGTGGAGCGGAAGGGTTGGGAAAGACTAGAAGGCCTTCTTCCCTGCCCCGTGGGAAATGGCTCCCGTCCATCCTCACCAGATTGGCCACGTTGTCAGGTGTCAGCAAAGGCTGCAGGAACTCGGCGGTGATGTCTGTATCTGACTGGCCTGAGATCTGGGCTGAGGCCTTGGAGGTTCCCGATGGGCCCGGCTCCAAGTCCTTGTCCTCATCATCTTCCCCCAGGTTGGGCTCTGGGAGAGGGAAGGAGAGGAGGTGATGGTGCTAGAGTGAGCACCGGGCCCTCCCTCCTCCCAGGGGGCCCTGCCTCCAGACAGCCTCGGCAAGTAGGAGCCGTGTGGTGAACACAGACCTCAAAGCACCACAGGACCCTGCAGAATGACCCGCCTCTCTTTAGGCCTCATTCTCCTCATCTGGGAAAAGGGGAATAAGCCACACCAGCCCGGCCGATCACACCAAACTCCAAGAAGATGAAAAGGTTAACTAATAATTTCACCGAGCTTGTTTAGAAAAACCTCTATCTTTGGGGATGCCCGGCTGGCTCAGTTAGTGGGGCGTCCGACTTCGGCTCAGGTCATGATCTCAAAGTCTGTGAGTTCGAGCCCCACGTCAGGCTCTGTGCTGACTGACAGCTCAGAGCCTGGAGCCTGCTTCGGATTCTGTGTCTGTCTCTCTCTGCCCCTCCCCTGCTCGTGCTTTCTCTCTCTCCCAAAAATAAACAAACGTTAAAAAAAAAAAAACAAAACATGAGAAACAAAAAACATAAAAATCCTCTGTCTTTGGAATATTGCTCAACCTCACCAAGAATCAGGAAAATGTAAAAGCCACCTAATGAGATAGCCTTTTTGCCTATATGACTGACGAAATAAATAAATAAATAAATAAATAAATAAATAAATAAATAAATAAATAAATAAATTTTAAAAAAAGGCTGGTAGTGACCGTTGTTAGGAGGGGTGTGGACTGTGGAAAGGTAAACTGGTAAGGCCTCTCGGAAGGGCAATTTGAAGGCCAAAATTTGCCATGCACACACCTTTCCGACCCAGCAAACCTACTTCTAAGTATTGACCCTAAGCACATAGGTCACGGGCAGACTGAAGGTAAAACGTACAGGGAATTCACTTCGCCACTGACTATACAATGAGAAATGGCACACAGTCTCCATCAGGAACAGGCTGGCTCATCCAAGTACAGTGGTTCCAGCTCAAGGACCAAAACTAGTACTTTGAGTCTCAGAGAGAAAGCTTTACGTACAAACATGTTCCTGGAAACTGTATTTATAAAAAACGGAAAAGCTGGAACGTTTAACGGGGTAATGATTTAAGTAGATTATGGCAAAAATAGGATGCCGCGTCACACAATTTTTTTTTTTTTTTTTTAAAGTAGGCTCCATGCCCACTTGGGCAACCCTATGATCAAGCATGGTGTGCTCTACTGACTGAGACTGCCAGGCACAGCTGTTATGCAGCCTTTTAAAAAAGTTGGCAACACATGTTAACGAAAGCTGATACTCTGCTGTTAACCAAGAGCAAGGGTATATACAATTCAGTTACAAAATGTCAAACAGAATGGGCACCTCACAGACCAGCAAACAGCGAACGAATGGCTAAGAAATGTAAAAGGACTTCCAGCCTGACTCCAATACGTGCAAGAAAGCAAATCTAAGCCCAGGATACTGTTTATACCCAGGCGGTTTATAGAACATTCAGGGCTGTAAGAGTGTAGTGACTGCCATTCACAGGCTGCGGGGGTTTTGTACGTGGTGCAGTTGTTTTGGAAAACAGTCTGGCAGTGGCTATCAAGAACTTCCACGCGCCCAGTAGCAATCGGCACACCCAGGGCTCGAATCTTAGTTTCTGAAACTACTCCCTACTTAAAAGAATCCAGAGCTCCTTAGAGAAAAGGCTGATTCCAAAGCTGGGATAAGTAAAGTCTAGAACATCTTGTTATGTCAGAAAGTAAAAAAATGCTCAAAAAAAGTATGGGATACGTTAGTGTTATGTATTTTTGGGAGAGAGAGAAAGAGAGAGAGAGAGAGACAGACAGACACACTGTGAGGGAGGGAGGGGTAGAGACAGAGGGAGACCCAGAATCCGAAGCAAGCTCCAAGCTCCATGCTGTCAACACAGAGCCCGACGTGGGGCTCAAACTCACGAACCGTAAGATCATGACCTGAGCTGGAAGAAGAAAGCTCTTCCTTACAGAATGCCAACTAATAAATGCAGAAGGAAATCTTCTCATAACCATTATAGCAGTAACAGATGCAGGCAATAATCATCAACAGATGTTAAAGCCACTGGGTCAAAATTTGAAGGGGAACATGTATT
This sequence comes from Prionailurus viverrinus, assembly GCF_022837055.1. Lineage (NCBI taxonomy): Eukaryota > Metazoa > Chordata > Mammalia > Carnivora > Felidae > Prionailurus > Prionailurus viverrinus. Next base: position 51,849,213 of record NC_062575.1, read on the forward strand.
GTACACAGTACAAGTACCTCCCTCAACTTAGTATTTACAACGGGGAAAAGGGGCGCCTGGGTGGCTCAGTCATGCATCTGATTCTTGGTTTCAGCTCAGGTCATGATCTCACGGTGTGTGAGTTCAAGCCCTGTGCTGGGCTCCACGCTGACAGTGTGAAGCCTGCTTGGAATCTGGGGCACCTGGGTGGCTCTAGTCAGTAAAGCATCTGATTCTTGTTCAAATCCCACGTTGGGCGTGGAGCCTCTTTAAAAAAGAAAATCTAATTCTTTCATAAATGTTCTAAAACTGAACATCGGTGATTTAAAAAGAAAAGTTTTAGGGGCGCCTGGGTGGCGCAGTCGGTTAAGCATCTGACTTCAGCCAGGTCACGATCTTGCGCTCCGTGAGTTCGAGCCCCGCGTCAGGCTCTGGGCTGATGGCTCGGAGCCTGGACCCTGTTTCCGATTCTGTGTCTCCCTCTCTCTCTGCCCCTCCCCCGTTCATGCTCTGTCTCTCTCTGTCCCAAAAATAAATAAACGTTGAAAAAAAATTAAAAAAAAAAAAAAAAAAGAGAGAAAAGTTTTATAGTAAGAAAGTCTGCCATGGTTCACACCATTGACAAAATAATACAACCATTAAAAAATTACTTCAGGGGTGCCTGGGTGGCTCAGTCGGCTAAGCGTCCGACTTCGGCTCAGGTCATGATCTCGCGGTTTGTGAGTTCGAGCCCCACGTCAGGCTCTGTGCTGACAGCTCAGATCCTGGAACCTGCTTCAGATTCTGTGTCTCCCTGTGTCTCTCTGCCCCTCTCCTGCTCACGCTCCGTTTCTCTCTGTCTCTCAATAATAAATAAATGTTAAAAAAAAAATTTAGGAAAAAAAAAATTACTTCAGAAAACAAATCCAATTATAAAGGAAACAAAGGAAAGGAGAACTCAGAGGTATTTCTGAAAGAAAACCTAAGTGTTAATACTTAGGGAGTGGTTACTTTTGGGGAGAGGAGCAAGAGGGAGACTTTCAGTTTATTCACCTTCTGCATGATTTAAGCAATTCGTAATTACTCTAATAATTCTATTTTGATATCATTTGCTGGGTCATATCTAAACGCGATAATTTACAATGTAATATTAACCAACATAAATAAAGCTGACAGTTGAACGTAAGTAACTGAATACTACAAACGCGGCCAGTCCCTGCCCCCACCTCTCGCCAGGCCTGGCTCAGCTCCTCGGCTCACCTAACTTCATCTTCTTGAGCGTGGAATCCGAGTCGTCCCGGGGCCGCTTGCGGGCATCCTTGCCGCTGGGCATATTGCGGGCAATCTCAGCCTGAGGTGTGCCTAGGTCCACCAGCAGGGTGGTAATCTGGGCCTGAAACTCCAAGGAGGCCGGGTGCTTCAGGACACTCAACAGGTGCAACTTGAGGTTCTTGCGCACGCTGCTCACCTGGGATTTGGCCAGCGTAGGGGGCAGGTTGGCTGTGAGGAAAGAAGCAGGAGCTCTGTCCCGTGGACGAAGCGTATGGGGCCCTGCAAAGCTCAGTTCCCGAGTCCCCAGCTTGGGCAGTGGTTGCAGGCGCCTCCTAGGAAGGTTCCTGCGCTCTGAGATCTCATGTGCAGCCGTCCCCCTGCACGAGCTGGTGCTTAAAACCCTCAAGAGGTCTCCATCGGGATTAGTCAACCTTAAAACAAAAAGAAAGCTCACCCTCTCTCCTATTAAACATAAAGTCTCATCTCCTTCCATCTCTGGTCTGGAAATTCCAATATGCCTCCCCCGGGGAAGGCTATCATCACCAACTTCACCTCCACAATGTCCCAACTGAACTGCCGTCAACAGTGCTTTGTCGGCCCTGCCACCAGAATGATATTCCAATGTCTAACAGTCACCTTCATGAGCAAACCTTCCCTGTTCTAGAGAGAAAGAGGATGCCTGTAATTCTGCTTGCTCAGCATCCTTCCCTCCTTCATCAGCCAACAGTGCTCCCGTTTTCCTTTGAGGGAACCACCCCGGCTCCATTCTCAGTCCAAGTGGGCAAAAGACTCAGAGCCAGTAAGAACAATGTAAATCCCTCGGGCATTGTGATTGGTTCAGAGACAGGTTACCAGGGTCTTCTCAGCCAATCAGGCACAATGGGCATCAGCCCTTGGACTTCTGATGGAATGACTGGGAAGGAAACACTCTGTCCCCTGGGGTTGCCAAGTGGACAGAAGGGAGGCCTGGAGGTATTGGGGGCCATCTTTGCTACCCCAAGGAAAGTGACACAGAACAGAGCCAACGAGGAGAAAATAAGAGCCAAGAAATGGAGACAGATCCATGATCTGTACTTATTCACGCCTCAACCCCAGACATTTCAGTTTTCACACATGCACAAAAGCAGAGAAAAGAGTATCACAAATAACCAAGTACCCATCAACACTCTGCTTATCTTGGCACATCCACCCTGCCCTTTTTTTCTTTCTTTCTTTTTTTTTTTTTTTGGTGGGGGTGGGAGAGTCTGGAATATTTTAAAGGATTTAGCAGACATCATATGATCAAATCATCAAATCATAAGATATGATTTCACCCACACATATCTTAATATTAAAGCCAGCTTTGAACCAGGCTTCTGTCATAGGCAACTAAAGATTCCTGTCTAAAGAATGCTTCCTGTGTCCAGACCTACCAGAATGATGAATCCCTCAGGGACCCACTACCCGGCTCACATTTTCTCAGGATGGAGCAGACTGGCCAGTGGAGAGTGGGAGGGCAGTGGCCCAACCTACCATGCAGGGTTTCGTAGGCCTGGATCACCTCTGACATGAACATGGGCCTCTGGCGGGCGATGTTGGCAAGGGAGCCCAGAGCTGTGGTCAGGTTGATGGAGGAGATGGCGGGATGCACCATGAACTTGAGCAACTGCTCCAAAGCTGCCTTGCCCTCTTCCCACAGCACATCTAATGAGGGAGAGAAAAGAACCAGTTGGCAGGGGCCTTTCTCCCTGGCCTCTGGAGAAAGCAGCCTTTGGGGCCAAAAGGGGAGAGACCCTTACACATGGCTCAGAATGGCTGGAAAAGACCAGAAAATTTAGTGGCTGATGAGTCCTAGGAGATGGACTATTAATGAGCATAAAAACTTAGGGGCGCCTGGCTGGTTCAGTTGGTAGAGCATTCCACTCTTCATCTCAGGGTAGTGAATTCAAACCCCACACTGGGTATGGAGCCTACTTTTAAGAAAACCCTTAAAACCAGCCAGCATTTACTAAGTGCTCACCTCCTCAGGGGACCTCACTACAAACCCGTGGAAAAGGAAATGAAGTTCAGAGAGAAGTTAACTCGCCCACGTTCATATAATAAGTGTTGAAGCTAGGATTTGACCCTAGCATCTGGGCTCTTAACCAACGTCTTATACTGTCTCCAGAAATGAAAACCTAAGAGAGAAAACAGGGGCGGAGGAAGGGGAGGAAGGTAGTTGGTGTAGAGTGACTGACAAATGGGACGGGCTGATGGGTGGCACTCACTGTACTGGATGTAGGGGTGGTCACGAGGGATGCGGTCCAGGCTGATATCATGCTCCTGGCGGCGGGGCACCTCCGAGTCTGCCATGCGGGGTGACAGGGTGACAATGAGGCCCTCCACAAACTTGATGGCGTGGGTGCGGATGCCGTCATTATCAGAATCCAGCAGCAGAATGATGTCACCAGCCATGGCGGACACCATGTCCCAGCAGGCCTCCTGGAGCTCACTGATGACTCGTGACTTCACCATCCACTGCGAGAGGGACAGGGACAGAGGGACGGGGACAAGACATCGCCAACTCCATCACTACTCAGAGGTCCATAAATGATGACGCATACATTCATCTGGAAAACATTTACTGAGCTACACCTCTGCCCCAGACCCTGTGCTAGGTGACGGTGGGGACAAGGCCCAGTGATGACCACGACAGGTCTGGTTCCGCCATCATGAGGTTCACGCACGGTTAACAACCCGGAGTGAAGAGGCTCAAATCTTACGACAAAGGGATAACAACGCTGACCTCACGACATGGCAGCGGAAATCAAATGGATTCATTTATTTCATTCACGCTAAAGAATACCACATCACAGTGTGTTCTTTTCCTTATAGAACTTACTAGATCTAAAATTAAAATTTCTGTGATGCTTTTGACACAAGTCGGTCTCTCTCACTAGGCCATAAGCACCACTGAGGCCCCTGTGAGTCACAGAGGAAGTCCTCAGGGAATGTTTGTTAAATGCATGGATGGATGGATGAATGGGGAGTCCCTGACCATTAGGACATTAGACCCCTTTGTTGTCTGTTCCCAAAAAGCAACAGCACATCTTGCCCATAAAGAATTTGACCCGTCCCTGGTTTAACACAGCTGTCCCTGTCTAACCAAGGAGGCTATAAATGAGACCTGTCAGATCGGGACGCCCCCTGGTGGGAGGGAGCGCTTACCTGCAGGGCCACCTTGTAGAGCTGGGTCATGGTGAGGATGGCCTTCTTCACCACATTCACATTCTCATCCCTCAAGAGCATGTTGAGGTTTGCGATCAGTTTCAGGAGTAACTCAATGTCTCGTTTGCTGGGGGATGGAGAAAAATAGGCAAGGGCAAGCTGGTTCTTTGGGTATGTGATGGGAGCCTGGGGTCCATGAGGAAAGGGAAATTGGGATCAATGTCAGGAGACTGGAGTAGAGGCGGGGCAAAGTCAGGGACTGCACCTGCCCTGTCTGTCAGCAAACAATGCTTGGCACCTTCAGACTTAGCCACCCATGAACCTTCTCTCTAGGTTAGTGCTGCAAACCCCACTCTTTCACTGTTAGGACTCTGCTGTTCACGTAAGGCACGGCATCGCCAGACAACGGTGTGAATCTGGCCAAGCCAACTGTCTCGTCTAGGATACTACTTACCTCACAGCTTGCTGTGAACACTGCAACAATACTGTAAAGTACTTAGAACAGGATAGAAAGCATCTGTAAATACGGGCTGGCATTACTAGAAAGCACTTGGCTTTATGTAATCACTGGTCTTCTTTACTAATTTGTTTACCTCAATGTGGGGCCTCTGAAAGCAGGGGACCCTTTCAAAGTCAGTCCTAGTGGAGCCCCATTTTCCGTTGAGAATGAAATACGTTATTTGTTTGATGAACTAAAAACTTCAGGAAGGCCACACCTAGAGCTCAGGTCATGAATGTAATTTTCACGACATTCTACAACGTGAAGTCAAATATTAAGCTCGTCGGTCAAAAAAAAATGTGAAACTCAACTGCCAGCTACATCACGGCAGAAACAGTATCTCTACTTCCTCACTGTCGTATTCCTACAGCCTCACACAAATGCCTGGCACGTACCTGCTGAACATTCGGTTTTTCTGCAAACTCTGGAAATTTAGCACATATTCTCCCAGTATAAGGTGGCGATTACGAATCTGGGCAATGGTATTACAGATATGGGTTAAAATCCCAGCCCCGCCACATACTGGCCGTGTGATCTTAGGAAACTTAACTTCACCTCTCTGAGTCACGGTTTTGTCTTGAGATAAATGGGCCAAATAACTAATCCATGGTGTTGTTTTGAGAATCAAAGTAGGTAACTAGGTAAAGCGTTCAGTATGGTGCCTGACAAACAGAAAACAGTCACTAAATAGGGGCTATTTTATTTCCTGCGTCACAAAGCACCAAGTAAATGCTGAATGAACAAATGACTCAGCTTGAACAAATCACTTTATCATTTTGAGCCTCCGTTTCCGTTCCCTTAAAAGGAGAATAACAGAGCCAAGGCTGCTGCGAAGATGACAGGTGAAAACAGAGGAGAGGTTTTCACACAGGGCATGGCAGAGTAAGCGTGCCATGTGGTCACCACTGCGATGAAATTTCTGTTCAACCAGTATGTATTCAGTTCCTCCTACGTGTCAACACTGTTCCAGGCACTGGGATAGAGCGGTCCACAACACAGAGAAGGCCTGTCCTCACAGGGTGGACATTTTTGAAAGAAAAAGCGTCAAGGTATTTCCAACTAGTAAAAACACTATAAAAAAAACAGTGCAGATGGGGATGCCAGAGGTGTGGCAGCGGACTGGCGTGGTCAGGAAAGGCTTACTGAGGAAGACCAGAGGGAAGTGAAGGAGCGAGCCAGGTGGCTCCTGGGGCGGGGCCTGGGGGGGAGGTGAGCATCCTTTGCAGGTACAGCAAGCTGAGAGAACAGAGTTTTTTAAGGAACAACGGGGGGGAGGGGCGGGGGGGGGCTGGAGGATGTGAGTGAAGATCAGAGAGGCCACCAGGAGCAGATGACGTGAGGGGGAAGAGTCTGGGTTTCAATCTAGGTGAGACAGTGGGCCAGTGGAGGTCTGACAGCAGGGGACTGTCAAGATCTGATTGACATTTTAACAGGATCACTCTGGCTGCTGTAAGAAGGAAGCAGGGAATGGTTATGGTATTTCCTCTGGGAAGGATAAAAATGTTTGAACGAGATGGGTGAAATGTACTATAAATGTCACTGAATTGTTCACTGAAAAATAGTTAATTTGGGGGCACCTGGGTGGCTCAGTCGGTTAACTGTCCGACTTCGGCTCAGGTCCTGATCTCACGGTTTGTGAGTTCAACTCCCGCATGGGGCTCTGTGCTGAGAGCTCAGAGCCTGGAGCCCGCAGCCCGCTTTGGTGTCTGTGTCTCCCTCTCTCTCTTTCTTTGCCCCTCTCCCGATCACGCTCTGTCTCTCTCTCTCAAAAAGAAGTAAACGTTAAAAAAAAATTTTTTTTAAGTAGTCAATTTTATGTCATGTGAATTTCAGTTCAATTAAACAGGAGAGAAAGTGGAAGCAGGGGAACCAGAAAGGCCCCTCCCTGAAGTCATCTAGGGAGGAAGTAATGGTGGCTTAGAGCAGCCTAATGGCCCAGGAAGTGGTTGAAAAATGGTTAGATACTGTTTAAATTCTGAAGGTAGAGCCAACAGTCCTTACTGATGACGTAGATGTGAAGTGTGGGAGAAGTAGAGGAATCATGAATGACTCCAAGATTTTGACCTTATTAAACACTTGCTGAGGAATCAGTGCACGTAGGAGGGAAAATGGGTCTGAGAAGCAGAGGGTAGGGCCAGGCAGGGAGCTGAAGAGGCGGTCTCCACCAGGGGTGCTCCCGGGGGCTCCCTGCGCCACCCCGTACCATGCCTCCTCGATGAAGCCGATGACAAATTTGCGCACTTCAATTGACTTGTCCGCCTGGAAAGCGATGATCTCCTGCCAACACCAGGAAGGTGGGTCGGGGTTGCACCAGGATCCTTCCCCTTCCCCCTACACCCACACCTTTTCTCTCCCGTTGGTCACTCACGTCCAGAAAGTTGTCCAGTAGTGTGGGATCTTTGTTGATGATCAGTTCCTGGACCTGGAAGGAGACTGGGGATGAGGAGGAGGGCCATACATATAAAACCAGGGGCCAGTCAGTACAGATAGGAGTGTGTAGAACACAGCATGGAGGGAGGCAGCAGATAAACTCAGTTCAAATCCTGGCTCTGCCACTCCCAACCACAGCCCAGGCAGGTTGGCTTCCCCTGAGTCTGTTTGCTCTTCTATAAAACGGGGATCTGAAATGCCAACTCACAGGGCTCCTGTGAGGCTTGAATAAGAAGATCATACAGGGGGCGCCTGGGTGACTCAGTCGGTTAAGCGTCCGACTTCGGCTCAGGTCATGATCTCTTGGCTTGGGAGTTCGAGCCCCGTGTCGGGGCTCTGTGCCGACAAGCTCAGAGCCTGGAGCCTGCTTCAGATTCTGTGTCTCCCTCTCTCTCTGCCCCTTCCCTGCTCACGGTCTGTCTCTCTCTGTCTCTCAATAATAAATAAACGTTAAAAAAAAATAAAAAAAAATAAAAAGGTAAGAAGATCATACAGGGCACAGGGTCCTGGTGGGTAGCGAGCACATGATATACAAGGGGGCTAAAGAAAAGAGGAAAGTGCTGCCCAAATTCCTTCCTGAGGCCCATCCATCAATTCTCTCCACTCTGCGTGTTTCTATTCCCCATTCACACTGCCAGTTATGACAGTGAGAACCCGTCTCCTGATGCTCTTGGACTTGCCAGGCTCTTTGGAATGAGCCCTGCCCACAGACAGTCTCATCTAGGCCCGGGGCCAGCACAGGCCTGGCTTCCACTGCTGAGGAGTCAGCTACCCAAGGCCACACGCCGAGCAAGTAGCAGAACGAGGGTTCTCATTCGGCCAACCCAAACCCCCGGCTCCCGAACTTCACCTGCCTCCCGGTCTGAACCACATCCAGCCCCCACTCCCATCTAATTCTTCACGCCTTCTTTTGCCTCTGCATAACCGACGGGGCCCTCTGCTGGAGACACTCTCCCTCTCTCACTTAGCCTGCTTCTCTCCTTGTCCTCCAGGTCTCAGCTCTGATGTCCCCTCTTCCAGAAAGCCCTCCCTGACTCCCCACCCCTAGGCCAGGTCAGCAGGCTGGGCTCCTCCATCCCAGCCCTGCCCACTCTGCTCCCACTGTCTGGTGACCTGCACGTCTTCCCCACTGGACAGAAACCCGGCAGTGAGGAAATACAAGCATGAAGAGCAGCGGATTTGGAGGTGGAGCCCAGCATTCAAGTCCTGGTTCAGCCAGCTCCAGCAGACTGACCCGAGGCTCATTTTTTTTTTAAGTCCTGAGACTCTGCTGCCTTCTGTAGAAACTGGGGACCAGAGTACCCTGCCTCTCAGCTTTTGTGAGAATTAAGTGAGAACATGCCTGTATGGCACTGAGCAGCACAGCAAGCACATTCTAAATGCTTAAACGTGGACGCCGGTGTTACGCCAGCATCTTGTTTTGCGCATGTTCCCACCACCCCCTACCCTCGCGCTGCTCCGTCCAGCATCCCCCTACCCCCTCACCTGTTTGAGTACTGTGATCTTCGAGTCATTGGTGATCAGTGCCGCCTGGTTCAGGAGATCCACCACCTGGACGGAGGGGAGAGGCAGGTGACGGTGCCAGCCTGGCCAGCCCAGCCCCGTGGGCACCCCCTGGGCCCCGTCACCTGGGGGTGGACTGCCCCAAGACAGGGGCTGTGGCTCCCCATTCCAAGCCCTTCTCTCCGTGCTCACTCTCTCTGAGGTGGTCATGCCATCGATGCCCGGCCCCTCCTCTTGTGTGAAAAACTGGGATGCCACACTCCGGCGAGTGATACTATCTCCGCTGCTGCCTGCCATGCCTGCTGTCCCGTATCTCCTGGAAAAGGAGAGGAGAGATCAAGCTCCAGGGCCCTGCGGATGGGCTGGACCTTCACCCCCACTCCACAAGGGGCTCAACCCTCCTTTCCATTCTGCCTCGTCCCTGTTGGGTCTTCTGAAGTCCCTCCCCGATCCAGGGTCTGTCTCAGACTTGGGGGTTATAATCTGGGAGAAACTGATGCCTCCCAGGTCAGAGGCAGTACCTCGTGGAGTACCAAGCCTCACCTCCAGCACTTTACACACAGCAGGCTGACCACAAACGTCTGCTGAATGACTGAACAAATGGACACACAGCAGCCACCTCGCTGGTTTCCGTGCCCCGTCTTGCCATCTGGGCTGTACTCTGGACTAGAAGTGAGAGCAGGTCTTCTAAAACATAGCTCTGAGGAGCACCAGTCACAGAGTCCTACATGCTAAGTATTCACATCAGAAAAGGCCTAAAGAAAGGTTTCAACCATTTTCTGGAATACTCTGGAGGGTGTTTGTTTGTTTGTTTGTTTGTTTGTTTAAAGGGGAGGAGAAGGGGTGCCTGGGTGGCTCAGTCAGTTAAGCATCTGACTTCAGCTCAGGTCATGATCTCACCGTGGTCCTGAGTTCGAACCCCATGTCCAGCTCTCTGCTGCCAGCACAGAGCTGGCTCTGGATCTGCTGTCCCCCCGCCCGCCTCTCCCCCGTTCACGCTCTTTCCCTCTCCTCAAAATGAACATTTTATATTTTAAAAGGGGGGGGGGGGAGGCGAGACTTGCGCATCTGTCCCAAAGTCACACTTGGCAAAACTATGAAATAAGGATCAATTACAGCATTATTCCCAACAGCAAAAGACTGTTAGCATCCCAAGGATTCTCCAACAGGGAGAGTGGCTGAAAAGCCATGATAAGTTCACGTAATAAAATACTAGGCAACTGTATAAAGAAAGGAGGAAACTGTATATGGAAGTGAGGAAAATCTCTCTGCATTGATAAACAGTGGATTCCAGTGTATGTTAAGTGAAAACAAGCAAAGTGGAAGCAAATGTTTACTGTATGCTCTCCCCGCCCTTTTTTTAATATTTATTTTTGAGAGAGACAGAGCATGAGTGGGGGGAGGGGCAGAGAGAGTGGGAGACACAGAATCTGAAACAGGCTCCAGGCTCTGAGCTGTCAGCACAGAGCCCAACGTGGGGCTCGAACCCACGAACCGTGAGATCGTGACCTGAGCTGAAGTCGGACGTCTGACCGGCCGAGCCACCCAGGTGCCCCTGCTCCCTTTTTACAAAAGGGAAATACATACGTACGCATACATACTTTGAAAAGACTGAAAAGATGAACCAAAAAGCGGAAGTGGGAGAAAACAATAAAATAAATCTGGTGGATCTCAACGTATTATCAAAAAACGACGTGCCTGCATCAGCCCACAGACCACAGAATAGAGCGATTCCTTTTTGTCAAGTTTGTGTGTGGACACACAGAACCAACCGGGTCTGTTTCCTTTTCTATAGAACAGGGGTGGTAACAAGGTTTACCCTCCCAGGACCATTCTGAGGACTAGATAACTTAGGAAACATAACACGTGTGATAAGTATAGCTACTATTTTTATGTACACCTGAAAAGACCTGGAGGATGTTGCACAGACCGTTAATGATCCTTTGAAGGCAAAACAAAAAGATGCACTTTCTAAAAGGAGTGGAATTCACCAGATGTCTGCTGAATGAATGAGTATCCAAAGACCTCCTTCCTGTCTCCCTGCCATCTGTCACACCCACATCTTGCTTAGAGTCAAAGCCATCATCCTCACTACAAGACCTCCTATGAGTGGCTGCTTCCACCTCTGTCCTCGCTTTCCTCTAGTCTCCGGGGCCCCAGGTCTTCCCTATTTCACATGTCAATTCCGTCTCCTTCTCCAACTGTGTCACTTTTTCTACACAGCATTTATTACCACCAACATACTATATATTCATAAGCTCCATGAAAGCCGGGGTATGTGTGTGTGTGTGTGTGTGTGTGTGTGTTCACTTTCTAGATCTTCAGCACGGAACAGCGCTCGGCACCTATTAAGTGCTCGGTAAATATCTGAGGGAATGCCAAAGGGCTTCAGCAACCACTGGACTTAGTATCCGTGCCCTTTGGTTCTAGAATGTCTGAAAAATAATAGCTAACGTTTAATAACACGTGCCAGGCACGATCCTAATACATACATTCACTTATTTAAACCTCACGGCACCAACTCGTTGAGGCAGGTACTATTTTTATTTTTATTTTTTAAAGCAGGTTTCACACCCAACGCGGGATTTGAACTCACCACCCTGAGATCAAGAATTGCATGCTCCACTGACAGAGTCAGCCAGGTGGCCTGAGGCAGGTATTACTTTTAATCTCCATTTCACAGATGAGGAAATTGGAAGGCAAGGGAGGGAAAGTCACTCGACCGAAGGCTCACAGCTTCTAAAACGCAGACCCAGCGGCAGGACCGCAGGGTCTGTCCTCCTCCCCACCACGCGGGGCTGCCTCTCTGAATGGAACACCTGCTCCCGTCCAGGTCTGTTCATCCAACACAAGGGGCATGGTCACCTGACAGCCAGCAGACTGCCGTCTCTTAACCAGATCACAATACACCTTTTTCATGATGAACCTTTCCACTCTGTCCACGATAATAATGCGTTGACATCTCCCACTTTATTTTTTATTTATTTACTTTTTTTTTTTTTTTTTCTTATTTGCCCTGCCTTCTTCCTCTTCTACTTTTTGGTTTATCCTTTGCTGTCATGGGGCATGAACACATTTCCCTTTCTTTTGTATAAAAAAAAAAAAAAAAAAAAAAAAAAGGGGGGCGCATATAATAAGCCCTGCCTTCCATTTCCCCCGTTTTCACTTAAGATATTCTGGAGCCCACTCTCTGTATCCGTGTACAGGTATTTTCTTCCTTCCCTTCCCCCCCAGCCCCTCATTCCTTTTTACGGTTGCATAGCCTTTTATTACGTGGATGTTAACCAGCTTTTTTTCTGCCAGTCCTTTCTGCCTAGTAAAGAACATCTGGGGGTGTTTGCAGTCTTCTGGCTATTGCCAACGCTCACTGTTTCCCTTTCCCTCCCGGTATACTCCCACCCGGGAGTACGACGACTCCCCTCATTTACGCAGTAACCCCAGGACTATCTTTCTTTCATTCATTCATTCATTCATTCATTCATTCAACGAACAGTACCCGGGTGTCTTCAGTGCGACCAGCGCCGTGCTGGGAATTCGGCGATGACCAACACATACTCAGTCCCTCCCTGTCCCCGTGGAGCTCACGGTCAAGGACCTAATCAAAAAGCCTCACAAATACAGGTCCAATGGTAAATCAGACCACGTGTGGCATGAAGGAAAGGAAGAGGGACCTATGAGAGCGTCTAACAGGCGGATTTCGGGACGGAGGGCGGGAAAGGAGGGCTTCGCATAGGAAGTGACGTTGGTGCCGAGACCCGAAAGATGAATGGGAGTTAGCCAGGCAGAATGGGTAAAAGGATGTTGCGGGCAGAGGGGGGACAGCATGTGCAAAAGGCCTGAGGCGGGAAGGCCCATGGCGAGTTTGAGGAACCGGAAGGCCGGGGCAGCTGTGCGATGTGAGGAGCGGGCAGAGAGGCCGCGCCGAGGCCGGCGGGGCCGACGCGCCTTGGGGGCCACGTTGGAACTTTGCCCTGAGGGCACTGGGGAGCCACGGGAGGGTCCTGAGCAGGAGAAGAAACTGGGGTCCCGAACGTCACTGCGCCCCTTTCCTCGCAGCGCCCCAACCCCCCGGCCAGCGCCCCTGCCGCTTGGGGGGGCCCCTCCTCCCTTCGTTCCCGGGCCCCCACGCCGCCCCCCGCTCACCGCGGCGCCGGCCTCCGTCCCCCTCGCGCCCCCTCAGCAGCGCCTCTTCGCAGACGCCGCCGTCGCCATCTTCCGTTCGCCGCCGGGACACTGCGCACGCGCCGCGCGCGCGGGGCCGCCGGGAAATGGAGTCCACGGTGCGGCCCGAACCCGCCCCTACCTCCGGCTGCGCGAGCGGCCTTCCGCCCTCAGCCAGACCACGCTGGGGCGCCCTTCGTTTCCGGCCTTTGAGCGCCGTGCCTTAAGGGAAATGTAGTCCCTTGGCAGAGGCACTGGACGGAAAGGAAGGTAGAGGCTTTTGGGAAATGGAGTTCTCGGTGGTTCTGAGTCCCTGGACGGCCGGCGTTAGAGCGAGTGGACAGTCCGGGCGACGAAGCTCTTAGGTCCTGGAGATGGTCTGTCGCCCCAGTGGAACCCAAGCAGAGGCTCCGATGCCCTCCACCGTTGGTCCTGACCATTTACACAGGCTGGAGCACTTCCAGCTGTCGGAAGCTTCAATCATCCAGTCTGTCCAGTGGGAATGTGGGTTCGAGGGCCTCTTACGGTCCTTATAGCAGCGTAAGGACCTCTGCAATCCGCTGCGCTCTGAGCCCCCTTTCCTCCGCCGCCGTCATACTGGGCTCTGGCTATTCGCCCTCTCCTGTCGAGATGATGAAACCCACTGGAGTAGAAAAGCCCCAGAGTTCTGCCCTTGGCTTTAGCATCCGCAGCGTCTCCCACCTGCAGCTCCGTCCCTCTTCGGCCACCTCCAGCTTTCGCGGCCACGGGCTGCGGCTCCCGGCGCCTGAGGTCTATCTCCTCGCAATCCCGCAGGGGGCGCCCCAGCCCGAGCGCGCCGGCCCTCGGGGAGGCGGGAGGGGAGCCCGGGGCGGGCGAGAGCGGGGGGGGGGGGGGGGGGGGGTGTCCCAGCTATAAAGCGTGGCCGCCTCCCGCGGCGCCCAGGACGGCTGGGACCCCGGGCGGTCGGACGGGCGGGCACCGGTCGGAACTCGGGCCGTGCCGGCTGAGAGATCTGAAGCGCTCGGTTTCCCCCCCAACCCCGGGCCGGAGCGGGGGCGGGAGGGGGCGCGGGCCCGGGGGATGCTGGGCTCTGTGAAGATGGAGGCCCATGACCTGGCCGAGTGGAGCTACTACCCGGAGGCGGGCGAGGTGTGTCCTCGGGGATGGCGGAGCGGGAAGCGGGGGGCAGGAATCAGGGTGCGGGTGTAATCGAGGACAAGGATGGGGATTAAATGGGGGCCCCAACCACGGTTGAGGGGCGGAGGAACTGGAGACACCGAGACCAGGTGTAAGAGTCAGGGATGGGGGGGGGGGGCGGGGGGAAGCACGGGAGTGCGGTTTAGGCTGACCGGAGCCAGGGCTTAAATGGGAGTCAGAAAAATTTAGGCAAGGGTCAGGTCATAGTTTAAGCGTGAAGACTGGGGCTCGGGGACCCCCAAATCCAAGGGACTGAAATTTTAAAAACCAAAGATGGGAATCCGAGGTCCAGGATAGGGGACCCAGCTGGGGGATTGAGAAATGGGGTTCAAAATGGGGGGGGGTGGGTGGGGGGAGGAAGACCGGAACGAAGAGATGAGAGAAAGGGGTCACCATGAAGGAAAGCCTGAGGCGGGAACTCAAGGTTAGAATATAGTTAAAGATGGGGGGTCTGGGGTAGAAATCAGAATTGGGGGCTGGGAGATAAACACGGGGGGTGGCGGTCTAAGAATCAGAAAATAGGGATTGGTGCTCAAAGAGGCGAGACATGGTTTGGGGGAGTCTGTAATAACAGGTGGGTGAGAGTTGGGGCTCAGATAGATGGGGGCCCAGATGGGGTCAGAGTTGGGAGCCTGAGAGCAGATGTGAGCCACGGCATTGGCTGGAGAGGGGTCAGTCTCCACCCTCCATCCCTATTCCTGATCCTTACCCCTCCCGACTGAACTTCAGTGGTTTAATTGTTTTCAGAGACCCTCAGCAGGGATACTCCTAATTGGAGGCTGGAGGGTTTCAGATTTCACACCACCACCCCCCTTCCAGTTATCTCCAGTAATTGCCAACGTCCTTACTGTCCCACCTTCGACAAGGCCGCCCTTGGAGTAGGGGGCGGGGTGTATCTTAATTCCCGCACCTCAGCTGACCGAAAGTCCTTACCCAAGTCTAACTCCCATTCCAGTTGCTGCAAGGGCTCCCCCTTAGCTCATTCTTTCTAGAGAGTCAAGATTGTGAAGTGACGGGGGAGGGGTCCTGGTAGGAGGGTTATGGGGGTCCAGACACTTGGGTCCCTAACCTGGAAGGAGGCTTTGGGCTTCAGGTCGGAGTGGGGCTGGAATGGCTGAGAGCTCCAAAGATTCTGAGATCTGGAGGTTCCAGGGGCCCCACCGTGCCTGAGTTCTGGGTCTGGGGTGTGAAGCTTAGGGTGGGACTCCTGGTTCCCCAGGCCTGCGGGGCTTGGCAGGGTGCCCGGGAGGGGCCAGTCCTGGGGCTGTGGAGGTGTGAGGTGCATGTGGGGTGGGGCGGGCGACCAGGGAAGGGATTGGGGGTGCTGAGAGACGGAGCTGGGACCTACTGGAGATATCAGTTGTGCAGTGGGGAAGGCACAGACCAGGTCCGACGTGGAGGCTCCCAGGGAGTGAGGGATCCCAGCTGAACCCCTAGAGAGTTCAGCCTGGGGACATGATTTAAGAGAACCAACTGCCGATCTGTGTTGGGGGGGGGCACATCTTGAAAAAGTAAGCCCTGTGGGGTCTAAGGACGGAGGAGTTGCCATTTGGGGCACCGTCTGAAGTTTAAGAATTTGTATGGAATCTGTCAGATATCCAAGGACAGTCTAGAGAGTCTAGAGAGGATTAGCATTGGGGGGCATATTTTGGAAGAGTTAGCATGTTGGGGGCTGGAAATGGAAATAGGATCTGATGGTACCCCCAGCCTTTGGATCAGCCACCAGCAAAGCCACCTCCTCCCCCTTGGGTCTGAACAATAGAGAAACATCTGCACTCACTCAGCGTCTAAGAACTAAGAGGGTCCCCAAACTGCTTCTTGCTCACAGCACCCTCCTGCTGGGGTGATTGACACCCTGGATCAGGCTCCCCATCTGGAAGGAAATTGGAAAGTTAGCACCCTGGGGTGTCCCCCCTGGACTCCAGTTTTACAGATCAGCTGGTCCGAGGGCCCCCCCCCCCCCCGTTAGAGATGGGAACTCTGAAGCCTCTCCGAGTGTCGGGGGGCTGCTTGAGGATCTGGACTGGGGCTGGGACCAAAAACTAGGCTTCTGGTTTCACACCGCCTTCCTCTGCCCGCTGTCACACCCTTCCTCAGAGACAATAAGGAAATGAAAAGAGAGAAATTCCAGCCTCCTGGGATGGGGGTGCAGGTCCCCTGAAGGCTTCCCCCCCAGTCTCAGCCCCGCCCTGGCTGGGGAGATCCGGTTCACAGGCTCACACCCGGACACTGGGGGTTCATCCCAGCCCTAGGGCGTGGGAAAGCCCAGGGTGGATTAGGGCAGCAGGAGAGCTTGAGGTCAGATGCGAAGGAGGACTTCCGGGTGGGTGGGGACCAGAAAAGGAGGGCCCTGGGGTCCTGGTCAGTCTTCCTCTGTGATACAAAGGAGTCCGATGGAGTTGGAGAATTGGAGTGGAGGTTGCAGAGGGATTTACCAACTCTCTGTGGATGCCCCTGAGTCCACTGCCTCCCTTCAGCTCCGAAGGACCCGCTTCCCTCATTCTGGGGAGAAGGCAGACGCAGCCAAGGTGGTGGTGGGGAGACCGGTGCAGGGAAGAGGGGTAGCTGTGACTCCCAGTTTCATTGTGAGGCTTCTGGGGAGACGGCGATGCTGAATGGAGAGAACAGAGATACAAAGATGTGCTGGAGGGCAAGAGACCTGGCAGGGGAATGGGATGGAGACGGGGAGAGAGAGGGTGGCGGAGAGAGAGATGGGGTTGGAAAGAGTTAGGAGGAGGGAAAGGCAGGGGGGTTGGGGAGAGATGAGCGAGAGGGAGAGACTGGAGAAGGAGGTGAAAAGAGAGGGGCGAGAAAGAGATGGGGAGGGACAGGGCTAGAAGAGATCGGGGAGTAGAGACGGGGAGGGAGACGCGGAGTGAGAGAGGGGAGGAGCACAGAGGTTCTGAGACAGGGAAAGAGATGGACAGATACATATGGAGCCAGCTGGGAGATTCAGAGACAGGAGACAAAAGAGCTACCTGAAAGCTCATGAGAGAGAGAGAGAGAGAGTCTCTACCTGCCCTCAGACTAGGGTTGGTTCCCCCCTGTCTCTGACTCTCTGAGTGACCCTGGCAATTCCCTTTTCTCTCAGGACTTTGGGACCTGCAGACCCTTGCAGTGACAGGGTCTAAGACAGGACCCACTGACTCACCGCAAAGGTGGCTCCTCCCGGAAATAGGAAATAGAGCCAAATAGAGCCGCAGGAGACCCCAGCGTGGGGAGGGAGCGGGGCAGACGGGGCTGTGAGGGAGAGAGGACGGTAGACGGTGGATGGGAGGGTACGCGCACACCAGAAGGGAGAAATCTCCGCTTTACATTTTCCTTGTTTATCTTGTTCACTTCCTGCTAGACTGTCAGGTCTGCGAAGGGAGGCACTTCCATCTGTCTTGGTCACTGCTTCTATAGCACGATCCCGAGTGGTGGTCTGGAGCCAGACTGCCTAAATCCAGAATCCCAGTTCTGCCCCCTTCTTACTGTGTGACCCTGGACTGCCTCTCTGGGCCTCAGCTTGCCCAGCTATGCGATGGGTGTCATAATAGCACCTCCCCCATAGTACCTTTGTAAAGGTTGAAAAGGAGACCTTTCCCCGTGAAGTGTCTGGAGCTGTGCCCGGCACAAAGTAGGTGGCCAATAGATACTTGTTCAATGGATGAAAGAATAGAGGGTTATTTAGAGAGACATAGCAACGTCTACCGCATTCCATTGAGTGCAGATGCGTGTTTTTCCCCATTTGAACGTTTCTGAAATGTTTTACAGTCTGGAATGGGTCTTCTAGTCGGTAGCGTCGAGGGATTGACCGTGTTTTCTTCCCCCATTTTTATTGCTACTTGAAACAACGCTGCATCTTACCAATGAGGATGTCTTAGATTCGACGATATATTGTAACTACATAATATATATTAGGTTGGGGGGGGGGGCGCCTGGTGGCTCAGTTGGTTGAGCATTCAGTTCTTGATTTTGGCTCAGGTCATGATCTCACGGTTTGTGAGTTCAAGCCCCAAGTTGGGCTCTGCACTGACAGTGCAGTCTGCTTGGGATTCTCTCTCTCTCCCTCTTTCTCTGCCCCGTCCCTGCTGGCGCTCTATCTCTCTCAAAATAGATACAAATTTTACACACACACACACACACACACACACACACACACACACATTAGATTGAAATCTATCATTTTGGAGACTGAAACATTTTTGACCTATAACCACTGTAATTCTATAACCTAAGAGATTGATAGAGAGTACCCATGTAGGTGAGATGGTTGGAGAAATCAGCAGTTTCCAATTTTTTCAGTTTCAAGACCTCTTTACACGCTTAAAAAGTTATTGAGGACCCCAAACAGTTTTCATTCATGTGGATTATGTCTATCAGGAGTTACTGCACTAAAAAAAATTTACTGCATTTGAGATTACAACTGAAAAAAATTTTAAGATATGGATTAATTAGTTTAAAAATAATAATTGTTTAGGGGTGGCTCAGTCGGTGAAGCGTCTGCTTCAGCTCAGGTCGTGATCTCGCGGTTCGTGGGTTCGAGCCCCATGTCGGGCTCTGTGCTGACAGCTCAGAGCCTGCAGCCTGCTTCGGATTCTGTGTCTCCCTCTCTCTTTCTGCCCCTCCCCCGCTGGCGCTCTGTCTCCGTTTCAAAAATAAACATTACAAATATTTTTAATACAAAAATAAAATAATTTTTTAGTATACATACTGTGTTTTTTGTTAAAATAACTATACTTTGGGGGTGCCTGGGTGGTTTGGTCGGTCAAGCTTCTGACTGTTGATGTTGGCGCAGGTCCTGACCCCAGGATCATGGGATCAAGCCCCGAGTTGGGCTCCATGCTTATTGCGGAACCTGCTTAAGATTCTCTCTCTCTTTCACTTTGCCTCTCTCTCTCTCTCTCTCAAAACGAATGAATGAATGACTATATTTTGGGGTACCCGGCTGGCTCAGTTGGCCAGTCTTAGGATTGTCAGTTCAAGCCCCACATTGGGCATGGAGCCTACTTAAAAAAATAATAGAACAAACTATATTTCAAAACATTTAGTGAGAGGAGTGGCACTGTTATATTTTTGGCAAATCTCTTCAGTGTCTGGTTCAATAGGAGACAGCTGGATTCTTGTGGCTGCTCCTACATCTGGTCTGTTGCGATATCCCCTGCCCCGTGGCCTCTGGAAAACTCCACTGTATACTCATGAGAGAAAGTGAAAAGGGCTAGTAATATCTTAGCATTATACGCAAATAGTTTTGACCTCATGGACACCCTAAAAGGGTCTTGGAGACTCTCCAGGGGGTCCCGGGCCACGCTTTGAGAACCACTTAAAGGGTGAGCTTCAGTATACGGGGGGCCTGGGGGGGGGGAGGGGTGGAGGATGAGGTCAGGGATGGGGTGCATGAGGACGGAGGAGAGAGAGAGACTTCAAGAGACAGCCATCCACAGAGAGAGGTAAGGATGGGAGGGACTTTGTAGAAAAGGCAAGGCAGACAGACGGATAGATGCACAGAGGGGGCCAGTGATCCTTTGCTGACCAGCGGAGTAGAAACTCACTGACCTCTCCCCTTGTGTCCTTCTCTCCTTGCAGGTCTACTCACCGGTGACCCCAGTGCCCACCATGGCCCCCCTCAACTCCTACATGACCCTGAACCCTCTGAGCTCTCCCTACCCCCCCGGGGGGCTCCCTGCCTCTCCGCTGCCCTCAGGACCCCTGGCGCCCCCAGCCCCCGCGGCACCCCTGGGGCCCGCCTTCCCGGGCCTGGGTGCCAGCACTGGTGGAGGCAGCAGCTCAGGGTATGGGGGCCCGGGCCCGGGGCTGGTGCACGGGAAGGAGATGCCCAAAGGCTACCGGAGGCCACTGGCCCACGCCAAGCCGCCATATTCCTACATCTCGCTCATCACCATGGCCATCCAGCAGGCGCCGGGCAAAATGCTGACCCTGAGCGAGATCTACCAGTGGATCATGGACCTCTTTCCTTACTACCGGGAGAACCAGCAGCGCTGGCAGAACTCCATCCGCCACTCCCTGTCTTTCAACGACTGCTTCGTCAAGGTGGCGCGCTCCCCAGACAAGCCAGGCAAGGGCTCCTACTGGGCCCTGCACCCCAGCTCAGGTAACATGTTTGAGAATGGCTGCTACCTGCGCCGCCAGAAGCGCTTCAAGCTGGAGGAGAAGGTGAAGAAGGGGGCCGGCGGGACGTCCACCTCCAGGAACAGTGCAGGGTCTGCTGCCCCGGCCACCTCTCCCCGCCAGCCCCAGCCTCCACCGCCTGAGCCCGAGGCCCAGGGTGGGGAAGACGTGGGGGCTCTGGACTGTGGCTCTCCCCCTTCGTCCACCCCCTACTTCGCTGGCCTGGAGCTCCCCGGGGAGCTGAAGCTGGATGCACCCTACAATTTCAACCACCCCTTCTCCATCAACAACCTGATGTCGGAACAGACACCAGCACCTCCTAAACTGGACGTGGGGTTTGGGGGCTATGGGGCAGAGGGTGGGGAGCCTGGGGTGTACTACCAGGGTGTCTATTCCCGCTCTCTGCTTAACGCATCCTAGCAGGGGCGTGGGAGCGTGGTGGGTGGGGTACGGCTGTAGCTCCCACCATCTGGCCCTTGGGGCCTGACCCACCTGGTGACACTTCGCTTGTCCCGTCAGTTAACATCTTGGCTGGTCTGTTACTGTGGTGACTGCTGTCTCTGTGGGCATCATGTCTATCCTTTGGGTACTGTGATGACTGCCATCGACATGGTGGTGGGCCCGCTGGGTGTTACAAAGACTGCCGTATCGATCGATGTCATAAGTTGATCCATTGGGTGCTCTGATGGCTGCCATCTTGGATGACATCTTAGTTGGCCCTTTGGACATGGTGACGGACGTCCTCTTGACTGACCCTTTGCATGTCATGGTGATACCATTGCAATTACAACTTCTTTGGCCCGTTGGGGGCCGTGATCCCTTCTTTCTTGGGGAACTTCTTGGCATAGGAGATGCCAAGTTGGCCAACATCCTGCATACCATCTTTATTTGGCCCGTTGGGTGCTATGATGGCCACTATCTTGGTTGGCTGACATTACCAGTGCACCCTTGTGCACCATGACGGCCATCACAGCCCCTGTGTTGGCCGTGTCATCACCATCTCTTTGGTGCGAGTTGCGTGAGGAATGGAGGTGAGAATATTCCTTGTTTTTTTTTTCGGGAGCCTATTCCCCCTCTCTGGTCCAGGAGAATCCAGAAAGGACTGGCTAAGGTGTGGGAAATTTCTACTGAAATCTGGTTCTTGCCTGGGAAGCGGGATACTGGCTGTGTTTGACCATTAAAGGCACTGTTTCTGCCTCTCGTTGAATGTCTCAGTTTCCTTGGCCGGCGGGCCCTGTGGGGCTTGAACACCTGAATTGTCGTTTCCCTGTCCCCCAGGAGCTGGCTGCCTCTGGGGGAGGGGCTGGGGGAGGCATCGACCTGACCTTTGGCTCTTTGCTGTCCCTGACCCCAAGGACAGTTTGCTCATAGATAGCAGCCCCCGCAGCAGTGGGGCCAGGGCAGAAGGGGGAGGTGGCTCTGCAGTGACCAAGGCCATCTCCCCACCCCCACTCCCCAGACACACACCTCTCGCTCTGGGGCCCAAGGAGCTCAGGGGGCTGCTCAATTTTTGGTTAAGCTGGGGAGGAAGGGAAGGGACAAACAAAGCGTTAATTGAAAGACATGGTGTGTGGGGCTTATCCGTGTGTGTGGGGGGGGGGGGGCCTCTGTTGGTCCTAGGATATCACTGTGCCCACTGAGGTCTCTGTGGTCTGCCTGTTGTTACCTCTGATTGTTACCTATTGTTCATATCCCTCGATTGTGTGGGTTTGCATGTCTGTTCTTACCCTGGGTGCTAACTGTAGGTGTCCTGATTTTGTGTGTGTTTTTTTTTAATGTTTTAATGTTTATTTATTTATTTTGAGAGAGAGTGCAGGCGGGAACAGGAGGGGGGGCAGGGGGAGGGGCATGGAGACAGAGAGAGAGAGAGAGAGAGAGAGAGAGAGAGAGAGAATCCCAAGCAGGCTCCACACTGTCAGCGCAGAGCTCGACGCGGGGCTCAAACCCACAAACCGTGAGATCATGACCCGAGCCGAAATCAAGAGTGGGGCGCTCAAACCGACTGAGACCCCCAGGCGCCGCTGGCCTGGGATTTCTTACCATTTTGTGTGTGTTGTTCTCTTCGTCCACCTACCCCTGGGGCCTTCTGGGTCTCACACTATCAGGTGCGGGTCTGTGTCTCAGTTTGTGTGCAAACCCGCGGCCCCGAGGAATCTGTGTGTGGCTCTATCCGTGTCGCGGGCCTGCCTGTCACTATGTGTCTTACGTGTACCTCTGCGAGTCGGCATCTGCCTGCGTGTTGACAAGCGCCCGCCTGGGTTTGCGCAGCGCGGCCTGTCACTTCTGGCCGCAGGGGTGTGGGGGGAAGGAGCTCGGTCTGCCTTCGGGAGCTGTGGGTCTCTGGGTGTCTCTGTTCCTCCAGGTCTCTTCCCTAGGCTCTGGGTCTGGTGTCAGTCGCTCAGATGTCCCGAGCGCACGGATCTCATTTCACGGAGGAGAAGCGGAGGTTCAGAAGGAAAGGCCCTGGGCCAACATCGTTCAGCCGGGCTAGAGCAGGTGGCCAGGCCTGCTCTTGGGTTTTTGTTTTTTGTTTTTTTTTTTTTTTGTCCTTTCCTTATTTGGGGTTTGCCTTTCTTGGTGCTTGCTTGCCCGGTCATTCATTCATTTGTTCGTTAGCATTCGTTCAGAGACCAAAGGCTGTCTGTTTACGTGTTGTGTGATGTCTCCCCCGGTTCATCTTTCGGTCTCTTAAAAAAAAAAATTTTTTTAACGTTTATTTATTGTTGAGAGGCGGTGGGGAGGGGCAGAGAGAGAGAGAGAGGGAGACCCAGAATCCGAAACAGGCTCCAGGCTCTGAGCTGTCAGCGCAGAGCCCGACGCGGGGCTCGAACCCACGAACCGCGAGATCGTGACCTGGGCCGAAGTCGGACTGCTCAACTGACTGAGTCACCCAGGCACCCCCATCTTTCTGTCTCTTAGTGTCATCTTTCTGTGGCACGCTGTCCCTAGCCCTGTCCCTGGACTTTGTCTCTTGGCTGTTTTGAAAATTTTACTCATCCTCAGGATGCCTTCCTCTTCTGTGGTCTGCCTTGTGCTTTCTCTCTCATTCTCTCCGTTGCTTTGACTCTGTCCCTTGCTCTCTCTGGGCTCTGGGCCTCTCCCTCCTTCTTTTGGGGACTGTGACTCCTTTCTGGGGCCGGCCTTCCCTTTCCCGCCTTTGGATCTCTGGCCTCCCTCCTCCTTCTCCCTGAGTTTCTGCCCCTACCTGCCACCTC
Source organism: Prionailurus viverrinus (assembly GCF_022837055.1). Taxonomy (NCBI): domain Eukaryota; kingdom Metazoa; phylum Chordata; class Mammalia; order Carnivora; family Felidae; genus Prionailurus; species Prionailurus viverrinus. Next base: position 51,872,727 of record NC_062575.1, read on the forward strand.
GCAGGCCAGGCCCTCTATTTCTGTCGCTGTGCCCGCCCTGCCGCCTCGGCTGTGTGTCACCACCACCTCCCCCCCCGCCCCCTGCCGTGCTGGCTCGCGTCAGCCGTCCCACCGGCCTCGCTGTCCTGGGCAGGCCGGGGAATTCCTCCTGGTTCCTGGAAAAAACAACTGGGGCCGAGAGAAAGGCCCTCAGTCTCCCCGGGCGCCTGCCCCCCTCCCTCAGGCCTGGGGGTCTCTCCCGGAGTCGGCCGGCCCGAGGCAGGAAGCCCTGCGGTTTCTGGCTTCTCCCAGGCGGCCTCCGGATCTGGCCCCCGCCCCCCGGCCAACAGCCCAAATATTATTCCGCAGGAGGAGTCGGTGGTGGCGGGAGGAGGCCCAGGCTGAAAGAGGCTTTCAGGGCGGCCAGGCCTGGGGCTTCCTGTCCCCAGGCTTGGGCCTCAGGCCGCCCCAGTAGGGACCTCAGGTGGCCGGAGGGGCGGGTGTTGTTGTAGGGTCCTGGGGGGGAGGGTGGGGCCATCCGTCAGGGTGTCTGGTGGCCACCAGCTCGGGCTGGCGTGGGCAGGTGTGACCCCCACCCCAGGGACAGCCGGCTGATGTCCAGCGTGGAAAAGTACCACGGTCAGACGTGGGACGCATGGACAGACATGATGATGCCAGCGATTGGGGATGGAGGGACAGCCGTGGGGACACAGAGAAGCCTGGGCTGGGACAGGTGAAACTGGACAGAGCCTATAGGCCTGAGGTGACATGGTCCAAGGGAGGGGCCCACGGCTGGGGAGAAAGAGGGCCAGGGCAGGGTCCCAGCTGCAGGCAGAGGTCCAATTGTATCGGGAGGCGTGCGATAACCATGACGGAGGGAGTAATCCTGACAATGGCTCCTAGGGGCTTATCACCGGTCAGGTATTATGTGAGCACCTTACAGAATGGATTGGCCTCATCCTTCCCACCACCCCACCCCCATTTTATTCTTGTGGAAACGGAGGCCGGAAGAGGTGAAGCCACCTGCCCAAGGTCACACGGTTAGTGTAGGGGGGGAGCTAGGCCTTGAACCCAGGCAGTCGGGCCCAGAGTCAGTGCCCTCCACCGCTGTGCTGTCTTAGAGCACAAGAGGGGTGACAGCAAGGTGGGGGGGGAACTTGGGGTCCCGAGCCCTCCCTCAGAGTCCCCCCACCACCATTCCCTACCACAACCTGCACCAGGAGGAGGGAAGCATGCCCAGAAGCCAGCAGTCGGGGTGCATTGCAAGTGTGTGTGTGTGTGTGTGTGTGTGTGTGTGTGTGTGTAAAGTGTCCCATCTCTACCTTGGTGTGAACATGTCAGGGTCATTACGTGACAGGCTTATGTGTTCCCCATGACATGTCTCTCCGGTCAGTGTATCAGTGTGTGTTGTATGTGCCTGTCTGTCACTGTGTCGTCTCTGTCACTGCTTGTGTTTTGTCATCGTCCCTCCGCGCCCAACAGTGTGCTTGCCCCTCCTCGTATCCCGATGTCCATTACTGTGTGCGTCTGTCACTGCGTCTGTTAACAGTGTGCCTCTGTGACTGCTCGTATCCCGATGTCCATTACTGTGTGCGTCTGTCACTGCGTCTGTTAACAGTGTGCCTCTGTGACTGGGTCCTATGGGTCTGTTTATGTCTCCGACACTCTGGGTCTGCCTATATCTGTCCCTGTTTGTCACCACGTCTGTTCCCCTATGTGTCACCATCTACCCAGGTGTCACCGCGTTACTCACCACCCAGGCCACAGGTGGGCGTGTCGGGCCCACTGGTGCCAGGGCTGGGGCCCAGCCCATCCCACCCTCGCCTGCTGTGGGCCAGGCTGGGTGCCTGTTTGCAATGCCCGGCCACAGGTAAACACCAAGATCCGGAACCCAAGGGCCACCTCCCTCACCTCTGCTCCCTGTCCCTCAGCCTGCCCCGGACCGGGCTGCGCCAGAGCCCCACGGGCGCTGTCCCCAAACTGGAGACTTGCCCTGACCCTCCCCTCACCCACGGTCACCAGCCTCCCAAGCCCCCAGCCTCGGCCCAGCCCTGTCTCTCTGTCTGTCTTCTCTCTCCGTCTGTCTCTCTCTGGCTTGTCCCTTTCTCTGTGGCTCTGCCTTTCTCTGGAATCGACCTTTGTCTTCATTCTGCCACGGTCCCCTCTACTCCATCTTTCTCTGTTCTTTCTCGGTGAAGGTCGATTTCTCCCTTTTCCCGGTCTGTCTCCGTTGGAGTCTGCCTTCTCTCCCTGCCCCTCGGGTCGCTGACTCTGTATCTCTCTCTGCCAGTCCTCCTGTTGCTCTTTCATACTTGAGAAGTTTTCCTCTCTCCTCCTGTCACTGTGTCCTTCTCAGCCCGTGTCTCTCGCTCTTGGCCACTCTCTGTGTGTGTCTCTGAGCCCCCAACCCCCACAGGAGCCAGCTTCTGTCATCCTGGGGCCCTTGGGAAAGTGCGTGGCCCCCAGCCTCCCGCCCCCAGCCCGCTGGTATATATATAAAGGTATATGTACATATTATTTATATCTGTACCCGGGGGCAGGAGGGGCAGACACTGGGGCCTTTGTGTAGCCACTGCCCGCTGCCTGCCCGCCCGCCACTCCTCTCCCTTCGTCCCTGCTACCCGCCTGCCTCCACTCCCCCCCCCCCTTCCCGCACAGAAAGGTTCCTGTGGGGCCTGCCAGCTTCCTCTGCCTGAGGTGTGAGTGGGCACGCCACGGGCGAGGCGGGCAGGGGGGCCTGGGGACTTTTCCAGCTGCAGGGAAGCTTTCCGGGTGGGGAAGGAATGGGACTTCTCAGCCGGCTGCTGTCTGTCTGTGTCTGTTGTCCCTGGGTGTCCCCCGGGTCCTTACCTGGCTTCTCCCTGGGAGTCTGTCCATCCATCTAATGTCATTCTGACTTTTTCTCTGCTGGTTTGGGGCGTATTCGCTCGTGCACACGCTGTTGTTGGGCACACGTACTAGGCCCTCTGTTGAGCCCCAGACACAGATAAATGAGATGCCGTCCATCCCAGCTGATTCTTCGCAATTGCTGTCTCACGGCTGCTATCTCTTCACTCAGCGCTCTGTCCCTTCCCATGAAAATATAACCCAAAGTCCTTACCGTGGCCGATGCTTCCCTGCTATCCCTGTGACCCCATTCTTTTTCGTTTTCTTGGTTAAGATCTTATTCTTTTAATTAAAAAAAATTTTCATGTTTTATGTATTTTTGAGAGCAAGAGAGACAGAGCACGAGTGGGGGAGGGGCAGAGCAAGATGGAGACACAGAATTGGAAACAGGCTCCAGGCTCTGAGCTGTCAACACAGAGCCCGACACAGGGATCGAACTCACAGACCTCGAGATCATGACCTGAGCCCCAGCCGGATGCTTAACCAACTGAGCCACCCAGGCACCCCGTTAAGATCTTGTTTTTAAGTAATCTCTACGCCCAACGTGGGGCTCGAACTTACAACCCCGAGATTAAGAGTCACATGCTCTACTGACTGAGCCAGTCACACGCCCCACTCTGACCTCATTCTCCTACCTCTCCCCTTTGCCATGGCTGCCCTGGCCACCTGGCTGCTTCTGGAACAAACCAAGCAGACTCTGCCTCAGGACCTTTGCATATGCTATCCCCCTAGATTTCCCCCGGCTTGCTCCCCCGCTTCCTTCAATTTAGTGTCATCTCCTCTCTACCTCCTCCTTTATGGCAGCAACCTCCATCACTCTCTATCCCCTTCCCCTGGTTTCTTTTTTCTTCTTAGGACTCACCGCTCCATGGCTGTCACATTTTATGGGTCTGTCTGTACCTCTTACATGAACGTCAGCTCCATGAGAGTAGGGGCTGCATTCTGTTCCCTGCTGTTCCCGATCCATCCTTTAAACTAGCCCTGTGCTAGGCAATGCTGGGTTCATAGTGGTGACTGAGACGGCTTTAACCCTGTCCTCATGGGGCCCACAGTTGATTTCCCAATGACGATCCAGAATGTGCAGGGCCGGGATAGGGGAGTGCAGGGTCTGTGAGAGCCCAGAAATGGTACTTGACACAGCTTGGGGGCCAAGGAGGGCTTCCTGGAGGAGGTGGTAGCTGAGCAGAGACCTGAGGGATGAGTAGGAGTGAGCCAGGCCTTGTCGTGGGGACCAACTGATCGAGACAGACCCAGCCTCGCTCGTCTTCACAGATCTCCGTTCTCTCCCTCTGCCTCGTAGAACTTCACTTGATCTTTTTTTTTTTTTAAAGTTTTTATTTTTATTTTTGAGACAGAGAGAGACAGAGCATGAACGAGGGAGGGTCAGAGAGAGAGGGAGACACAGAATCCGAAACAGGCTCCAGGCTCCGAGCTGTCAGCCCAGAGCCCGACGCGGGGCTCGAACCCACGGACCGTGAGATCATGACCTGAGCCAAAGTCAGACGCTTAACCGACCAAGCCACCCAGGCGCCCCCAAACTTCACTTGATCTTAGCCAGAAGGCCGAGAAGCGATCTGTCTTCGCAGAACTTGAGTTTCAAGATGTCTTAACTCCCTAGTTTAAACCCGAACCTTTCCTTGATTTCACAGTCTCCCCTTTCTCCTGCTTTCAAATGCTCTCTCCCTCCTTCTAGGTCTCTATTCTTGGTGTCTCATCCGTGTATCTCAGGCTCTCTGCACCTATCTGGGTATTTATCTCTTCTGAACGTCTGTCTGTCCCTCTGTTTTTACCTCGTTTCCTCCATCTCAAGAGGGTCTTTGAGCTCTCTTGTCCCCCTCTGGGTCTGTCCTCTTCCAGTGAGCTGGTTTTTCTATACCTTTCCACCTCTGTTGTCTCCCATCTTTCCCTGGGTCTGTCTGTGTCTCCTTTCTGGAAGTCTCTTCACCCACTCACGGATCCCCCCAATACATCCAGAATCCCTCCGCTCTGGCCCCACCCTGGCACTGGGGGAAGGGGGACTGATTCAGCCCCCCACACCCACACAGGTCAGGCCGTCTGCTCCGTTAATGGTTAACTCAACCTCTATCTAGAATACACACACCAGCCAGGCTGGGGGTGACTCCCCTGCCCACCCCCCTACCAGCTGTTCTTAAAGGACCAGGTGTCCTCCATAGCTCTTTAGCCCTCACTGGGGACCCTGGCGTCTGGAGGCCTCTCGCCCTGGGGATGGGGGAGGGGGAACTACCCAGTGCTTGGGTCTACAGAGCTGGGGCAGGGGAGGCCACAAGATTGCCAGGGATGGGTGCCCAGGCCTGGAGCTCCATCCAGCGTCTCCCTTGCCCAGGCTTATCGCCTGTATATTTAATCAGGGGTGGTTTTCCCAGCCCTGCCCAGGGCCCGGGCTGGCAGTACCGGGGGTGACAGCCACCTGATGGCTGGGGGAGGGGAGGGGACCCCTCAGCCCAAGAGCTGGCGGTTTAAGAGTTGAGGGTCCTCCAGATGCGGAGGACAAAGTCCCAGGGTCCTTAATGTTTGGGATTTGGGCCATGTGACTCTGCAAGATGTGTGCGTGGGACACGTGGATAACCAAGCAGATGGGTCCAGACTTTAAGGTCTTCCAGATTTCGGCGGTGGAACACCCGTGTTCCTGAGATCCGGGGCAACCTGGGGTTTCAGGGCTGTAGGACAGTGCTGTGCGGTCAAAGGACACACTACAATCCCCCCCCCCCCATCTTTCTGTCCATCCACTGGCCTTGGCGCCCCGCATTCCCCCTTCCCGCTGTCTCCACTTCAGGGTCGCAGAGACACCGCGGGGGTCTAGGCTGGGCTCTTGGGGCAGCCCCCTCCCCTTAACCCTTGCTTTGCCGCAGCCTGCTCAGGCCCCGCCCCTTGACGCCAGAGAGCAGGAAGTCCTGGTTAATGATCAGCCCGTCGGGACAGGTGCGGGACAAGGCCTCGCACATCAGAGGCTGCCGCGGGGGGGAGTGCCTTTCACCCTGCCAGTCACGGTGTCCTAGGATGGCCACCGTTGAGACTGGTCTCCCAAGATGGGTGCGAGCAACGCAGCTCAGGGCACCACCAGAGGTGGGATGCAGTCACCTTGTTTCCAGGGATCCTGTTAGTGTACCCCATGGAGGTAATTTTCCTCTTTCCTAGGGCAGTCCCTCTAAGCAATGTAACGTAATTCTCTGCCTGCTGAGCAAGAACTCACTGCCCATCCCTTCTAGGAAGCCTCCCAATGCCTCTCTCCTTTCCCCCTCCCCTCGCGGGCGCTAGTCCCCCACACCTTGGGTAGATACAGGGGCGGGACCAGAAGAGAAACCTAATTCCCGAGCATGGCTCTGGTTCCCATGCAAGGAGCTTCCCGTGCTCTCTAAGCCTCAGTTCTGTCATCTGGAAAACGGGCAGATGGCTAGAACGCTTGACCAGTGGCCAGCACTTCTGAAAAGCGCCAAGGGGCCCGCCTGAGTGGAGGGCGCCACCTGGAGGCTACCACGCATCGTCCTTTCCCTGAAGGATCAGTTCGGTCCCAAAGGGGGCGCAGCGTCTCACACAACTAAGGGACCAAGAAGGAAAAAAAAAAAAAAAACATCTTTCGGTTTATTGAAGGAGGAAAAGGGGGCGGGAGGGGGGGGGGCAATAAAATGCTTTTGCTTTGTTTATAAAGAGCAAGATTTCAGGAGGCCCCTTCTCGAGGAGGAGGGGGGCACCTCTCCCCCGACTATAAGCAGCAGCAAAGCCAAGCCAAGGAGGGGAGAGGGAAACTGGAGGGGCCAAGGGACCCCAAACACCCCCTTGGGCAGAAGCCACAAGCTTTCTCCCCCCACCCTCAATGCATCTACCCCAGGGAACCATCCGGGATGAGGAAGGGGTATGTACACAGGTGGGGGTAGCACTGGGTTGGGTCGGGGAGGGAATAATTTATCCGCAGCAGCGGTGGGTGGCAAGGGGGTAGGACGCAGTAGACTGGTGGCAGTGGTGGCCTAGGGGTCCCGTTCTTTCTTAACCTTGATGTCTCCAGCAAGGATAGTGGCGATCTCGCCCTGCATGAAGGCCCAGGGGACAGAGGAGCCCACCAGGGGACACTTGTCCCCACTGGGGCAGTACACCTCCCCAGCAGGGCCCTGTGCCTTGATGAACTCCCTTGAGCAGGGAAAGCAGAACTTGTGTCCGGGCACTGAGGGGCACTGGACGAAGTGGGTGTCTTCCAGCCGCTCCCGGCACAGGGTACAGCACAGGGGTGCCCCGGGGGTCGCCCCCGTGCCGCTACCACCCCCGCTGACCGCTTCTGCCCCAGCTGTGGGGCTGACTTCGGCTTCACCATTGCGGGCCACTAGACGATGCTGGGTCGCAGGCTGGGCCGCGGAGGAAGCTGCAGGGCTGGCACCCCCAGCGCGCACGGGGCCCCCGCCCCCGCCAGGGTCCTTGGGGGAGTGGCCCAGGGCCTCGGCCACATTCTTCAGGGCGGCGATGGGTGAGGGCACACCAGGGGTGTCGGCGGAGAACGGGCCACCGGGTGCTACCCAGTGCCGCTGCTGCTGCTCCTCGGTGGTCATCTTCCCAGCCGCCTCACCCTCGGGCTCAGGGGATGCCTTGCGACGGCGTGGCGTGGGCGCCAGGTTCCGGGACGGGGCTCGCGGCGGTGGGCCACATAGAGCTGCAGGGGCTGCCTCTGGGTACTGCTGGGGCAGGGCCTCGGCAGGAGCTGGCTCTCGGAAGCTGCGGACACCGTCGGTCAGCAGCTCCCCCAGCTGGCGCCATTCCCCGGAGCCGTGCCTCCGTTCATATTCGAGGTACTTGAAGCCTGAGGAGGCTAGAGCCTTGCCCGGCTCCCGCAGAGCATCGTGAAACATCTGGCGCGCCACGGCCAGGACTCCCGCATACACGTTGCCAGAACCACAGGGGTATTCGGTAAAAAGCTTCAGCTCGAACTCGTAGCCGGGCGGGCGGGCAGTGGCATCAAAAGCGAACACCCGCCCCACCAGCCCGTGATCCTTCTTGAAGCGGACGTTGAAGGGGGCACAAGCTGACAGCGCCAGCAGCTGTTCCCGCACCGCTTTGGGGCGCCCGTGCCACTCCTCTGCCCGGCCACGCATGGCCTCGTTCAGTTCTGCCAGACAGTCCGCATTCCTCTGCTGCTTCTCCTTCTCGAAATCGGAGCCAAAAGCTGGACGGGCAGGACTCAAGCCGGGTGCCAGCGTCAGGCCTCGGCTTCCCAGGCCAGACACCGCAGCTGCCAGCAGCCCGGGGGGCACCAAGCTGGGCATAGAGCCAAGCAAGGCCCTTCGCGCCCCCTCCGCCACGGCCTCCTCGCGGCCCAGCCCATTAGCCAAGCGGGACCCCAGGGTGTACTCCAGGGCGGGCGAGGGTAGGGGGAGGCGGCCCGACGAGGTGGCCCTGTCATAGCGGTCCTGGCCAGAGATGCCGCCGCCTGTTCCTGACGGCTGGGGCTGGGCCTGCGGAGGCGGTAACTGAGGCCCCTGTGCAGCGGCCGCAGCCAGGTCCTTAGTGGTCGGGTGCTTGAGGGCGGGGGGCCCGGGAGAGCGGCCCTCGGGGAGCACGTGGCTGCGTTTGAGTTGGCGGGCAGCGTCGATGAGCAGCTCGATGCGATCCGCACCCTCGAAGTTCACGCAGCCGCGACACACAGCCTCGCTGAAGTCCCACACCATGGCCCACGGCATCTTGGGCAGGTCGCACAGGTAGCACCACTGGCGGCGGGACGCCTGCACCGACGCCATGACCCCCCGCGCGCGCGCCGCCGAGCCCCGGCGTTCCACCCGCCGCCGACGTACGATCCGCGCCGCCGACGTTTGATTCGTGTCCCCCGGACCGCGCGAGCCACAGTCAGGCCTCCGGCTCGGCCTCCCCGCGGATCCAGGCCCGGCCCCCCTTCCCCGCCCCCTGGGCCCTAAGCCTTTTTCCTCACTCCCGCCTCCTTGAAAAGCTTGTTAGAGGCACGTCGGCGCCCCCGCCCGGTCCGGGCTCCCGGCCGAGGCGCACAGCTCGGGCCCCGCGATGGGCCGCGGGCGCCGCCGCCTCGGGCTCCCGCCGCTCCCGCCGCCGCCGCCGCCGCCGTTGCAACGGCCGTCGCCGCCTCCACCTCCTTCTGCCCCAGAGGCCGCTTCGCAGGGAAAGTTACATAACGCGCCGGCAAAGCCTTCTGGGAAACGTAGTCCCGCCGGGGCTGATTCTTAAAGGGGACAGCCGGCGGCAGAGGGAGTGGGCTCGCCGCCTCTCCGACGCGCAAACCCGACCACTCATCACGGCGGGGCAGGGAGTTCGGCGCGCTTCGCGGAGCTCCGGCACAGGGTTTGGGGGCGGAAAGGAGATATGAATGGCCAGAGCTGCCACGGGTTCAGAAGTGGTAGGAAGTGGACAGGGTTCCGCGCGCATAATTTCTGTTCCGACTTGCTGTGCAGCTTTAGGCAAAAGTCTTGCTCTTTCTGAGGCTCAGTTCCCCGCCCATCAGAGGTGGGCCAATGACTGGTTAGGAAGGCAGCATCTCCTGGGGCGGGGCGGAGGGGCTCTGATTGGACGGTTTCGGGGTAGGGGGACGGGAAGCTGGCAACTGGGGGAGGGAGGGTTCTGCATGGCAGTTCGTTTTCCTCAACTCTTGTATACCATTCTCGGAATGGGGCTGGCAACAGCGGGAGAAAGGGGAAGAACGAAGGCCTCTCGGTCAAGGCCTCTGCCTCAGTTGCCTCATCCATTAAAGAGAGTGGTCGAGCGCCCTCGAACTCCCTTCCAGTTCTGCCGGGGCTCTCTGGTCTACAAAGGGTTACACTGTATCTCTCCCTGCCAGCCCCATCAACCACTCACTACAATTCCCAAAATGCTCTGCAGCGAGGACAAACGACGCACTTCCGCTGAATGGGAGGTGGGGGCAGGCCTTCCCGATTCCCGCTGTCTTCTACCCCCGGCTCAATTTTGGGGTGGCTTTACGTTTTTTCGGAGCACTGGGTTGAGGAAATCCTCACCCTCTACTGCTCCCTAATTTGGGGGAAGGGACGGAGGCCAGAGATGGCGAGTTAAGAGTTGTGGGGTTTGTTTCCGGGGAAACCACCTTTCTCCAGCCTTGAGCGCTCATTCCCTGATCGGCCCAACCGGGCTTTGGGGACTCCCCCCGCCCAGGTTTTTCTTCTCAACATCTGGAACAGTGGGAGTCAGACTGGAAGAGTAGGGAGGGGAGGAGAGGCAAGTCTTCGGGTCCTAACCCCCCATCACCCTCTTTCTGTCGCTAAGCCTGGGTCCGTGATAAGCGCTCAATAGTATTTACGTGACTTGCCAGAGTTGCATTCGTTACTGGTTTTCAAACTAATCGGACTGTCTGCTTCCTCTCCCCCAGCCCGCTGCAATCACAGCCGCTGTGATTTTGTTCTCCAAACAGCAGCCTCAGCTTTGCAATTTCACTCACCACCTGTATTCTTTTCTTTATATGGACTCCCATGGGAAAAAAGGCCATCTACTTTTGCCTCCTCCTGAGCAATACAGGCATACCTCGGAAATATTGCATTCTCCCTCCAGACTACCACGATACAACAAATCTTGGCAATGAAGCAAGTAGCACAATAGAGCAAGTCAAACAAACTTTCCGGTTTTTCCTGTGCATCTAAAAGTTAAGTTTAGGCTGTAACGTATTAAGTGTGCAACAGCATTATGTCCAAAGAAACAAGGTACATACCTTAATTTAAAAATACGTTTATTGCTGGGGCGTCTAGGTGGCTCCGTCGGTTAAGTGTCCCACTTCCACTCGGGTCACGATCTCACAGTTGGTGAGCTCGAGCCAGCTTAGAGCCTGCTTCGGATTCTTTCTCTCCCTCTATCTCTGCCCCTCCCCTGCTCACACTCTAACTCTCTCAAAAACAAACGTTTAAAAAAAAAAAAAACTTCTAAAAAATACTTTATTGCCAAAAAAGATGGTCACCATCGTCTGAGCTTTCAGATTTTGTCCCTGATCACACAGCACCGTAACAAATGTGATAATGAGAAAATTTGAAATAGTCAAAGAATTACCAAAATGTGACACAGATACAAGTCAGCGGCTGTTGGGAAAGGGAAACTGATACACTTGCTTGTGGCGGGGTTGCCACAAACCTTCAACTTCTAAAAAAATGCAGTATCTGGGGCGCCGGGGGGGGGGGGGGGGGGTTGCTCAGTCAGTTAAGCGTCCCACTTGATTTCAGCTCAGGTCATGACCTCATGGTTGGTGAGTCTGAGCCCTGCATCAGGCTTTTCGTGGACAGTGCAGAGCCTGCTTGGGATTTTCTATCTGCTCCTCCCTGCTTGTGTTCTCTCTCCTTTTCTCTCTCTCAAAACGAATAAACTTAAAAAAAAAAATGCAGTATCTGCAAAGCGCAATACAACGAGGTATGTCTGTATTATGGGCACAGTCCTAGGTTTTTTTTATGTACTAGCTACATTTTAATCAAGTAACTTAACACTATGTATGGAACCACTAAAGAGGCCATTCAGGGTTCACCTAAAATTGCCTTTAAGCCATTCTTCAGTAAACACTCCTGGGGGGGGTCAAGAGTTCTGGCCAGAGTTCGGCTTCAGGTGGGCTGAATTGGGATTGTCCCCTGGCAAGTTTAGGGCAAGTCCCTACACTTCTCAGGACAGAGACCCTGTAGAAGTTGCTCTTCACTGGATAGCTCCAAGTTAAGATGAAAACACGCATATAAACGTTTAGCATGGTGCCTGGCCCAGAAAAGGAACAGCATACATAAATGGAAACTGTTTTTTAAGCTGCTCATTAATTCAAAGATGCAACCCTCTTCTGTGTTGGGCAAGGCTGAGGACACAGCAGTGCAGTGACTGAGATACGTTCAGGCCTTGCCCTGACAAGGCTCATCCTGGTGATGGAGGCAGACATTCAACTTAAATTTACTCAAATGATTATTTAACTGCATTCTCCCCACCTCCCTACCCCCCCCCCCCCACCTCCCGACTGCTAGGGGAGAGGGAGTGCCAGAAAAGACTTTCCTGAGGCAGCGATATTTGAGCTGAGACCTGAAGGATGAACATAGAATGTAGACGTAGACGCCTACATTTTTATGCCCATTTTACAGACGAGGAAAAGGGAGACCCACACAGCTGGCCAGGGCAGCACCAGGGACGGAGCCAGGTGTGACTGATTTCAGGGTGGTGGTTATTGGTTACTTTGCTTTCCAGCAGGTTTGGGAGTAAAAAAGAAAACCAGCTCTTGCCTTCATGAAAAGGGGGTGGGGGTGTGGGGGGGGCAGCTTTAAACAGATAAACGCATGTATTCATTTAGAGAACAGAGGACACTAGAAGATAATCTGAGCAGACCCATCCTAGCCTGGAGGAGGAAATCCAGAAAGCTCTCCTGGAGGAGAGGACACTTAGGCTGGTATGGGAAGGATGAATAAGTTGGAATAAGATTTGAACACAGGATCTGATGGCTTGAAGGAAGGAAGGAAGGAAGGGAAGAAAGAAAGAAAAAGAAAGAAGAAAGAAAAGAAAGAAGAAAAGAAAAAGAAAGAAAAGAGGAAGAAAAGAAAAAAGAAAGAAAGAAAGAAAGAAAGAAAGAAAGGGAAAGAAAGAGAAAAAAGCTGGAAAATCACCAGCCTCCCAACTTCAAAGGGATGCCACTGGTCCATGGAGGCAGGGTCGGGGGAGGGAGGGTGGTGAGGGGGACAGGTGTAGGTGCTGAAACCCCAGGCCTGTCTCAGAGCCCAAAGTAATTGTATTAAAAATAAGTTTATTCATATCTTGTCACCACTGGGGAGAAATGAGGGGGTTGAGCTCTGGAAGTCAGAGACAGCAATGGGAGGCAGAGGGCCCAACCTGTATCTCCCCAGTGAGAACTCTGCCCCCCTCTCCCTAGGGTACAGACTGCTATATCCTTTGTCATCCATATTCTGATTTGTCTTGCGACTCCCACCCCCTCCAAAGTCTGGATTGGGGAGGTGAGGAGGCCCCTACGGGTCAATTCTCTTCAAGTCAAGACCAGGAGCTGTTAGGGAAGGGGGGCGCATGTGCAGACCCGAGAGGTTCTCTCCGCAACCCACAAAGGGCAGTAATAAATAACGTAAAATTGATGGCTTAGAAGTTAGGGTTCAGGGAAGCAGCCAGGCAGACAGCGCTGTACTGGAGAAGGGGGTGGGGGACCCATCAACAAGCCCCCCTGAGAATCAGGCACTAACTAGTATAGGGAGTGGGGTGCTCGCGCCCCCCACAGCAGGGAGCCAGGGTGCAGCCGAGATGGGGAAGGTGCGTTGCCCTCCTCCACTGGGCTAAGCTGGGGGTGGGGGTGGGGAGGAGGTACAGGCAGAAGGAGCTCGAACCCAACAGCAGATTTCAGGGAGATTTCCAACGCCCCCGCCTCTTCCGTGTAGGGAAACCTTTCCTCCTCTTGTGTGGGGGTGAGTCGTGGGGAGGAAGGGGAGCCGGGGGAGGCCGGGGGGCCCCCGCCTCCTCGCTCCTAGGGGCGATGATCACCCCCCTGGCTGCTACCACCGCTCCGTCCACCACAGCAGCCACCACGGACACTGGCTCTGGGGTGATCTCCGCTTTCGGGGTAGGCGGGGGCAAGAGGGGCCTGGGGGGTGGGGGCGGGGGCGGGGGTGGGGGCAGAGGCGGGGGCAGCCTGTCGACGGCGGTTCCGGGCAGAAGGGGCAGTAGGGCGCTGAGGGCCTCGCTCAGTTTGGCCAGTCCCTGCTGAAGGGTGCCAGCCAGCTCCCGGATGGCGTTGGCCGTCTCCTGCTGGGCCCGCAGGAAGTCCAGGGAGGGGTCCGGGGCCGAGGGCGTGGGTGGTGGCAGTGGAGGAGGTGGTGGGCTGGGGGACGAGGGTGCCACGTGGACCTGCTGAGGCGGCTGGGGTGGTGGCGGTGGAGGGGCCGGGGGCGGAGGAGACAAGGCCAGGCGCGGCAGCTGCACTGTCTGCAGGGCCGGAGGGGGCGGGGACTCACGCTCCTTGGGTGGCGGGCAGCCCCCTTCCTGGGGGCTGCAGGAGGGCCGGGCCCACTGCTCGGGGCTGCTGGAGCCCCCCTTGCTGTGGGCTGGTGTATCTGTGGAGAGAGAGATGTAGGTAAGGTGACGTGACCCCCCTCCCCTCACCATGTGCCTCGATTTCCCCTTGCCACCTCCCACCCACCCTGGCCCCAGAGCCATGTTTTCAAAACCCAAGCCGGATGGTGCCTTGGAGGAGAACACAGGGGAGAAAAACAATATAGCGAATGACCACCTGGTGGCTGATGCCAGCCTTGGTGGATACAGGGTCCTGGAGGTCCCCTGCTGGAGCCAGGCGGAACCAACATTCTAGAAGGCTCCTCCAACTATCTGAACGCTCCCCCCACCACACGCCTCCGCGGGCTCTCTCTGGCCGGGTGGTGGGATTTCTCCCTCAGCTGTGGTCTGTACCAGTTCAACCCTCAACCCCAAGCCTGTTGGGTTTCCGCACGCGTCTCCTGTCACCTGAGACTTCACTCACGCTCATGAACTTGGACAGAGTCTGCATACAGAGGCTTTCAGATTTCCGGGCCCTGCCTGAAACCTCTGCTCCGTTTCTGTACCGGCCACACAGCCCCTCGATGGTCTAGTATTGCCTCACACTCTCCTGCCTGGAGCTGAGCTCCTGACCCTCTCACATCCCGCTCCAGGCTCCGCCACCCCCCATCACTGCTGATGACAGCCCCATCCTTCCAGCCGCTGGGGGGGGGGGGGGGGCGGCGGCGGGGGGGCCACAACTTTCACTCTGTTTCTCGCCCAAGACACTGTCCATGTACAATGGTCACTGGCTCTGCCTTCAAACTATTTCAACGTCCCGCTTCCATCCACCTCCACAAGCCCCTCCTCGTCCAACCACCCGCATTTCCCGCTTGGGACTTTTGCAACTGCTTCCTCGACTGGGTCAGTCGCCGGCCTCCTCCAAAGTCTCAGAGGTCCAAACAATATACGTGTCAGTTACGCTACCCACAGAGGACCACACATCGGAGGATCCATGTATAGGAAATGCCCAAACAGGCAAATCTACCAGAGACAGAAAGTAGATTAGTGGTTGCCTGGGGCTGGGCGGAGCTGGGGGGGCCAGGTGGGGGTGATGGCTGAGAGATGCGGGGTTTCTTTTTCCGGTGACGAAAATGTTCTAAGATTGATAGTGGCGATGGTTGCACAACTCCAGGAGGATGCTAAAAGCTACCGCCCTGTCCTCTTTAAAGGGGTGGCAGTACGGTATGGTATGGGAATTGTAACTCGACAAAGGTGTTTAACAAATACAAGTCAGATGTTGTCTTTCTCCGCTCAAAAGCTTCCTGGGGCTCTCACGTCTCAGACTAAAAGCAAAGTCCCTGAGGCTCTCAAGGCTCCGCACAATTTGCTCCAGTGCCTCCCTGACCTCATCGTAGTCTACCCCTTCCCTTCTCTGTCTCACTCGCTAGGCTCCAGCCACACTGGCCTTCTTGTTGGTCCACACACACAATACGCCTGCTCCTGCCTCGGGGCCTTTGCATTTGCTGTTCCTTGGCCTGGAAAGATCTTTCCCCAGACACCTGCCTGGCTCCCTCGCTCTCAGCTCCTCTGCTCAAATGCGGCCTCCTTGGGAAGATCTTCCTTGACCTTCTGTCGACAGCATTTCCCGGCTCTGCCCTCTTCTCTCTCCTAACCCTACCTGATTTCTTTTATTAGCACTTATCTCCACCTGGCATGGGGTCGCTCTGTTTGTTGTCTGTCTCCTCCTGATGTCAGCTCCATCAGGCAGGGCTTTGTTTTGTTCACTGCTGTTTACCCAGCTCCTAGAACAATGTCCAGCACAAAATGTTTTCTTTAATGAAAAAAGAACTGTGGCTTCCAAGGAGTCAGCACGGATCGGGGCCCCAGGCCCCAGGTCCTTGCTGCAACCCTCCCACAGCTCCCCAGCACCCACAGGGGACAGTCCAGCCCCTAAGGCTACAAAGCCCTAGCCCTTACCCCTTTCGGTCCCTCTTCCTTGCCTCAGGGAGAGTGTGCGTGAGGTTCCCTCTATTAAGAGTATCCCCCTTGCATGGCCTCTTGGCCAGTTCAGATAGTCCTTCCTCAGAGAAGCCTGCTTCCTGCTCCTAGGCCAGATCGGATCTCCCTGCTCTCCTGTTGCAGAAACAGCCAATCCCCTCCAGCCTTCAATGCTGGGGGTCCAGCCTCCCTGGACCAGGCAGGCAGAGGAGGTGGGGGAGGCACGGAGAGAGATGATAACCAGAGCTAACACTTGTTGGACACTTTCCTGGCCAGGCCCTGGGCGAAGCGGCTATGCTTTCCTCCTACGTTATCTCAGTGAGTCCTCTCAGCCATTCTCCTGGGGGCGGGGGTGGAGGGGAAGGCGTACGTGCTGCCATTATCATCCCATTTTACAGATGCAGAGACCTGAGGCCCAGAGAGACCTCACCGTGCTGGTGAATGCGAGAAGAGGCATTTGAGGGCTCAAGAGTGGTAAGTCCCCCTCATGAGGGGTGTGAGGATTGTTGCCACTCTGGAATACTGTTCTTCTAGCCTACTGAACAATAGAATAGAAAATGGCCCACACGTCGTGCCCACAGGGGTCACGGAAGGGCCACTGCTACATGTAAAATCATTTATTTGCAACCTCTGGGCCTCCGTTTCCCCACCTGTAAAATAGGTGTGTGTATGTGTGTGTGTGTGTGTGTGGGCGCGCGCGTGTAAGCAGGCAAAGGACCAAGTGACCCAATAACAGAACCTCTCCCTGAGGGCCATCACAGGGATTAACTGAATCACCCCAGGCACAGTGCATCTTCAATGCTGTGACTGTTTGTTTTTTTGTTTTCAAATATTAGGTCAGAGATAAATTATCCTGAGCTCTCCTCTAGTGTCAACACAGACACCTCAGGCCGCCCCAGGCCCCGTTCCAGTCTTTCAATCAAAGCCTGTGCGTCTTTTATGAATTTGACGCAGTGGGTAATTTGCGTGAGGTTCTAATCAAGGATGCTTTAAGCACGTTCCTGCCTCCGGGCCTTTGCATATACTGCTTCCGCTGGCTCAAGTGCTGTTCTATCAGATTATCTACTTGCTGCAATTTCTCTATTCAGGTCTCTGCTCAAATTCCACCTTCTCAGAGAAGCCCTCCTTGACTACACTATCTAGAGCAACTCCCTTCTATCACTTACTGTCCTCTTTCGTGTGTTTAACGTTTATTTATTTTTGAGGGAGACAGTGCTAGCGGGGGAGGGGCAGGGAATGAGGGAGACACGGACTTGCAAGTAGGCTTTTGCACTGTCAGCGGGGAGGCCAGCCTGGGGCTCGAACCTGCGAACCGTGAGATCACGACCTGAACGGAAATCAAGATTTGGACGCTTAACCGGACCGAGCCACCCAGGCACCCCAACTCCCTATCCTTTTAACATGCTTTATTTTTCTTCTTAGTTCTTATCACCTCCTGGTATGTGACCTGTTTTGGGGTTGCTTGTTCGTGTCTTTCTCCAATAACTGGAATGCTGGCTCCGTAAGAAAAGGGAAGGTGGCTTTTTCTCCACGGTATTCCCCGCATCTGCCACAGCGCCTCCCTCAGAATAGGTGCTCGATAAATATTTGTTGAATTAATGCAGGAAGAACACAGTTGTACGACTCTCGAGAAAATGGTTGCCGTCTCTGCTCTGGTTCAGTGTGGCCGTTTCACAGACAGAAACAATGAGGTTTGAGATTCATGTGGAGAACAGGGGTCCCACGTGATCGTGTCTCTCTCTCCCCTGCTTAAGACACTTTCACGCCTCCCAAATGCCCTGAAGATAAAGTCCAAAGTTCTGACCTTCACTTACAAACTGCGTGTGATCTAATTCTGGCATACCCATTAACTCTCAGTCAATATTAATTGTTGTTGTTATTGCCAGACAATCTAGCCCAGTGGTTAAGTTAAGTGCATGCATTGTGAGTTGGACACAACCTGCATTTGAGTCCCAATTCTACTACTTAGTTTCTGGGTGACCTTGGGTGGATGAATGAAACTCTCTGAACCACATGACCCTGAACTTGTTTGATCATATCCACCTCCGTCCCTTTCTCAAAACACCCTTCAGTGACTCCGTATGGCATTCCGGATAAAATTCTTCACTGTCTGGCCTCTGCTGACCTCTCTGACCTCATCTCAAAACATTTCTTCAATCTTTCTTCTTTCCCCTTCCTCTAACTTGGAAACTTCTCGGTTCCTAAACTGGCTGAGCTTTCTTGTCTCAAAGCCACTCTACATGCTGTTTCTTCTACCAGCAACACATCCTCAGCTCTTCATTCTCACTCTGCTTTTCTGATGTCCCCTCCTCCAGGAAGCCTTCTTTGACCTCCAGCCTGGATTTGGTGCCCCCTCGGGACTCCCAAACTCAGGCCCAGGAGGGCAGGGCTGGAGATGTCTCCCTCACCGCAGTGTCCCCAACACTGCCCAGTACAGGGGAGGTGCTGGGGAAATAGCTGTAGAAGAAATACGAAGCCAGAGTCAAGGCCAAGTGGGATGTCTTTGTGCTCTGCTCTCCACACTTCCTCTATGCATGGCATGACCTTGGGAAAGTTACCAAACCTCTCCAAGGCTTTGATACATAAAATGGCAAAACAGTTCATACCTCGCAGCATTGGTAATCCTATCAAGAGCGAACGAGGAAGGTTCAGGAAGCGCTGTACTCAGCAATTCACGCATATTAACTCGTTCAATCTTCACAGCATGCTTTTGAGGTGGGGGCTTTTTTTTTTTTTTTTTAAATCCCCATTCTACAGATGTGGAAACTGACCTGCGATAACGGACCCAGAGTGACACAGCTGAGTGACAAAGTCACGACTGGAGCCCGGTCAGCCTCCATTGGTCACTACCCTACATTACGTTTAATGAAATCCTCCCTGTGCTGATAATCCCAGGTGTGGACTCTGGAGCCAGGCCTTCTAGGTTCCGTTCATGACGCTGACAGTCATGGGCTGTGGGACTTTGGGCAAGCCACGTAAAGAGCCGGGGAACCGTGCCGAGCAAACAGCTGAGTTCGCGACTGTCTTGCTCTGGCTAAGGTGACACCGAAGGAACTCACCTGCCCGTCGGTCTTCCCTGCGGTCCTCGGACAAGACGTAGCGTTGGGTGCCCGCACTTGCGGCTGACGGCTGTGAGGAAGCGGCCGCCGAGGGCTGCTCGGCTCCCGCACCAGCTCCCGGTGCCGCCACTCCCGGCCCCAGGATGGCAAAAATGGTCTCCTCCTCCGCCGAGAAGGCGTCCTCGGCGGCAGGCCCGGCGCCCTGCGTGGAGTGCGGCACGCGGGCCAGCTTCTCCTTGGTGCGGCGCTTGAAGTCATTCCAGCGCTTCTGCACCTCTTGGCCAGTGCGCTTCCAGCTGGTGATGCCGTTGATCTTGGCGGCGATGCCGTCCCACACACGCCGCCGCTCGGCCACGCTCACCCGACGGCTCTGAGCGCCGTAGAGCTGTGGGTAGTGGGCGCGCACCTCACGGATCAGGATCTGGTTCTCCTCAAACGAAAAGCGCGGCTTGCGCAGCCGGGTGGTCTCTTCCGCTTCGCCCGCCGCCGCCGAGGCCATGGCGCCCCCCGACGCCGCCGTCCGGCCGCCTGGCGCATGGGGGGGCGCCGGCGCTGCGGGCACAGGGCGCACGGCGCTGGCGGGGGCTCGGCGTCCGCGCGCCGCCAGCCCCACCCCGGCCGCCCAGACACCGCCTCCAATGCCCCCGGGGCCAGGGGTTGGGGCGGAGAGTGGCCGGGGGCGACGGGCCACGGGGGACATTCAGAGCGCCTAATAATAGCTGACACCCGCTGAGCGCTCCTCTTGTGCCTCGCGCGGCGCAAAGTGCCACGCCGAGGAGTTGATGGAAATTGGGGGAGGGTCTGGAGGGGTGGAGAGAAATGAGGAAAGGCGAAAGAAGAGGGGGTGTCTGCAGGAGTTAGAGGAGAATGGGGGCATGGGAGAAAGCGAAATGGAGGGAGAATGGGGGTGTCTCGGGGTCGAAGAAGCATGGGGGTAAGGAGATGCTGAAGGAGAGACGCAGCAAGAAGGGGGGATCTGGAGCAGAGGAGCGCTCTGGGGGCTCCGGGGCAATAGGACGTCTGTAAGAACGGTACGAGATGGGGTCCTCAGAAGGGATGTCCAGGTAGAATGGGGAGTTGGGGGCTCCTGGGACAGTGGAGAAGCTGGGACTATCAAATACTAGGGATTAGGGTCTGCGGGGATTGTGGGGGCTCTGGGGATTGCCAGGAATTAAGAGGATCTCTGGGGGTAAAGGGGTCCGGGAGTAAGAGGGGACAACGGAGGCGATGGGGGACTCCATGAAGAGTGAGGGTCGTGGAGGGTGGGGACCGAGTCGGGCCGCGGGTCACTCACCGGCGCCGCCGCAGCCCCCGCCTGCCCGTCGGTCAAGGCTCGGGCTTCTGCGGCCTCTTCCCTCCCCCCTCCTCTCTCGTCCCCCTCTGGGCCCCGCCCCCGTCCGCCCCAAGAGCCATGGCGCAGGCGCACCCAGCACCAGTCAGCCCCCAACGCCCTTACCGCTAGAGTTTCACGCCCCTCCCACGGCGCAAGCGCAGAATTGCCTTCCACCGCCCTCCTCGCGTGGGGGCTTAGCTGCGCAGGCGCAACATTAGCGCTGCGTCCGTTCCCCTAGCTTCTTGAGGCCACAAGAGCATTCGCGCGGAACTCTGTCCACGCATGCGTGCCCCTCGCTCCTAGTTAGCTTTGGTATCCCGGGGCTGCGTCCCTGCGCAGGCGTGGCAATCCTTGGAGGAAGTGGGAGAAATGATGGAGCGAGAGAGCGCTGAGCACAAGCTGCGTCCTCGCTTTTCGGCCAGTCTTCCAGCCGAACCCAGCCCTCTTGCTGTGCTGGGGTCCCCTTCTCTAGGAGAAAGGGGAGGGAGACGGCGCTAAAGGGATGCGCTGCGTTTCCGTGACAACGGTGTGGGCGGGGTGGGGGCGTAAGGAAACCGGATTGCCGCCCACTCGTACCTGCCCCGGCGCGGGGCTGCCCTGGATCTGCCAGCCAACTCGTACCCACGGGGGCGGGGCACCCTGGGGATATTCCACCCCAGGCGGTGCAGTAACCATGGCAACCCGTCAACCTTCCAACGGTGCCTGGGGGGCCCCTGTCCACACAATGACGTCATGGCGCGGGGAGAGAGAATTTAGAGGGAGAGTTCGGCGCGTAGGGAGGGTGATCCTGGCGCAGGTACGGCTTCAAGCAAATGCGCGGAGGCAGCAATTAATCTAGAACACGGGTTGGATGAGCTGGAAGAAAGGGTGATGGAGTCAAGTCGGGCTGAGAAATTTGATTTGCATCTTTGCAGGAGTCCTCAAGGTCATCCAACAGACAGCGTTTCGTTCACCTATTCAACAAATAGTTATTGAGCACCTACGCGGTTCCCAGTGCAGCGAATACAAAAGACAAAAAATCTGAGCACCAGGGTGGCTCAGTCGGTTAAGCAGGTCATGCATGATCTCATGGTTCGTGGGCTGGAGCCCCGCGTCCGGGTCTGTGCTGACAGCTCAGAGCCTGGAGCCTGCTTCAGATTCTGTGTCTGCCTCCCTCTCTCTCTGCCCCTCCCCCGCTCGCTGTCTGTCTCACAAAAAAATAAATAAACGTAAAAAAAATAAAATAAACGCTAAAATCACATTTTAGTTGGGAGAAACAGTATGCAAATATGATACCTACGTGAGGAGGTGATGAATATTACGGGGAAAACACAGACGTCGGAACAGAGTTGGGGAGTATGGTGCCTGTATGTGTCTGTGACTTTAAAATAAGTTGGCAAGGGAGACCTACCTGAGAAGGGGACATGTGAGTAGACACGCGAAGGAGGTGATCCAGGAACGTGCAGGCTTTACCGAGCCCTGTAAGGGACTTCCTTCAGCCTTTACCCAAGTGAGAGTCACAGAAGGGCCCCGAGCAGAGGAAAGACCTGGTCTGGCTCTGGTTTTAATAGGCTTCCTCCGCGGCGGGGAGGAATGGAGTTTAGAAGCAAGAGTGGAAGCTGGGTGCCCAGTGAATTGAGGAGACAGGTGGTTCAGGAGCGAGGGGGTGGGGGTTCCCGCCAGAGGGGTAGGCGGGGAGGGGGGGGGCAGTAGAACTGGGCACAGGAAGCGAGAGAAAGAGGGGAGTTGAGGGTGACTCCATCGTCTTTGGTCTGAGCATCAGGAAGTCTGGAGCTACCAGAAGGGAAGACGGGCAGGGATTCAAGTGGATCAAGAGTTCAAGTTTCCCCAAACTTGAGGTGGCCTTTACCCAACCGAGGACAGATGTGGGGTAGGCAGTTGGAATGTTTGAGACTGGACGTCAGGGGAGCGGTTGGGTCATGAGATATAAATGTAGGCGTTGTCAGCGACTACATGAATCGAAATCCCCAAGAATGGGAGAGGTTGGAGAGGGAACAGCTGTAGACGGAAGCCCCCGGCCTGAGGTGGGGGCACTCCAGTGGTGGAGGGCTGACACCAGCAAAGGAGGTTGAAGAATCATTAAAATGAGAGGAGACCCAGGGCTGTCTGCTGTCCGGGAGGCCAAGCGAAGGGCGTCAATCAAAGACAAAGGAAGGAATCGATGCCAAATGCTGCCTAGAGCCCAAGGCCCATAAGCCTGAGAGCTGACCATTGGGACCAGCAATCTGGAAGTCATTAGTAATCTCGAAGAGGGCAACTTTGGTGATGCGGTGGGGGCAGTGGTCTGATTGGATGGGTTCAAGAGAGGGTTTGCTTGTGTGTTTGTTGAGAGGGTTTGGGGAGAACCAGTGTAGATGATCCTTTCTAGCACAGCAAAGGGGTATATCTGGAAGGGGGCATGGGATCTCCAGAGGTTTATTTAAGACGCTAGTTGTAAAAGTATGGTGTGTCCCAATTCAGGATGAATCACAAGAGGGGAGATTAATGGTGCAGAGGAGGGAGGGGAGAGTGGCTGGAGCCTTGACTAGGCAGGGCGGGCGCAAGTCGAGAGTGGTCCAAGGGGCGCGAGCTGGTCATCTACAGAAAACAGTGGGAGGGGGAGGGCACAGAGGCAGGCAGGAGGCAGGATGTGATGTCAGGGCCATGTGAATTTTCTCTTCTGTTCCTTGGGTTGTCTCAGTAGAGTAGGAAGCAGGGTCTGAGGTGAGAGGGAGGCTCCGAGGTTAGGGACAACAAAGGAGAAAAGCATTGAAATAGTGAGTGAGTGGCCAGGGAAATGTAGACACATAGACCCAATCTTTGGAGGTTATCGGCTATGAGGTTGAAGTGAGATGAATTTTTCTCGGGTCGCACTTCTCTGAGCGGGTGCAGGTGCACAGTGAGTAACAAGTTGACTTTCGCCAGGGCTGGGTTTATAGGAGGTCCCGCCACGGGCCCCATGAGGCCCAGAGCTCAGGGCCAGCCCACACCAGGCCTTGTGGGCAACATTAAGGAACTTCAGTGCAGGCTCTGAGCGAAAAAGGACAGGGTCTGATTTGTGCTTTAGAAAGACACCCCTCTCCCCCGCTCTTATGGGAAGGAGGAAGACTATTGGCTAGACTCAACAGAGAAATCTGGGGCAGGGGCAGGAGGGAGCTAGGAAGAGAGGTGGAGGAGACTAGGCAGGGGACGGTGGGAAGGGTAGAAATGAATTGGGAGACATTTGAGAGGCAGCATGCACAGGGGGTGTGACTGTCAGTCTGGGGAGGGGAAGGGAGCCCTCTAGGTGACAGCCGGTCCTCTGCTCCAGGTTCCTGTCGGGGGTGTGGAGTCAGTCAGGACAAGGTGGTTGTAAGGCACTCCACTTTGTCCCCCCAGAAAGATACGTGGACGTCCTAACCGCCCCATGACTTCAGAATGAGACCTTCTTTGGAAATAGGGTCATTGGAGATGTAATTAGCTGAGATAAGGCCATGCTTGAGTAGGAGGGACCCTTAATCCAACATGACCGATGTCCTTATACGAAG
Source organism: Prionailurus viverrinus (assembly GCF_022837055.1). Taxonomy (NCBI): domain Eukaryota; kingdom Metazoa; phylum Chordata; class Mammalia; order Carnivora; family Felidae; genus Prionailurus; species Prionailurus viverrinus. The sequence continues at coordinate 51,896,438 of NC_062575.1, forward strand.
AGGAAAGAGACGCACGGAGGGAAGACAGAGGCAGAGATGGGAGTGATCCTACCACAAGCCAAGGCAGGCCGGGGGCTTCCAGAAACTCCAAGAGGCAAGGAAGGAAGCAAGGAGGCCGGAGGAAGAGGCGAGGAAGGATCCTCCCCTAGCGTCTTCGGAGGGACTGCGGCACTGCCACCAGCTCGATTTCGGGTCTCCAGCTTCCAGAACTAGGAGAATACCTTTCGTTTTAAGTCACTGGTTCGTGGTACTTTGTTATGGCAGCGCTGGGAAAGCTAACACGCCGGCCATCGAGAGGAGGCATCCAGGATGCTGGTGGAACCAGAGAAGAGTGGGTTGGGGGGGCTGTGGATCCACATCAGGTCTGGAGCTCATGAGAAGGCCGGAGACAAGGAACCATGGGCAGAGGTGAGGCGGATAGAGGTCTGTAGGTGTGGGTGTAGGAGGTCAGAGAGCCAGGGCCCTGGGATGCTGGCTGAACAGAGAAGCTTTTCTTTATCTTCCTTCCTTCCTTCCTTCCTTCCTTCCTTCCTTCTTCCTTCCTTCCTTCCTTCCTCTCTCTTTCTTTCCTTCTTAAACATTTATTTATTTTTGAGAGAGAGAGAGAGAGAGCAGGAGCATGAGTCGGGGAGGGACAGAGAGAAGGAGACAGAAGTTCCAAAGCAGGCTCCAAGCTGTGAGCGTGGAGTTCGATTCGGGGCTCGAACTCACAAACTGCGAGATCATGACCTGAGCCCAAACCAGTAGTCGGCCGCTCAACTGACTGAGCCACCCAGGCACCCCAGGGAAGCCTTTCTAAGGCATGTTTTCTAAACTGTGGATCCTGAAAAATATGTAATGGGTTGCCACAAGCACTGAAGAAACCAAATATCCGAATGTGCTGTGTCGGGTAAGTATTGCTTGGAGAAACTCTGGTTTGTTAGATATTTTCAGACGTTCTTAAGACACATCTCGGGGGGCGCCTGGGTGGCTCAGTCAGTTGAGCATCCAACTTTGGCTCAGGTCATGATCCCGCAGTTCATGGGTTCGAGCCCCACGTCAGGCTCTGTGCTGACAGCTCAGAGCCTGGAGCCTCCTTTGGATTCTATGTCTCCCTCTCTCTCTGCCCCTCCCCTGCTCACACTCTCTCAAAAAATAAACAAACATTAAAAAAAAGGATGTGAAATGAATTTTGGGGCACCTGGGTGGCTCAGTTGTTGAGTGTCTGACTCTTGATTTCAGCTCAGGTCATGATCTCACGGTTCGTGAGTTCAAGCCCCGCGTCGGGCTCTGTGCTGACAGCTCGGAGCCCGGAGCCTGCTTCCGATTCTGTGTCTCCCTCTCTCTGACCCTCTCCCGTTCATGCTCTGTGTCTCTCTGTCTCAAAAATAAATAAACATTAAAAAAAAAAAGACGTGAAATGAATTTCTCATTGTGGTTTGTAGTAAAAAAGTGAAAGGCACTGAATTCGAGAGAGGAAGTTTCTGCTCTCTAAACCTTTCAACTAATTGGATCAGGCCCACCCCGATTATCCAGGATAATCTTCCTTACTTAAAGTGAACTGAATATAGACTTTAATCGCATCGACCAAATGCCTTCGTGGCAACACCAGGATTAGCGTTTCAATAACTGGGGACTATAGCCTCATCAAGGGGATACATCAAACTGACCATCTTAACCACAGACGTCATCAATAAGTAAGTGGTAAACCCTGTTAGATGCTGGTCGGTGTTGAGGAGGAAAGAGGCATAGAACAGGGTAAGAAAGATCAGGAGCGGGGCCCCTGGGTGGCTCGGTCAGTTAAGCGCCCGACTCGATCTCGGCTCAGGTCATGATCTCACGGTTTGTGAGTTCGAGCCCCTCACTGGGCTCCACACTGAGCATGGAGCCTGCTTGGGATTCTGTCTCTCTCCCTCCTTCTCGGCCGCTCTCCAACTCGTGCTCTCTCTCGCTCTTTCAAAATAAACAAACAACAATAACAACATGGGGCAGGGGAGAAGAGGTCAGAGAGAGAGAGAGAGAGGCCAGGACTCTGGCCTCTACTTAGTGAGACAGAGGCCACAGGAGGACTCTGAGCTGAGGAGGAACGGGGTCACTCTTGTTGGGGTTTGAAGTGGACTCTAGAAGTCAAGAGTGGAAGCGGGGACACTAGCGAGGAGGTGACTGCGTTAGTCCTGGTGAGAGGTTGTGGTGGGGATCAGGGAACAGTGGGCCGGGGGGAAGATGGTCAGATGGTGGGGGGTAGAGCTGACAGGATGTCCGTTTTGGACACGATGGGACATCCGCGTGGGTATTTCGTGGGCAGTGGTACCTGATGAGCGTGGGGTCTGGGAGGAAGGTTTGTGTTTGTCAGAATGGCTGGTAGAGGGGCGCCCCGGGGGCTCAACTGGTCAAGCCTCCAACTCTTGACTTCGGCTCAGGTCATGATCTCACGGGTCGTGAGTTCGAGCCCCGCGTCCGGCTCTGTGCTGGGCGTGCAGAGCCTGCTTGGGATTCTCTCTCGTTCCCTCTCTCTCTGCTTCTCCTGCCCGCCCCCCAAAACAAAAAATCGGCTTTAACCTATAGTCACACCTCACCGGGGGACCCCTGGACCTCCACCGGGGCACAAATTCAATTTCCGAGACCCCCAAAATGGTAGGCACCCATGCGCACAGCGGGAAACTGAGGTTCAGGGAATTCGGCCTGAGGCTTGTACGCTTCAGGGGGCAATGGGAACTCTGTGGGGTTCTAGAACCATCTTGGGTGCACCTGACTTTCCTTCCCTGGCTCTAAGTGGGTGTAGAACCGCCCCTCCTAAGCCCAGCGTGGTGCTGGGGGGGGGGGGGTCACTTCTAAGCATTTGCATTTCTGCATAGAGTGCAGCCTCTTGTCTCCTCCTCTGCTGTGCTCTAGCAGGCACAGAGTGGGCGCACAAGGCCCCTGAGCAGAACTTTCCAGATGCTCTCCCAGCCCACCCTGCCCCTTGTCTGCCTGCTCTGAGCCCAGGGGGCTGCCTTGGGTGTTTGTGCATCTGCCCAGCTGCCTTGTCTCTGTGTTCATGGGGGACGGGGGAGGTGCTGGGGGATGCCAGGCCTCTTGAGCCTGCCTCAATGTACCCACACCTGCGGAGCTCTGTATGCCTCGCTGCCGTCCATGGCTCCCTGTCTCCAGCCTTCTCGTGAGAGCTGATTTAGACCCAGCTCCCCTCTCAACCCCTGGCACCAAGAACATTCTGGATGCCTCCCCTGGATGCCCGGTGTATTCGTTTCTTAGGGACGCCTCAGTTTTCGAGGGCACCCGTAACAATACCACTAACTGGGTGGCCTAAAACAACACAAATGTATTCTCCAAGTTCTGGAAGCTAGAAATCCTGAAGCCACGCTGTCGGTAGTGCCGCAGTCTCTGGGGAGGATCCTTCCTCGCCTCTTGGAGCTTCCGGCAGCCCCGGGTCCTTCCTTGGCTTGTGACAGGACTACTCCAATCTCCGCCTCTGTCCTCCCTGTGTGCACCTCTCTTTCCTTTTCCTTTCTAAAATTCTATTTGATCTTTTAAGCAATCTCTAACACCCAACCTGGGGCTCGAACTCACAACCCCGAGATCAAGAGTTGCATGCTCTGCGGACTGAGCCAGCCAGGCGCCCCTCTTTCCTCTTATAAGGACACCGGTCATGTTGGATTAAGGCCCCCCACCCTACTCCAGTAGGACCTCATCTGAACCCATTACATCTCTGACGACCGTGCGTTTCCAGAGAAGGTCACATTCTGAAATGCTGAGGGTTAGGACGTCAACACATCTTTTTTGGGGGTGGGGGTGGGGACAAAACTCAACCCGTAACACCCTTGGAGCACCTTATACTCATCATGTCCTCACTGACCCCATTACCTCCAACCGGGACTTGCCCCGGACACCCGCGTGTCACCCAGCCGTCCCCTTCCCCTGGACATCTAGGGGAGGCAGCCAGGATGCCGTGACTCATTGAGAGTCTGGGCTAAGTAGGGAGCTGGGTCTAAATCTGGTGTGGAGATCACGACGAGGCTGTACCCGCAGAGGTGCACGGGGCCCTACAGGGGTGAGGTGCTGGAAGATGGAGGTCAAGGTACGTTGCTCCCTTGACTTTTTTTTTTTTTTTTTTTTTTTTTTTACAAATATCTTTTCTTTAGGGGCGCCTGGGTGGCTCAGTCGGTTAAGCGTCCGACTTCGGCTCAGGTCATGATCTCTCGGTCCGTGAGTTCGAGCCCCGCGTCGAGCTCTGTGCTGACAGCTCAGAGCCTGGAGCCTGTTTCCGATTCTGTGTCTCCCTCTCTCTCTGACCCTCCCCTGTTCATGCTGTTTCTCCCTGTCTGAAAAATAAATAAAACGTTAAAAATTTTTTTTTTAAAACCCAAATATCTTTTCTTTAATTATTATTATTTTCAATTTTTTGTTATTTTTAATTTTTTTTTTCAGTTTTATACCTTTATTTGACAATCAGCGACTAATTCTCCTCCACATTAACTGTCTGGAGATTTTTTGTGAGCGGTGACAGGTGCATAGGTAACCAACGTAGAGAGCTGGTCTGGTGAATCTTCATCCTCGCGGTGTATTCTGGACAGCCACACACGGATACACGATGGAACGTTCCTTCTTCCTTTGGCCCAGACAGCTTTGTTGAGCCTTCGCGTCAAAGCTCCCATCTGGAGCTTCCATCTCCCTCGTGGCGAATGTCCAGATCTCCTCGAGGGCCAGAGGGGCTCCCTTCTTGAAACCCACTCCATGAATGCGCTTGTGAATGTTGCTGTGTTCTCTGGACCCCACCTCCTTGATGGCAGAAGGGCCCTTCTCGCTACCCTTCTTTGTGGGAGCCATTCTGCCGGGCCCCCGGGTGGAAAGGAACACATTCGGTTTTCAGCGTAACTCCCCGGAATCATAGCCGACGTCTGGGAACCGGTTGGGAATCATTTAAATGCATGGAGGAAAGGGGCGCCTGGGTGGCGCAGTCGGTTAAGCGTCCGATTTCAGCCAGGTCACGATCTCGCGGTCCGGGAGTTCGAGCCCCGCGTCGGGCTCTGGGCTGATGGCTCAGAGCCTGGAGCCTGTTTCCGATTCTGTGTCTCCCTCTCTCTCTGCCCCTCCCCCGTTCATGCTCTGTCTCTCTCTCTCCCAAAAATAAATAAAAAACGTTGAAAAAAAATTTTAAATGCATGGAGGAGAAAACCCAACTAAAATTAAGCTAAGACAATGTAACAAGATAAAAATGGGGAAGGTTCAATGAGGGAAGAAATCAGCCGTCAATGGGACTAGAGTAGATTATGTCCAGACACAGATACATGCAGAATACAAATGGGGGGGGGGGCAGGGGTGCCTGGGTGGCTCGGTTGGTGAAGGGTCCGACTTCAGCTCAGGTAATGTTTGTTTTTGAGAGAGAGAGAGAGAGAGAGAGAGAGCGCGCGCGCGCGCGCGCGCATGCAAGCGGGGAAGGGGCGGAGAGCGAGGGGGACAGAGGATCGGAAGAGGGCTCTGCGCAGCGGGGGCTCGAACCTGTGAACCGTGAGATCATGACCTGAGCTGAAGTCGGACGCTTAACCGGCGGAGCCCCCCAGGCGCCCCTTCATTTGGGTTTTGCTCAGATGTCACTTTCACGGAGAAGCCTTTCCTGACCGCCCTGTAGGAAACAGTCTCTCCCTTCCCCTGCCTTCTTTCCCAGCGGAGCGCTCATCATCCACTGACATTTCATGAGATATTTGTTGATTAATCGTCAGTGCACCCCCCCCCCCAGAAGGTCAGGTGCATGAGGGCAGGAGTGTTGTCTGCCGTTGCTTACTGCTACACCCCCTAGAAAGGTGCCTGGCACAAAGCAAGTGATCAATAAAATATCTGTGAACGTGTGGAATAAAAGGAGACCTGATGTTACAGGCAATGTTTTGTGCCTACGTGCCTTTCTATGGGGCAGGGACCATACTTTCTGTCACCTCTCCGAAGGGGGTCTGGGAGCCCAAAGTTTAAGAGCTACCATCAAAGTTGGTCCTTTTAGACTCGTGGTTTAGAGGGGCGGGAGAGGGACCCCTGGACAGAGCCCCAGGAAGGACGAAGAAAGGGAATCTGGGGTTAAGGTGGAGGCCAGGACGTGGGGACTAGTCCATAGGTGACCTGTGTCAGAGGACATGGGGGAGGACACCCAGGACCCCCTCCTGCTCTTCCTCCCTGCGTTGGGGGCAGACGTGGTTCCCTCCCCCAGCCTCCAGTGAGAAGACAAACCGTGATTTCAAAGACAACCAGAAACGCTCTTTATTCGCCAGAGCTCAACCCCCCAGGGCCCCAGCCAGAAGCCAAAAACCACGCAACTTAAAATCTGACCTGGGCTCTTTCTTTACTTCGCCCCTAACATAAAATCTAGGCACCTGCCTTTCCCTTCTGGGCACTAAAACCCCATGCTTCTTGGGGAGCTTGTTGACTTAAGTGTTGGAGGATGAAAAAAAAACAGGAGAAAAAAAAAGACCTTTAGCAAACTAGCAGGATTTGAAGGGTGGGAGGCAGTGGAGAGACGCCCTCGGGCTGGGGGAAAACACCCATTGGTGATTTGCAGGTGGGGGTTGAGTGCTGTGAAATGGAATGAACAAGAAGGTGGGGGGGGGGGGTGGTGAAAGGTGTCAGCACACCACAAGGCTCTCCACTCCCAGATAAGCCTTCGAAGACAGGGTGCCCCCCTGTGTCCCCTCCCTCCCCCAGCTCCTGATGATGGATGGGCTGCTGGGCCAGGGAAGGAACAGTCCAGGGAGGTCCATGAGGCACCGGTGGCTCTACAGGTGGCTGAAGAAGGTGGACAAGGCTGGTCTCGAGTCAGAATCCCATCTGGAAAGTTCTTGCGGGGGGGGGGGGGGAGTGTCCAAACCAGTCTTGTTCACTCTCTCCAGATTCTGAGGGCTGGCCTGGGAGAGCACACGGTGTCCCCTAGGTCCATGGATGCAAGAACCCACGAGGAATGGAACCAGAGGGCTGAGAAGTCGAGGGGGGCAGGGCTAGCGTCACCAACAGCCCCAGGAGGAGTAAAGATCCATGAACGGTGGCGCACAAAGGGCCACGAGGCCGTGCGGTCCCAAGGGGCAGCGGTCCTGCCGCACCAAGAATCCACAGACACCCCCAGGACAGAACCCCCGTGGCGGAGAGGTCCCAGGGGCAGGGCTGGCTTGGCCCCCTAACAGCCTCTGTTGTTTCAAGATCCAGCAAGGATGTACTTCTGGGGGGCCAGGAGTTCCAGAGGGCGGGGGGAGTCAGGGGGAGGGTCCAGGGACTTGGCAGGAACTGAACCAGGAGGGGTTGGGGGGCGGGCACCTCACAGTCCTCAGCGCTTGACCTTGCGGCCGGCCGAGTTGCGCCCGCTGCGGCGGTAGAGAGACTGCTGGCCACCGTTGAGTGGGCAGTACTTGAGCGTGTGTGCCTGGCCGCCGGTGGCCCCGCACAGGGGACACACGTAATGCCGCAGGATGGGGCACATCACCACGCCGTCTGGGGTCTTCAGCTGGTGTGACGAGTAGACGTGACGCGATTCCCCATTGTGCTTGCAGAAATTGCACAAGGTGGCCAGGCCTCCACTGGCCCCGGGCCCTCCCGGACCCTGAGGCTGCTCCAGCGGGGGCCCAGGTCTCGGCTCCCCGGGCCCTGGGGCCTCTGGCCTCTGCCCCCCACTCTGGATCAGTGCCAACACCACCTGGCTCAGGTTGAAGTAGTCCTTCCACATGTCGAAGGGAGGCAGCTGCATGGCTCTCTGGCAGAGGTGACGCGTGGCTAGAGAGAGGCCAGGGCCGTGGGGACCAGGGGGAAGGAGAAGCAGGTGCTTTTACGGAGCAGAGAGGAACTGCACCCCCTTTTATACTCCCCCAAAGACCCCTTCTAAGCAAAGGTGGAGCTTAGGATTTAAAGGGCCCACTCCTTACCCACGACTCCATCTGACTGTAATCCCCCACAGAGATCAGGAAGGAGGCCCTTTCCCTGGTCTCTGGTCCTTGCTCTGCCTCCAGGGTGCTTCGAGACTTCCAGAAAGGCCCTTCCTTTCCCCTGGCCTCAGTTTCTCTATCCATTCAATAAAGCTCCATGTCCACAAATGCCCCTCTCACCCCCCTCCTCCTTTACTCCCGGGCCGGGGTCCTCCATTTACTCCAGACCCGTTCCTGATTATAATAACCGCCCCTTACCACGGACCACACGCTATGCTGCACAGTTCCCTGCGCGATCTGATCTCCTTCTCACTGCGGTTATGGGCCGCCTGTGATAGATGAGTTACCTGAAGCTCAGAGGGGGACACTCACCGGCCCAGAGTCACAGAGCATGCAAGTGACCGAGCTGGGGCTCTAACCCAGGGACCCCAAAGCAAGCCCTCCTCCTAGCTCTTTTGGGTTAAAAGCTAATTTTTGCATCACGTCTGGACCTGGGAAGCATATATTCAATACATGTTTTTTGAGTGCACACCACAGTGTTTTATAAGTGACATCTATAAACAGGTTTTGAGCCTCATAACCACTCAAGGAGGTGGTTATCACTTGCATTTTATAGAGGAGGATAGGGGGCTCAGAGAGGTTAAGGGAGGTACTCAAGGTCACACAGTAGGGAAATCGCATAACTGGAATTCACGCCCCATGTGACTCTAGAAAGACTGGGAATTGGTCTTAGAAGCAGCAGAGGACCTTGGCATGGCACAGCCTTACTTAGAATGCCCTGTCATGGCCCTGTGCGTTGTCACAAATCCTACCTGAACTTGGGGGCCAAGAAAAGCCTTTGCCACCTGTCCGCGTCACCTCGGGGAATTCTTCCTCCACTAACCATCTCCATTTGTTGCCTTGACCACTCAGTGCAGAGTCACCGAGGCTCCTTGTTTTGGATGCTGGAAACTCAGCAGTGACGGCTACCTAGTGCCCGTTTCACGAGCTGCCAGTCCACTGGGGGGACAGTCAGCAAATGAGAAAACCATAGACCCCAAATACCCGCTTGCATATAGCAAGGGTGCTCCAAGGGAGGCGGGGCTGAGGGAAGTGACCTAGAAGCTGAAACCACAGAGAAGAATCTTCCAGAAAGAGGAACGCAAGCTATGGAAGCCTAAAATTTGGGGACAGCAAGAGGGATAGGGACAGAGCGAGTATCCCAAGATAAGCCAGCCCAGCGTGCAGGGGTGGCTAGAAGCCATCGGACTATGGATCGCTTTTAGGAGATGTTTTGGAAATGGTTGGGGGCTCTTTGGGTTTGTCACAGCGATTGGAAGAGTGACTGGAGGGGCGCCTGGGTGGCTCAGTCGGTTAAGCGGCTGGCTTCGGCTCAGGCTACGATCTCGAAGTTTGTGAGTTCGAGCCCCGCGTTGGGCTCTGTGCTGACAGCTCGGAGCCCGGAGCCTGCTTCGGATTCTGTGTCTCCCTCTCTCTCGGCCCCTCCCGTGCTCGCACTCTGTCTCTTTCTCTCTCTCAAAAATAAATAAACGTTAAAAAAAAAAAAAAAAAAGGAAGTGTGACTGGAATTAGTGAGCAGAGAATGCTGGATAGCTCAACAATCCACATGACCAAGACCTGTTTTGGGCCCCATTGAACTGTCCAGTGTGTTACTGGACACCCACATGTGTAGAAAAAGCCATTTATGATGATCTAAGCCTAGAACCTAGCTAGGCTAGGTTTTTTGCGTATAAACGCCAGCACTTCCACGATATTTTCAGATACACTGACTTTTCTGGGAACGCAATTACCGCGTGTATTGTTTTCCAGAGTTGTTCACTATTTCTAGAAGCCCCACCATCCAGCCTAATGGTGGCAACTGTCCAGACAACACACAGTTTATTCCTGTCTCATTCATGGATGTCTACACAGAGATGCTAGTATCCGCCTGATGAGATGGGTTTTATTTATTTATTTATCGAAAGATACCATTTTTTTTTTAATGTTTATTTTTGAGACAGAGAGAGACAGAGCATGAACGGGGGAGGGTCGGAGAGAGAGGGAGACACAGAATCTGAAGCAAGCTCCAGGCTCTGAGCTGTCAGCACAGAGCCCGACGCGGGGCTCAAACTCACGGACCGTGAGATCATGACCTGAGCCGAAGTCGGATGCTCAACCGACTGAGCCACCCAGGCGCCCCAAGATACCATTTTTTAAATGTTCATTTTTATTTTTGAGAAAGAGAGAGACAGTCAGAGGGCTGGGGGGGGGGGGGAGGAGCAGAGAGAGAGAGAGAGAGAGAGGGAGATAGAATCTGAAGCCAGCTCCAGGCTCCGAGCTGTCCACACAGAGCCCGACGCGGGGCTCGAACTCATGACCTGAGGAGATCGCGACCCGAGTCGGAGTCGGAGGCTTAACTGACTGAGCCACCCAGGCGCCCCTGGATATGTTTATTAAATGTTAGCTAGAGAGGTGCCTGGGTGGCTGGGTCAGGTTGGCATCTGACTCTTGATTCGTGAGATTGAGCCCCACATCAGGTTCCGCGTATGGTTCTGCCACCTGCCCCTGTCGTGTCTGGCTCCACGGAGGACTTCTCGCTGGGTGTGGAGCCTGCTTCCGATTCTCCCTCTCCCTCTCCCCAGCACTCGCACTGTCTCTCACTCTCTAAAAAAGCAACCAACCAACCAAAAACGTTAGCTAGGTTAATTAAGACGCAGAGAAGGCAATGATTTTAAGGGCACTTATTTACGGAGCATCTCCTTTGGGTCAGCATGATGGGCTACGTGTGTTCTTGAATCCTCCCCAGGCCCTATAAGGTGGCCCCATTTTACAGATAAGCAGTGGGAGGCTCAGAGGGGCCGAGGGGCTTGTCCAAGGTTATATGGATAGTATGGGGTGGGGGCTGGAGCTGAACTCAGGACATCCACCCACTCCCCTGAAAGTCTGCAAAAGTGGTTAGGAGAGGAGCAGAAAAGGGACTTCCCGGGTGTAGGGACATTCTGCATTCTGCAGTGGAAAACTGGGAAGGTTGGGGGTAGCTGAGCCACATAGATTTTCACAGGGAGAACACAAGAGACCTGCCGGCCATCGATGGACCCTCTTGAGGCGGAAGAGACCAGAATCTGCCATGTGGAAGAACAAGGCTCCTGGAGGGAGGGACCAGGACGAGTGTGGGGGTCTCTGTGCTAAGTGCTTTCCACAAAGTCACAGCTGGGAGCTTTCGCTCCAGCAGGTATAGGAGTCCCTGTGCGTTGCAGGACGGAGACGTAGGGACACGGTGCCAGTCCCGGCAGCCATGACATCTGCAGCATGTGTGAGGCTGACTATGGAGAAGTGGGGGTTTGGAGGTTCCATGAACTCCCCTTAATAATCGCACCTACCATTTGGAGACTCTCAGATTCCCTTGCTTTCGAGTCTTTTTTTTTTTTTTTTTTTTTTTTACCTTATTATTCCCCCCTCCGGCCCCGCCCCGCCCCCAGGGTCGTTTTTTTCTAGGACACTGTTATTAGCACATGGCTACCCTGCCTCCCCCTCCCAGTGGTGTTTTACTGGATCAGTAATTGAAGGACATCCCTCTTCAGACAAGCCTTCTTCCATGGAGTGGTCAGAGCTGTGTATTGAGGGAAAGTCAGAGATGATACTGATGAGAAATTCATCAGCCATGGTGTTTACTCGAGCCCAGCCTCCACTCCCACCATGGCCACTCCACTCTCAGTGGACCAGACTCCAAGGCTGCCCTGTTTACTCGTGAGTTTCCCCCTCAACCTGGTGCCTGGTGGGAAAACAGCTCCTGGGAAGTTCAGAGAAGGACGGGGCGGGGCCCGCGTGAGTCAGGAGGAGGGGGACCCCAAGAAAGTGGGGGAGACACAGAGAGGCAGCAGGGATTCCCAGGGGGACCCGAGGGGTGTACTTGTGCAGAGACCAACACAAGGGAAGTTAAAGAGAGACTCTTGGAGAGAAAGATGGACACAGGAGACAGAACATAAGAACAATATGCTACGGGGATGCCTGCGTGGCTCAGTCAGTTAAGCGTCCGACTTCGGCTCAGGTCATGATCTCACGGTCTGTGAGTTTGAGCCCCGCGTTGGGCTCTGGGCTGACAGCTCCGAGCCTGGAGGCTGCTTCCGATTCTCTGTCTCCCTCTTTCTCGTCTTCCTTTTTCTCTGCTCTTCCCCTGATCATGCTTTGTCTCTCTGTCTCTCAAAAATAAATAAATGCTAAAAAAAATTTTTTTTTACATATGTATAAAAGAAAAATACGTGATGTCGCCTGGTGATTGGGAGTGTGGTCACTGCAGCCAGAATGCCTGGGCATTGCCACTCACAGCTGTGTGCTTTTGAGGGAGTCATGTCACCTCTCCGGACTTCTGTCTCCCCTGTTTAACAAAAAGGGAGACCATTGCAGACCCCCTACTATGGGACTGGTTTTTTTTTTTTTTTAATGTTTTTAATGTTTATTTGCATTTGAGAGAGAGAGAGCACGAGTGGTGAGGAGGCAGGGAGCGAGGGAGACACAGAATCCAAAGCAGGCTCTAGGCTCTGAACTGTCAGCACAGTTCTAGTTGCTAAAGATACAGCGATGAGCAAAATATCCAGAAATCCCCTGCCTTCATGGAGCTGGAATTTTCTACAGGTAACAAACAAATAAGATAGATGATAGATAGTGTATTGGGTAAGGCTGTGTGCTATAGAGAAAAAAAAAAAAAAGGTGTGGGATACAGGTAGAGAACGGCCAGGAAAGATCTTTTGGAGGAGGTAACATTAGAGAAGAGACTTAAAGGGGGTGAGAGAGGGAGTCTTAGAGATACGTGGGGGAAGAATGTCTTCAGAGGGAGCAGCCGGTGCAAAGGCCCTGAGGTCAGGGCATGACGGAGGTATTCAAGGGACATCATGGTTTGGGTGGATTGAGAGGGAGAGTGGGAGGGTGGGGTTCTGAGCAGAAGGCAACTGAGCCACGCAGGTGCCCCGTTTCTGTTCCTTCACGGGGCATCCCGGAAATTACAAATGCATAGTTAACATATTGAAATCACTATTTACGCTTTCGTCCGCTTCTGGATAATACAAGGACCTGAGAACACTTTACCTTCCCTTCATTTGTTCCCAGGGTATGAATTACTATTGTCTGCTATTTTCAGTTCAGTTAAGATTCTGTTTTTAAGTAATCTCCCCACCCAATATGGGGCTCAAACGCACAACCCCAAGATCATGCTCCACTCACTGAGCCAGTAGGCACCCCAACATTACTATTCTATTTTATTTTTTAATTTTTTTTTTTTACATTCTCAGACCTTCTCCCTGGGATGGTGTTGCATTCTGCCCAAAGTATATCCGACATAATTTTCCCTAATGATGGTCTGGTGGTGATGAACACTCTCATCTCTCTCATCTCTCATGAACTCATTTTGTAGTCTGAAAATCTTTTTTAGGTTACCTAGGTTATGGACGGATTTGTGTTCCCTCGAAATTCATATAGTGAAGCCCTGACTCTCAGTATGTGACTGACGCTGAGTCTGACTCTCACTATGTGACTTCAGAACGTGACTGTATCAGGAGATAGGGCCTTTAAAGAGGTGATCCAGTGAAAACCAGGTTGCTAGGATGGGCCTTAACCCAATATGACTGATGTCCTAGAAGAAGAAGAAGAGATGAGGACATAGAAAGAGACACAAGAGGGGCGCCTGGGTGGCTCAGGCCATGATCTCACGGTCCGTGAGTTCGAGCCCCGCGTCGGGGCTCTCACTCAAGAACCAGGAGATCATGACCTGAGCTGAAGTCAGATGCTCAACCAACGGAACCACCCAGGCGCCCCACACCTGTTGATTTTTAAATTTCATTGCTCCTCTGTTTCATTTCTGGTTTTTTGGTTCTCTTTCAGAAAACAGTGTCACTTTCGATCGTTTCCTAATTATTGGCAGATATTCTCAAGCATGCGTGCCCTCATTCCAACATGGTAATAAGCATAACTTTTAAAATCAGTGTCTAATCATTCTAGAACCTGTAGTCTGAGTTCACCTGTTCTGTTCTCTTGGCTCTTGATGTTGTAGTATTTCCTTGTGACCTGATTATTTCTGACTGATGATTACTGATTTGTGGGACTTCCCCTAGTCCCAACACCGATGTGCCACCACCGGAGGCTGTGTTTGCTTTGGCCAGGCTCTGGGGCAACACTTCCAATCAGAGCCACCTTAGACCCAGTTCTGCCTTGATGTTCCTTGGCTCACCCAGATCTCTGTCCCAGGGGTGTCAATTTGTTCCTGAGTCATTCTTTTTTTTTTTTTTTTAAGGTTTATTTATTTAGTCTTTCTATCTCACGTGGGATTCAAACTCATGACCCTGAGACCAAGAGTCGCATGCTTTTCCAACTGAGCCAGCCAGGCATCCCTGTCCCTGAGTCATTCTGAGGTCACAACTTCTAAGGGATTTTTAAAAAACTGCTTATTTATTTTGAGGGGCGCCTGGGTGGCTCAGTCCGTTGAACGTCTGACTTCAGCTCGGGTCACGATCTCTCTGTTCGTGGGTTCGAGCCCCCGTATCGGCCTCTGAGCAGTACAGAGACTGCTTGGAATTCTCTCTTTCTCTCTCTGGTCCTCCCCTGCTCGTGCTTTCTCCCTCTCTCTCTCTCAAAATAAATAAATAAACTTAAAAGGTTTTTAAAATATTTATTGATTTTGAGCAGGGTGGGGGGGGCAGGGAGAGAGGGAGACAGAGAACCCCAAGTAGGTTCTGTGCTGTCAGCCCAGCGCCCGATGTGGGGCTTGATCCCAGGAACCCTGAGATCAGGACCTGAGCTGAGATCAATCCGGACACTTAGCTGACGGAGCCACCCAGGCACCTCTGTAAAGGACTTTTGAAAATGTCATTCTCCTCTTCTGCTGTGTCAAGGCGGTTGCTCCTGGAGTCGGGGCAGGGACAGGTTTAGATCTGGCTTTTGCCCTAACTCGGAAAAGCACTTTGGGGTCTCAGGTTAATGTGGGGGTGCCTTCCAGTCTACTTCCTGTCTTGGCCAGACGATGGGCCTTTGACCCTGGGGGGCCACGATAGGAAACCCAACTGTGTCCTCCAGGAAAACACCCTTAGGTTACAACACCTTCTGTAAATTCTTCCCGCATCTGTTTCTACTGCAAACTCTAGTAGGTTTATATCCCGTCTGTGTTTTCATCTCGTGAATGCTGTTAATAAAACTTTCTATTTTGAGATAAACTGTGGAGTCACCTTCAGTCGTAAGAAATAATAGAAATCCTGCACGCTGTTAACTCAGTTTGCCTGACTAATAATATTTTACAAAGCCATAATGTAATACCACAACTGCGATGTAGATGTTGATACAATCTGCTGATCTTATCTGGGGAGTTTGCATTTCGTTGAATTCATCTGTGTGTGTGTGTGAGCGTTTAGTTCTATGCAGGTTTTTTTTTTAATGTTTTTATTTATTTATTTTTAAATTTTTTTTTCAACGTTTATTTATTTTTGGGACAGAGAGAGACAGAGCATGAACGGGGGAGGGGCAGAGAGAGAGGGAGACACAGAATCGGAAACAGGCTCCAGGCTCTGAGCTGTCAGCACAGAGCCCGACGCGGGGCTCGAACCCACGAACCGCGAGATCATGACCTGAGCCGAAGTCGGCCGCTTAACCGACTGAGCCACCCAGGCGCCCCGAGAGATTGGCTTTTTTCACACAGCGTAATTCTCTGGAAATTCATCCACGTTGTTGAATGTGCCAGTGGTTCGTTCCGTCTTGTTGCGGAGTTGTGGTCCGGGGCATGGGCGAACCCCGGTGCCTTCAAAACCGTTCGCCTACCGAAAGGCATCTGAATCGGTTTTGATTTTTGACCATCTGTACAAAGCTGCCATGCATGACCATTCATGTACCAGTTGCCCGTCCGAACGTATATTTTCATTTCTCCGGGAAGCTGCCCAGAAGGTAACTTGCTGGGTCATGTGGTAATTGCCTGATTGGTGTTGTAACAAAGTGTTAAACTGTTTTCTCCTCGGGGCTTCTGAGATTTAAACGTTATACTTGCCAGCGTTTCCCTTGAGGCAAATAACTCAGCCTGCCATTACCGGAAGCAGAAAAAAACCTAAACTTTCCAACATATTGGCTTTCAGACGATGGCCAGACCACGACTTCTCCAGGTTGCAATCTTTTCTAAAGATCGTTGCTGGTTTCATTCCCCCGTCCAAGGTCCCTCAGGTGAGTGTCTTTTCTCATGCTGATGACTCATTTGTATTCTCTGGTCCAGTGTGGCTCCTTCGCTATTTCCAGGAACCACCTTCCTCCCCAGGGAAGCATTTCTGAAGGAGGAGGAACGCGGGTGGTGAGGAGAAACACTTGGAGAGGACGGGGGAAGAGATCCGGGCGTCTGTAAGGGGAGGCAGGGGGGAGGTTCCCCGTAGCCAAGGGCCTGGCTATCACCATCCTCCCTTTCAGTTGTGCTGCAGAATCTGACTCACTGGTCTGTCCCTCAGCTCCCCCTGCTGTGGTCAATTTCCATTTGCCCCTGTCAGATCCACTTCTGCCACCTCTGATCGGGGTGCATCAGTGGGATCCCGCTTCCCCTTCCCGTCGGGTTTTGCCAATGCCTGCCTCCCCTCTCCCTCCAAGACAAGGGAGGAATTGAAGGGAGAGACAGGTCAAGGCATCAGCTCTTGCCCGAGCCCCTCGAAGACCCTTCCCTATCTCTGGGTCCTGGTCGCATTCCCCCTCCTCACAGCTCCCAGCCTGGGGTGGTCACGGCTGCCCAAGGTTACCCGACCCAGGGTATTGCACCGTCCTCTTGGGGGTTGGCTATACCTTTGTAAATAGCCTCCTCATTCAGCTGCTGAAAGGACTCCAATGGAACGTGCCCTCTGTTTCCTTTGGGGACAATAGTCTGGCTTTCCCTGGGGGGTCCTGAGTTTCCTTTGGCAGTGGGGGTGGGGGAGTGGGGGGGTGATGAGAGCTCCCTGAACTTGTGCTAGGCTCTTTATAAATCCTAGTGGCTCTGCCTCCACCTTCCCCCCACTGCCTCATCTCCAGACCCAAGCTGAGTGTGGAGCCTGACTCAGGGCTTGATCTCACTACCATGAGATCATGATCTGAGCAGAAACCAAGAGTCTGTTGTTTAACTGACTGAGCCACCCAGGCACCACCCCAGCACCCCACTTCTTTGAACAAAACATACACAAACACAAAACCCTATGGCCCAAGAACCGCCACCCTTCTGAGACTATGGACACTCCATGATAAGGACCCCTAGTGCATTTAATGTCAATTCTTTTTTTTTTTTTTAATTTATTTAATTTTTATTTTTATCAAACCACTTTGAAACCTTTTTTTTTTTTTTTTTTTTTTTAGAGAGAGAGACAGAGTGTGAGCAAGGGAGGGGCAGAGAGAGAGGGAGACACAGAATCCGAAGCAGGCTCCAGGCTCTGAGCGGTCAGCACAGAGCCCCAGGCAGGGCTCAAAGTCACAAACCGAGAGATCAAGACCTGAGCCTAAGTCAGAAGCTTAACTGACTGAGCCACCCAGGCGCCCCACCACTTTGAAATCTTGTAACTGTTTCTTTTGGTATTTTACTTCCAGGATTCTGGATAACATGTTTAAATCTCTACTTCTTATGTTTCTATTTCACATTATCTATTGACTTCACGTCCCCTCTCCTTCCTCACTGTAGAATCGCTTTGCAATTTATTATTAGATCAATATTCATATCTGTATTATTATGACTAAGTAAAGTCCTGTCCCCAGCTGAGCCTTATAGTGTGCTATGATTACATTTATTTTCTCTGCTAACTTTTTGTTTTCATGAGATTGAATAATTGCCATCTGTTGTTGTTGGCTTAATTTCCCACCATGGAATCCTCACCATAAGAGTAAAAACTCCTGTCATATGTTCAAACACACTGGGTGACATAGGAGTTTTAAGTGATGTTAGGAATTATTCTAAAAAAAAATTTAGGTGTGGGGCGCCTGGGTGGCTCAGTCAGTTAAACGTCCGACTTTGGCTCAGGTCATGATCTCGTGGTTTGTGAGTTCGAGCCCCATGTCAGGTTCTGCGCTGACAGCTCAGAGGCTGGAGCCTGCTCGGGATTCTTTGTCTCTCGCTCTCTGCCCCTCCCCCACTCTCACTCTGTCTCTTTATCTAGAGAATAAATAAACATTTTTAAAAAATTTTTAAAATAGATGTGATAATTGTATTTTAGTGATGTTTTTAAACGCCCTTATATATATATATATATATATATATTTTTTTTTTTTTTTAATTTATTTCAGTAATCTCTACACCCAACATGGGCCTTGAACTCATGACCTCAACACCAAGAGCCATATGCTCTTCTGAGTGAACCAGCCAGGTGCCTCTAAAAAGCCCTTGTTTTTAAAGATACCTCTTGGAATATATGCATGAAATGACAGGATGGCTGGAATGTGTTTGAATTAACAGTGGAGGTTGACATGAAGCATGGCTGGGACTCACTCCCCAGAGTCCACTGACCTCTTGCACTCAGAGGGACTGCGTTGCACCCTAACTCCTGGATTTCTGTACTTGGCACTATTTTTCCGAGGTTGGGAGTGAAGTAGGGTGATGATGGTCCAAGGGTCATCAGAAGAGCTTGGGGAGCTCGTTAAACGGGCAGCCTCTGGGCCCCACACCAGAGAATCAGATGTTTCTGAGGATGAGTCTCTGAGTAGCTGCACTTTAGCTTTCATTTTATGTTTTTAAGTAGGCTCCACACCCAACATGGGGATGGAACTCACGACGCTGAAATCAAGAGTCACACACAAGCTCTACCAGCTGCGCTAGCCAGGCACTCCCCCCCCCCCCCCCCCCAGTAGCCGCATTTTAAACCAGCACTCTGGGGGCGCCTGGGTGGCGCAGTCGGTTAAGCGTCCGACTTCAGCCAGGTCACGATCTCGCGGCCCGGGAGTTCACGATCTCGCGAGATCTCGAGTGATCTCGCGTGAGTTCGAGCCCCCCGTCGGCTCTGGGCTGACGCCTCGGAGCCTGGAGCCTGCTTCCGATTCTGTGTCTCCCTCTCTCTCTGCCCCTCCCCCGTTCATGCTCTGTCTCTCTCTGTCCCAAAAAAATAAAAAATAAATAAACGTTGAAAAAAAAAAATAAACCAGCACTCTGGGCGATTCTGATGCACACTGGCATTTGAGAATTCTCCTGAAGAACTTCTTATCATGGAAAATTTCAAACACACGCTGTTATGGACTGAACTGTGGTTCCCTTCCCGTCCTACTCATATGGTGAAGCCCTAACCATCAGGGGGATGGTATTTGGAGATGGGGTCTTGGGGGAGGTGATTACGGTTAAGGGAGAACATAAGAGTGGGACCCCAATCTGTTGAAAGTGGTGTCCTTAGAGAGGAAGGAACACCAGCGCGCACTCTCTCTCTGTTTCTTTCTCCCTCTCCACCAGCACGAAGGGAAGTCTGTGCGAGGACACGGCGAGAACCCTGTTCTTGGACTTGCAGAACTAGGAGAAAATAGATGTATGTGATCTAATCTACCCAGTCTAGGGAGTTTTGTTATCTCAGCCTGAGCAGATTAATACGTACACAAATGGTTTACTGAAGCCTCACATACCTGTCACCCAGGCTCCGCTGTTATTGCCACATGGCCGGTCTCGTTTCATCTCTGTTCCAACATCTGCTAGATTATTTGAAATAAATCCCAGCCATGAGATCATTTCGACTACTCACACTAGAGTATGCGGCTCTAAATACGATTGTTTTTGACGTACAGCCACACAATAGGATGTCTAAATATTAATCATAATTTCTTAATACTATCCAACATTCAAAGTTCAAGTGTTCAAACTTCGCACGTTCAAATTTGAAATTCAAGCATATGTATACATATATTTTTAAAGTTTGTTTATTATTTTTGAGAGAGAGAGAGCAAGAGAGAGAATGCAAGTGGGGGGGGGGGGCAGAGAGAGACTCCCAAGCAGGTTCCCACGGTGTCAGTACAGAGTCAGATGAGACGGATGATCTCACCACTGTATAAATACCTTCCCCCCCCTTTGTAATTACCAAGGAATGTCTGGAACACACGTGGAGACTGTATGCAGATCCTGTTTAGGATACATTTTAACATTTAAAAAAAGTGTGTTAGAGAGCAGGAGACAGGAATGCTTCTGGTTCTCAGGGAGTAAACATTTTATTTGGGGGTGGGGTGGTGGAGGAAGACAATAGACCAGCAAATAAACAGTTAAGAGGTTCAGAGGGTCAGCCCCCCGTGAAGGCAGCGACTTTGTCTTGTTTACTGCTGTGTCTGTTGCCTGAAAGAGCACCTGACACGTCCGCTTTATAAAGTCATGTTGGAAGCAATGAATGAAGAGCCTTAGGCGCTAAAAGGGGATATTCATGAGAGACTCTGGGGAGGGGTGAGGTGAGTTGTGTGGCTATTTTAGGTAGGAAGCTGAGTTGGAAAGAAGAGGAAAAGCAAATGTAAAAAGTCCCTGAGGCCAGACAGAATTTGGTGTGTTTGATGAGCAGAGAGAGGGCCAGGGATGGGGGGTGGGGGGGGTGGCAAGGAGAGCCAGCAAGGCTGAATCCGAGTCCCCTCAAGGTCAGGCTGATGGGTTGGCCAGTGGAGTGGGACGCTGCAGACCGGGATGGGTAGTGTGGATTTTACATGGGAAGCCTGGTGTCAGGACAGGGTGATATGATTGGGGGTCCCTTGCTATAGAGAAAGACATCTTTTTGTGCCTTCCTGTGGACTTCTCTTACCATTTTGGGGACCCACTGGGGAATCTAATAAAAGTTGTATGTAAACACATGCAATTTTGTGTGCAATTTCGGGGGTTCAATGAATGCTCAGGTTCAGACTATCTGGTTTGTCGCACCCCTTGGACAGAGAAGTGGAGACTCACATCTACTAATAACTAGCACCTACAGAGCCCTTAGTCTGTGTCAGGCTGTGTTCTAAGTACTTTATAAACGGATAGCACAATCTTTGCCACAATCCAAGACGGAAGGTCCTCGATGATCCCCCATGGTATAGATGGGAAAGAGAGAACGAGAGAGGGCTGCCTTTTCCATGATCCCACAGGTAGCCAATGACAAAGGAAGGGTGACAAACCCGGAGTCTCTCTTCTTAGCTGTTAGGCCAGGACTCCCTCCAAGTTAACTCAAGCTTAGGGGGCAAAGACACTCTGAAATCCATGCTAGGTCTTTCCAAGGGTCTCAGGCTCAGTGGCTAGCAACTTTGGTTATTTGACCCCAGCCGCGCCAAGAAAGCTGGGTAAATAAAGCAAGGATTGTCATTGCTGGGTCAGGTGAGGACCCCAGGCTTGGGAGGCGGGGAGGCTGGGTTGTGGAGTTCCACAGCTGGCAAGGTGGGCACGGGGAGAGGATCCAGTCAGGGTGTGCGTTGTGTGCGTTTGTTGCTTGTTACCTTGTGTCTGCCCCTGGGGTCCGTGGGAGTATTTGAGCTTTAGTAAAGGAGAGCATAGGCTCGGGAAGGTGGCATGGCTTCAACTCTTGCTCACGGCTCACTAGCTGGACGATTTCGGGCAAATTACTTAGCGTCTCTGTGTCTCCTTTTCCTTGTCTGTAGAATGGAGGCAATCACAGCTTCCACCTCATAAGGCTTTGTGAGGGAGGATTCAAGGAGATGGAGCATGTCGGGGGTCACCCAGCCCGTGGCAAGGGGCTCCTCAAGGGCAGCCTATTCGATCTAGTGCGTCATTCCACAGTGTCTGCTGGGTGACATTCCATCAACTTCACTGTGCCTCCTCCGGGTGTTATGTTTGCCAACCCGTGTACTCCTGAGCGCTTGGAGGACCTGCGTCGATACTTTCCGCATCTTCTGTCCCCAGGGCTAGTTACAAGGTTAACCCTGGCATCCACTGTCAGACGCCCGCGCAGGCCCGGGTTCCGGAACCACGCCCTCTCCCCAGCCCTCCAATCCCAGGGCTAAACAGCGACAGCTACCTTCCCTCTCCCGGAAGCCTGCTTTCCTTAGCCACGCCCAACATTATGTGGTCACGCCTCAGCCCTCCAATCCCAGGCGTGAGGCCATTAAGCCACGCCCATCCGTCAATTCCACGGCTGGGTGTGCCGAAGTCCTCCCACAGCACACCACGCCCCCCTCTCTTCCCGCTCTAGCCACGCCTTCTCCCCCACCGACTCCAGCACCGCCCCCCTTCTAGCACCTGGCCTGGAGCAGTCACTAGATTGTGGAAGGGTGTGGGTCCTGGAGACTTTATTTGCCCGCAAAAAGGTCTTGCCATGGGAGGTTGGCGAAGTACATCTTGCTCTACGGACACATGAATCTCTGGGCCTCGCGGGGTAGGCAGAAGCCGACCCAGAGACCTCTGCCCACCCCCTCTTGGTCCGCAAGTGATCTGTATTTGAAAAACGTCTCCAGGGATCAATCTTCCGGTGGGGAGAAAAGAGCCAAAGGCACCTGGGGTGATGTGGGGATACCCCTCACCAAAGGCCGCTTGTTTTCTACCTTCATCCTCAAAGTTCCACCCAATCTCTGGAATCTATAGCAAGAGAGGAAAGCGTTATGATTGTTTTGTTTTGTTTTTAAAGGGGGGTGGTCAGAATTGGGCAGACTCCCTCCTGCCTCTAAGATGCAAAACTTTAAAAAAAAAAAAAAAAAGGAAAGGAAAGGAAAGAAAGGGAAATGACAGTTCATTTACTAAAATCAACAAATGAACTACATATCGGTATCACTTGGAAGGACCCAGAGTGGGGGGGTCATTCGTCGCTGAGTGAAGAGAGGAGTGAAAGGTAGGTCCAGGGAAGGTGAGGAGGGGGCTTCTGGGGTCTTCCCCCAGCCACCTTCCCTGGATTTCTGTATTTTCGCTTCTCTTCTTCTCTTTCTCTGGGTCTCTACTCACCCCCTCATGATACGTCCGTCCTGCTCTCTCTGGGTTTCTATCCCCCATCTCTCTGGCTCTGCCTCTCTTGTGTGTCTCTGTCCTTTCTCTGCGTCTCTTGTCCCTCTCTCTGACTTCTCCCCTCCTCTCTGGGGTCTCTGTCTGTTTCTCTCCGACACTGAGTTTCTCTGCCTTCTCAGTCTCTGCCATCTACCTGGATTTTTGGCCATGCCCCTTCTCAGCCCTCCAACACCAGGGCTGAAGGCTGTCCACGCATATTTCTCCCCATCAATTCTAGGGCTGTTACTCCACTCTACTCCTCCCAGGGTCCTCTTCTGTATCACTGGTAAGGGGCAAGTGATTAGTGTTCGCAGATAGAAGATTAGCAGAGGTGACAGAAAGAAGTTAGGAAGGCTTCTCCACCTTCCCCTTCCCCTTCCTTGGGCAGCACGCATTGGTGATGGTGGAGCCTATAAATGGACATCTACTTTGAGCCCACATTGTACTGTTGTGTGAGCAGGAGCTAACCTGCTGTTGTCCTAAGCCATTGAGATGTCAGGGTTTATTTGTTACAGCAGCTAAAGTTACCTTACTACCTACCATGCCCAACCTACCTTCTCATACAGAAAGCTGACAAGACCCCAACATTAAAATTCCTGAATCTTCAATTCACATATCCATCTCCAATGGTAGGACAATGTCTTCTCATATTAGGACCCAACTCACATCCTGCCAAAAGCTGAGTGAACATTTAAAGGTAATCTTACCCCAATCTTAGTCTCAATTCTACCTTTGACCTAACCTGACTCTGACCTCAGGTAAATCCCTAGCTCTGTTTCTGGTATAAACCCAAATTTGAATCTGTCCTTGAACCCAACACTGTCTTGGCCTAATTCTCTCTCTAATGACCTTGGCCCTGATACTACTCTTAAGTAAGTCTGATGATTATGACCCACTTATATCACAAGTCTGAACCTTAATCCTGGTCCTAAGCAGAGATTCACGCTGACCTTGATCTCTGTGTCAGTCCCAATCCAGCCCTAGATCCAAATCCAGCCCTGATTTTAGCTACAATCCTAGCCTTGATTTTGATTCTAGCTGTCTTAACTCTATACCCAGTCTTTACCCAGGTCCTGTGTACTCAGCCCTAACCCCAACCATAGCCATAACCCAAACACTAGGCTGGTTGTCACCTTTACCTGAATTTTTTCTTTCAACGAGAGAGAGAGAGAGAGAGAGAGAGAGAGAGAGAGAGAGAAGGGAGAGGGAGAGAGAATCTTAAGCAGGCTTCATGCCCAGCACAGAGCCCCACTCAGGGCTTCATCCCACGACCCTGGGATCTTGACTTAAGCTGAAATCAAGAGTCAGTCAAATCAACCGACTGAGCCACCCAGGTGCCCCATCCTGTACCCTGAATCTTAACCCTGTCTTCAACCCCAAACCAAACTCCATCCACCAATACTGATTGCTACTGATCCTTAAGCTTAGCCTTAGCCTGATTCTGAATTTCTAATCTTAACTGGAACCAAACTTTGGCGCTAAGAGTTTCATGTAAGTTGGAGTCATCCCTGACTTTTGTTTCTCTTTCACTCCCCACACCCAGTCCGCCAGTCAATGCTAACAGTGCTCCCTTCATGTTCTATCAGTGTTTGACTACTCCTATCTGCCTCCACAGTCACCATCATCTTCTTCCTGGATTACTTCAGTCACCCTCTCCCTAGGCTCCTTGTTGACTCTCTAGCCACCCCCACCCCCACCCAAAGGGATCTTGTTAAAACCTGAGTCGGCTCACATCAGTCTGCTCAGAAACCTCCCATGGCTTTTATCTCACTAGGAGGAAAAGTAGAAGTCCTACACTAGCCCCCAAGATCCTAAATAATATGGCCCCTTTCCTCTCTTTTCTGACCCCATTTCCTCCCACCCTTTCCTTGTTCACTCTGTTCCAGCCACCCTGGCCTCCTTGCTATTCCACACATACTCCAGGGACATCCCACCCTAGGCCCTTTGCACTTGCTGTTTTCTCTGCCTGGAATGCTCTTTCCCCAGGTACCCACATGCCCACCGCCACGTCTTTCGGGTATGTACTCACATGTCATATTTCCAGTAAAGTCTCACCATTCACCTTATTGAAAATTGCAATGCCTCTTTCTCCCAGAATTCTCAGTTTCCCTTCTCTGCTTCATGTTTCTTTATGATGTGTATTATCACCTAGTGTACTGTGTGATTTACTTATTTGTTTATTGTCCATCTCTCTCCCCCCCCCCCGCCCCCCATGATGTATAAGGTCCCCAGGATAAGAAGAATTGTCTCTTTTTGTTACTCAATGTCTAGAACAGTGCCTGGCATATAGTAGACACTTAATACCTTTTGAATGACCATGTGCTTCCTGAGAAAGATGCAGCTCCATTTCCCGGTGGTTCTGGGATGACTGGGTCAGAGAAAGAATAGTGCAGATGGGAGCAGGTGGCCGTGGCCAGAGCTGCCAGGAGTGTTCAATTATATCTGGCCAACAGTTCAATTATATCTAGCTCTGTCCCTAAACCTCTGTGGCCACTTCAGCCCTGGCCAGGAACTCACCCAACTTGTGGTTCACGTTGCCCACCTGCAGGGAGAGCAGCTGAGTAAGGTCAGAGCCTGGGTTCTTTTCCTAGCTTGTTCCTGGAACCAGGGACATCCATATATTCCCTGCTTTCGAACTCTCAGCTTCCAGTCCAGCTGAGAATGGGGTGAGGGCCAGGAGGGAGACTCTGCTCAACACTGGAGCTGGAACTGGGGATAAAGGTGGGGATGAGGCAGGAACGCAGTGGGGCTTGGCACGGCCAGTGGCGAAGAAAGAAGACAGAGAAGGCCATAGAGGTGGAAGGACTGAAATACGACTGGACGGTGAAAAAGAGGCAAAAAAAGAGAAAAATAGAGACAAACTGAAAGACGGAAGGCGGGAAACACATGCACATAGAAAGAGAGGTGGACAGAGAAAGAGGGCGTGCGGTAATGGGGAGAAAACGGGTCCCCCCAACATCTCTTCCGCGTAGCGTCTGTCCCAGTCTTCCGCAGCGCTTTCCGGCGACCGCAGACTGGCAAGCCAAAAAAAAAAAAAAAAAAAAAACACACACAAAAAACTACACTTCCCAGAATACCTTGTGGTTGGCCGTCCCGGAAGTAGGTTTAGGGTCCACCAATCAGATGCCTTCGCGGGAAGCTTGAATTTCTAACTAAAGTCTGCGGGGAGGGAGGTAGCCGCGAGGCCGCCGCCCCTGCCTCCACTGGCTCCCAGGGCTGGTGCCCTTGCGGAGCCCAGCGGCTGGCTTCCTGATCTTGCAGAAGGACCAGCAGTTCCTGGGCGGCTATTTCTGGAGGGTATATTTGGAAGTGCCTTGAAGGCTCAGCCTGGAGAGTTTCTTCATACAGGCTCTGTGTCCCCTAATAAGTTTACACTGGCCGGAGTGGATTCTGTTCGCTGCCACTCAGCGATAATGGGTACACAGGGAGAAGGAGATGCGGAGGCGGGCAGAAACAGAAAGTGATTCAGAGAGGTACGCAGAGATCCCCCCCCCCCCCCCCAGCGGAAGCGAGCAGAGAGGCAGAGCCCTGGAGGGATACAAGGAGATGAAATAAAAAAAAAAAAAAGAGGTGGGGGGGAGAAAAAGAGCGATGGAAGGAGGCAGATGTGATGAGACAGACACCCAGAGAGGTACTGAAGGTAAACTGAGGCAGAGAGAGAGAGAGACAGAGGCAAGGGCAAGGGGGCCAGAAACCATGTGGCCGAGCTCTCTCCAGAATGCTGCAATGGGGCGTTTTGGTGGAGAGGACGCTTTAGAAAGACTAAGTCACAGTTGGGGATAGGAGGATGGAGGGGACCCTGGGGAGGTCTGTACTTGCCAGACTCCCCAAGGCCTGGCCTGCTGATGGAGAGTTTTTCCAGTAGACTGTCTCTTCCCCCTCCCAGCCCCAAGCGTCCACAGCCCTGACTGAGGAAAAGAGTAGTGTCCCTGAATGCACTCCCCACCTGCCTGTCACTTGCCCCGAAGCCCACTTCACTTGGGGAAGGGTGACCTGGTGGGTCAATCACCTTTGATGTCTGAGGCAGATGCCTGAGGGTAGAGCAAGACTGGAGGGGGAAGAGGAATGGAGGGAACAGAGAGACTGTCTGCAGGAGGGGGAAACGGAGTGGAAAAGAGAGGGGTCTGAGAGGCAGAGAGCTGGGGAGACTGGCGCAGAGAGAGGGAGCCCCAGGGGCAGAGAGAAGGGGACCCGGGGAGAGAGGGGGGCGCTGAGCCAAGCACACCGGCTTTAGGATTCCAGAAAGTGGACCCAGACGACCTGACTCCTCTGACTAGTTGTCCTGGCGTCGCTGATGCCCCTCAGACCTCTGTGTTCTCTTCCTTTTAAGGTTGCCGGATAAAATCCAGGATGCCCAGCTGCCTTTGGATTTTAGATAAGCAACAGCTAATATTTAGTGTAAGTATAGCTCCAACATTGCACGGGACATATTTCTCCTTAAGGAAATTTTTTTTTAATCTGAAATTCAAAGGTCACCGGCCATACTGTATTTTTATATGCTACATCTGGCAACCGTATCCCCATCCCTGTCTTGTTTCTGTCTCTTGTCTGTTTCGTGTTTCTGCTTGTCTTTCCCTCTCTGCCGGTCCACCTCTACCTTCTCTGTTCTCTCCAAATGACCTTGCTCTGATGTGCTCTCTCAGAGCCACTCTGGAGACCCCCATCCCCGGACCCAGGCCCCGCTCTTCCCTCCTTCCTCCCCTCCCAGACCTGCCTCAGGGGCCATCTCCCTCCTCCAGGCAACTCCTTCTTTTTTCTTCATCTGTCTTCTCATTGAGGCCACGCTGCACCCCTAAAAATCCGCCCCCCCCCCTCCAGAGGAGAAGGTTTGGAGGCTTTGAGGGAGTCAGGAATCCCCCATTACTCACCTACATCCTGACCTCGTCTCTCTCCTTTCCACCTCCTGGGTCAGAGAGGTCAGAGAGATTCCCAAAGTCACACGGCAGACTAGAGACCACACTCCACCCTCTCCCTCAAATCCCTTCGAAGTTCCCAGCTTCCTGGTGGAAAAGTCCTCGACTTTTCCAGAAAATGGCCTGGCTAGGCAGTATTTCTGAATACCAGGCAATACTTGTGGGCCACAGACCAGGACCAGATGTGCCTGTGGGGCCAGGAATGGTAGACTTTTGAGCATCGACTGTGTGCTAAGAGGTGCGGATGTGGCTTTCGGGCTGGCAACACGAGAACAGTGACCTATCAGGGCCATTGCCATGTCCCTAGGCCTGAGAACATAGCAGGCGCTCAATAAATGTCTGCGGAACAAATGAATGAATGGATGGTTGACTGAATGAATGAAAAAACAAACAAACCACACCCCGAGCAGCTGAGGACTCTTCTCCACGTCTGCTACTTGCTTTCTCACTTTGTCCTAGCCTCAGTTTCCTTCCTCCTAGCCCCTCTCTCGGTTTCTGTTCTTCCCTAGAATCCTCTTATTGTTATTTTTCAGTTGGAGGGGTCTCTACAAGTGACCACCGTGTGCTGAGCATCTCTTCTGTGTCAGGTACTGATGGGGTGATGCGCTCGTGGAATCCTTCTGGAATATTCCAGAAGGTAAGTACACCTTTGTAGGGTATTTTCCATACGTGGAGACTGAGACCCAGAGAGAGGAAGCCAGGCGCCCCGGTCACACCGGAACCAGCCCGTCTGGCCTCACCCTAAACCTGTCTCTCCAACTCCAATGCCATTCTTCCTCGTGCTCGGGACATCATCACCTGCCCAGCCATCTCTGACACCTCCAAAATGTAAGGGGCTTGGTATTAAACGTTTACCACAGGGGTTGCAAACTCAAATGTGTCCAGGGGCCAGGCAGGTGACAAAAACAGAGTGTAGGGTGGGGGGGCTGCTG
This sequence comes from Prionailurus viverrinus, assembly GCF_022837055.1. NCBI lineage: Eukaryota > Metazoa > Chordata > Mammalia > Carnivora > Felidae > Prionailurus > Prionailurus viverrinus. Next base: position 51,925,008 of record NC_062575.1, read on the forward strand.
ATGCTGCCTGCCCTGGATGAGGGGTAGTGACTGGCCCACTCCAGCCAATTCTGGCCACGTGGCTCTCACCAGAGATGGCGCATCTGATGCCTCAAGAGGGTCCTGCAACCCACATTTTCCGAAGTCTCCCAAGGTTTAAATGCTGGCAGCAAATTCACACAAACCGCTGTTCGGGCCCAACGAGATTGCGTGTGCACCAGATAGGCCTGCTGGCCGATGGTTTGCAACCTCTGAATTGGTTTTAGTCCCGCATGCCAGGTTCTGTGCTAAGGAAGAATCTCCAGATTTTCCAGGAGAATCTATGCTCCATGAAGGCAGAGCTATCTGGGTCTGTTTTGTTAACCGCTTTATCTCCAGCACCCAGAATGGTGCCTTATAGATTGTACGTGCTCAGTATTTTTTTTTTTTTTTTAAGCGGATGGTGTATTGAATCCTAGTATCGACCGTAGAAATAACATTAAAAACGTCTCCGTTTCATACATAGGGAGATGGAGGTTCTGAGGGGCAAGGGCCCAGGGTTACATAGCAGCACTGGGATCTGAATCCAGATCTTACCTGACTCCAAAACCGTAACCCCAGGCTATCCTGACTCTGCTCGGGGCTGTGCGTTTGCAATGCTGTGCGTGTGGACTTGGGTCCAGGAGCGTCTTTGCGCGGCCGTCGCCGTCGTGCTGACTATATGTGGTGCAGGTAGTGGCGTCGACCCTCCTGATTGGACACTGAGCCCCCCCCCCCCCCCAACCTAAACCTGGATGCTGGCTCCCTTCTGACACATTTGCTCTGGGTGCTGGCCCAGTCCAGAGAGAATAATCCACCCCTCCCCTCTTTCCCCCTCCTGAGCCCATCCTCAGGGGTCCCCCCACCCCCTCCCCTGGATACCCAGAGCCCTCGAGGGAAAGGGGGAAAGAATTTAGGATGAGGGTGGAGGTGTGGGGAGGAGGGAGAGGGAAGGGGATGGGTTAAGAAGGAGTGTGTGATGTCAAGCAAAAAAGACAACATTAGACACAGATGCTGAGATGGCGTTTATCGCGGCAAAAAAAGGTGAAGTCGCCGAGGGAGGGGGGGAGGGGTGTGGTGGGGGCCGGGGTGGGGGCCATGGAAGCTAATACATGGTGCACTAGGTCACACGACGGACACTGGGGGTGGTGGGTGGGGGGGTGGGCGTGGCCCAGGCATGGCAATGTGGGGAGGGGGAGGGGAGAGGGCAGTGGGCCCCAGCCAGGAGCTTCTGGAGGTGGTGGGGGGTGGGGGTGGGGGGGGAGGTGGGGAGGTGGGCGGCTTCTCTGGTCGCAGAGGATGGAAGGAATCAGTTAGAGGGGGTTGAATGGAGGCACTGGAGGCATGGCCACATGGCGGATGGTCTGGGCCCAAGACATGGAATGTGGGAATGTGGGACAGCAGGCAGCGGGCCAGCTCTGGGCTTGGGCCTTTAATGTAAGGATTGGGGATACCCAAGGGACCTCACAGGTCCTCCAATCCCCCCATTGTCCCAGAGCGAGAACAGGCGTGGGAGAAGCTAGCTTAAGGTCCCCAGTAAGGATTTAGCGGTCTGTTCTCCGTAGACAGTCATCCCCTCGCCTCCACTCTCCTACCCTATCTGTCCCAAACAGAGAAAGGGGCAAAGAGAGATGCTAACTCCACCATTAGCTCACCGAGGCTCCCCAGGGAACCTGGAGGACCAACCCATTTCATAGATGGGGACAACCGAGACATCCCGTCAGACTACACCTTTGCCACGCCTCTCCCACCTCCCCGTGGAGGGGATCGGTGCACCGCATTCCTCTGGGGGTAATACTGATATCTTGAAATCCTCGGCACTGGGGGCAGGTGAGAGGACCCACCTTGGGATTCTCCCAAATGTAACCGGAATGTGGGCCATGCCTCCAGGGGCCTGAGATGTCAACACAAAGAAAAAAAATGACTCCCCACGTCCCCTGGCTCAAACCCAGTACAAAAGTGACTATTTACAATGAAGGGGTGGGGAGTGTGGGGGGAGGGGACAGATAAGACTGGGGCCGGAGTCAGCGCTCCGCGTGCAGGAGGCCACGCCCCTGGCCCCGCCTTTGAAAGGGACAAAGCCAAACAGCAGAGAGATTTATAAAGGGTCACTCTCCCCGGGGCGGGGAGGACCCTAAGGTGAGGGATGGGGTAGGCCATGGGATGGGGTGCGGGTGGGGAGGCATGGGCGGTGGGAGGAGATGGAGGAAAGGTAGCTGCTGCCCCTCGCCTCCCCCCTCCCCCTCGCCGGACACACAGTTTTCCGTGGGATGAACACAGAAAGGGTTAATCAAAAAGAGTTCGATGAGCGAGTCTGACGGTCGAGTGGGGCGGGCTGGAGCAATGAGGCCGCAGGTCCCGGTGGCCGGTGGTGATGGAGTCACTTAGAATATGAGAGGTTGGTGGTTTTGGGGGGGTGGGGTAGGGAGGAGGAAAGGTGTGCGGGAGGGGGATTAGGCGGTCCCCCCCACTTATCTCTGAGAGACAAGAATGTCCTGGACTGGCTGAGAAGGGGTTAAAAAACAGCAACCCCCACCCCCCACCCCACCCCACCCCCACAGAGACGTTCCCCATCTCCCTCCCTGCCACCCAGCAATCCCCAACGCGACTGGCAGGGGCCACTGAGACGGACCTGACACACACCAGCCGCGGCGCCACCGAGAGAAGCCCCTCCACCACGGCGTCCAGACAGCTGACTGCAGTGTAGAGGGATCAGATAGCAGGGCTGGGTGTCGCGACTCCACGAGAGCCGTAAACTTGTGTCCCCGGCCCTCGGTGCCCCAACTTGGGCATCGCGATCCCGTCCTCCCCATCGTGACATCCGATTCAGGCTTTCGCGATAGCCGGCCTCGGAGTTTCAAAGTCGGCGCGGGGCAGGGGCGTGGCCAACAGCGAAGGCCTGCCTGGCTGTCGCGAGAGGTGGGCACCCAATCAGCAGCCTGGACGCCCCCAATAGCCAGCCTCGTCGCCGCTCTTAGTTAATACTTTTTCCACCGCTCCGAGTATCACGACCTCAAGTCCCGGTCTTGCCACAGCGACCATCAGTGCAGGGGAACCCCCTCACTTTCCAAACGGTAGGCCACCAATCAGAAACGAAGTAAGGAGGGTGGGGGATGGAGAAGTAGGCAAGAGAAACGGAAAGAGGGGAGAGTGCGGGACTTGGGGGTTAAGAAGGGGAGAAGAAATACCACTCCGAAAAGTGGTGCCATGTTCTTCCAAGTCTAGGTCCCCAACGGTCTCTAAGTCTGACTCTTACCAAACTCCGCTTGGGATACCCATAATTCCCACCTACAAGTCCGGGGCAGGCTAGGGCAGATAAAGGTGGCACACGATCTTCACCTTCTGATCCCCTAATAATTATTGCAGTGAAGCCTCCTTGCCCATGCAGAGATGGTTGGGACAGGGCAGAAGAAGGTGGCTGGGGCAGGTTGGCTCAGAGGCCCCTGAGACGGGGGATGAAGGAGGTGAATTTGGCACGTTGAACCCCTTCTCGTTAAGTGCTTTAGGTCCTTCTCTGGAATCCAGCTGGCACCCGTCCCTCGAGGCCAACAGAAGAGGGGTTGAGCTTGTCCCCTCCTCCCCAATTTCTACAGAATTGCCTAAAGGAGGCAAAGTGGGGTTCTCCCCGGCTGGTGGAATTTGGGGGATCCAAAAGGTTAGGGGTTAGCTGAGAGGGAGTTTTTTTTTTTTTTTTCTTTCTTTTCTTTTTTTTTTTCTTACAAAGATTCTAAGAAAAACTCAGGGTGGGAGGGGTGAGGAAGGGGGACCCAATTTAGCTAAGTGTCCACAGACTTTTTCAATGCCTCTTAGGGGCCTCCTCAAAGTGAGATGGCTCCATTTCTCTCCTCTCTATCTGAGGTTCCCTCCCCCCAGAGCGGCTCAGTTCTAAGGAAGTTTGGCACTTTTTTTTTTTTTTTTTTAATTGCTGGGGGAATGGGGGAGGGGAGAGATTTGAGAGGGTTGAGAAGAGGGCAAAAGACAGATTTAGACAAAGATAGAGACAGGACAGGTAATGATGGGAGCCACAAGGAGAAAAAGGTAGAAAGCCATAAGGGAGCCCAAGAAAGAGAGAGAGAAGTTCTGGGGGAAGATGTTGGGAGCTGGAGGGCGAATGGGGAGTTACAGGGAGACAGTTTAATGCAGCAAACACTTATTAAGCACCTACTGGGTGCTGAAGAGCAGGGTGCAAGGAGGCCACTCAGAGTCTCTGAGATCTGATTGGCTGACAGGGAAGAGGAGAAAAAAAAGAGGCGGTGGGTTTTTCAGTGATCCCCATCCCTGACCCCACATCTGTGTCCCCTCTGGACACACTGCAGCACGAAAGATTGAGGTCAGAATGCAAAGAGACTTTCAAGGGTTGGGGAGGATGGTGGAGGGGGTTTCCTAGGGTAAACATGGAGAAAGGTGTGTGGCTCTCCACTCACCAATCTGGTGAGTGAACTAGCTCACTGAGCTAGCAAACTACCTTTCAGATACCCCTGGCTGGTGGGGTAGGGGGGTCCCCGAGAAATGTGAATAGGGAGAGGGTTGTCACACACATACCCCAGGGGAACGTTTTTCGGGAGGCCCAGCCTCCAGAGACGTGTCTGTGTGACAGGACTACTGGGTCCTGCTGATTGGGACCCGGACCCCCTTGAAAGGGGCTATAGAAAGCATCTGACAAACCAGGGCAGCTGAGGATGCAAATGATATGCAAATTAGCACTTTCAAATCCCACCTCCCCACTCCCAGACCGTGTTTTACCTCTCCCTGGCTCCTTCCCCTCCTCATGGGGGCCTGGGGGGCTGTAGGGGGATATTCCAGCTAGACACTGCAATACCCACTATGGGTGGAGATAGTGCGAAATACTGTAGGGTCTTTTGAGAGGTGGAGGGGAGCAATGGCCCACAGGGCCACCTCCACCTCCAACCCCAAGAGCCCCCCCCCCCCCCCCGCCCCCGCCCCCGCCCCCTGCAGAAGATATGTACAAAGTTACATCAAGAATTGTTTTGGCACTGGAATCTCCATCTGGGTTCAGTCTGGAGACTAGGGGTGGGGGCAGCAGCGATGGGAGGTGGGGGATGGGGAAATGGGGCCTGCCCCCCACCCTGGAGATGAAGAGGGCATGGAAAAAAGTCACCCTAGTGCCCAAGCTACAGCCTCCCATTAGGTGGAAGGGGCGGGGTGGGAAATTCAGTGCAAGGTACCTTGAAGGCTATTGCTTTCTAGGGATTTTCACATTTTGATTTGGGGGTGGCTCTCTAGCGAGGGGCAGGGGTCTCCCAGGCTTTAGGGGTGGGAATTGTCTCTGGCTTTTCTTCTCTCGTGTGGGAGAGAGACGAGGAGGCCTGATTCCCCCAAAGCCATGGGACAGAGAAGGGTCTGGAAGACCTAGGAGGGGAACAAATGGGGGAGAGGATGGGCATGGGTGCCCCTCCCCCAGAGATGCTGATGATGGAACCAGGGCACTGGGGGCCCTGCTTTGGGTTGGAGGGAGCGGAGGTGGTCTCCAAGGGAAAGGGGGAGATGGGCGAGGGTAGAGGTGGGTCTCAGCTATTCTAAGTCCATAGCGTTGTCAGGCCCTGAAATCTCAGCCCGCCAACAAGGCCTTAGAGCAGACCACAGCCGCAGTGCTCAGGGAAGCCACTCCCAAACCATCTCTCAGGGCTGCCTGGCTTGGCAGACTCCATCAGAAAGAACATTCTAGCGCCTCAGGGCCCGTGGTGAGAGAGCACCAAGACACTCGGATCCCTCCGATACTACTAAAGCACTCCAGCTTGCTGGAAACCACAAGCCAATCTAAACTCTCAGACCACACGGAGCATTCCAGCTCAAGGGACCCTGCCGTGGCTCACCGAACTCTACACTGGGGTCATGATGGCCCGACAGAGCCACCACACGTTTGGCTCACCAGACTCAATGGAACAAAGCCACGCGGACACGAGCATGCACACAAAAGGCGGGGTGGGAATGGGGGTCTTTAACAGCAGTTTTCACCAGCTCCATCTCCCACCCCTCGCTGCCAGGTGGGTTCACAGACTTGGCGTGTTCGGATAGAGGTGACCCTGACAATACTGGGTCTTTTTCCTTAGAGTCCTCCAGATAAGATCCAAGTCCCACCCCTCATTCTCCTCCTAGGAAGACCCCCGGGCCACGACCCACCAAAGAGGGGTGCGAGTGGAGAAGGAGTGTCAGTGACTGGCCATGGCCCAGTACAGGAAGTGCATGCTCCATCCCGGTGACGTCACGGGAAATACCCTGGAGATCCCACAGGAAGTACTTGCCCCCATGATATCCCTGAAGTAGCCTTCAAGGACGGCTCACTGAGACATCATAGGAAGTACCTGTCTCTTCTATCATCACAGGAAGTGACCTCTGGGGAGCTGCTTCCCGTGACATCGTAAGGAGTGCCAGAAGCACCCCAGAAAGTACTTGACTCAGTGACATCCCAACGGAGACCTTCATTCCCATCACTCTAAGTAAAACCACCGAAGATGCCACCGGAAGTTGTTCCGGCCCGCCGCAAGAGTCATGCCCACAGGACTGGACCAATCCCAGAGCCGGCCTCATTCCCAGCAGGCACTGCACACCGCCCCCCCACCCCCTTCCCCCACCATAACAACCTGACAACAGAACAGTGAACAGTCCCACCTAGAAGGGGCAATTCCAAGAGGGGTAGAGCCGCTGAGAAGATCTGGGAACTCTGGGGTCCCTGCTCCGAATACCCCATTTCAGCTCAGATTCCTCGGCTACCTCTACTCCCATCCCTTCCTTCAGATCTGGAACCGAAAGCAGGAGAGGTGGGGTGTTGTTTTGGGGAGGCCCCTCATTCTAGGTGGCCCAGAGGCTCCCTCCCCTCCTCCCATATGGAAACAAAAACTTCTAAAGGTGGGGGGGGGGGGGGCGGAAATCCTTACCAAAAAACCAAACCAAAACAAACCGAAACAAACAAACAAAAAAAAACAAAACAAAAAAGAAGAAGTGGAAGAAAAGGAAAATAAAAAGAAAAAAAAAGGAGGGAAAGAAAGAGAAAATAACGCTTTGTTTTCTATTAAAATCAACAAAATGCAATATATACAGATATCACACAGACCTGGGCCCTGGGAGAGGAGGGTCAGGCCCAGTCAAGCATAGGGAGGGAAGGAGGGGTCAGTTCAGGGCTGGGGAGGGAGCTTCTGGGCCCCATCCCCAGCCAGCACTCAATCCTGCCTATGACTACCAGAAGGGGGGGTGCAGTCAGGCCTACCCCAGCCCCATCCTACGAGGAGCAGGACTACACCGAGCTGAGGTCAGGAGTTGGGGGTGTGGGGGAGGGGGAGGAGAAGGAAGAGGAGGAGAAGGGACAGGAAGGAGGGTGGGAGCAGACACCACAGGCCTCATCCCACTTTCTGGGGGTTTGAGGCCCTCACTCCCTGCTCGTAGGTGACCCGCTGGCTGATGAGGTATTGAGCGGCTTGCGTGGCCGCAGGGCTGCCCGTGATGGTGACCCGCCGGTTCCGCGTGCCTGGCAGGAACTCCCCCTTCTTGGAGATCTGGATGCGGGCGCCCGTCAGCTCCTGGTACTCCACCAACGTCTTGCCCCCTTTGCCCAGGATGGCCCCCACCAGGTTCTCAGGCACCGCAATCTCCACCAGCTCCTTGGCACTCTCGGCCGCCAACTTCTCGGCCGTCAGGAAGCCCCCGGCGGCCCCTGCCGCAGCTGCGGCGGCCACCAGCGGGCCGCCCCCGCCGCCCGCCCCGCCGCCCGCCCCGGCCCCGAGGTAGCCGTTGGCGGCTGCGGCCAAGGCGAAGGACCCCAGGGCTCCGGGGGGCGGGGGTGGAGGCGGGGCGGCCCCTCCGGCCGGCCCGGCCCCGGCCTCCCCCGCGTAGGACGCCAGGAGGTTGGCCGCGGCGGCGGCGGCGGGGTTGGCACCGGCGGCCACGGCGGCCAGGACCCCGGAGGCTGCGGCCGAGTTGAGGCCCAGGCCGAGGGAGTTGGTGTTGTAGCCGTAACTGGCCAGCGTGTTTAGCGCCGTGCTGATGGCCAGCAGGTCGGTGCCTGAGAAGGCGGGCAGGGCGGCCGGAAAGGCGCCCACGCCCGCCAGCCCCGCGGGGCCCAGCAGGCCGGAGGCGGCGGCGGCCGAGGCGGCGGCGGCGGCGGGCAGCACATCAGCGGGGCTGGCGTACGGTGAGCCGGTGGGGTTGGAGTTGGCCACGGGGCCAGCCACGTTGGCGTAGCTGATGTTGAGGCAGCTGCTGCTCTGGGGGTCTTCCTGTACCTTCTGCACGATGGCGCTCACGGCCTTGTGCACCTGCTCCGGTTCGCCGCTGACTGTCACCACGCGCTCCTGAAGGTTGATGCCCTCTGGCTTCTGGGACAGCTGCACCCAGGCACCCGACTGTTCCATCACGGCTTTCACTGTCGCGCCCCCCTTGCCGATGATCAGGCCCGCGGTGCTGTTGGGGACGATCAGCTTGGCCTGCGTGTGGAGGGAGAGGGAGGGTCTTTAGGATGGTGGGTGGAGACTGAACAGTAAATCAGTCTGGGGCTGGCCGTCTTAAGTCATTCTCGCCCCCTGCTCTCAAGTGCCCCAAACCAGGCCCGGTGTGCCCCTTGAAATGCACCCCAGGGTCCTATGGGTTGTTAAAAAGTGAAATGCTTCCATCTAGGCTGGTTAAAAAAATAAATAAATAAATAAATAAAAAGAGCTAATACTCCCAAGTCCCCTCAGTAGGCGCTCAGCCACCCTGTCCCATGCCTCTGGGACCTCTCTTCCATCCTGCACCTTAAAGGCCTAATGGCTGACACAGTGGGCCCCCTCCAGGACGCTGTTCCCCACTCGCATTGGTGCCCTAGCCTTCTAGCTCATTGAACACTGACTCCCAGCCCCAGAAAAGGACTCATTAAGTCTCATTTTACAGATGAGCCACTTGAGGCTTAAGAGACCAAGGGACTTGCCCCAAGGTAACCCAGATAGCAAAGGAGCTGAAATCCAGACTCACGGATTCCTGCTCCATGGTGTTTCCTGCCCTATGTCAAGGTCGCCTCCCTTAACCTCTTTTTGTTACCAGCCAAATTGTTGTGCCCACCATTCACATGATCCCCAGTGCCTCGGAACAGGGCTGTATTTGGCGAGGGGGTCTTTTATTTTTGATTTTTTTTTAATGTTTACTTTTGAGAGAGAGAGGGCAGGGTGGGGGTGGGGTTAGAGAGAGAAGGAGACACAGAATCTGAAGCAGGTTCAAGGCTCTGAGCCGTCAGCACACAGCCCTGACGCAGGGCTGGAACTCACAAACTGTGAGATCATGACCTGAGCCGAATTCCGACCTCAACCTAATGAACCACCCAGGTGCCCCTGGAGACAGAGGCTTTCAGGAAGCAACTAAGGTTAAGTGAGGCTACCGGGGTGGGTCCTGATTCGATAGGACTGGCGTCCTTAGAAGAAGAGAGGATTAGGACACAGGCACGCACAGCACAGAGGGAAGACCGCATGAGAACACACAGAGAGAGGACGACCGCCGGCAGGCCAAGGAGAGAAGCCTCCGAAGAAACCAACACTGCCCCAGATCGCAGACTTCCAGTCTCAGGAACTGGGAGCGAATGAATTTCTTCTGTTGCTTAAGCCACCCGGTGGCGCTTTGTCAGGGCAGCCCTAGCAGCTTAATACCGTTGTCCTAGGTGTAGAATGAAGATAACAAGACCTTACACCGGCGAAGGCAGGGAGAAAATCGATCGCTTAAATAACAGTGGTCCCCTACTGGGGTGCAGAGCAGCTGGTCCCTTGCCGCTGCAAATCCGATCAGTCTGAATTCCAGCGGGGAGATTTCAATGCCCAAATTCTCCGTTCACATATCCGAGAGCATTTCCACACCTAAATTCCTCTTTCTCAGTCTTCCCCGTGTCCTGTCAGACCTGTGGGTTCCACCCCCTGACGCTGTCACCCCTGTGTCTCCTCTCTGCCCCTCAGCCAGCCCCTGGGGGGTGTTTGGGACATTTGTGGGAGCGGTTTTGGTTGTCATGCATGGTGACTGGAAGCAGATACAGGCATTCAGTGGGCAGGGCCTTGGGTATTTGCACCCCAGAATGTGAGAGTCAGTTCTTCACAAGGATGAACTGTCCCGGTCCCTGTGGCTTTTATTGTTATTAAAAAAATTTTTTTAACGTTTATTTATTTTTGTGTGTGAGAGAGAGAGAGACAGAGCATGAGGAGGGAAGGGCACAGAGAGACCGGGACAGAGAATCCGAAGCAGGCTCCAGGCTCTGAGCCATCAGCACCGAGCCCAATGCGGGGCCCAAACTCACAAACTGTGAGATCATGACCTGAGCCAAAGTCGGATGCTTACTTGACTGAGCCACCCAGGTGACCCCTATATGGATATCAAATGCCTCCCTGGACATTCATCTCGGTAAAAAGTCTGTTTATAAGTCTCAGAGCCCAAACCTGAGCCCCATGATCCATGTAACTACCTAATTTTGTTTCCCCCCCAATGGTTTTAAGATCTACTGAAATTTCCAGGAATGCAACCAATCAGTAAATGAAGGGAAGATCGTACCTTGTTTTGTTTTGAATTTCACCGAGAGTCGTTCGTCATTTAAAAATAAAACATGACAACAGTAGTAACGCCACATATATTATTTACGTCTCCGATGCTACACACCCTGGATCCCTGTGTTTGTCACTGTCTCTTTCGCTCAGGCTGTGTGAGGTGTGGGCAGGTGACTATTTCATTACTTCTACTGGGGTCCTGGCTGAACATTTACATGTTAAAATCCATCTCATTTTATAACAAATCGCCTTCCTTTCATTTCTTATGTAAAAAAGTCTTATGGGATAAAGCAAACGTACATCCGTACAATGGAATATTCTTTGGCAATCAACTTAAATGGACCAAGTACTGATCCAGGCTACAACATGGATGAACCTAGAAAACACGCTGTGTGAAACGAAGCCAGACACAAAAGACCACATATTGTATGATTCCATTTATATGGATGTTCAGAGCAGGGAAATCTATAGAGACAGAAAGTAGATTAGTGGTGGCTTAGGCCTGGAGTGGGGGTGGTGGTGCTGCTGAGCTGTGGGGATTGAGGAGTGATAGTTAAGGGGATCAAGATTTCTTTTTGAGGAAATGAAATGTTCTAGAATTGATTGTGGGCACGGATGCACAATTCTGCATATACCAAAACTGTGCACTCTACATGGGTGAATTGTACGGATGCGAATGAATATCTCAATACAACTGTTAAAAATATTACAGATTTAGATATGTACTGTATCATTATATGCATTTTCTCATGTGTCGCAATGAGCTGTGTATGTGTGTGTATATAACTTCAGAGTTAAGTGGGGTGGGAAAAAATATTTGCAGGAGAAAGAGGGCGTGGGCTTTGACAAAACTGAGGACCACTGCTCTCCTTGCTCTGCTCTGTGGGATCTGACTTCAACTCTTCCCTCGCTCCCTCTTGCTGACCCCTGCGCAGGCTACTAGACTCGCTGCTGTTCCTCCAACTTGCAAGCTTGGTCCAGACTCAGGGCCTTTGCACCTGCTGTTCCCTTACTTAGGATGTTCCTTCCCAGAAAAGAAGACTCACCTCTCTCATCATTCAGGTTTTTGCACAAATGCACCTCCTTGGAGGGACCTTACCACCCCAATTATCAAGGCTTGTTTATTTTGCTTATTTTATGTCCCTATACAAACACCTCCAGACTTGTATCCAACCGCTAACCTCACATCGCTAGTATCATGTAGAATGGACACCTCAGACTTAGAAGTCCGAAGTGAAACCTCTTCATCTTCTCAAATGTGTTTCTACCATGGTCTTCCTCATGTCAGTATGTGGAAACTGCACTCTTTCACTTCTCAGGCTCAAGACTTAGGAGTCTTCTCTTTCTCTCCCACTCAACACCCAATCAGCAATCCTGTTGCCTCTACCTTCAAAATACACAGTAGATGAGGTGTCTGGCTGGCTCAGTCTGTAGACAGTGAGTCTTGATCTCAGGGTTGCAATTTTGAGCCGCTCATTGGGTGTGGAGATTACTTTAAAAAATCTTTATATATATATTATATATATATATATAATATATATATAATATATATAATATATACTATAGTGTATATAGTATATATATACACACACTATATATATTTATATATAAATATATAGCATATATTTATATATAGCATATATTTATATATAGTATATAATATATAAATATATAGTCTTATATATATTAGACTATATTTATAAGTATATAGTCTATATAATATATAGACTAAAATATATAGTCTAATATATATTAGGCTATTCTAGATTAAAAGAGAGTAATGAGGCATAACAACCCAATGCAATGCATGAATATTCTTGGATAGAAAAATACTTTATAGGGGTGCCTGGGTGGCTCAGTCGGTTAAGCGTCCAACTTCAGCTCAGGTCATGATCTCTCGATTCATGGGTTCGAGCTCCGCATCGGGCCCTGTGCTGACAGCTCAGAGCCTGGAGCCTGCTTCGGATTCTGTGTCTCCCTCTCTCTGCCCCTCCCCTGCTGGCGCGCTCTCTCTCTCTCTCTCTCTCTCTTTCAAAAACAAACCTTAAAAAAATTGTTTTTTAAGAAAAATACTTTATAGATATAAAAGATATTTGGGGACAATGTGAATATGAACTTTTTATTAACTTAAAGTATGGAATTGGTGTTAGCTTTTGTAGGTGTGATAATAGTAACATAACAATATAGGACACGCCCTTAGTCTTGGGAGACGCATGCTGAAGAATGTAGGGGTGAAGAGTCATGAGGTTTATACTTATTCTCAAGTGGATCAGCAAAAATAAAGAAACAACCCAACAAACACACAAATAAAACCAACCAGTGTGTGTGTGTGTGTGTGTGTGAAGAGGTAAAGCAGATGTTAACAATTGGTGAATGTAAGTGCAGTGTGTAGAGAGTTCACTGTGTTACTTTTAAACATTTTCAAAATAAAAAGGAGAAAAAAATGCCCCAGTGCTCTTTCCTCCTCTTTTCTGCTTTATTTTTCTTCATAGCACTTTTCACTCTCCGCTTATTTTATTCATTTTCTGGTTTTTGGTGTCCCCAAGAAAGAATGTAAGATCCACAAGGGTAGAGATTTTTGTCTGGATTGTTGACTACTGGGTTCTTGGGGCCTCGGGGAATGCCTGGTACGCATACAGCAAAAAGTGTGTGGATGGATGGATGGATGGATGGATGGATGGAAGAAGGAACAATAATGTGTCCACAGGACCAAGCAGGAATGGAGCTGGATGGAGGAGGCCAGGTGTATCTCACCTGGTGGTGTGTGCGCGTGTGTGCGCGCGTGTAGGCAGGGAGGGAGAAAACTCAGCCTGATATGAGTTTTCTAGATTAATTGGAAATTCTGATTTGTAGAATGGGAAGCACCCTGACTTTTACAGATTGGTGATCTCGGGTTCAAAATCCTGGCTCTACCACTAATGCTGGGCAAGGGACATACCCTCTTTGAGACTCCGTTTTCTCGTCTGTAAAATGGGGCTATTCATTCCTCCTCCACATAATTTGTGTGAGGCCTGAGATCATTCATGGGATGATGAGCTTGAGTAAGGAACTACTGCCCCTTAGTTATGTTTCTGCTTGGCTCTTATGGGCATATCATCATCCGTTTCTTCAAACCAGCAGCATTTTCTGAGCACCTGCTATGTGCTAAGTTAGGTGCCATGTGAAGCATCCAGTTAATATGTGCTCATAGTAGCTACTCAGGAAACGGTTGTTACCCCCATGGGCAGACCTGGATTTACATCTCACATCGGTGGTACAGTCACTTTAAAAATGGTCTAACAGTTCTTCAAAAAGTTAAACATATCATCTGACCCAATTCCATTCGTATGTATATACCCCAAAGAACGGAAAACTATGCCCACACATGTTCCTAGCAGCATTATTCATGATAGCTGAAAAGTAGAAACAACCCAAAGGACTATCAACTGATAGACAAACAAAATGTGGTCTCTCCATCGAGTGAAGTATTATTTGGCCATAAAAAACAAGAAAGTTTTGGTCTATGTTACAATACGGATTAATCTTTTTTTTTAAATTTTTTAAAAATATTTATTTATTTTTGAGACAGAGAGAGACAGAGCACGAACAGGGGAGGGTCAGAGAGAGAGGGAGACACAGAATCGGAAGCAGGCTCCAGGCTCCGAGCTGTCAGCACAGAGCCCCACGCGGGGCTCGAACTCACAGACCGTGAGATCATGACCTGAGCCGAAGTCGGACGCTTAACCGACTGAGCCACCCAGGCGCCCCTACAATACGGATTAATCTTGAAAACATGAGGCTACGGGAAAGAAGCCAGACACCAAAGGCCACATATTATATCATTCAATTTATATAAAACATCCAGAATAGGCAAATCCATAGACACCAAAAGTAGGTTAGTGGTTGGAAGGCACAGGGAGTGGGGCTAGGGAATGGCTGTGACTGCCAAGGGGTATGAGTCTTCTTTTTGGAGTGGTGAAGACGTTTTGGAATTACATTAGGTGATCGACGCACAGCTTTGTGAGTATACTGAACAACCAATAAATTGTATACGTTAAGATGGTGAACTTTACAGCATGCGAATTATATCTCGACACAGCCGTTATTAAAAAATATATATATCATCAGAAAAATGTCAGACAAGTCAAGCAGATAGAACAGAATGCACAAAACCAGACCTAAGAGTAAAGAGGTATTTAGTATGATACAGCACTTCAGAGGGCAAAAGGATGACGTAATTGTTCACCAAAACATGGCAAGAGCAAATGCCTTCACCTCTCTGTGCCTCAGTTTCCTTATCTCCAGCACCGACACAACCACAGCTACTCCGTACGACTATTGGGAATATTCAGTGATGGGAATGCCTGCCATATGGGAAGCCCTCAGAAAATGGTAGCTGTCTTCATGATAGGGTCAGGTGGTAGAACCATAGCATCTTAGAGAGATCGCAAGGTGCAGTTTCATAGACTCCTGGAGTGCCAGGATGTTAGAACAGTAGAGTTTTAGAATAATGTATGTCTAGAATCTTGAAATCACAGAGCCATAGAACTGTAGGAGTTTTAGGGCCAGAAAGACCTGAGAGACCATCTGTCTCCATGATTTGCAAGTCTGTGGAAATTTTCAAATAGTAATAATGATAATAATAATGATGATGATGATAATGATGATAATAGCAGAAGCTAACAGTGCTTCCATAGGCCAGACACTTCTGTAAACACTTCTGTATAGTAATTTACTTAATTTCTATAACCATCCTACAAGAAGAGGTTAGGTACTATTATCACATTTTATGGATTGGAAAACAGAGGCAAGAGAGGTTAAATAACTTGCTCAAGGTCACACAGATAGTAAGTAATAGAGCCAGGATCTGATCCCAGTCCAGAATCTGTGTTCAGAGTCCCAAGTCTTCACCCCAGAAATTCTGATTCAGTGGCTCTGGGCTGGGACCCAGGAATCTGCATTCTATGCTACCTAGAGGATAAGATATCAGCCAGGGCTGAGAACCACTGGTGTAGTCCAGAGGTGGCAAACTGATGGTCCTCGGGCCATAGGCAGCCCACAGCCACATAGTTGTTTTGTTTTTAAGTAGGCTCCATGCCCAGTGTGGAGCCCAGTGTGGGGCTTGAACTCAACGACCCTGAGATCGAGAATTGAGCTGAGCTCAAGAGTCAGATGCTTAACCGACTGAGCCAGCCAGGTGCCCCATACATAGTGTTTTTAAGACTGAGCCAACCTTTAAAAATCAGTCGATTTCAAATATTTCTGGCTTCTTTTGAAAAATGTGGAAGATGTGGCCACACTTTGTCTACATTCCCAAAAGGCAAGAATTAAGTGGAGCTGAGTAGCAGCTGCCCCGTTTAGGGCATTATATCTCTCTGATGAGGCCAGAGTCCTCAATTCTTTATGTTCCCTTGCTGAATCTTGGAGGCATTTCAATTTATAATCCCTGATTTGGCCCAGCTTCCACACTGTAAAGAAAGGAAACTGAGGCTTACAGAAGGGAAAGGTACCCAGAGAAACACAGCAAGTCCAATGTAGAAAGAGAGTAGACCCATCTCCCGACCTAAAAATCCCATAATAACAGCAGCTAACGTTTTTTGAGAACTTTCTATGTATTAGGCATACATGCTATGTGCTTTTTTAAAAACCAGGGAACACTAATCACTGCCCTTCAGTAGGTACCCTAGTGAATCTCATTTTGCAGATGAGAAAATTTGAGGCATGGAGAAATCAAGTCACTTGTTCAAGGTCGCACAGGTAAGAAGTACATTATCAGAGTAAGATTCAACTCAACATCTGACTCCAGAGCCTGAGCCTTCAGTCTCAACTCTTTCATTCTTTGAAGCCCCCCAGTAATAAGTAAGGGGAGGAAAAATCCTGGTTCTGTAACCTTTCGATTCCACTACCTCTGAATTCCTGTGGATGAGGGGGTGGGGTGGAAGGATCAGGCGCAGGTGGTGCTGACCCCATTTCTCTGCAACATGTGCAAACTCTTCGTGAACTTGGAGCCCTTTGAGGCCGCCACCAAGGCAGAGGGAAGAGGCAATATCCTTGCGACCCTGTAAACTGTGTGTAAACTGTGGCCTGCCCGTGGGAAGGGAATCGGGAGAGACCGGGCAGAGACGCTTCAGCACCAAGGACAGCAGCCGCGCTCCAAACCCCCAAGCCCGAAGTCTTTTTTGGGAACGATCCGCTAGGCAGCATTCTTCCAGGGTTTTCCGCCCACCGTTTTCCCAGGAGCTTGGGGGAACTCAGGTCCGTGGTTTCTCCCATCTCAGGGCAACAAGAATTCCCAAGAATTCCAGATTCCTTTACCGAGGGTCTGTCTCTTGTCTTTGCTTCTAGGCAGACGTTAAGGAACCCTCACAAGTGGCCTGTCTTCCTGCCAGAGACTCTCTCCCCTTTGCCTCGTCTGCGCAAGTATATGGGAGCGGGGAAAGGGAGAGAAAAGCAGGAGTGCGCGCAGTTCCCTTCCCCTCCGCCTCCTACCCATTCGGGGCCACGCTTCCAGGGCCCCTGCCGCAAGCCCACCTGCCCGGTGAGCGCCGTGGTCATGGCAACCAGAGAGGCTGGGAGAGTGATTGGTCCCCTCGCTGCCACGCCCCTACGCCACCGCTTCCCAGTAACTGAGGCAACCAAGAGGCACGGCCCTCCTCCTTTCATCCCTCCTAGAGAGCGCTGTGTAGGAGAGGGACGTGCCTTCTCTCTCGCTAGCGAAATGCCACTTCTCCAAAATGGTGGCTACTCTCATACAAGAATTCATGGAGAGAGGGAGTATGAAGTCATTTCTAAACTCTTCTGGATGAGGATGGGCTGTCACTGAAGCCACTTCCGGTGAGAACAGGAAGTGGGAGGCAGGTTGCTCTGGGAGACAATGGGATGAGGTGGAAGGAAAGAGAGGGTCTAGAGAATCCCAGGAAGGAGGGATAAGTTGGGGGAGGGGGCTGTCTGGGCCAAATTCTCCCAAACTTTCACTCTCTCTGAATCAAGCCCGCTCCAAGAGATTTGGAGTCCCTAGGCTGATTCCCTAATAATAGGACTAACTACTACCATGCATTTGATTGACAAACCTCTTATCGGCGTTACCCCGTTAAACTTCCACAGTAACCCAGTGGTATGGGAGAAGTGTCTTCTCCGAACCTCACCGGTTTTACAGAAACCCAGCCTTTGCCCCTGCTGACCTGCTTGGCTCTGTCGGGGTTCATCGTGGTTTGGGGTTGAAGGATGTTGACCACCTCAGGCTTGGTCATTGCTTGTGGGATTTCTCGGACCTTCTCAGCAATAAAGCTGTGCACAGCATTCAAGGCCTCTGCTGTGCCCTGTACCAGGCATACTCGCTCTGTGGTTCCTGTTGAGCAAGGGAGAGAGAGGGCACACTCATCAGACAGGAATAGGAAAATTCCTGGGAGACAGGTCCCACTTAATGGAAAGAGAAAACCTAGGTCCAGAAAGTGAACCTGACTGGGCCCAGATCACATGGCAAGTAAGCCTGGGGAAGCTGGCATCCAGGGTTCTCAGGCCATGATGGGTAGCTGGAAAAGTGAGTGGAATGCCTGTTTCATAATCTGTACTTCGTATCCCTCCCCCAAAACAACCCCAGGGGGATGGAAGGATGATGCTTAAGTGCTTTGCGATGCCCACAGCAGCCCTGGGCCGGGGAGACAGGGCTCAGCTGCCTCTTCCCAGTCCTTGCCGGCTCCCGGTTGCTCTGGCAACCATTCACTCCCTCCCTCCAACCACCCCCCCCCCCCAGAAGCAGAGAGAGCTCAGGCCTGCAACGGTTGCCACAGTAACTGGAACCCCCTTATCGGTCTGGCTGGCCGGGTCCTCAGCCCACCCCCAGGGGGACGAGGGACGAAGCCCCGTTGCCGTGGCAACCCCTGAAAGCCTGCAGCGAAGGCCTCTGGGCTTTTGGAGAGGATGGGGAAGGGCTGGGGGATGGGGGAGGCAGAAGAGAGGCCTGAGTGCCTGCTTGGACCCACCAGATGGAGGGCTGAAGGGTGGGGGAGGGCAAGGGTGTGGACAGGGGAGAGAGGAGGCAACTTGTGGAAGGGCAGGAACTCAGGGATGGAGAAAGGAGGGTGGGGTGGATGCCTTTGCTGGAGATCGCCTAGATATTGGCTGTGGTTCTAATCTAGGCATGCTTATTGTGTCCGCGCACGCGCGCGTGCGCATGTGTGTGTGTGTGTGTGTGTGTGTGTGTGTATCAGAGGTGGGGAGAAGGCTAGGAGAAGAGAAGCCAACTCTGGGTGGTGTTGGGATATATGTGTGTGGGACAGAGACTCTGGGTGATACTCTAACCAGTGTGAATATATCTGTTAAGCTGTTTGAGTGAGTGGTGTGTGTGTGCGTGTGTGTGTGTGCGCGCACGCATACATGCATGTGTATACTTGGGCAGGACTGGCTAAATTATCTTTATCTGTGTATGTGTGTAAGAGAAAGAAAGAGTGGGAGAGACAGCGTGACATAGTGAATCCAGTAAAGATATGTGCACTGTTATGCAGGGGAAAGACTTGGATGTCACTGTGCAGTTCAAGGGTATGTATACTATTGGTGAGAACCGGGCTGGTAGAACATGAGAGTTTGAGACACAGAAACAAAGAATCTCATGAAGCAGCATTGAGGCTGTGTGACGAGTGTGTATCACTTTGAGACTGGATGTCAGTGGGAGTGTTGGCAAGAAAGAGACAACCTCTAGGTGTTCAAAGGCTAGGGGCACCCGGGTGGCTCAGCTCATGATCTCAAGGCCCGTGGGTTCGAGCCCCGCACCGGGCTCTGTGCTGACAGCTCGGAGCCTGGAGCCTGCTTCGGATTCTGTGTCTCCCTCTCTCTCTGCCCCTCCTCACTTGTGTGTCTTTCTCTCTCTCTTTCAAAAATAAATAAAACAGGGGCGCCTGGGTGGCGCAGTCGGTTAGGCGTCCGACTTCAGCCAGGTCACGATCTCGCGGTCCGGGAGTTCGAGCCCCGCGTCAGGCTCTGGGCGGATGGCTTGGAGCCTGGAGCCTGTTTCCGATTCTGTGTCTCCCTCTCTCTCTGCCCCGCCCCTGTTCATGCTCTGTCTCTCTCTGTCCCAAAAATAAATAAATGTTGAAAAAAAAAATTAAAAAAAAATAAATAAATAAAACATTTTTTTTTAAAAAGGCTATTTGTATGACTTGTGTGGTGTGTGTGTGTGTGTGTGTGTGTGCATGAGCCTTCGTACGGGAGACGGACAGACGGGACTATGACCGGTGTGTACGTGAATGTGTATACGAGAGAGAGAAAGAGGGAGCGTGCCAGGCAGACTCAAGTGTCAGTATGTGAGACTGGAGAGGACTGATCTGAGTATGTGTTTTGGTGTAGACATTACAACTGGGCAAAGGTGACTCTACAATGACTGGTCCGTGTGACAATTGTATGAGTGCCCGGGGGAGCCAGGCATGTTTCGTGTGTGGAACCGGTATCTGTCTCTCTCCCGGGGTGGGACTCTGCCGGCAGGACCATTAGCTCGCTGGGTTTGTAGAAGGTCTTGAGTGTGTGCCGGGCTTCGTGTGCCCGGGCGTCTGGGACATCGGGGGGTGAGTGTCTGGCGTCCTGTGGGCGTTCTAGTGCAGCACGATGGTGTTTCCACTCTGACCCCTCCCTTGCCATGTCTCAGCCTGGCATCTGGCAGTCTCTCCATGCATCTGGGTATCACTGTCTTGGGTCACTTGTGTACTTGACATCCCCCATATCCTTTGGGCCACCGTTACTCACTCTTATTCCCCCCAACCCCAGAACAATGGATTGGTCTGAGCCAAGGGTGAGTCAGCGTGCAGGCTGCCTCCGTCTGGGTATAAATAGGAAAGGGTGTGGGTCAGGGTGGGAACTGGGGGGAGGGGGGCGGGGTGGCCCTAGGGACAGCCTGGCTAAAGTGGCTCCTCTCTCCATTTCTGCGTGGCTCCCTTCCAGCTCAGGAGTCTGTGACTTCCCGCTCTTTGTCGTTCTTAACTGGGGTCCGCAAGGGCTTTGTGGGGGAAGGGGTTCGGTTAACCCCTGAAAGAGCGTCCAGTAATGACAGCTGGTGCTTACAAAATACCAAGTATTAGGCACCGATCTGAGCACTCGGTATATATTCGTGCACTTAAAGGATGAGGTAGGCAGCACGATGATTCTTGATTTACTGCTAAGGACACTGAGGCACAGAGAAGGTTTGGGATTTGTCCAAGTTCACTCAGCCAGTAGTGGAAGTTCAGGGTCTTGAATGCAGGCGTTTGGCTTCAGAGCCTGGGCTTTTAACCACTGAGACACCCTGTGCTAAATATGGAGTGTGTGGAGAGTGTGTGTGTGTGTGTGTGTGTGTGGTTGGGGGAAAGGCATAAAATGGTTACATTTTTGCTTTTGTATTTTTCATAGTAAAAAAGAATGTGTATGGATTTACTAAGTACTTAAGATTTTGCACTTTAAGGCAACTATTTTATAAATCAATATATATATTTTTAAAGTGTGTGTGTCTGTGCTTTTTTTTCTGGGGACAGAGTTTTGGGCAAATGCTCAAAATCAGAAGGAGTTTAGAATCACTCTAGGGTGTCTGAGTGGATGTACAGAAGTCTGTGTGGCTTTGGGCGGGCACCTGCTTTCTGGGTCTCAGTTTCTCCACATATGATCTGAAGGATGGAGTCTGGGGCTTGGAGTTTCCTGTACCAAGGAGGGGACACCCTTTGTGTTCTGCCCCTCCCCTGGGGTTAAAGGTCAGGTGGGTTTTTGTTTCACGTAGTAAACACAAGTGCAGTCTGTGTGTGTGTGTGTGTGTGTGTGTGTGTGTGTGTCCATCTGTCTGTGTGATCGTGTGTGAACCCATAAGGCCTAGAGGGCCCTTTGGATGTTACCATTGTCATTTGTCATCTGTTCTGGATGCTTCAGTCACAATGAACCAACTACCCCTCCGGTCTTTGAACATGCCAGTTCATCTTCCTGGAGTGCTCTTCCCTGCTTTTATCTAGCTCACTCTTACTTATTGTCCTGGGCCCCTCCTCCAGGAAGCCTTCCCTGACCTTTCTAGGCTGGGTCAGGTGCCCTGGCTGGGCTGCCACCACCCTCTGGCCTTCCCCGTCTTAGCCCTGACCATGCTGGGTCATTGAAGGTGTTCCGCCTGTCTTCCCCCCTGCGCTGTGAGATCTGTGAGGGAAAGGGCGGGACATCTCAGTCACTGCTGTGTCCTCATCGCTGTCGATACAGTAGGTGTCCAGCAGATGTGGGGTGAATAAATTAATGAAAGGGAGTTAGCCAGGAGCAGAGGGAAATAAGCTGATGGTCTCAAGCAGTAGCATTCTCATTTCTCGTGTTCCTGTGGTTCGTGGGAAGTCCTAGGGGCAGGACTAGGATTAGAGGGCTGTGTCCTGTACCTCTGAGTCAAGAGCCGGCACGTGCCAGGCGATCTAGAAGTTCCATGTCAGGAATGGGGTGTGTGTGTGTGTGTGTGTGTGTGTGTGTGCGCGCGCTGGCCGCATGTTCTGGAGCTGGGGGGAGTTGCTGGCTCACGCTGCCTGTGTGAATGGTATTTGGCCCAAGAGAGCCAACGACCGTCCCATCCTCTGGGGGATCTCAGCTGCCTGGCCTGTGGGCTGTGTCACTGAGATGGGAGGAGATGATGTGTCTCATGTCACACAATGTGATCCAGGAGTAAGGAACCAAGTGTCCTCGGATAAATGCCCCAAGTACAGGTTCTTATCCGTATCTTGTGGGCCTAGGGGGGTGCAGGGGAAACTGGGCCAGGGTGGAAGAGGAAAGCGGCGGGTGTGTGTGTGTGTGCGTGTGTGTGTGTGTGCCTGGTTCCCTGGACTGTTCTCTAAACCTCTTGCCAAAGCTGCTTAGTGAGATGGGAGGCAGGGCGGGTGGAGGAGGGAGGAGGGAGAGACAGAGACAGAGAGAGAGAGAGAGAGAGAGAGAAAGAGAGAATATGAATGTGCCCTGACCCTGGGCTACAGCTCTGGTGTTTGACCTAAAAAATCCAAGGGGATTAAGGATGAACTAGAGCCAGCTCTGGACCAAAGATGCAATTCTGGGGGCCTTCCCTGGATTCCTGGATGTCGAAGCTCAGGCATTGGTCTTGGGAGGGAGAGATGTGGGGGGTGACAGACGCAGGAGGATTAGAGGGAGTGGAGGGGCCTTGAAAATGTTATGGTTGTGGGAGAGAGAGAGCTGGAGGACAGGCAGAAAAGACGCTGGGTTTGGAGAAAGGAAAGGAAAACCATGAAGGGGGCTGAGACTGAGAAGGAAACCTAAAAGGAGAGACGGGTGAGCAGAGGCAGGGAGAAACGAGGGGCAATCCGGCAGAGTGACCCCGTTGAGGGGTGCTATCGAAGAAATACTGGTTGAGTGCACGGCTGGCCGGAGAGAGTTAAGGAGCAAGAGAAAGAAAAACGTGAGACCACGAGAGGTGGAGGGAAAGGAAAAGTTGGGGAGAGGGGTGGGAAGGCAGGAAGAGGGGGAAAGAGGAGGGAGGGAGAGAAGAGACAGAGGAGGCGGACAGAGGGCGGATGGGGATGGAGACTCAGGGAACAAGAGACTGGGAAAGTCAGAAACAGAATGAGCAGGACATAGGAAGAATGACACAGAGAAAACCAGCGCGGCCCGGACTGGGCAAGATGGGGTAACGGAGAAATCCACAGGGGGAGAGTGGGGGCAAAGAAGCGGCGGGGGTGTGCAACACGGATGGCTGCCCCCCCCACGCCCCAAGGGCCACCCTGACACCTGCCTCCCTGCCCACCCCCCTCCAGCAACTCCAACTGACCCAAAGGGGCAGGTGTGTGGGAAGGGGCACATCTGCGAGCACACCATGCAAATGAGCTCATGAATATGCAGCAGGCCCATTGTCTTGCCCTGCCCCCACCCCCATCTGCTCAGGCCTGGCCCCTGGGGCTGAGAGCAGCTCTGTCCCCTTAGGAGGGGGAGGCCCCCCATCACTCTTACTGCCCCAAGGGCAGCTCTTGCCGCTTATCCAGGACCCAGGTGGGAGGACAGGAGGCCTAGGGCAGAGTCCTGGGCCAGGGCTCACCCGGATAGAAGTCTTTGGACTTAGAGAGCTTGATGGTAGCTCCTGTCTCCTTCTGCAGCTGTACGATGGTCTGCCCGCCCTTGCCAATGATGGAGCCTGCTGCGTAGCTGGGGATCAGCACCTTCAGGAAGTATTCGCCTTCCTCTGCAGGGGCACACGGAGGGGGGGTGGGGAGTGAGGGAGTCAGGGGAAGGGGTCTTCATCTCCGGTATGGTTGTGGGCCCAGGAAACCACCGGCATCCCAGGAACACACAGGGGCCATGATCATGAGAATAGCAGTGGGGAAAATAACACAAATAATGATGTTCACTCACTCATTCACTCACTCACTCACTCATTCATTCATCCCACAAATAGTTCCCGAGCACCTGTTACCGCCCGCTTGGCACTGTTTTAGCGAAACAGCCCTGAGGGAAGCAGACAAACTCCCTGATTTCGCAAGCAAATGAGGCAAATAAGACCGAAAGAGTTTGGGCGATTCAGCCAAGAGCTCACACAGCTACATTCTTCTAGAAGGGTGGGGGGGGTCGGGGGGAGACAGACAGTATGTTTTATGTTGGATGGTGGTAAGCACCAAGGAAACAAAAAGGGGCAGGAAAAGGAGATAGGGGTTGTAGGGAGAGCTGCAGGGTCAGATCCGGTAGCCGGGAAAGCCCTCCCCAAGAACGTGGCATTCTCTGTTTAACAGACCCTTCTACAGAACCCAGGACATGCTAAACTCTGTTCCAACTACTGTACGCATACCAGTTCTTTGAATTTCCACACTGGTGCCAGGAAAGACGTACTTTCTGAAAGCCCATTTTACAGACGAGGAAACAAAGGTAACATGATGGCCCCAGATCACATAGCTAGTGGGTGGCAGTGCTGAGATTGGAACCCAACCTGGCGACCGTTGTGATCCGCTGCCTCCAGCCTGTGGAGGTGGGAAGGGAACCATGTGGCTCTCTGGGGGAGCAAGTGCAAAGGCCCTGGGGTGGGATCGTGCCTGAGTTGTCCGAGGGAAAGCGAGGCAGCCGGTGTCGGTGGGGCTGAGGAAGAGAGGGGGAGAGCGGAGGGAGGGGAGGGCCGGGAGGGGTGGTGGTAGGGGTGGGCTGTAGAACTTTGTGGACCACGGGGAGGTCTTTGGTTTTTACTCCCAGTGAGATGGGAAGCATGGGAAGGCTCTGAGCAGAGGAGGGATGGGGTCTGACTTAAGTTTCAAGAAGATCCCTCTGATGCTCATGAGGCAGGAGTAATGGCGATCTGACTGGTGGGGTGTGAACCAGTCAGACTGTGAACCCCAGACCGGTGGGGTGTGAATCTCACTGGTGGTGAACCACTGAGGGGTGTGGGGAGGAGGGCTGGGCTCCAGAGATGTTCTCAATAGGGACCCGACACTGTGCTTCACAACCTCACCTCAACCATTCCCTACAACTCCCAATGAGGTGGGCGTAATGAGCTCCATTTTTACGTAGGAGGAAACTGAGGCACAGAGACAGTGAAGGCACCAGCCCAAGGTCAGCTGCTCAAGGGCACCAAGACAGCCACTGGCTTAAGGGTCCAACGCAATCCTGCTTCCTTCTTGGCCCTCACTTGCTTAGCACCTTCCGATCCTGCTAGCTAAGACCAACACACTCAAGGACAGTCTCCGAGACCTACAGGTGGTGCCAGCGGCCACTGTGGGACCGTGGCCATTCTTTTTTATGGACCAATCTTCTCGGTCATGTGTAAAGCACTTTGTGAATGCACTCAAGGCACATGCCTAACCTCTCCTACCTTCTAACCAAACTGTTGCCCCTAAGTTCTCATAGGGTGCGAATTTTGGAGACTTCTCAGTATAAGATCCTCTGTGATTTGGCCCTGCATTTCTTTCCAGCATCACGTCCTCATCTTCCACTATGTGCATCAGACCATCAGACATAACTTTGCTCCTCAAACGTTCCCTTCGCCCCCCCCCCACCTCAGGGCCTTTGCACATTCGCTTTGCTTGGAACTCCCCTTCCACAGCGAATTCCTCTTGTCCTTCAGGCCCTCACTCAAATATTGCTTCTTCTTGGAAGCTTTCCTGGAACCCAGAGGAGGAGTGGATCCCTCCTCCCTGTCTTATGCCTTCAGAGCAATGTATCACAGAAGGTCCATTGTGGGTCATGTCACTGGAGCTCACCCTCATGTCCCAGGGACTCATGTGGTGCCTGGCACATAGTAGGCATGCAATAAACCCGGGGGAAAGGAAGGGAGGGGCCAGGCCATTCTGCTTCCAAAGCTTAAGGTCTTAAACCATCCTCCAGTGTTTTTTAATTTTTTTCTTTTAACCAAAGGAAACCTATTTTCAATGTCTCACATGAAACTCCAACACACAGAGCAGAGAAAAGAGAAACTGTTCTGGTAAAAGTGGGGACAGGGTGGGGGGCTGGAAGCCCTGCCCATCTCTGCTTGATCCCTTAAGACGGAAGGTTCTGAACTCCCCGATGCGTTAAGATGGGGGTATAGGGGCTGGATGTGGCTCTGCAGGCATGGCGAGAGGGTCCAGAATGAAGGGGTTGCCCTGAGCCCAAGGCAATCCTCTTAAACTTGCCTCATCAGACCATTAAACCTATTAGGTAATTAGTCCCCCAGAGTGCCTTCCCATCGATCATCCTGACCCCCCCCCCCCCCTCCTGAATTCGCTTTCTTCTCTGGGCTCACAGAGGTGGCCCCTTGCCTGACGCCGCCCCTAAACCTGCCACAGAGATGGCAGCTCTCCACCTCCGGGGCCAGCTCCGGGGCCAGCTCTCCACCTCCGGGAGGCTCAGAAAGATGGGGAGGGCGTTCTCACAAGGGTTCCATCCTCTTTTTCCTTCTTTGACTCCATTGCCACTGTTCTCTCCAGCCAGGGGCCTCGTCCTGAACTTCCCTCTTTTTTTTTTTAACGTTCATTTATTATTGAGAGACAGAGAGAGACAGAACACGAGCAGGGGAGGGGCAGAGAGAGAGGAGGAGACACAGAAGCCGAAGCAGGCTCCAGGCTCCGAGCCGTCAGCACAGAGCCCGACGCGGGGCTCGAACTCACAAACCGCGAGATCACGACCTGAGCCCGAAGTTGGACGCTTACCCGACTGAGCCACCCAGGCACCCCCCCACCCCATCCGCAAACTCCCCTCTTAAAGATGGAAAGTATTCATCTGTTCTGAAGAAAACTGACTACCCCCCCACACCCCGTTTTCTGTTCCCTCTGTCTCACACTTCCCCAGGAATCTCCCTTTGAAGCCGCAGAAACAGCCCTAGACAGAGTGTGAATTTTGCCACTGACAGGCCGCGTGGCCTTGGGCAAGCCGCCTCACCTCTCCGGGCCTCAGTTTTCTCACTGATAGGATGGGGACATGAGAGCACTACCTCATAGGGCAACTCGTTAAATGATAAATCATAAACCACTTGGGATGGTCTCGGGCACGTAGAGCCCTTGAGAAACGTTAGCTGTCACTACCTCCATCCCGATCGCTAGCGATGCTGATGTCAGGAACGCAAGTAGTGTTCTCACAGCGTCTGGCCCAAACGGGGAGATGAGCCCCTAAGGTCTGAGGTTTTTGTGGGGCAACCGGAGGAAGGGGAGACCCCACTTCCTTCATCACGTGCCCCGTAGGGGCTGCCCCAGGCCTTTCTCTGTTTCTTGGAGGAGGAAGGAACTCTCATTGATGGAAGCCAGCCGCCCCTCCCACCGCCACCCCCCCCCCCCACCCCGCGGCCCTTCTCCCGCCCAGCATCTCTGACTCCCTCCCTCGACTGCCTTGTCTCCTTCTCCTCCCCTCCCTTCCTCCAACAAATCCTTCCTGGGCACCCACTCTGTGCCAGGCCTCGTTTTAGGTGCTGGTGACACGGCACGGAACAAGACCCACGGTCCATTTCCCTCAAGTCCGCTCCCTTTGAACATTTAAACGCATCTATTTCAAGAGGACATTTGAACATCGCTGCTCATAACCAGGGTCTGAAGGCGGGTTACGCCCCACCCACCCCCACGAAGCATATCATAGACACATACGAGGGTAAAAGGAAAAAAAGAAAAAAAGTTGGTCCGTGGACCGCCTGAAACCATCTTATGGGTGCTCTGGGTGGGGGGTGGGGTGCCCGTATCAGACCGACCTCAGGCCCGTCTCCTGTGGAGAGTGACCATTGGGACCTCCCGCCTGCAGAACTCAGGGCAGGAGTCCCCGGTGTGGCCAACAGACCACTCTGCTCCTCTTCGGAATCTTCTGCACATCCCTCTCATTCGGGGGCACCCCTCCCTCCCATGTGATCCCCACCCCCCCCCAGGAAAGAGCCAGGCTGCGATCTCCCGGGCTGCCTTGCAGCCAGGAGAGACACGGACCCTCCGCTGAACCCAGAGCCCCCAGACTTCACACGCTCCCACCCAGTCCGAACAACCAAGGCTCTCCCTGTGGAAAAGTTCTTCCTTCTACCGAAGTAGAGTCTGAACCCCCAGACTCTGCACCCACCTGCCTCCACTCCCCCTCTTGGCGCTTCCCTTGGGACTCAGGAAGCTCCCTTTAGCCACGATGGGGACCGAAGCAGTCGAGATGCCAACTTCCCCTCTCCCGATGGTTTCCTCCCACTACAATGTCAAGCATTCGCCCCTTGGGAAGGGGCTGTCTTCCTCCTTCTAGTCTCCCCCTAACTTTGGTGCCCACCGTCCTCAGACATGCTTCTGGAGTCTTCCAAAAGGCAAAGAATACCCGTCTCCCCTTCAATAATGTTTACCTGCCCAAGAGATTGGGGGTGCCGTGGCAAGGGTGGCCCTTTTTATTGTCAGAGAGTTGACCCTGAGAGGTGGCTTTACGTGGAGGGTGTCATTAAAAAATAATAAAATAAAGGGGGGGTCATTAATGACAAAGGCAGACCTGAAGGGGTGTATGTTGTAGAGGTGTTTTCAGACACAGCACGTCTGGGGAGGACCGGCCGTCGGGGTGTCGGCGCTCGGGGTACCTGCTCTGGGTGGGGGGCTGGGGAGGGGACTCCGAGGTGGCTGGGGTGTGAGGTTGGTATTGTCGTGGGAGTGTGTGGGGGGGTGTTGTTGGTGAAAGGCAAGCCATGGGGGGGGGTGCGGAGGGACAGTGGCGCCCCCCCCGGAGGGCTGGGACGTCAGGTGTATGAAGAAGTCTCTCTGTGGATGTCGGGGGTGCCCGTGCGTGGGAGAAATGCAGTCCAACCGGGGCGGGGCGCGTGCTTCCAAGGGACGAAGGCCGAAGGGGCGATGTCGTGGAGGCTGCGGCGGCCCGACCCTAATAGCAATAGCAACGCCAGGCCTCCCATCTGCCAGGCCTTTCGCCGAGTGCTTCACGGAGACGATCTCATTGAACCCACTCCGACAGCCCCGGGAGGGGCGCAGGGGCAGATCTCCGCGGCCCCCACTTTCCAGATGCGGAGACTGAGACCCGGAGGCGTGGAATAACTTGCTTGAGGGTCCCACACCAAGCACGTGGCAGTGAGGCGACGAGCCCCCCCCCCCCCCCCCCGGGGGGAAGGTCTCGCTCTTGACTCTTGATGTTACACAGTGAGGGATGCTGGGAGCAAGACGCCGCTGCCTGAAGCTAGTCTGGGGTGAGCGCGCGCGCCCGCATGTGGGGGAGAGTGGCTGTTTCTGTACGTATGGGGGTGACAGAGATGGGAATACAGTCAGCAGTCTGCTATTCTAGTGGCACTTTAAGGGTCCCATCTGGGGGCGCCTGGGTGGCTCAGTCGGTTAAGCGGCCGACCTCGGCTCAGGTCGTGATCTTGCGGTTAACGGGTTCGAGCCCCACCTCGGGCTCTGTGCTGACAGCTCAGAGCCTGGAGCCTGCTTCGGAGTCTGTCTCTCTCTCTCTCTGCCCCTACCCCACTCCTGCTCCGTTTCTCTCTCTCTCTCTCTCTCTCTCTCTCAAAAAATAAAATAAAATAAACATTTAAAAAAAGTAAAGAGTCCCATCTGCACCTGGGGGGGGGGGAGTGGGAGGCAGGTGACACTCTTTGTCCCACCCATCTCTGATGGGTTCCCCCTGGAGTTCCCATTCAACCTCTTCACCCAAGTCCTCCTGTGCGTGGACAGCCTGTCCCCCTCCCAGTGGCCTCTGTCAGTCACAGGGCACAGACACCAATGGTAACAGCCGCTACCCCTCCTAGGAGCCCCCAAGAATGGGCCGGCTGGCGCTGCGGGCAGGAGCTCAATCTGCCCCCCCCGTCTGCCACGACTTGCTGTGACACCCCAGAAAACTCCCTCACCCCTCTGAGCCTCGGCTTCCTCGCCTGAAAACGGGGTTCACTCTCGTGTCTAGCCACAGAACGGAGCCCGTCTCCCGGGTTCAAACCCCAACTCTGCCTCTTGTTGGCTGAGCGACCTCGGGCACATTACTTAACCTCTCTGTGCCTCGGTTTGTCATCTGTGAGAAGGGTAACATAACAGAATTATAAGGATTAATGATCGGGTCCGTGCCAAGCATTTTCCATAATACTTCCTGGCGCACTGCAGACCATAGATGTTAGCCATTATTATAATGCATTATTAATTATTACATCACAGAGTGTTGGGAGAATTACACGAAATGCTGCCTCTGAAGCAGCAAGCAATGATAATGGTCGTCGTTATTACTATTATCGGTGTGGTTACTGGGATCTCCCCACTTGCCAGATGGTGAGCCTGAGGCTCAGAAGGGACGTGAGGGTGACCCGGCATCCCCCCCCCCCCGCCGCCCCCCCTCGGGACAGTATTATTGCAAGAAGCCCTCAACGTTGAGATGGAAGTCCCGGATCCTTGCCCAACGCTGCCCCCTGAGCGTCAACGGAGGACCGTCCCTCTGCAGCTCCGGGCCTCAGTTTCCCCGCGGGCCCACGGGAGGGGAGGTGGCAGAGTCTGGAGGAGAGGGTCCCTAAGGGCTCCTCCCAGTCTCCCCGCTGCTGAGGGAGGCCGGGTGCACGGTGGTTAAGCACGCGGGCTTTGGAGCCAGGCAGCCCAGCGCTGGATAGATCCCAGCGCCACCAACTCCTGAGCTGTGTGACTTGGGGCAAGTGGCTTCGTTTAGCTGAGCCTGTTTTCCTCTTGTGAAAAAGCAGCTCCGGTCGTCTCCCCCAGAGGGCTGTATTGGGAAATTAACCCATATCTCAGAGCCCGACTGGCAGTAGGTGCCGAGTACTTGGGCCTGACCGTCCTTGGCACAGCATCACCACCGTTAGGCAGCTTTGGAGGACCTCAGTCCCTTCCAAAGAAGGACGAGACCCCTTTCCTCAAGCAGGGGCAGGGCTGGGCTGCCAGGTCGGGCTCTCCCCGGGACTGGGAATGGCCCGCGGCAGGAAGGAGGGAAGGAAGTTGGCTGGGACACATTCATGTGTGTGCTGGGGGGTGGGGGAGCAGGAAGAAGGACAGGAAATTCCCTCTCACCCCTCCCCCAACTTCCCTTTCCTTCGATTTCTGCCGGACACCCCCTCCCCCCACAGGCAGCCAGGGGGTCCCCGATTCCTGTCCCACCGCGACAGGAGTGGGAGGGGGGCTGGAGTGGGAGGAAAGAGAACGGAGGGGAGGAGGCGGGAGGCCCCCACCCCACCCACCGGGTGGAGGGGGGTGGGGAGTGCACTCTGCCCCAGGCCATCCCTCTCCCGTCCGGAGGAAAAGGCCAGAGGAAGCAGATTTTGGCCAAGGTGACCGCGGGGAGGGGCTTGGCTGCTCTGGGGTCTCCCTCCATCCAGGGAGCTAATAGGCTGGGCTCTGGGGTCTCCGAGACTCCCCACCTCCTTCCTGAGTCCCTGGCCACAGAGTCGCACCCCTAGAGTTACCAGCTTGTCTTTTATTCTCTGGTACACCTACCTCCTCGGGTCACACACACAGTGAGGGGCCCTCCCGTCTGTCCTCCACGCACACACCTTCTGTGTTGTCAAACACTCAGACATCACACACACACACACACACACACACACAATCCCTTGTCTCTCTCTCACACACAGATCACTCTCACATTCCTGGTGTTACACACTCAACCATTTCACACAAACACCCGCCCTTTGTGACAGCTGCACACACACACACACGCACACGCGCACATACCCCTTCCCTTTGCATAGCCCTTGGGTGTCATCTATACACGTTCCCTGTTCCCTGTCACACAGGCACCCAACCTTCCCTCCCCTTGTTACACACCCTCGTGCCGTTCACCCACGGAGCCCCAACCTCTCCCGTCATACGCCCACCTTCCCTTGTCGCACACGCCCCCTCTGATGTCACCGTTGCACACCTCCATGTGTCACACCCAGCCCCAGCCTCTTTGGAGTCACGCCCACACCCTTTTCTTGTCACATACCCTCACCAGCTTCTCCTGGTCCCACCCCACCCCAGACACGCCTGTGTCACACACACGGAACTGCCTTCCTGGATCCACACGGCCTCTCGTGGCTCACACCCAAAGCTGGCCCATTCAGCTTCCCCCACACGCCCCCTTGCATGTCACGCACACCCTCTCACTCCTGTGTCACAAGGCCACAGCCCCCTCCAGGGTGACAGGCACACACTTTCCCTTGCCACACTTACCCCTCTGAGAGCCTCAGACACA
The DNA here is from genome assembly GCF_022837055.1 of Prionailurus viverrinus. Lineage (NCBI taxonomy): Eukaryota > Metazoa > Chordata > Mammalia > Carnivora > Felidae > Prionailurus > Prionailurus viverrinus. The sequence goes on from NC_062575.1 coordinate 51,957,026, forward strand.
GAGCCCAGCCCCTCATCTCACCCTGCCTCTTACACACAAACACACACACACACCTGTCCCAGCCACACGTTCTCCCACCTGGGTTTACACACCCACCCAGCTGGTCCCCACGCACGATCCCGCCCATGGCCCACTCGTGCCTCCCTCTGGGACAACCCTTGCTCAGGACATCCCCAGGGAGGGAGGCTGGGAAGCTCCGGGTCCACAGGCCTCCTCTACTTTCCCCTCCCCCCTGCCAGGACACGCCAGCCCGGGAACACCCCTGCCCCGAAAGGGTCACATCACACACCCCTCAAGGACACAGAGACACCCGCCCGGAGAGACCCACGCCCCCCATCCTTTGCGCCCCCCAAGGACACTTACCACCCCCTCCCCCCCCACCCCTTTTCATCGCAGACAAAGCTCTCAGCCCGGGGCAGCGGCGAGAGGGGGAGGGGGTCCGGCCCCCTCCCCAACGCCCCTCTCAGCTCTCGGGGCTAGGGAGGGGCGCCCTTCCCCTCCCCAGAGCCCTTGCACCTGCCACGGAGGGGGGAGGAGGATGGAGAAAGACGAGGCCCCCTGCCCGCTCCCCCACACCGAGCCGCAACCCTTTCTCACCTCCCGTGTTGCTGCGCTTGGTGCAGACCACCTCGGGGGGCGTTTCGAGGGGCCTCTTGCGGGAATCCGGGGCCTCGGGCTCCATGGGGGGGGCCTGGGGCGGCGGCTGCTGCTGCTGCGGCGGCTGCGGCGGCGGCGGCGGCGGCTGCTGTGGCGGCGGCGACGGCTGCTGGGGAGGCTGGGGTTGCGGCGGCGGCGGCGGCGGGGGCGGCGGCGGCTGCGGGGCCGCGGAGGCCGTGAAGAGGCCGTGCACCGCGCCGGCGGCCATCATCCTCATGGTCGGGGGGGGGGGGCGGGGGACGGGGGTGGGGGAGGGGGAGGGAAGGGGATGTGGGAGGGGGAGGGGGCGGCGGCGGAGGGATGGGGGAGGGGGAACCCCGGAGAGGGAAGAAGGGAGGGAGCTGGTTCTGGGGGGCTGACAGAGCCTGGAGAGCGGGTGTGAGCCGGACGGGAGGGTAAGGGGGAGTCCCCGATAGGGCCCAGAGAGAACTGAGGGGTGGGGTCTCTCTCAAGATCACCGAGGCCAGGGACCGGCCGCGCCACTGGGGGGTCGGGACCCCCCCTCTTTGCTCCCCCGGCCGGAGGCCGAGCCCCCCAGACCCTACTCGGGGCGGGGGGGCCGGAGGAGCGGGACCGGAGGTAGGAGGCGGAGGCAGCCGCTAGTGGGGACCCGGGGGGCGGCGGGTGCGGGCGGCAGCGGCGGCAGGGCTGGCGGTGGCTGCTGGCCCGAGCATCTTCTTCCCGGAGGCTCCCACAGCGGCCTGGCCCCTCCCACCCGCTCAAAGCCACGCCCATGCCGGTCAGGGCCGCGCCCTTCGGCGCCCCCATTGGTCTGTCCTTGAAGCCTGGGCCACGCCCCCTGGGCGTGACCACGCCCCTTTCCGCAGCTGGGAGAGGGACCAGGCTCCCCCAGGCTACAATGAGGACCCTGGGCTCATCCACGCCTTCCCCACCAGTCACGGGTGATGTACGTTTATTGAGCACTTACTGTGTGCCAGGTCCGGTTCTAAGTGAGCGCTACACCAACCTTACTACGTTTGATCCCCAGAGCAACCGACTCAGTCAGGTACTCCAATTATCCCCATTTTACAGAGGAGGAAACTGACCAAGAGATTTGACATCACTTGGTCCAGATAAGAAATCTCGCTTCGCGTGTCACCCACCCTTGACACCTGGGACGTTCCCCTTCACATCTTTCATCCATCCCTTGAAGAATCAACATAGGATTCTGCAAGGGCTGCGGAGATCGAGTTCAGTGAATACCTGTGTTAAGCATGTAGCGCTTGCTGCAATCAGTTGTGCTCAGTTCAATCAGCAGCACTTACGGACCACCTACTAAGTGTCAGGCACTGTCCCAAACCCTGGGATACAACAGGGAACAAAACAGTCTTGGCCCTCGTAGACTATTCACTTCCTTAAGAAAACCTGATTTTCAGACAACAAAGTGGAGACCCAGGAGCGTGGAATGTGACTCAGTCCAAGGACACACAGGTAGACAGACAGAGGGAAAACTGGGATTTGAGTGCAGGACAAGCTTAATTTCAGAATCCGAAGGCGTTAGAGGTAGGGGACCCTTCCTTGGAGTGGATCATTGCTAATATTCAATGGTCTCTGATACAAACTCAGTTTTCTGAATTTTCTTCTCCCTGAATTCCTTGTCTCCAAGGATTCTTCCCAGGTCAGTCAGAGGCAAGATTGGGCTCAGAGGGGGTCTGGGTGGGGGCGTAATTATGGCAGCGGGGGGGGGGCTCCCTCTGCTCCATCCACTCCTGCCCCTGCCTTGCCATGCTCTCAGGTCCCCAGGATGGGGAGGGTAGCAGATGGCCTGGGGAGGATGAAGTGGCCTCCCATCTGTCCCCTCCCCCCCCATTGTCCCTGGAGCCAAGGGGGATTCGAGGGGGTTGTGGTCCACTGCAGTCTGGATCCTCCCCCCTCCATCTTCCGGGAGGGAGCTGAGGAGCTGGTTGCTATGGAGACAAGGAAGAGGCAAGAGAGATTCAGGGAGACACTGGGGTCAGGCCAAGATCCACACCTTAGACCCTTCGATGCACACATACTCACAGCGCACAGGTACATATCCCAACATCCATGGAGTCTGGCGTGAAGTTCCACATCCCCAGGACACCCACAGTCACACAGGCGCTCCTGCAGACACACAGGTGTATACTCAACGGTTTCACACGGGGACACTCTGATGTATGAAGAAGACTCATGGGGATAGGTACACACACACACACCCATAATGCATAATGGACATCCAGTCATGTGGACCATATATACATCACAGGGTTTCATGCAAAAACAGATAGACACACATCTGATATCCGAGTATGTCCCAGGTGCACAGATTCGAAGCCAAAATAACTCCACACTTGGCCACACACACCCTGAGAAGTTACAAGTACATGATCAAAGCCGTAAGACCTAAACAGCCTATGTTACATAAGGCATACATGTTAGCGACATGTGATACACAGACTGACAAACAGACCTAATCCCGTCTCCCATGCAAATTGGATAATCACACACATTTAGATACATGGGTCCCATCGTCTAACGCACAAAATGCATAGGACCTCACAGGTCACTCAGTGTGACAGGCACGGCACACACGGCATCTGGGGTGCTGGTCACCCCCCCCCCCAAGTCATGCCTGCAGTCCCAGCTCCACACACACCCCCCCCCCCTCAAGGCCTCCCATTTGGACACACACGACAGCACGGTTGGTCACGCACTCACACTCACAAACACAAACCTCCTCCTAGATATTTTTAAACCCAGGCTAGTTCTGCTGCTATGGCAACCGCCCCAAACCCATTGCCATAGCAACCTAACGTCAGCTTTCCAAGCACCAAATCCTGGGGGATTGCAGGGCCCCGATCTGAGGCCAGAGGAGGGGGCCGCTACACCCTCTCCGCCATCATCCATGCCACCCCAGTATCTCCACGCCAGGGCCTTCGGGGGAGCAGCCAGCTTAGGGTGGGTAGGGGCTGGCGCTAAGCATACAAGTCCTCTAGACCAAGCTGAGGCAAGGGCACCCCTCCCCGCACTTTTTCCTTCCGCTCCACCAGAACGTTATGCAGGGGCTCCTGGGGCAAAGGTCAGCCTGCCCCCGGACACACACAAGTCTGGGTTTGCATCTTGGTTCTGACATTTACACGCTGCGTGACTTGGGCGTGCCCTTACCTTCTCCGTGTCCCACCACGTTCCTTAATTTGGAAAATGCCGTTCCTGCTGTTGCTGTCGAACCACTATCCCCAGGGCTGTTGTGACTCCGTGGCTCACAGCCCAGCCAGACCCGCCTCCGAATTCTTACTCTCCCATTTTCTAGCCGTATGAACTCAGGCAAGGGCCTCCCCTTCTCTGCAACAATGTTGGGGGGCAAATAGTAATCTAATTGCATAGGGCTGTTGGGAAGATGCCCGACAGAGGGGTGTGGCGGCTGATCTAAGAACTTTGCATGTGTTCCAACTTATTTAAGGCTTAAGCATGGCCTTATGGGGAGGCACTGTTATTATTCCAATTTGGCAGGAAAGGAAACTGAGGCTCAGAGAGGCTGCCTGAAATCACACAGTTTTGAGGCGCGACATTTGAACCCAGGCAGTCAAAGACGTGGCCTCAGCCCTTTCTCTCTCCTGCTTCTAAAGAAGTTTGGAGAAGGGTGATGGGATGGCGGATTCCTGGAAAGGCTGGCTAGCCTCAGTTTTCTAGCCTGCAAAATGGAAGTTCAAATGGTACCGCCGGCTGAGGTTTTGGAAGATCCATGAGGCACCTTGAACCTGGGGCGTTGAGGATGGGCGGGCGAACCTGAGTGCTCCATGTAGATGGAGAGCAGATTGGGAGGGATTGGGCAAGCCAGGTAGCAGGTAGTCTGAGGAGGGAGGTTGGGCCTTCTTCCCAGCTCTCAGGCATGGGCTTTCTCCAGTCTGAGCCTCAGTCTCATCTTCTGTCAACTGGGAATCACAGCGGTGCTCAGGCTGCGGCCAGGAGTCCAAGAACGGAAGTAGGTGAAACCACTTGGCATGGGTCCCAGCCAGCGAAGAGAGAAGTCTGAGCTGATATTAATATTGTCCATCCAGTCTGTACATGGGATTTACGAGTCAGGACTGTGTGGTGCAGGATTTGGCAAACTGTTTTGACCCAGGGTAAGGAATACACTTAGGTCATCACCCGATGCATAGAACACGAAACAAAAGTTTCACAAACTCACACTTCCCCTATACCTTAGGGTATATTACGTCTACCCTATGGGCACAGACTCCGATCTGTTCTTTTCTATTGAAAAATGTCGGTTGATTTCACAGTCCACTAACCGGTCGTGACCGACAGTGTAAAAAACCCCAGCGTGGCGGTTACGAGGTGGAATCCTGGGATCGCTGGGGGATTTTACCCAGGGGAGTGACATGGGCATCAAAGAGGCAACGGAGAAGGGGCCAACCCGGGGGCTGGCATGGAGCCAGAACAGACTCCAAGGAGGAGGGGCTCTTTGCCCGGACCCCAGCAGGGACGGGAGAGACGGAGAGATGGGATCAGAAGCCAACACACGAAGAGTCAACCCAATGTATCGAACGCATGGTGGTTATGGCCATACCGGCATAACCACACGTACCCAATGTACAGTTGGCGTCAACCTTGAAGACGGATCCTTATTTATCCATTTGACAAAAATATTTATGGAGCACGTGCTGTGTGTTGGGCACCGTCCTGGGCACTGGAGATACAGCAGTGAACAAAATAGACACAAATCCCATGAGCTCACATTCTAGGGAGATAGACGATAAACGAGCCAAAGAAGTAAAACATACAGTATGTTAGATGATTAGAGCTGTGAGGAAAAATACATCAGGGAAGGGGGATGAGGGGTCGGGGTGCAAGGGAGGGGGTGAGAGTAGGGCTTTGGGCTTAAAAATAGTGGGCAGGGAAAGCCTCACTGAGGAGGTGGCACTTGAGCAGAGAGCTGAAGGAAGAGGAGGTGAGGGAGTCAGTCATATGGGTCTCTGGGGGAAGAGAGGTCCAGGCAGAGGGAAGAGCAGGTGCAAAGGCCCTGAGGCAGGAGCGCACCTGGCTTGTTGGAGGAAGAAAGAGGAGCCCAGGGAAGCTACAGCAGAGCAGGGGGAGGGGAGGACAGGAGGAATGAGGCCAGTTAGGCAGGAAGCAGCCCGTGTGGGGCCTTGAGGGCCACCGTCAAGACTTAGCTTTGACTCTGAGTGCGCTGGCAATCCTGGGAGAGTTTTGAGCAGACGAAGGGCTCGGGCTGACTCAGGTTTTACCACAGATCCTTCTGGCAACGTGGTGTCGGTGTCGGGGCCGGGGGAGGGGGGGCCGGGGGGCGGGTAGAAGTAAGTGGCCCCGTGAGGAGGTGATGGCGAACATCTGGGTGAGAGGTGTTGGTGGCTGGCTGGCCCGGGGTGACAGTAACGCAGGTTGGGGAGACATCGCTGGAATCCTGGTGCTTCTACGTGGCTTCGGGCAAATCATTTCACCTCTTCGGAGCCTCAGCTTCCCCATTGGCACGTGGGGCTGACAGCAAAGCACCCACCTCTCACTCCTGCTGTCGGGTCTCAGTGTGATGGAGCGTGGACAGCCCTTGGCACAGAATGTGTGCTCAACAAATACCACCCGCCGTTCTCACTGATATTATCCCCCTCGTTCCCAGACCCGAGAAATTCTGCGTCCTGTCCAGTGGGGCTCTGGGAAGGAGGATTCAAAAGAAGAGGTTTGACCTTGACTAATGATTGTGTATTTATCTGATCCTGAGAATATTCGAGTCAGAGAATCTTGGACCAAAATTACTTGCCCCGAGGGGGCCTTTAGGGATCTTTTATTCCTAGCAGGCCCTTTGTAGGACGGAGAAACGGAGGTCCAGAGAACAGTTTTATCCTGCCCAGGAGCCCACAGTGAGTTGGGGGCTGAGCCAGGGCTACAATCCATCCCCGTGGCCTGTCTCCCAGGCCTGTGTTCCCAGTCTGGCTGCTTCCTTGGTGATCATGGCATCTGACCCAGTCCCCTCCCCCACGCCAGCCTCAACATCTTCCTATGATTTTGACTGCCTCCGGGATAAATTCCAAACTCTCCCTGTCGCTCAGGCCAAAAACCTTGCATTCGCCCTTGCCACCCTCTCTGTCCCTCACACCTACATCCAAGCCAGCAGCAAACCCAAGATTCTAAATCTGACCCCACCTCGCCCGCCACGTCTGTCAAGGTCAACACCGCCGAGGTGCAGGCCCCCGAGGGCTCCCCGCTGGACTCCCATAGGAGCCTCTTCCCGGGCTCCCCGCTTTCACCGTGGCCCCCTTTCCGGCCTTTGAAAAGCCAAGTCGGGTTATAGACCGTGTGGTGTCCAAGAGAAAGACAAGTGGGGTTTCCGTAAGAGCATCGAGGAGCAATACAGATTTCTTGCCTTAGGTTTGCAGAGAAAGAAGGGGCTTTCTATGTTCTCTCTCCCAAGGGTGTGGTTTTACAAATATTAGGGAGAGAAGGGTGCCTGGTTGGCTCAGTCCGTAGAGTTTGTGACTCTTGATCTTGGGGTCGTCAGTTCAAGCCCCATGTGGGGCATTAAAAAAAAAAAAAAGACGGGAAACAAAGGCACGGGGAGGTCAAGTCACTTGGGGTCGAGTTGGAATTTGAACCCTGACAGTGTGGCTGTTGCAAGGCTACCCTCTTACCAACTTTTATCACTCTGCTTCTCTTTCTCAACTTGCCCCTCTTCTCTCGACCAACTTTCTCCAGGGTACATAGCCCGCCCCTCTGAATTCTCCCCTCCCGGGGAATCTCGATGCTTCCCTACCTTGGAACCACAAGTGCACAGACGTGAGCCGATTCTATGCCATCATCTTTGGTTGAATTTCATATTAGTCATCTCCCTCTTTCTTCTGCCTCCCTGCCCCCCCCCCCCCCCCATCCGAGCTGTCGGCACAGAGCCCGACGCGGGGCTGGAACTCCTGAACCAGGAGATCGTGACCTGAGCCGAAGTCCGGCGCTTCACCGGCTGCGCCACCCAGGCGCCCCTCTTCTGTTCTTTGATTCAGATTCGCGTGTATCCTTACAGTCAGTTTCTTTGCGTGCGTTTTAAATTCGCAAAAATGTCAGCTAGCCACAAGCCTCCTTCTCTTTCTCTCATCGTGCTTTTGGAGAGCTCTCTGTGTGGCTCTGTTGATTTCTAGCTCTTGAAGAGAGAGTCACAGGAGGATTCTGGAGAGGCCGCCTGAGTTTAAAATCCCAGGCCCCCCGGACGGCTCTCTAGCTGGATGCCCTCGGGCAAGTGTCTTAACCTCTCTGGTCCACGGCTTCTCCAGGTAGAATGCGGGTGGTTCCAAAAGGACACCTTTCTCACCGGACCATTGCCAGCTGGCATCTTAAAGCATTTAGCAGCAGGCGTTGACTAAGCACAGCATGACGGTTGCTTCTCTCTCTTTTGTATTGCTGTGGGGGTTCCTCACTATTCATTCCACATTCCACTTCTCAAGACCCGGTGATGGGCATAAAATTCCCTCCAATTCTTTGCTTCTACACCACACCGCAATTTGCATCCTCCTGCAGACCTCATGCACAGGCCTGTCGGAGAGTGGAGAGAGGAGGGTGCCAGGCTTCCTCGTATTTAATTTCTCGGAGTATTCCAGGTTGCTCTCCAGAAAGGACACACCTGTCTATATTGCTACCATCAATGCCAGCTGACCCATTCTTCCAGCTACTTCTCCGGAACTCGGTGTTCTCAGATCACCTAATTTTGGCTAATCTAGTGGCTGTGAAAATATTGCTTTACGTACTTATGTAGATCAGTGTAGCTTCTCTGGGCTTCTTAAGTCTTCATTTGCACCTAGAATTACTACAAACAGGTACAGCCGTATGCGTGCGTGCAGGCGCATGTGCATTCGTGTGTGTGTGTGTGTGTGTGTGTGTGTGTGTAAGGCTTTGAATACTAACACTTTATTTTTTTTTAATTTTTATTCATTTTTGAGACACAGAGAGAGACAGAGCACAAGCAGGGGAGGGGCAGAGAGAGAGGGAGACCCAGAATCCGAAGCAGGCTCCGGGCTCTGAGCTGTCAGTACAGAGCCCCACGCGGGGCTCGAACTCACAACCGCGAGATCGTGACCTGAGCCCAAGTTGGATGCTTAAACCGACTGGGCCCCCCCCCAGGCACCCCTTGAATACTAACAGACATGGAGAGATAGACTTTAAGAAGCGGAGCTGGGCTTCAAACCCAGGCAGACAGGTTCATGAACCCCCTCGCTGCCTCTCAGGAGGCATAGAGCAGAAGCAGCCATGGCTTCATGACTGTTCTATATTAATCAGCCGTAATCACCTGACAGGACAATGCAGGGGTTGCTTAGGGTATGTTTGCTGATGGCCTTAGCAAATCTGATAATGGATTTATCTCTTTATCATAAGCATAATAATTATAGAACCTCACGTTAAAAAAAAAAATCATGTTAAGGGGCACCTGGGTGGCTCAGTCGGTTGAGCGTTCCACTCTTGATTCCGGCTCAGGTCATGATCCTAGGGTCATGGGATGGAGCCCCGAGGTAGGCTCCATGCTGATCATGGCCTGGATGCTTTCCTCATGTCCATTCACCTCCCCTTTGAACCTCTCCCCTTGCCCCACTCCTCATTCTCACCCTTGACCGGGCTCCAATCTCATGAAGAGAAGAGGAGCCATTGGAAGGCTCCCAGGACATCTATGTCCTACCTGCACCCGAGACCCCATTTTCTGCCTTCCCTCCTGGTAACTATGGAAATGCTGCTAGTGTGCACTAGATCCCATCTCTTCCATCTACTCAGGGACATAAATCAAGCGATTCTCCCCTGTCTGTCAGGCACTCCTCTCTCTTCTAGATCGTTCTTGATGTCATAAAACATGTCTTAACACAAATATGCTTTCTAGCTACAGATCCAATGTTCTCTGCTCTTTACAGTTTTACGGCAAACCCTAAAAAGAGGAAGAGAGAGAGAGAGAGGGAGAGAGAAACGGAGGGATCTGTACTAATGTCTCCTATTCTATTCCTTTCCTCAGTCCTTCTTTTTTTTAAATTTTTTTTAACATTTATTTATTTTTGAGACAGAGAGAGACAGAGCATGAACGGGGGAGGGGCAGAGAGAGAGGGAGACACAGAATCGGAAGCGGGCTCCAGGCTCTGAGCCATCAGCCCAGAGCCCGACACGGGGCTCGAACTCACGGACCCCGAGATCATGACCTGAGCTGAAGTCAGACGCTTAACCGACTGAGCCACCCAGGCGCCCCTCCTCAGTTCTTCTTGAATCACCCAACCAGGGTTTGGCTTCACCACTTGGCCGAATCAACTTTTGAGTTGATTACTTGGTGACCTCCATGTGGCTCAATCCAATAGTCCAGTGACCTGCCCTCATGTCACTTGAGCCCTCTCACTGATAGTCACTCTCTTTCTAGGTTTATCTTCTTCCCTTGGCTCTCAAGACTCTCCACACTCATGATTTCCTTCCTATCTCAATGGCTGCTCCTTGTCTGTCATTTCTTCCTCATCTCTGGGGTCCTTGAACATTGGGGCTCAGTGCTTATCTTCTCTTTTCTTTTTTCACCCACTCTTTTAGTGATGGCACCCCAAATTTCTATATCTCTCTAGGCTGGACCTCACCCCAGAACTCAGATTCATATATTCATTTATCCTCTCAACGAACGTCCAGTTGGAAGTCTGTTAGGTACCTCGTAGTGTCCAAAACCAAACTCCCGAGCCCAACTTCCCCCTGTGCCCCACTTGCTTGCTATTCATCTAATCTCAATAAATGGAAACTTTGTCTTAGCAGCTTCTTAGATCAAAAAACCTTGCAATCATTTTGACTCGTTTCTTCATCTCCCTCCCAACACCCAACCCATCAGTGGGTTCTGTCAGCTCTATCTTAGGAACATGTGTGGATTCTAACTACGTCTCCTACGGCTTCCTAAAAGCCACCATCATCTCTCATTTGAATTATAATTTTAAAAAATCTTTTGGTTAAAAGATGAACCATTTTACAGGGCACAAGCCAGAGGCATCTCGTACATTCACAGTGTTGTGAAAGCATCATCTCTATTATTTCCAAAACATTTTCATCATCCCCAAAGGAGACCTCACACCCATTAAACAGTGACTCCCCATTCCCACCCCTACCCACACCCCCAATCCCTGGCACCACTAATCAGCTTTCTGTCTCTATGGATTTGCCTACTCTGGACATTTTGTATGAATGGACTCATGCAATATGTGACCTTTGTGTATGGCTTTCTTCACCCATTATATTTTCAAGATTCATCCACATCGTAGCATGAACCAGTACCCCATCCCTTTTCAGGGCTGAATAATATCCCATTGCATGGATATACCACACCTTGCTTATCCATTCATCTGTGGATTGGCATTTGGGTTATTGCCATTTTTTGGCTATCATGAATGGTACTACTATGCACACTCACATACGGATAATTTGTTTGAACACCAGTTTTTAATTCTCTTGGGTAAATACCCAGGAGTGGAATTGCTGGGTCCTGTGGCAACTCTATGTTTAGCTTTTTGAGGAACTGCTAAACTGTTTTCCACAGATTGCACCATTTTATTTCATTTGAATTATTTTAGCAGCCTCTTCTTTTTTTTTTTATTATTTAAGTTTACTTTTGTTTATTTTGAGAGAGAGATAGAGAGTAAGCAGGGGAGGGGCAGAGAGAGAGAGGGAGACAGAATCCCAAGCAGGCTGTCCACACTGTCAGCACAGAGCCCGATGCGGGGCTCAAACCCACTAACCATGAGATCATGACCTGGGCGGAAATCAAGAGAATCAAGAGTCCGGCACTTAACTGACTGAGCCCTCAGGTGCCCCTTAACACCCTATTCTTAACACAGCCACCAGCACGACCACTGAAGACGTGAATCAAGTTGTGTCCCTGCTGCCCTCCATCTTCAATGGGTCCCATCTCACTCAGGGCAAAATCCAAAGACCTCACAATGGCTTACAATGCCCTACATGACTTAGCTTCTGGCTCCCTCCAGGTATCTTCTTCCACCTTCTTACCCACTCAGTATGGATCTCCTCCCCCTGCCTTTTTTTAAGGCGATCTCTAACCCAACGTGGAGCTCAAACGCATGACCCCGAGATCGAGTGCCTCATATTCTACCACCTAAGCCAGTTAGGCGCCACCCCCCCCTCCTCACTGCATCAGGCGGGCTCCCACCTCTGGGCTTTTGCCCTCATTGTTTGCTTCTCCTGGAATGCTCTACCCCTGTATCCACAAGACTGGTTCGTTCACTTTCTTTAGGTCTCTCTTCTAAGTCACCTTCTCTGAGACACCTTCTCTGACCATCCTGTCTCCTTTACTCTGCTTTATTTTCTCCATAGTACTTATCACAATCTGACATCCATACATACATTTACTCACTGTTTTATGTATGTATGTGTTTATATTTGTGTGTCTTCCGTTCACTAGGCATCGGCTTCTTTTTCTCTTTGTTCACTGATGTGCCTACCCCCAGCACCCAGAAAAGTGCCTGGAGCATAGTAGGTGCTCAGTACATTCAGGTTGCATTTCATGAGATATGCTGATGCGGTTCACAGCCATTTTCAGATATACTTAAATTGCCTAACTAGTTGTCTTGGTGTAGGAATGGCTTCCAGGAGCGCTCCTATTGTCCAAGGTGCTAACTCACTAGGTACAAGGCCCACCATCTACTGGGGCATGCCCTTACGCTCTAGTGGCTACTCCACAAGCCCCTGTATAAGGGAGGTGAGTTAATGATTAAAAGAACTGAGCCAGAAGCTAGTCCATGAACACATGTTCCGAAACGTAGCTAACATGAGTTAAACATTGTGAAAGGTTTCACAAATTTCCAAAATATTTAGATGACATCACCAATATGGACTTGTGAAGTTGAAACTTTTTCTAAGCTATAATGACTACGAAAAAGTTTCATCCAGCACACTAGAGGAAAAGATAATTTACTGTTCTCTTCTCTCTGTAGATCAGGATATTATGAAATAAGTACATGCAGCCAAAAAAGTAGGCGACAAACCACAGAGGTGTGTCAGGCAGTGAATTAATAAAAACATTACGTTATCTTTGGGGATTGTGCAACGTTTGTGGTGTTTGTGAGCTCTTTTAAATGTGTAACTTGTTATTATTTCATAGTCTACATTTTCATGTTCATACCCAATTTTGTGTTGGTAACTTTGTATTTCTTTTCTTAAGGAATGCTCCCCTCCCCTACACCTCCACCAAATTCTATAAGCTCCATGGGCCCTGTTGATGACTCATTGGCTCAAAATAGGAATACGTTCTCAAGCTGTGCGATCCCCGGGCAGCGGCTGTACCTCTCTGAGACTGTTTCCTTAATAACAAAATGAAGATCATAGCACCCCTACACTGCAGGGTTGTTAAGTTTAAATAAGCCAAGGCCTGTAAGTGTTTAATGTAGACTTGGAACACACTGAGCAACGATGAATCTCAAACCCGCCTTCCAGCTAAGAACTTCTCCGCAGCTTCCGGACCCGCGGCGGCCAAGACCCGCCTGTGCGCATGCGTTCCCGGCTCTCCTCTGGTCCGCCCCGCCGCGTGGGAGCGTCCTATTCCGCTGCAGGGGGCGATGGGCGGAGTCAAGGGGCTACTTCCAGGATTTCCTCCCCTCCGAGGAACACCCCTCCTTGTATGACTGGCAGTAGTAATTAGCCAGTAAAGATTGGAGAGAAGACCGACGACCCGGCCCATTTAGGAACCTCTCATCCGAGTTGGCCAATTGCAAGCTTTGGTGGGTGGGCTCTTTTCTGAGGCGGGACACGGCGTGACGGGCGTCTGTTTTGACTAATGAGAACTCGGCTGGGAGTAAACCAGGGCCAATCAGAAGCGAGAAGGCCGGATCTTGGGGCGGGGCTGGAGCTTCGGCAGTTGAACCCCTCGCGAGGAGGGGTGTCTGTGGAGAAGGTGAGAGGCGGCGGGAGTAGCGGGTGCGCGGGCCGGGGTGGCGATCCTGGGGGGAGGGGATGCTCTGGGGGAAGGTGGGCTGCGGCGGGCAGTGTAAGAGTCGAGAGGGGGTGACCTTTAACACGGATGGGCGCTCTGATGAGTGTTTGTAAGGCAGAGGGCAGCATATGAGTGGGGGAGATGTTTTGTATTTCTCAGGAGGGTCTTTAATGGGGAAAGTGTGTAAAGCAGGCGACAGCAGGTGGTAAAATACAGAAATGCCCTTGTGATATAGCCTTGCGATTTAATGGGAGGTTTTAAGGCAAGGGGTTATTACAGCGCAGTGTGGAGGAGCGGAGGTCCTTGCGATGAGTTACAAGCTTTGATTCGGGTGGAGGGCAGGTGAGGAACTATATCGAGGGAGGAAATGAGTGAGGACTGAGTGAGGACTCCGGGGATGAAGGTGTGTGTTAACGAGGTGTGAAGGCATGTGATCGATACACGTAGCGTTTGAGGGCTTACTATGTGCCAGGTTTTGAATGAATTAACTCTGAAAGTTCCTAACAACCCTACCAGTGGTTGAGAGTGTGGGGTCTGGAGTTGGGGCTGCCTGAGTTTAAATGCTGGCTTTGCCACTGGCCCTGCCACTGAACGTCACGATGTCTTTGGGCCAATTGTTTAACCTTCTGTGCCTCAGTTTTATCATCGTTAGGGACTTGTCTATATCTCCCACCTAGTGGCCTCACCCAGTCTCTTGGCTTCACATGCTCTTTATATAATGATGTCTCCAAATGCCTGTCTGCAGTCTGGATCTCTCCCCTGAACTCCAGACTCATTTGTCCAACGGCCGACTCTTCTCTACTTGGAGGTCCAACTGACATACATGCTTTAAAAACTTGTCCCCAGTCAAGCTTGTATTTCCCCCTTTCAATCTTCAAACCCAGCTGATGTCAGTTCCATCCTTTCGGGGACTCAGGACAAACACCTTGGAATTGTCCTTGACTCTCCCTTTTCCAGTGCCCACATGCCATCTGTCAAAAGGCACATCTCATGGGCCTATCTTCAAAGCACTTCCAGAATCCATATCTCACCACCTCCCTTGCTACTGCTTTGATCCGGGCCATCACCTGCTCTTGCCTGGTCTGTTGCAGTGGCCTCCTTGCTGGGCTCCTTGCCTCTGCCCTTGACCCGCCCCCCGGTTGGAGGTTCCTGTTAAAACACAAGTCAGATCATGGTGTTCCCTGGTCAAGACACCCCCATAGCTCTCACCTCACGCAGTAGAAGTCCTTGCCAAGCTTGTAGTGCCCCCACCGGATCCAGCTCCCCCTCCACTTTGCCCCCAACTCCTGCCATTCTCCCTTGTTCACACGGCTTCGGCCACCCTGGCCTCCTCATTGTTCCTCAGACATATTGGGAGGTATTGGGAGAGTCTTGGGTGGGGTGGTGGGGTCAAGATGGGGTAATAAACTGGGAAGACTGTGGCGTCCAGGGGTGTAAGGTCTCAGATCTCAGTGCTGGGGGAGCTTGTGGGAAATGCAGATTCCTGGGCCCCCCTCCCCCTCCCCCCAGAAGTTCTGCTTCTGCCGATTTGGGGGCCATGCCCAAGATCCCGCATTGTCATCAACCACCTGCAGCCCTCGGAGAAACCAGTTCAGAGCTTGGACAGGAGCTGTCTCATCGTTAAACCTCCCCTCTGTGGCTGGCCCTCTGCTGGGCAGTGCTGGGGAGCCTGGTGGTTGAGACAGCTCCTCACCTAGCCTGGGGGTCAGGGAGTGGACATTGGAGCTGGGACCTGGCGACAAGGGGTGAGCTGAGAGGACAAGACCTCGGCTGTATCTCCAGTACCCACAACCCCGTTTTCCTGCAATCTTGCATAGAGTAGCCCCCGATCTGTGCCAGGCCCACGGTGCCGAAGACCCAGGAATGATCAAAATCGTGGGTTTCTAGTCTGTCAACTAATCATCAGCTAGTTGCACAGATGGTAAACAGCTGACCAAAAGCCAGGCACCGTTCGAACCTCCTTCCATGTATTAATTTAATCCCCACAGTCACCCTGTGTGAGATGGGAGCTCTTATTATCCCCACTTGACTGATGGGAAAAGGCCCAGAAAGGCTAAGTGCCTTGCCCTGGGTCACGCTGTGGGCAGGTGGTGGGATGGGAGCTGAGGCCAGGAGTCCCTGTGTGTCATGCTTAAGATACGAGACCACCCAGAAGGATTGGTGCTGGGAGGGAAAGGAGCAGGGAGTGATGGGAGGAAGCAGAAGGTGGTCCGGGAAGGGTAGCTGGGTAATGTGTAGGGGGTCTAGTGTGCCTTTGCCTCGCTGCAGGATTCTGGGCAAGCCTCAGTTTCGTCCTCCATAAAATGGGGGATGGTTACAGCAGCTGCCAGAGAGAATTAAAGGATGAGTCACTGGTTGATCGGTGTGCATCGTCCTTATCTAAGGCAAAAAGCCTTTGAGGGATAGTGGGGGAGGGGATTTGGATACCCCACGGCGTGGTGATGGGCTGCGGTGTGCCCTATGGAGGTGTGGATCCTGGGGAGTCCCAGAAGCCTTTCGTGTTTATGTGTTCCAGGGGGACAGTGTGGAGGGCTCTGGTCTATATTCTGCGGGAGCGCAGGGCGAAGGGAGGGGAGTTTTAGCCGGCTCAAATTCACCCACTGGGCGGTGAGGTGAGCTTAGAATGGGGGCGGGGCCAGGCCGGTGTGTACAGTATGTGAGGTGGGTTGGGGGGGGGGGTACACTGCGTAGGAGAGGCCGGCTAGGTCATGGCCAGGCTGGAACGTGTGGTGGTGGGGGCAGGAGGGCGCTGCGGAGAGGGTGGAAATAACCACCCGGGCTGGGGGCTGCCAGAGCTGGTGATTTACCCCTGTCTTGTGTGGGAGATGGTGATGTGGATTTTTCTTGGCTCGGCCCCCACCCCCACCGTAGGGCGAGGGCTGTGAAATCTGGAATATCCGGGGAGCGCTGTTGGGAGGGGGAGGAGCCAGGGACCGTGGCGTGACCCTGGCAGCGGAGAGGGGAGTCATCTTAGTGAAAGACGAGAGGGAGAGGGCTGGGGTCGGAAAGTTGAGGGGGCTTGTGCGCATGTGCGTGTGTGCTGAAGCCGTGATGTCATGAGGCCCGAGAAGTGGGGTCAGCTGTGCGGGCCCGAGTGGGGTGCTGCGGTGTCCACGCGGAGCGCGCGAGGTTGAAGGGCTGACGTCACGGGCTGGCGGGGGCGGGGCCTCGAATGCAGGGTCGGGAAGCTGAGGCGGAGAAGAGGAGCCAGGAAGAGTCTTGGGACTGGAATGAAACCAGCAACCAGGATGGGCCACTGGTCACAGAGCAAGGATGAAGGATACAGGTAGAAGGACAAGGTGGGGGGTGGGAAGGAGGGAGGGTCTCGGGGTCTGGAGAATCCCAGAATTGGTGGGGGGGGCGGGGCGTAGGCAGGGTGTTCAGGGAAGGCTCTGCAGAGAAGGGAGATGGAAAATGTGGGGGGGGGGGGGAGAGGGGGGTTACATAGAATTTGGGAGGGATCAGAATCCAGGTGAAATATGGGGGAAAGTAAGACAGGCTGAAAATGGGGTAGATCCTCACTGTGGAGTAGAACCTTGGGCAAATATGCAGGCAGAATCCAGGCGGAATAACAGGAGGGAGCAAAATTCAGGTAAAATATGGGGGGGGGGGACCCCAGGAGAACTTGGGGGCTGGTGTACGGAGAGGGGGAATGTGGCCCATCCCGCCCCCCATCTTGGAGAGCCGCATGGCAGTAAGGGACATGGGGAAGGGAATGAAGAGGGCTGGTTTCCGGAATGTGGTAGGAGGGGTGAGGCTGGAAAATGGAGGGAGGGAGGTTCTGCAGCGGGGAGGGGAAGGGAGTCCGGAATCTCCAGGCTCAGAATCCCCAGATGGGGAGCTGGGGTCTGGAAAGGAATGTGGAGGTGGCAGGGGTGCTCCCATCAGGCCGAGAAGAGGGGAGCGGGCGAAGTTTGTGGAGGTGCGGGGGGCAGGTGTGTGTAAGGGGACAGTGGAATTCGGGGAGAATATTCAGGGGCTTAATATCTGGGGACGGAGCCGGAGGCTAATGACTTCATGGCAGTTGGATGAGGAAAGGCTCCGTGGTTTAGGGAAGGGCTGCTATTCTCGGGAAGAGAATGGGGAGCTTCTGTGGGGGAGTGGGGGAGGAGAGCAGGGCTGGGTTGGTGGTGGAGATGGCATGGGACGGGCCCCTTTACTCCTCTGTCTCCCTGGAGTTTGGTACAGCGAGCTGGGTGGTGAGTGGGACGGTGAAGCTGTTAAGGCTCCTGCGGGGTTCTGCCGGTACCTCCAACGCCTTGGTAACCGGAATGGCGCGACTACTGATTGGTTCGAGGAGTCGGAGGGGCGGGGCCTGAGGGCGGGGCCCAGGGCACCGGGCGGGGCAGGGCCAGCGCTGCCTGGCACTCGTGCGGAGGACCGCGGGGGGGGGGGGGGGGGGGGCAGGATTACGTTGAAATGTGTAGCTGTTTGTTTGCCCATAGGCCAGGGATTATTAACCCCACCTCTGAACCTCCAGAGAATGTGAAAGTGCCCAATTGTGAGAGTATGGATTTTCAGGGGGAAGAGGTCTCTCGATTTCATCAGCCAGTTCCAAACTCGAGAGAACCCCCCCCCCCCAAATAAATTTATGAACTTGGGTCTAGAGTCAGAGGTGCCTGCCAGGATGTCTGGGGGTTTGGCGGTTGTCCTTGGGCCTTTGGGAAAGGGGATCTGTGAATGGGCCTCAGGGTGGTATTCTGGGAGCCCTTGAAATTACTTGCCAAGGGTTGGTTATTCATTTGTCTGGGGGGAGTTCAGAGATCTCATTAGGCTATCAAAGGCACAAAGACTCCTAAAAGGGTTAAAGACCTCTGGCCTAGAGTTTCAGGGCTCATCATTTTCTGGCCTCACAAATGTTATATTTTCCAATATCAGCCTTTAGGAAGACTTTTTGGGGGAGAGTATGACGCCGAGCAAAGGTTGCGGGCGAGAGAAGGAGACCAGGCATTGGAGGGGTCCCCGTGATCCCGTGATCTGGGTTGGGGGGCAGTCCTGGGTAGCTCTGTCCCTGGGGCAGCTGTGGGTTTCTGCCGAGCCTCCGTTTCCCCATCTGTACACTGAGGAGAAAATGGACTTGCCTTGTTTCTGTACTGCCTTTCAAGACACAACACAACTAATAATAATAACAATAATAATAATAATAATAATAATAATAATGCCGGTGTGTATTGAGTGCTTGCTCTGTGTCAGGCATTGCTTGATTTGTCCAAGGATTTTATCGGGATTAAGTCGTTTAATCCTTACACCAATCCGAGGACATGAGCCCTGTTATCCTCCTATGGGCTTACAGAGGCCTGCATGAACATCATCTGGCCCGGTATTTCTCTCATCTCATCACTTACCCCTCTCTCCGTCCCTCACGCTTATACCTTGCTGTTCTTAGAATAAACCAGGAACATCCCACCGTGGAGCCCTCCCCTGGCCTCTCCTTACCCCTCTCCAGGCTTCTGCTCAGAGAGCCCTTCCCTGGCTACCTTAGCTACGAGAGCAACCCCTACCCCCAGCATCTCCTTTTTTCCCACTAGTCAACTTTTTTTTTTTTTTTTTGGACATTTTAAAAAATGTTTATTTGATTTTTGAGAGAGAAAGAGACAGACAGAGCACGCGTGGGGGAGGGACAGAGAGAGAGAGGGAAACACAGAATCTGAAACAGGCTCCAGGCTCTGAGCTGTCGGCACATGAACCATGAGATCGTGACCTGAGCGGAAGTCTGCACTTAACCGACTGAGCCGCCCAGGAGCCCTACCCCCAACTTGTGTGTGTGTGTGTGTGTGTGTGTGTGTGTGTGTGTGTGTGTGTGACATTTTTATACTTCTGACTGCTGCCGCCCTCTTGAGGGTAGGGGCGAAATCTGGTTTCTCATGGTATCCCCAGCACCCAGGAGAGCATGTGCTTTACAGAGAAGGAATCTGGGTCCAAGAGAGAGTAAGTAACTTGCCCGTGTCTGTGCACATACCTGAAGCTAGATACGAGCTCAAGCAACCTGGGGCTCTCCCTAAAATCCACGCCGAACGCACAGATCTGACCCTGTCCTCCACTTCATAGAACTAACAGTAGTAGCCCTATTGGCTAAGAGAAGGTACTTATGTGTGCAGCAGACTAATTAATAAAATCAATTATTAATTTCGTTGTGTATAAGATATGGCACTGGCTGTTCTCGCGACTTGGACCCCTTTCCCTGGACAGCCATGTGACTTGCTCCCTGACTTCCTTCAGTTCTCTGCCCATATGTTACCTCCTCAGAGAGGCCTGCCCCGACCCCCTGTTTTTTCTTTAATTTTTTTTTTCTTTTTTTAGATTTTAAGTGAACTCTACACCCAACATAGGGCTTGAACTCACAACCCTGAGATCACGCGTTGCATGCTCTACCGATCGCCTCCTGACGCCCTATTTAAAGTCTGCCTCGGGGCGCCTGGGTGGCTCAGTCGGTTAAATGTCTGACTCGTGATTTTCGGTTCAGGTCATGATCTAGTGGTTTCAGAGTTCGAGCCCCTCGTCGGTCTCTGTGGCAGTGCAGAGCCTGCTTGGGATCCTGTCTCCTTTCTCTGCCCTTCCCCCATTTGCGCTGTCTCTGTCTCTCTCAAAAAATAAATAAATAGACTTTAAAAACTAAAAAAAGGGGGCGCCTGGGTGGCTTGGTTGGTTAAGCGTCTGACTTCGGCTCAGGTCATGATCTCGCAGTCCGTGGGTTCGAGCCCCGCGTCGGGCTCTGTGCTGACAGCTCAGAGCCTGGAGCCTGCCTGTTTCAGATTCTGTGCCTCCCTCTCTCTGTGACCCTCCCCTGTTCATGCTCTGTCTCTCTCTGTCTCAAAAATAAATAAAAACGTTAAAAAAAATTTTTTTTTAACTAAAAAAAAAAAAATCTACCCTGCCTGGAGGTGCCTGGGTGGCTCAGTTGGTTGAGCCTCTGACTCTTGATTTTGACTCAGATCATGATCCAAGGGTCATGGGATTGAGCCCTGATTCAGGCTCTGCTCTGAGTGTGGAGCCTGCTTAAGAGTCTCTCTCTCTCCCTCCCTCTCTCTCCCACTCCCCCCTGTCCCTTTCTCCTGCTCGCATGCGCGCTCTCTCTCTAAAAAAAAAAATAATAAAAATTTTAAACCTGCTCTGCCTGACCTCAATACTCTCTGTCTCCCTTTGTAGCTTGATTTTTCTCCACAAATGTTTGAATGAATGAGTGACTGATTAATAGATAATGAGCGTAAGGATTAATAAATTAATATCAGTGTATTAATCACGATTCTCTTGTTGGAAATCATATAGCCTGTCAGCCAGCACGCGTGGGGCACGGACACAGTTCTAAGTGTTTTTATGTGGATTTTGCAATTTAATGATCATGACAACACTCTGAGCTAGATTCCGTTATTATAGCCGTTTTCTGGATGAGGAGGTTGAGGCACAGAGAGGCAATCTCTTTCCCAAGGTGTCAAAGCTGGTGAATGGTGAAGCCAGGATATGAATTCTTGGCCTTCCAGCCTTGGAGCCTGGCCTCTCAGCCCCTCTGGGTCTCTGTTTCATCCTTTCTCCAGCGACACTGGCCATGGACCAGCCAGCCGGCCTGCAGGTGGACTATGTCTTCCGGGGTGTGGAGCATGCCGTGCGGGTGGTGGTGTCTGGGCAGGTGCTGGAGCTGGAGGTGGAGGACCGGATGACGGCTGACCAGTGGCGGGGCGAGTTCGATGCCAGCTGTGAGTGGGCCGGCCTGGGGTGGTCTCACCTGTCCTTCCCTGGGATCACCTTCTCCCGGAAGATGAGGTCAACCAGGAACCCGCCCATCTGCGTCTTCTGCCTGACCAGACTCCCTAAGGTGGGGTGGGGGTGGAGGGCTCGTCCCTCAGGCCAGAGGCCCTGGAGTGGGGGCAAGTCGGAAAGCTTGGATGCATTGCTCTTGGGCTGGGCAGGTGGTCAGACTTCAGGAAGGACTTTTCTCTCTACCCAGTCATCGAAGATCTGACTCACAAGACAGGGAACTTCAAACAGTTCAACATCTTCTGTAACATGCTGGAGTCGGCTCTCACCCAGGTAGGGGCAGGTTGGGAGCTAGGGGTGGATCCCTGGGGAGGTGGATGCCCATTTGATGGATGCAAGGCCCTCTACCTTCTCTTTCCTTAAAGGGACAGGCCTGTCTTTTTCTTCTTTCCCAAATGTAAGTGGTTTATTCTGATTCTAGTGATGGTTACTCTAATGTGGAAAATTCCTGTCACAGAGGAATGTCAAGAAGAAAGGAAGAATCACTCTACTAACACTCATTCCTGTTAATATTTTGGTGAAAATCACTCCAGCCACTTCACCACTTCTCTGTTTACCTGTGAAAGTGTGTGTGTGTGTGTGTGTGTGTGTATGTGCAGATGTATAATTTTATATAGTTGATATATTTCCCAAAGTATTCTGTAACCTGCTTTTAAAGTTGTTTTTTTAATGTTTTTTTTTAAATTTTATTTTTATTTATTTATTAAAAAAATTTTTTTTTCAATGTTTATTTATTTTTGGGACAGAGAGAGACAGAGCATGAACCGGGGAGGGGCAGAGAGAGAGGGAGACACAGAATCGCAAACAGGCTCCAGGCTCCGAGCCATCAGCCCAGAGCGCGACGCGGGGCTCGAACTCACGGACCGCGAGATCGTGACCTGGCTGAAGTCGGACACTCAACCGACTGCGCCACCCAGGCGCCCCTTTTTAATGTTTATTTTTGAGGGAGAGAGACGGGCGAGTGGGAGAGGGGCAGAGAGAGAGGGAGACACAGAATCCAAACCAGGCTCCAGGCTATGGGCTGTCAGCACAGAGCCCGATGCGGGGCTCGAACCCATGAACTGCCAGATCATGACCCAAGCTGAAGTCAGACGCTTAACCGACTGAGCCACCCAGGCACCCGTCTGTAACCTGCTCTGAAAAGATTAAATAAACCACATGAGGCGGTTAATCCTCCGACTCTTGGTTTTGGCTCAGGTCATGATCCTGTAGTTTTGTGAGTTCAAGCCCTACGTTGGGCTCTGTGCTGACAGCGTGGAGCCTGCTTGAGATTCTCTCTTTCTCTCGCTCTCTGCCCCTCCCCCACTCATGCTGTCTCTGTCTCTCTCAAAATAAATAAGTAAACTTAAAAAGTTAAAAAAGTAAAAGATTAAACGATATTTCATAAAAGTTTAGTCACATCAGTGAGTATAGCTACTCATTCACGTAATTGACTGAGCATTTATAGTGTGCCAGGCACTGTGATAGACGTTGGGATACAGCACTAAACACAAGAGATAAAATTCCTGTCCTTTATGAAATGGACCTTCTAGTGGGAGAAACAGAAATTGAAAAAATGTATAACGTCAAGTAGTTAGAAGTATTGACAGTTGGGGGGGGAGCAGGTTGGACGTTGGAGTGGCAAGGGTGCTATTTAGGCATTTTAAAACTATGACCTACATTATTTCTCTGATTATAGATGTTTGCACTCACATATTAAAGTGTGTGACTTAGAAACTGACCGTCTTTCTTTCTTATTATTTTTTTAAAATGTTTTAGTTATTTTTGAGAGAGAGAGACAGAGATAGGGCATGAGCAGGGGAGGGGCAGAGAGAGAGGGAGACACAGAAACTGAAGCAGACTCCAGGCTCTGAGCTGTCAGCACAGACCCTGACGTGGGGCTTGAAGCCATGAACCGAACGATCATGACCTGAGCCGAAGTTGGACGCTCAACTGACTGAGCCACCCAGGCACCCCTCTTATTATTTTTTTTTATTTAATGTTTATTTATTTTTGATAGAGAAAGAGACCTAGCACGAACAGGGGATGGACAGAGAGAGAGGGAGACACAGAATTCGAAGCGGGCTTCAGGCTCTGAGCTGTCAGCACGGAGGCCCACACAGGGCTTGAATTCATGAACCGCATAATCATGACCTGAGCTGAAGTCAGCTGCTTAACTGACTGAGCCACCTAGGTGCCCTGAAACTGACAGTCTCTTATAATCCCTCTTATCTCCCCTACTCCAGACTGCTAACACTTCATGTGTATGTGTAGGCAGAATAGCACAATGGTCAAGAGCATGAATTCTGAAGTCAGACTCATCACTGCCGCTTACTAGCTGGAAGCCCTGGGCCAGTTACTTCCCCTTCATGCCTTAGTTTTCCTATCTGTAATGTGGGATAAAGTAGTCCCTGTTTCACAGCGTTGTGAAGATTAAAGAAGTTCTGTGTATAAACCTTAGAATGGCGTCTGGCTCGTAATAAGTGCTTTATAGATATTGTCTATTTTTATTATTGTCATCAACTTGTGAGTTTGTCATCCTTGTTAGTGGTTGCTTAGTATTCTGTTACGCTCATTCAGCATGATTTACGTAACCCAGTTTTTTGTATCACGGCCCCTTTGTGGTCTTAAAAATTATTGAGGCCATCAAAGACCTTTTGTTTATGCAGGCTTTTTCTATCAATATTTGTTTGCCGTATTGTAAATTAAGTTGTTTTATAAATTAAAACTGAGAATAACTTCAAGATATTTATGAGTTCACTTAAAATAGCCATAATGAGGGGCGCCTGGGTGGCGCAGTCGGTTAAGCGTCCGACTTCAGCCAGGTCACGATCTCGCGGTCCCTGAGTTCGAGCCCCGCGTCAGGCTCTGGGCTGATGGCTCGGAGCCTGGAGCCTGTTTCCGATTCTGTGTCTCCCTCTCTCTCTGTCCCTCCCCCATTCATGCTCTGTCTCAAAAATAAATAAAAAACGTTGAAAAAAAATTTTTTTAAATAGCCATAATGAGCCTGTTATGTGTTAAATTAAATAACATTTTAATGAAAAAATACATTTTCGGGGCGCCTGGGTGGCTCATTCGGTTACGCGTCCGACTTCGGCTCAGGTCACGATCTCACGGTTGGTGAGTTCGAGCCCTGCATCGGGCTCTGGGCTCATGGCTCGGAGCCTGGAGCCTGCTTCCGATTCTGTGTCTCCCCCTCTCTCTGCCCCTCCCCCGTTCATGCTCTGTCTCTCTCTGTCTCAAAAATAAATAAACGTTAAAAAAAAAAAACATTTTCTAAGACAAAATAAATTAGTAGGAAACACAGCATGGTTTTACATTTTTGCAAATCTGTTTAATGTCTTGCTTAATAGAAAACTGCTAGATTTTTTTTTTTTTTTTTTTTAGTTTTTAAATTTTTATTTATTTTGAGAGAGAGAGAGAGTGCATGCATGCAAGCAGGGGAAGGGCAGAGAGAGAGGGAGACAAAATCCCAAGCGGGCTCCACACTGTCAGCACAGAACCTGATGAGAGGCTCAGACTCCCAGACCATGAGATCATAACCTGAGCGGGACTCAAGAGTCAGATGCTTAACCAACTGAGCCTCCCAGGCGCCCTGAAAACTGCTAGATTCTTATATGTGCTTCTGCATTCAGTCTGTTGCGATGCGTTTTTTTTTTTAATGTTTATTTTTGAGAAAGTGCAAGTGGGGGAGGGGCAGAGAGAGAGGGGGACAGAAGCTCTGAAACGCAGACTCTTCAGTGACAGCAGAAAGCCCTGTGAGGCTGGAACTCACCAGCGTGAGATCATCACCTGAGCCGAAGTCAGATGCTTAACCCACTGAGCCACCCAGGCACCCTTGCTGTGATATGTTTTGGTTGAAGTATATGCAGAAAAACCTCCCTCACCTAGATACGCAGTGGGAAAGGGAGTCTTTTAATTGCTTTTATCAGATAATGGTGCACATCCTTCTTTGCTAACGTATTAAATCGGCACAGGTGGTCATTTCTCAAAGGTTTGTCGCAGTGTGGAGTCCGAGAGCTTATCACTGAATTTTTTGTTTTACATTACATTAAACTCTATTGATGTACCTTGAACTTTGCTTGGATCTTTTGCCCATTTTATAATATCATGCACTGGTCATTTGGAAAATACGGTTCGCTGCGTTATGTAGACCTTCCGAGTGTTGACACATTTCATTATCCGGTATCAGGAAGTCACATTTGTTAATATCCTCACCGATCTCCCCAAGGAAAGTCTTTGAACATCAAGAAGCTTACCCAGCGCACAGTGGGCCGATCGAGTTTTCCAAAAATGCCAATTTTTGCTTTGAAGTTTGAATTTTCTCATTGGCAACAAATACCGCCAGTTATGTTTCTTGAAGTGACGGGCTGACTTCGTTCGTTTTGGGAGAAAATGCCTGCCAAACAGCCAAGTCTGAATAACTGTAGTTTTGTCTGTCAGTCGTTCTTTCAAGTAAAAATGGTGTGCCTTGAAAAAGTGGCTAATTTAGCCGCCAGCTCGATTACACAAGTGTTCTTCCTGGGACAACTGTCTGTCGTACTTTGGTACGCGACACAATGTGTATTTCCCATTTTGTCACAGAGCTGTGTACTCAAGGATGGAGATTCGATAAAATTAATCTGTACTGATTTGTCAAGACCGTTCCTAGGTTTGGGGTCCCTGGGTGGCTCAGTCCGTCAAGTGCCTGACTCTCGATCTCAGCTCAGGTCCTGATCTCAGTCAGGGTCGTGAGTTCAAGCCCCGCGTTGGGCGTGAAGCCTATTAAAAAAAAAAAAAAAAGACCACTCCTGTTTTTGATTTCTGGTGTTACATTTGTTTGTTTGTTTGTTTGTTTCTTCCTTCTTCCTGGCCCCCCACTGAGATTGCAGAGCAACAGAAAACACAGTGACTCCTCGTACATTTGCATTTGATGCCTTTGGCAAGGACCCATGACAGTATTATTAGGAAAATTGTCTTGACCTCGTGGATTCCCTGAAAGGGTCTCGGGGACCCCCCAGGGGCCTTTGGACAACACTTGGAGAGCCACAGCACTACTGTCCCCCATGGTTGACCATTTAGGTTCTTACCAGTTTCTCCCTCTGGTGTCCTTGTGCCAGCCCCTGGGGCAGGGCCATCCTGGTCATCTGTCTCAGTGTCAGAAAGGCCCTATTAGCCCAACGAATGGATGGGGCGTGGCCTGGGTTTGTGGGTTGTGTGCTCCGGGCCTGGCCATTCCTCCCGTCCTCTTCCAACAGAGCAGTGAGTCGGTCACCCTTGACCTGCTGACCTACACAGACCTGGAGTCCCTGCGGAATCGCAAGATGGGGGGCCGCCCAGGCCCTTCGGCCTCAAGATCAGCCCAGCTCAACTCCAAGCGCTACCTGATCCTCATCTACTCTGTGGAGTTTGACAGGTGGGGATAAAGGACTTGGCTCCAGGCTCAGGCTGGTGGGTGGGTAGGAGAGGGTGTAGTTAGAACTCAGAAAACCCTGAGGGTGGGGTGGGGGTATTGCCTTGTCTAGGTAAGTGGCTACTACCTAGAAGTTTCCTTAGGGACTCGGGCTCCTTCTGTTTTATTACTTTTTTGTCATCCTTAAAGTGTTGGCTTTTGGACCTCATCCTTATCTCCTCAAGGTCACAAAATGGCTGCTGGCCCTCCAGGCGTGGGTTCTGTATCAAAGCAAGAGGAAGAGAACTGGGCTGTACTTGCTAATTGCATCTACTGTTTTTAATCAGGAAAATAGAAGTGTTCCTACAAGATGCGCAATAGGTTTCCTATAATATCTGGCCAGAAATGGTCTTGTGGCCTTTCCCTAATATTTGGGCACAAGTGGTCATGTGCAGGGGATGCTGCTAAAATCAATGCCTGGCTCTTTAGCCTGTACAGTGGGAGGCAGCAAGGGAGGAGGAGGGAGCTGGCAATGGCTATTGGGTAGCCAGGGGATAGCATCTGCCCCATTTGATAATAGCTCCCAGATTTTCTTTTTTCTTTTTCTTTTTTTTTTAAAATGTTTATTTAAAAAATGTTTATTTAAATGTTTATTCATGTTCTGTCAGAGAGAGACGGAGCATGAATGGGGGAGGGGCAGAGAGAGAGGGAGACACAGAATTGGAAGCAGGCTCCAGGCTGCGAGCCATCAGCCCAGAGCCCGACGCGGGGCTCGAACTCACGGACTGTGAGATCGTGACCTGAGCTGAAGTCGGACCCTCAACCGACTGAGCCACCCAGGCGCTCCGATAGCTCCCAGATTTTCTAGTGGGAAGTTGTCAGTCCTATGAGCATAGCGTCTGGTGGGATGGCAGTTAACAAGGTGCCCTACCTTTCCTCTGCTAAGCGGTGACGCAGATCAGGCCATTTAGAATCTACCCCTATGGAATCGAATTAGGACTGCTTGGTGGTAAGTCCCGTGATACCAGTTTTCGCTCCACCAGCAGCATATGATGAGGAAGTTAATTCGGACTGCACCCGGCCCATCAATGCCAGGGGTTCCAAAATTGCTCTAGAAGGGAGTCTCAGGGACGGCCAGCTGGTGCAAGGGGTCTGGGCACAGGGAGGGGGCTGGAAGTTGCATTTAGAACTTAAGCCTCTAGGAACGTGAGGTTTTTGGAATTGTGTATTTTCCTACTCGAAGGCTCTCAGGGTCTGGTAGTTACCCTCGGGTGGATTTTGGCCTCTGAGATGCCACGGTTCTAATCTTCCTCAGGATTCACTACCCGCTGCCCCTCCCGTACCAGGGCAAGCCGGACCCTGTGGTCCTGCAGGGCATCATCCGCTCACTGAAGGAGGAGCTGGGCCGCCTTCGAGGGCTGGACGGCCAGGATGCTCGGGACACCCGGGAGACTGAGATCTGGCACCTGAAGGAACAGTGAGTCCGGGAGGCGAATGCGGTTGGGGCTGGGGGGACGAGGCATCCCATCGGTCACTGCCTGGCCCTATGCTCAGCACTATTGGAAGGGTGGTGGTCCCTCGTTCACCAAACATTTATTCCGAGCCCCTCTTCTGTGCCTGCCTTGTGCTGGGTGGTGCTGGGGACACAGCAATGATTCAGCCAATCCTGGCCCTGCCCTCCTGGGACTCCAGGTCCAGTGGGGGAGATAGCTCTGTCTGTAGACAGTGCAGATACCCAGTGGATGGAGTTTGGGAAGCCCAGAGGGGAGACTGGAGCCTGCCTGGTAAGGGAGAGGTGTTCCAGGCAAAGGGAACAGCATGTGCAGAGACGGTGGAGGTGGGGCTATATTCAGCGCCTCTTTTGTGCTGGCCCCCTCCCTGCCCTTCACGTTGTGGCCAGCCCAGGGGGCAGATGGACGTTGATCCCATAACCACCTGGGAATAGCATTGCTAGCAGAGATGGGATTAGGCAGAAAAGGGAGTCTGTGCTCTAGGAGGCTGAATAGGAACCTGCTGGGGTCTTGGGGTGAGTCAGGTGAAGCGAGTGGGGAAGCGTGTTCTAGGCAGAGGGAACAGCATGTGCAAAGGCTTTGTGTTTGGTTGGATGTGGTGAAAACACGGGGGCTGGCAGAGTAAAGTGAAGAGAACAAAGGCTTTTTGGCATATTTACCGAGTGCCTGCTGCATGCTGTGCCCTGTGGCGTGCTGAATCCGGGACGCCATTGCCACCTGGAGGAAGTCCCGCCCATTGGGAAGGGCAAATAAAATTTGTGTAAGAACAATGATAATTATAACCGTAGCTGACATTTATAGAGCATTTAACCGTGTGCCAAGGATTCTTGCCCAGTGCTTTGTGACTTAATTTTTAATTATTTGTATTATTCTTTTTTTTTTTTAATTTTTTCATTTCAATTTTAAATTTTTATTTATTTTTAAATGTTTGTTTATTTTGAGAGAGAGAGCGTGCCAGTGGAGGACTGAGTGAGAGGGAAAATGGATCCCAAACAGGCGCCGCGTTATCAGTGCTGAGCCCAACTCAGGGCTTGATCCCATGAACCGTGAAATCATGACCTGAGCCGAAATCAAGAGTCGGACGCTCAACCGACTGAGCCACCCAGGTGCCCCTTCGTGACTTAAGTTTTTTGATCCTTGCAAGGTAGACATTGCTCTCACCCCCATTTTACAGAGGAGGCAGCTGAGGCCCAGAGAGGTTAGAGAACTTGCCCCAGGTCACACAGTAGATAATATATAGCCAGGCTAGATTTTGAATCCGTGCAGCCAGCACCAAGCCCCCTTTGTTTCTGTAGCTGTTGTGTTATGTTGGTGGCTGCTAGGCCGCTAGGCCAGGGCTAAGTGTTCAGGGCTGACAGGGAGGAGGTGGGGGCCCCTGGGGCTGGAGAGCCCTGTGGGTCTTCCTGGAAGAGCCTGGCTGTACATTGCTGGGAAGCAGGGTAAGTGTTTCCCTCACTTCATCCTCAGGATCTACCCTCTGGCCTCTCTGGTGTGTGTGGATGTATGCATTTCCCGGACTGGCCACAGCGTGGCGCCCTCTGTCGCTCAGAGCCAACCAGAACTAGAGAGGATGGCTTGAGATCCTACAGCTGGTTGGTGGCTTCTTCCTCTTCCCAACTTCCTCTTCCTAACTGTAGTGAGGGAGTTTGGGAAGACTCCAAGATTCATCCATCCATCCATCCATCCATCCATCCAGTGTTTATCCAGTTCATACTGTGTGCCAGGCACACTGCCCAGCCCGAGTTAATGTTTCTAGAGCCCTTACTCAGTGCCAGATATGGTCTAAGCACCCTGTAGATTCTTATACAGCTTTATACGTAGGTATTGTTATTGTTCCACTTCCCAGAGATGTGAGGTGCTACTGCCCAAGGTCACCCAGCTCGTAATAAGTGGAGTAGAGTTGGACACAGCCCGACCACAGAATTCAGGTTCCCTCACGGTGACCAGACAGCTGGAGTAAGGATCCAGACAGAAGACAGATAATCACACTGACAAATGCCAACTCTACAATGACTGGTGCTATAGGAAGGAAATATACAGAGAGCATGAGAGCAGAGAACAGAGGGACATGACCTAGCCTGGCTGGGGACAGCGGACGTGACATTTAAAGGACGAGAGAAAGTGTTGCAGGAGGAGGGACTTGGATCTGTAAAGAGAAGCTTGGCTGGCGCAGCACGGGGAGAGGAAGGTGGGAGGAGAGGAGAGGAGGGGGGAATCAGCCGGATGGGGCCAAAGGGGGAGCTCCTGGGCGAAGGTGGGGGAGCTACAGATTTTAAGAAGTTTTTTATCAGGAAAAATTCCAAGCACACACAGTCGACAAAAGTAGGATGGACAAGTATTTGTGCCCCAGATTCAACGGTGTTCTACATTTTGCCCTTCTTGTTTGATCCACACCCTCCCCCCTCCCCGAGAAGCGAATCCCAGACATCAGATTTCCTCTGTAAATACTTCGTTTTATCTCCATGGTCAGTGTATTCCTCTGCCCCCTGTATTTCCTGTGAAGTCACTGTTAAACCTAGAGGCTAATCCGATTTAGGTCTCTGGCAAGACACCTTCCTTGGGGGTGCCATGTACTTGCCTACCGTCAGGTGGCGTTGGGGCGGATGAGTTCTGAGGTTGAGATCTGAGTCCTTCTTAGGAAGTTCCCATCAGCCCAGTTGGTACCTCTTGGTCGTTTTCATTTGCGTTCACTTAATTACCAAGAGGTTGAGCAGTTTTTCATATATTTAAGTAGCCATTTGGATTTCCTCTTTTGTCAGTTGCCTGTTCACCTGTCGTATCTATTTTCCTCTTGTCATCTATTTCTTACTGATTTCCAGGAGCTCTTTATATAGTCTGGAGATGAGCCCTTTGTTGATGTTATGTATTTCAGACACCGGCTTGCCCTCTATAGCTGGCCTCTTCGCTCTCTTAATAGTGTCTTTTGATAAATAGATGTTCTTAATTGTGATGTAGACTAACTTATACGTTTTTTTCTCTGAAGTTAGTAATTGTTATGTCTTGCCTTACAATCCTTCTCTCCCAGTATCATGAAGATCTTGTCCTATGTCGTCTTCTATAATTTTTTGTCTTTTGCTTTTCACATTTATGTCTACAATCCACCTGAAATCGATTTTGGGGGAGGTAGAGGCTCTTTCATATTTTTTTCACATGGCCAGTCAATCAGTCCGATGACATTTATTGAAAGGAGTATCCTGTCCCTACTGTGTCGTCATTGTCACCTTTATCACAAATAATGTGTGTGTATGTGTGTGTGTGTATAATATATGTAGGTTAGAGGTATTGTAGCTTTCTAATTAGACATACTGGGTAGAGCAAGTCTTCTGACTTGTGTTTTTCCATTTTAAGAACTTTTTGGTTATTTTTGGAAATTTGCATTCCTTTATAAATTTTAGAATCAATAGGTTTTTCAATACAAAAACATAAAACTTGTTGGATTTTTTTTTTTTTTAGAATAATAGGCTTGAGATTTTATTTTTTTATAAACTAATCTCTACACCCAACATGGCTCTCAAACTCACAACCCTGAGACCAAGAGTTGGATGTTCCAGTGACTGAGCCAGCCAGGTGCCCCATAACTTGTTAGAATTTTTATTGGTATTGCATTGAATCTATGGAACAATTTAAGGAAAGCTGAAATCTGTATAAATAGTGAGTATTCCACAGGATGCCTGGGTGGCTCACTTGGTTGAGCTTCTGACTCTTGATCTCAGCTCAGGTCTTGATCTCAGAGTCATGAGTTCAAGTCTCGCATTTGGTTTCACACTGGGCATGGAACCTACTTAAAAAAATAGCGAGTACTCCAATATATAAACAATATACCTTGGTATTTATTTAGGTCTTATTTAATGTCTGAATGATGTTATTCTATCATACTTTTGTTAGATTCTTTTCCTATCTTTGGGTGATTTTTTTTTTTAATGGTTTATTTAAATATAAACGATATAGATGTTTATATAATTGTATTTTTAAAAAAAATTTTTTTAAGTTTATTTTTTATTTATTTTGAGAGAGAGACAAAACATGCATGGGAGGAGCAGAGAGAGAGAGAGAGAGAATCCCAAGCAGGCTCTGCACCAACAGTGCGACTGAGACTGAGCCTCCTAGGCCTCCCTAACTGTAGATGTTGATTTTGTGTCTAGTAACTTCCACCAGCTTTCTTATTATTTCTAATAATTTGTAGATTTCCTTTGATGTTTAATGTTTATAATCATTTCATCTGCAAATGACTGTTTTGTTAATTCTTTCTTAATCCTTATCTTTCATTTCTTTTTCTTGCCTTATTGCATTGGTGAGGATCACCAGTACAGTGTTGAGAAGAAGCAGTGATATGTGGCATCCTTGCCTTGTTCTGGATTGCAAAGGATAAATTCAGTGTTTTGCCAAAAATGTAGGCATCTATGTGTTTTTCAGATCCCTAATGGATTTGAACTTGCAAAGTGACAAGAACTGTTAATATATAGTTTTTTTTTAAGATTAAAAAAAGTTTTTTAAGTTTATTTTTTTTAATGTTTTCTTTTGTTAACGTTTACTTATTTTTTGAGAGACAAAGAGAGATAGAGTATGAATGGGGGAGGAGCAGAGAGAGAGGGAGACACAGAATCCGAAGCAGGCTCCGGGCTCTGAGCTGTCAGCGCAGAGCCTGATGCAGAGCTCGAAACCGTGGACAGCAAGATCACAACCCAAGCTGAAGTCAAACGCCCAACTGACTGAGCCACCCCGGCGCCCCTAATATATAGTTTTAGTAGTTACTGATGATCAGTAGCTAGATAGATTTTTTCATCAGGGGTTGGTTAATGGTAATGATCTAATTCTATAGGGTTTTTTTTGCTTTTGTTAGCTGAAAGTTTTCAACAAAGAAACGCATTCTCTCTCATCAGTTATTTGGTTTCCCTGAGATATATTTCCTATGAGAAAGGTTTCCTATGGCTGCTGTGACAAATTACCACAAACTTGGTGCTTTGTAACAGCAGACATGTATTCTCTTACAGTTCTGGAGGCCAGAAATCTGAAATCACTGGGGCTGAGATCCAGGTGTCAGCTGGGCAATGCTCCCCCGCAAGAGGCTCTAGCAGAGAATCTGTTTCTTCCGTCTTTCAGCTTCTGCTGCCTGCCGTCATTCCACACCACTCCACTCTCTGCCTCTGTGGTCAGATTGCCTTCTCCTCTGCTGTGTCTAATCTTCCTCGACCTTTCTTTTATAAGGACACTTATGGTTATTATCATTTTTTTTGAATTTAATGTTTTTAATTTGTTTTTGAGAGAGAGATAGACAGAGTGTGAGCCAGGGAGGGGCAGAGAGAGAGGGAGACACAGAATCCAAAGCAGGCTCCGGGCTCTGAGCTGTCAGCACAGAGCCTGACGCAAGGCTCGAGCCTGTACACTGCGGGATCATGACCTGAGCCAAAGTAGGATGCTTAACTGACTGAGCCTCCCAGGCACCCCAGTAAGGATACTTGTGATTGTATTTAGGGCCCACTCTGATAATCCAAGATAATCTCCCCATCTCAAGGTCCTAAATTAATCTCATTTCACTTTATTTCATTTAACTCCATTTTATTTCATTTTATAGAGAGAAAGAGCCCTAGTGGGGGAGAGGGGCAGAAGGAGAGAAAGAGAGAGAGAGAGAGAGAGTGAGAGGATCTTTTTTTTTTAAATTTTTAACGTTTATTTATTATTGAGAGACAGAGCATGAGCGGGGGAGGGGCAGAGAGAGAAGGAGACAGAGAATCCGAAGCAGCCTCCCATGAACCGTGAGATCATGACCCGAGCCAAAGTCGGACGCTTAACTGACAGCCACCTGGGCACCCCACGTTATTTTTGTTTTGTTTTTGCCCCCTGACATAATTCTCCAATATGCCGCGAACTTTTACACCCCAGTTAGATCTATTTGAGAGAGTTTCTTTTAAAAGTTGTAGGCGTTGGGGCGCCTGGGTGGCTCAGTCGGTGGGGCGTCCGACTTCGGCTCAGGTCATGATCTCGCAGTCTGTGAGTTGGAGCCCCGCGTCGGGCTCTGTGCTGATGGGTCATGAGCCTGGAGCCTGCTTCGGATTCTGTGCCTCCCTCTCTCTCTCTGCCCCTCCCCCGCTCATGCTCTGTCTCCCTCTCTCTGGCAAAAATAAACATTCAAAAAAATAAAAGTTTTAGGGGTTGATTTCTTAAAATTTATTTAAATACAATATTTTTGAGTTCCAAAGTCAAGACTGAAAAAGAAGGTACAGGGGTACCTGGCTGGCTCAGTCAGTAGGGCATGCGACTCTTGATCTCAGTGTCTTGACTTCAAGCCCCATTTTGGGCATGGAGGTTACTTAATAAAAATAAAAATTAAAAAAAAAACCAAACAACTAAGAAGGTACATTTAGTGGGGTCCAACTTGTGTCCCTGTTGCCACTGGTTTCTCCCTGATAGGTAAGCTATTTTTTTTTTTTTTAAGTTTTGATTTATCCTTACATATTTTTGAAACTAGGAACACAATATGATTTATAATTCCCCTCTTTTGCATAAAGAGACGTATTAAACATTGTTCAGCCCTGTTTTTAAACTTCTATCCTGGCCATCACTTGGCGACAGGATATAGAGCTCTTTCTCCTTCCTTTTTCTAGTTGTGTGGTACTCAGTTCAGTGGCTGTATCATAGAAATTCAGCTTACTTTCTGTTGGGATACATTTTGGTTATTTCTACTCTTTTGCTATTATAAATAGGGCTGTGGGGCGCCTGGGTGGCTCTGTCGGCTAAGCCTCCGACTCTTGATTTCTGCTCAGGTAATGATCTCAAGGTTGGTGACATAGAGTTCCCCTTCCGGCCCTACACTGACAGCACGGAAGTTGCTTGGGATTCTCTCTCTACCTCTCTCTCTGCCCCTCTGCCCCCCCCCTCCCCCCATCAAAATAAATAAATAAACATTACAAAATAGTGCTGGGGCCCCTGGTGGCTCAGTCAGTTAAGTGTTGGACTTTCCATTTTGGCTCGGGTCATGAGCTTGAGGTTTCCTGGGTTCCAACCGTGGGTTCGAGCCCCACCTCCGGCTCTGCACTGACAGCGAGGAATCCGTTTGGGATTCTCTCTCTCTCTCCCTGTCTCTCTCTGGCCCTCCCCTGCTCCCGCTGTCTCTGTCTCTCTCAAAAATAAATAAACTTGAAAAAGAAATAGTGTTGCAATGAATAGCCTTGTGTGTACATCTTTTTCTCAAGGAAGGTTTTGAGCACAGTAGTGACCTGATCGGATTTGCATTTTACAAAGAATCTTCTGGTGAATAGGAGGCAGTGATGGCTGGGAGGCCAGGGGTGGGGGCGTGGGAGACCATGTAAGGCCAGGAACTCAGGGCTAGGCTTTCAGGGTACAGAGAAGGGCAGATTGATGACTTATTTTGGAATCAGATCTCACAGGGCTGTGTCCTCGCCGCGGGATGGATGGCCATGTTCCTCCTCCCGTGGGAAGAGAGACTACGGGGCCATGGGGGCGGCTGGAGTGGTGGGGCTGCATTCCCGGTTCCTGGAGCAGGTGAAATGGTTCGTGCCCGCACCCATGGAGAAGTGAGGATGATAGGATCGAGCACGCCCTCCCTCCCAACTCCGTCGTCCTCCCTCTACCCTCTTCCCCCTTCCCCCAGGGTTTCACGCCTGGCATCGGAGAAGCGCGAGCTGGAGGCCCAGCTGGGCCGATCTCGAGAGGAGGCTCTGGCGGGGAGGGCGGCGCGCCAGGAGGCTGAGGCGCTGCGTGGGCTCGTCCGCGGCCTGGAGCTGGAGCTTCGGCAAGAGCGGGGCCTCGGACACCGCGGGGTCGGCCGCCGCGGCCAGGATTGCCGGCGCCTGGCCAAGGAGGTGAGGGGGCGGGGCGGCCGGCGGGCCGGGGGTGGCCGCTGGGGCGTGGACCTCGGCCTCAGTCTGGGCCCTTGCGCCCCTGTTCTCCCCCGGCAGCTGGAGGAGGTGAAGGCGTCGGAGCGTAGCCTGCGCGCCCGGCTGAGGACGGTGAACAGCGAGCTGGCGGTGTACAAGAGGGGGTGAGGGGCGCGGTCTGGGGTGGGCGGGGTCTTGGAGCTGGGACGGGGCTGCTGGGGTGCTTAGGCCTGGACGGGCGGAGCCTGGGGAGGAGGTGTGGAGTCGAGGGGGGAGGGCGGGGCCCAGGGCGTGTGGGCGGGGCTTGAGTGGGGCGGCTGAGAGTGGGCGGGGACGGAGCGGTGGGAGGAATCTAATGGACCGCGTGGGGCTGAGTTAGACGTGGTGGGCGGAGTCTGTGGGGAGATGGGCAGGGCTTGAAGCGTGTGTCAGGAGGCTGGGCCTGGAGATTCGGAAGGGGTGGGCCCTGAGGCTATCCCATAGAGCGAAAGGGCGTGGCCACACGGTGAAAGGTTGTGGCCCCGCTGGTGGGGCTCTGGTTGATGTCTGCTGTTACTTATTGCGGTGGGTGACGGAATTTTGGAAAGGATTTCTAGGGAGCGGTGGGAGAGCTCAGGAAGAAGGGTCCCGGTGAAGGGGGTTTGTTAGGATGCAGGGAAGTGACAGACGGGTTCTTCTGGGGCGCTCTCTGGGGCTTCGAGAGGGGCGGGAGCCTGGGACAAGGTAAGGTGTCTGTGAGGGTCGTGTGCAAGGGCGTGAATGTCTGGGAGTTGATGGTGGGATGGACCAGAAAGTTCGGAGATGGTGTGATCCGAGAAGAGGCTTGAGATAGGAGTTGAGATAGGAGCTGGCCGGCGGGAAACTGACAGTGGGTCCTGCGCTCCCAGGAGACAGACTCCGCCGGTGGTGCCGCCCCGGGTGCGGGAGGATCGGGCTTCGTCGTCGCGGGAGCGCTCCACATCTCGTGGTCGCGGTGCCGCCCGCTCTTCTTCCCGGGAGAGCGGTCGGGGGAGCCGGGGTCGAGGCCGCCCCGTCCGCCCCTCGCCTTCACCCACAGGTCTGTGCCGGCCAGGCCCTGCCCTGCCCTGCCTGTGGGAGGAGGGGGAATGGACGAGAGCTGTGGAGGCGTGATCCTGTGACCCCAGCCTCTTCTCTGCACACTCTCTCACCCCATCCTAGGTGGTCGCGTGCCCCGTTTCGACCCCACGGCCTTTGTGAAAGCCAAGGAGAAGAAGCAGAGAGAGATCAAGATGAAGTTAGCGCACATTTCCTCTTTATCTGCCCATATCCCTGGCCCTTTACTGGCCCGCTGACCTGTGCCCTCATCCATCGCGGTCTCCCATCACCTGTCACCTGCTCCGTCTCTCCCCTTCCTGCTCCTGCTTTGCACCTGAACTCCACCTCCGCTCCTGACCCTTCCCCCCACCCGCCCTGCTTCCTTGTCTCCCACCACCACCTGGTCTGCGTATCCGCGTGCCTCTTCCTTACGTAGGCCGCGTGACCTCAACGGAGTCACTGGCCCCGGCTGCGACCCGTAGGGGCGCAGCGACGCCTTTCCTGGCACTAGTTGGGCTAGCGTCTCCTTTGCGGTTCCGCAGGCAGCAGCAGCAGCAGCGGAACCGACGGGGCAGCGGAGGAAGCGGCGACGGGCCGTCCGTCTCCTGGTCGCGCCAGACTCGGCCGCCCGCCACCGTGACCGGCCGAGGGGACGCGGCCAACCGCTCGCGACACCGCAGCTCGTCGGGTAACTGGGCTGCAGAGCGCGGGGCCGGCAGGCGGGCTGGGCGCCCCGGGCGAGCGCCGGAGACTTACGCTCTCTTTCTCCCTCTAGTGGACAGTCTCCGCAGCCGCTGCTCGTCCGCCAGCTCCTGCAGCGAGTTGGAGGATTTCTCTGAATCCCTCCCTAGAGGGTAAAACTTGGGCTGGGGGAAGAGACCGCCTCCAAACGGGTGTCTGGGGAGGCTGGAAAGAGGCTTTTGCAGGGAAATTGGGTGATGGAGGCTGGAGCCTTGAAACCACGTTGGGAGGGCGAGGTGGGAGGTGCCGGAGGCTTCTCGGGTCGGTCCTTGATTACCGTCTCCTGCCAGCGTTCGCCGCGGGAAGCCTCCCAGCCCCACAACCTGGAGTGGGTCCAATACGGTGAGTGTCTTTCCCCAGACCCTGGAGGGGGAGGGGGCGGCATGAACCTCCCAGAAGCCCCTGTCCCTTTCCTCCGTGATTCCATCGTGGGGGAATCAGGTGGGCAGGGGTGACTCCGAAATGCTTCTGGTGGCGAATGTTTTCAGCCTTGGGTCGGAGGGGAGGGTGGGCATGGGGTGGGGGCAGATGATGGTGGCCAAGGGCACCAGCGCTGGCCTCCAATGGAAGGTTTTAAAACCGGCCCCGCCCCCTTCCTATCGCCTGTGTGTCCCTCAGCCTCAGTGTCTTTGATCGATTAAATGGGGATGGTAATCGTATTCACCTCAGAGGGTTCTTTCTGGTGAAGCTCCCAGGGGGTGATTTTGCTTCCAGTAAGTGCCCAGTGGGTGTCAGCCCTTATTTTTTGAGATCCTCGGGTTCAGAACTTCCAGTGGATTTGGGGGGCAGGGCTAGAGGGAGGGTCCCTAACCCCCTCTCGTGCCTCCTCCTGCAGCAAAAGTCCACCCCTCTGGATCTCGGCCGCCGTCAGAGACGCCCGGCTAATTCGGGGGGCTGGGTCCCTATCAAAGGTGAGCCTGGGACTCCACGTGTCCCCCCTTCCCCTGCCCCACAGTCTGAGGACAGCATATTGGGCCCTCACAGCCCCTACACCCACCCCTCTCACCTGCGCTCACAGAGTACAGCTCGGACCACCAGGCAGCGGACATGGCGGAAATAGACGCCCGCCTGAAGGCCTTGCAGGAATACATGAACCGTCTGGACACAAGGTCGTGACCTTGGGCAGGGAGTAGTGCTCCTCCACCCCTCCACCCACTGCTAGATTCGGTGTGGAGGGGCGGGGCTGGTGGGTCCTTCCGGCCCGGCTCAGGCTCCTCCCCTGCTGGTGCTCCTGGGGTCTCCCGTGTGTGAGGCCCTGACCCCTCTCTCTCTCCCATGCATTGCAGGCCGGGGGGGCGGAGGGAGGGGGTGTGCATTTTGTAAATAAACATATTTGTCCTTGGGATCCTTCAGCGTGTGACCGAAGCGTGGGGCTGGAGCGGAGGGGGGGGGGGGGGGGAGGGAATGAGGATTGGGCGAGGGGTGTCATTGGGACCTGGGTGTATTTCTGGGCGCGCCTGTGACTGGGAGGCACTTGGGGGTTCAGGGGCAGGAAAAACTTCCATGCTCCCTAAAGCAACAAAAGGGGGGACCTTAGGGATGGTAGTGAGCAGCTCATCCCCAAAGGGGTGCAAGCGGAGATAACTGTGCAGAATCCCTTTGGCTGAGTGGTAGAGAAGGGGTATCCTGGAGCATGGTCCACTGCCCCCACAGGACACCCCCCCCCCCCGAACTGCTGGCGGTGACCCGTGGGCCACCTTGGTGCTGATTCCTGCACTCTGACCTGAGACCTCTGGGTTCTGAGCTATGATGTTGCTTCTAAGCTGGGATCTCCGGTCTTGGTTCAGGGTCGGGGCCTCTGGGTTCTAAGCACCAGCGAGGACAGAGGGCTGGGTGGGAAGGGCGGGGGTCTGGTGGGAGGTAGAGAGGGAGGGGGGGGGCCCAGGGTGGGACACAGGAACACAGTTTGAGCTGCATCTTTATTGGAGGGGAGAGGCGGTGGGGTTTCTGGGTGTAGGGGGAGACGGGGCCTCACTCGTGGTAGTGCGGCCAAGTCCGGATGATTTCATAGAGTTGGTCCCCTGGAGAGAGCGTCCGCTGCACATCCCGGTGTCCTTTGACCTCGTATGTGGGGCTCAGGGCTCCCTGAGCCACACCGCAAGCCAGCAGACTCTGGGCAGCCCTGAGGGCCCGGGGTGGGGGTGACCGCTCTGGGGGAGGCAGAGGCAGGAGTTAGGCTGCCGCTTCGTGGAAGGGCAGAGGTAGTGTGGGGCAGGGGTTCCATTTGTTCCACTCTGGCCCACTAGGGCCCAGAACCGGGTCTGCCAGTCCCCTCGCAGGGACTCAACCTTACTGTGCCTCAGTGTCCTCCCCTGTGAAAGGAGAGAGTGGTGGCACCCGCCCACAGGGCTGTGGGACAATAAAATGAGTTCTTTTAGGCCACCCCCCCCACCCCCCCCCGCAGAACAGTGCCTGGCACAGCTGAAGCCCTCAGCAAGTGTCAAGATCGGAGCTCATTCTGCCTCCTCTGCCCCCAGACCTCGGGGTCCTACCCATGAGGGCAGCAATCAAGCACTTCTTAGGTGCCAGGGACCTGGCCTAAGTACTTTAATGGAGATGAACCAATCCTAGCCCAAACGGGGGCTGAAAAGAAATGGCCATTATGCAAAGGAGGAGAGGAGGTTTGGAAAAGCAGTCAGTTGGCCAAGGTCACAGAGGCGCCATCCCCCAGACCCCATGTCTGCCCCTCCATCCCTACAGCTGGACGCTTACCCATATAGTTACCCATGAAGGAGATGCCAATGGACATGGGGTTCCAGGTGACACCCGTGTGGTCGCCCTTGATGTCCCAGCCCCGGCCCTCATACACGAGCCCATCTTCTCCAATCAGGAAGCTGCGCGGGTGGGTGGGAGGGTGGGTTTGCTGAGTGAGGGAGGGCATCCTGGGGGAGGACTCCCCCCTCCTCCTCCACTCACCCTGCTCCCTACTACTCAGGCACAGTTTCGCCCAACACCCTCCCTCCCTCCCTCCCTCCCTCCCCTCCCCTCCCCTCCCCTCCCCTCCCCTCCATCATCTTCTGAAATAATAGCAATGCCTCTGGCCCCTGCCATGTGCCTAGCACAGCTCTACAAGCGCCATTTGTCACCCTCCGGGCAGCCCTTGAGTCCGTACTGCCCCCACTTGGCAGAGAATCAGAGAGGTGGGGACATCTGCCTGCAGTCACACAGCCAGATAGGGGCCAGAGCCCAGATTTTCCCTCCTGGGTCCCTGGGACTCCCACCCACGTGATCCTATTCTTTGGTTCCTCCCGCCTCCCGGGAGGATTTGTTGAGCTCTTGATTTGTTGAGGCGGGTGCTGCTGTCCTCCCCATTTTAAGCTAAGGAAGCAGGAGACTTAGAAAGGGAGGGGATTTGCCAAGGTCACGCCCCGGAGACCCCTGCCTCTCAGAACTCTCCACTGAGAAGTTCTTCTGCCCTTGGCCCAGCCTGCTTCCTGCTTCCTGTTCCCTGCTGGGGTACACCGAGTGACAGGATCTGGGAGTCAAGCATTGGTGTCATCACCAGATACAGACCCTGGAGTCCCAGCATCTACCTCTGGGAGGTTTCCAGGCCTGGCAGCAGATCCTTAAGACTCATTTGACATGTCTTGATTGGGCGAGTCTGACTTGGCCCGTTGGAATTAACTAGAAGGTCAGCATTTTGATGTTGCAAATATCCGCTGCCTCAGCCCTCCTGCTCAAAGGGTTTCTTGTGACGTACAGAATGTTGGAACTTCAGAATCTTGGGTCCTGAATCTCATGCACAGGAGGCCAGACTCGGAATCTGGCCCGGAAGAGACTAGAAATTCCACAGTGATGCTGGCCCCCAGGACTGGGCTGGTTAAGGCCCTGCCCCAGCCCCTGGTACAGGCAATTGGCATTGGCTAGGTTTGCGTGAGATGGTTGCCTCTAATTTAAACCGTCAACACCGCCACCAGGTGGGGACAGCGAGGAACCCTTCTTACAAGTCAAGAAACTGAGGCTCAGAGAGAGCATGTGATGTGACGAGGGAGTTCCAGGACAGTTGGATCAGACTCTGAATCCTAAAATCTGAGAAAGAGACTTCAGTCTGCTTTTCTATAAGGCAGTTCAAGGCCAGCGGCTGAAGCTTTGTCTCCACTACTTCGTGGAAACGCTCAGAATCAGAACCCCTCGGTCTCGGAGGAGACAAAACCCGGGAGTTGGAGCCTCTGAACTGTGAAATCTTGAGCCAGAAGAGCTGAGGATTCCCTCGGTGGCCTCTAGACTTCCAGTGAGGTGCCCAGAGTCCCCAGCCTCACCCCAGCCCTATTTGAAGCAGTCTCGAAGGGTGGAGCCTGGCAACCTGGAATTCCAGTAAGGTGACTGGTGCTTACCGAGGTCTGAGAACCCGTCGGGTTCAAAGTTCAAAGGCTGCAGAAGCCTTTGTGTGGGACCCCCGCCTGTCACCCCGGAAAGGGAGCTGGGGTTTCTGCCCTTACCCACCTGCAGTCTGTTCTCCCCACGGCCGCCAGAGGGAGCTTCTTGCCTCTCGCGGGCTCACAGCCCTCCCGTGGCTCCCGTATACCGTGGCCCACGAGGCCCTGTGCGTGTGTCCCAGCCCGACCCGGTCCTCCTCATTTCATGTCACTCCTGCCTGCTCCCCCCAGCCATCCTGACCTCTGCTCTTCAGGCATGACCCTCTCACTTGGCCCTCACAGCCATTAATTACTCCTGATCGGTCCCCTGCTTACCCCTCTTCCCGCACGCCCCCCCCACCCCGAGGCAGAGCCCCCTCAGCCCCCCTGTTTTCTTTCTCCATTGCTTCCACCACCCTCTGAATTCATCTGGTTGCCTTCGCTTGTTTCCCACCTGTTCCTCCTTGTGGGTCTTGAAATCCCACCGGGCCAGATTCGCGCTGTTGACGCGTCCCGGTCCCCACACCGGCACAGAGCCTGGCACAGTGCCTAAGGGCGAGCGTCCATGAACTCGGGGGGGGGGGCGGGGAGGG
This sequence comes from Prionailurus viverrinus, assembly GCF_022837055.1. Taxonomy (NCBI): domain Eukaryota; kingdom Metazoa; phylum Chordata; class Mammalia; order Carnivora; family Felidae; genus Prionailurus; species Prionailurus viverrinus. The sequence continues at coordinate 51,999,774 of NC_062575.1, forward strand.
GGCTCCCACCGCATGCCCGGTGGCGTCCTAAGTGCTTTGCGTGTGTGTGTGTGTGTGTGTGTTGGCTGATTTAGTGACCAGGTGGGCCACAAAGGAGCTGACTGCAGAGCAGGGACAGGAAGCCAACGAGCAGAGAGCGCGCATCGGTGCCCGGATCTCGGCCGGCAACCAGCGGAGACGGGAGTTGGCCCCACGCTTCCCCAGCCCGCTTGTCCGCCTCCCACCAAAGGTGGCAGGTTTTGTGAAGGGACTCCGGTGTAGAGGACGCCTTCTTTTGCGTTGGCGAAGTCTGTCCCTCCCTCCGGGAGGGGGGGAGGGGGATGGGGGGTGGGCAGAGCCTGGCCTTCCAGCCCCGCCCCCTCTTCCTCTCCCCACCCCCCACCCAGGCCCCTGAGGCCGCCCGCACATGCGCAGTGCTGTGTGCCGACCCCGGGGAGAAGCCAAGGCCACCGAGGGGCCGAGTAAGCGGCCCAGGGTGTCAGCCAGGCGGCTCTAGATCGGCCGTGGCCGCTCGGGCCCGCACACCTTTTCCTACACCCGTCCCGGCTCCGCACTCACTTGTAGCCCACGTCACACCAGTTCAGCGTCCTCGAATGGTAGGTATGCAGGTTCTGCACCTGCTTCAGGCACGAGGCCGGGCTGTCGCAGTGGCTGCCCGCGGTGTGCGACACCACCACGTAGCGCACGGGCTGTTGTAGCTTCTCCCCGCACTTGGACGCGGGGGCCTTCCATTCCCTCCGGGGCACTATGGGGCAGCAGGAGCCTGGGGCTTCTTCTCCAGGCGCCCCGAGGCCGAGGCCGAGGAGAACGAGGAGGGCCCAGGTGAGCAGCGCGCAGCGGCGGGACATGGCGGGCGGGGCGCGGAGGGATGCCTAGGAGCTCGCGGCTGGCGGGCGGGGCCGCCTTTATCTGCTGGGGCAGGAGGTAGGGAAGGCCTTGCTTCACCCCCGGGCGGGACGGGCGGGTCACACCGGACCCCAGATTCTGCTTCCTTCTCTGGCAGGGCTGCAACAGGATGCGGTGGGGGCCCGGGTCTCATCTCTCTTCCTCCCGGAGGGACTGAGGTAACAGACGCCCCCCCCCCCCTCACTGTTTGTAACTGACGTATAGGGAGCACACAGTTTTATGTTAGTTTCAGGCGCACAAGGTCGTGAGTCCACAATTCTGTGCCTTACTCAGTGCTCGCCACGATAGGTGTAGCCACCCTGGGGGGACGCAATGCTATTGCACTCTGACTTTTTTTTTTTTTTTTTTTAAGCTTATTTATGTATTTAGAGAGAAAGCGAGCGCATGAGCCTGGGAGGGGCAGAGAGAGAGAGGGAGATACAGAATCCGAAGCAGACTCCGGGCTCTGAGCTGTCTGTCAGCGCGGAGCCTGATGCAGGGCTCAAACTCACGAGCCGTGAGGTCATGACCTGAGCCGAAGTCAGACACTCAGCCAACCGAGCCACCCAGGCGTCCCCCAAAGCTCCCGTCTTAAAAACAAGTCATTCAACCTGAGGTCATTCAACCCCTGCAGCAAGCTGAAGATGTCACTAGTGGGAAGTCCTTTCCACCGCTGAGGAAACTGAGGTGGGGGAGAGGGGACCTCTCCTTGCTGAGACAGAGGGCATGGGAGAGCCTGGTGGCTCACAGCCTGCATTCAAAACCAGGCTGCCTGCGTTTGAATTCTGGCCAGCTTCCAGGGCGTGGGCTCCCGCCAGTGACCCTTCTGTGGCTCAGTTCTCCCCACCTACAAGATGGGAATAATAATATGAAGTCCCTCACCAAGAGGATCCATGTGGAATTCAGTGGGTTGAGAAGGGTCGAGCCCTTAGAAGGTGTCTGGCTCCTGGTGCCACCTAAGGGCCACTGGGACTCGAACTCAAATCTGCCCTCGGTGGTAAGCAACATGATTTACACGGGTGTCACCCGCAGCTCCGTCCTGCCCAGGAGGGACTCAGGGCCACTGAGTGGCTTGAGATCACCTGTTGGGGCGGAAGGCTCTCCTGGGGGCCTCCGCCCTGCGCCCGCCCCCTTTCCTGATCCTTCCTAGAGCAGCTGGCGAGTTCAGGGATGAGTCCCTCTTTTGCTCTCCCTCTTTTCCTTCCTTCCGCTTTAGTGGCGTAAAAAAAATTTACAAAAGTAGCACGTGCTGGCTGTACCCAAACTGATACCAAATGCTTATTGTTATTAAACAGTAGTAAACATTTTACTTTTAAATAATCGCTACACCCACCGTGGGGCTCCAGGGGCTGGAACTCGCAACCCCAAGATCTAGAGTCACATGCTCTATCGACCGAGCCAACCAGGTGCGCCCCCCCCCGCCCCGGCCGGCTAAACTCACCAGCTCTGTCCACGTGAGCTCACCAATGACAGTGCGGTACGTTGTCTTCTGCCGCGTTGTCCACGCTCCGTCTGTGTTCAGATCCGTGATAGCGAAGCGCACGCCAGGCATCGCTATGCCCTTTTCATGAATTCGCTCAGCACATGCTTCCGGCATGTTTGTGAGATAGATATTACTATTCACCCCTTTTGCAGCCAAGAAAACTGAGGCCCAGAGAGGTGATCACATATGGGGAGAAGACGGTGAGGCCTGGGGTCAGCCACAGGCTTCCTGGACTCCAGAGATGGAATTTTAAACCATATTCCACTTCCTACAAACACGTATAAGACCATACACACACACACACACACACACACACACACACACACACACACACACATATGGTCTTATATGTGATCATATATGTATATATAATTTTTTTAATGTTCATTTATTTTTGAGACACAGAGAGAGACAGAGCATGAGCAGGGGAGGGGTGGAGAGAGAGGGAGACACAGAATCCGAAGCAGGCTCCAGGCTTTGAGCTGTCAGCACAGAGCCTGATGCGGGGCTTGAACTCACAGACCTCGGGATCATGACCTGAGCCGAAGGTGGACGCTCAACTGACTAAGCCACCCAGGCACCCCCCAATTTTTTTTTATCGTTTATTTACTTTTTGAGAGAGAGAGACAGAGGTGTGAGCAGGAGAGAGGCAGAAAGAGGGAGACGCAGAATCCGAAGCAGGCTCCAGGCTCTGAGCTGTCAGCACAGAGCCCAGTGCAGGGCTCGAACTCACGAACCACGAGATCATGACCTGAGCCGAAATGGGAACGCTTAACCAACTGAGCCATCCAGGCACCCCTATATATATTTTTAAATAACGGAATGAAATCATGCGCATCACTTTGCCTTTTGTCACCTACTATCTTGTGCATCTCGCCAGGTCAATGCAGCTAATTCTAATTCAATCGTCGTAAGAGTTGCATAGCATTTCATGCTGTGGGCTTACCATTTTGACACAATCTTTGCTTTTTTGGAGCTTTGCAATTCTTTTTCCCGCCCCCATGCTGCACAAAATGTTATCAGACATCCAGCCCTACCTGCTGAAGCATCTATAAATGATAAATATAGACTTTCTAAGTCAAAGACTGTACGTATTTAGTAGTTGTTACTAGATTGTTTCCCCCAAAGGCTGTTAAAAATCCATATTTCTACCAGTGATGTATTGGAGTCCCCATTCACCCCAGAAGAGGGCACTATCTCTTTGTAACTTTAAATGGCATTTTTATAACCACTCAGGAGATTATTTTTCTATGTTTTCTGCCCATTTGGATTTGTCTTCTATCAATTGCCTGTTACCTCCCTTGTCCATTTGAAAAATAAATTGGGCTGGGGTGCCCGGCTTGGTCAGTTGGTGGAGCACACAACTCTTGATCTCAGAGTCATGAGTTCAAGCCCCCACGTTGGGTGTAGAGATTCCTTTAAAAAATTCTAAAAAAAAAAAAATAATCGAGTTGTTTATCTTTTTGTTACCAATTTGCAAAGTGAAGAAAAGAATCCCATAACTAGTATTGTTGAGTCGTTGGGTATGTACATTTTGTGTCTCTTTTAAAAGCATTAGGGATGGGGCGCCTGGGTGGCGCAGTCGGTTAAGCGTCCGACTTCAGCCAGGTCACGATCTCGCGGTCCGTGAGTTCGAGCCCCGCGTCGGGCTCTGGGCTGATGGCTCAGAGCCTGGAGCTTGTTTCTGATTCTGTGTCTCCCTCTCTCTCTGCCCCTCCCCCGTTCATGCTCTGTCTCTCTCTGTCCCAAAAATAAATAAACGTTGAAAAAAAAATTAATAAAAAAAAAAAATAAAAGCATTAGGGAATAGCATACATGTAGCAAAATGTACAAAGGTACTTTTAAAATTAATAGAATTAATAGCGTGAAGAACTGTGTTCCTTTTCGCACCGTGAATACAGGATGTATCCAGCAGCCAGATCAGGAAATAGAGCTACATCAAAATTTTTATCTTATTAAACAAATTTTTTTTAACGTTTATTTATTTTTGAGAGGCGGAGAGAGATCGAGTGCAAGCAGGGGAGGGGCGGAGAGAGAGGGAGACACAGAATGGGAAGCAGGCTCCAGGCTTTGAGCTGTCAGCACAGAGCTGATGCGGGGCTCAAACTCATGAACCATGAGATCATGACCTGAGCCAAAGTCGGCCGCTTGACCAACTCACTGAGCCACCCAGGCGCCCCCACCTCAGCTAGGATTTATAATTGCATATGGTGTGAGGTAGGGGTTTAAGTTGATGTCTAAATGGCTAACCATTTGTTCTGGTGCTATTTATTAAATAGACCTGGTTTTAAATTTCAGCCCTGCCCCTTATTAGCTGGGTGGCCTTGGGCAATTAGGCAGGATTTGACATCGCTGACCACATCCTTCTTGAAATGTTCACTTTCCTCGGCTTCTGTGTCGTAAGACTGTCTTGATTTTCTTTCTGCTCCTCAGCTGGTCTTTTCCTCTCCCTCTTCGACTCATTCTTCCTTCCTTGACCATTAGACTATTCTTTTTTCTGCTGGGTGATTTTCCATCCAGGTAATGGCTTCAGCCACCACTAAAATGCAAGTGACTTCTAGGTGTTTGTGTCCAGCCTGGAGTTTTCAGATGAATTCTGGAACTGTGTATCTTCCTGCCTAGTTCACACCTGTACTTCGATGCCCCACAGGGACCTCCCATGAATATTTCTAAAATCGTTTATGATTTTTCTCCTCCAAAATCAGCCCTCTTCCAGGAGTTCCTGTCTAAGGGAATGACATGATTGTCTTCCAGGTACAAAAGCCATACATCAGAGCATCATCCTTGACCAAACTCTACCGTGTCCCCTCTTGTGTTGAGGACCCCAGCCCATAGCAGGCGCCGGATATATACTGAATGACTGGTAAGTATCCAGCTCACTCCCTGGTCATGTTGCTGTTATCACCCAAATATCTTATGAATCAGACCACCCTGGTTTATTTCCACTCTCCCCACTGGGTCCAGTCACCGTCTCCTTGCACCTGGATTTTCTCCCACCCCCTCGGTGACTTTCCAGCATGCACCTTGGCCCCCATGAGGCCGAAGCTCAGATCTGATCAAGCGACCCTCAAACGTGAGTCACCGTTTTCTGTGGCTTCTCACGACTCTTAGGATGGACCCCAAGCACTTCGCCACGGCCTGCCTTCAACCTAGTCTCACCCGACTCACTCCTGAGGCCCTCTTCCCCTAGCTTCCCTGCCCTTCTTGCCGCCCTTGAGGATGCTTTGACTACCCTGTCCCCAGGGGACTTTCTCCGCACTGTGTGCAAGCTTTATTTATTTATTTATTTATTTATTTATTTATTTACATTTTGAGAGAGAGAGAGAGTCTGAGAGCAGGGGAGAGGGGGAGAGAGAGAATCTTAAGCAGGCTCCACACTCAGCACGGAGCCTGACGTGGGGCTCGATCCCACGACCCTGGGATTGTGACCTGAGCCAAAATCAAGAGGCGGACACTCAACCAACTGAGTCACCCAGGAGCCCCTGTGCAAGTCCTAAATGGGGAACCTTAAGAAATTCAGGAACTTTGTACCTTATCTTTAAGATTACAAAACATGAGGGCGCCTTTTGTAAAAAGGCAGGAATATGTACACATCGGATTGCTTACTAAGAATATAGTCTTTAGCCAGGTAGTGTGAAGTATTCCTGCGTTAGAATTTTATTTATTCTGTATCTTGTCAGCCTAAGAGTGGGACACGCCCTTGTGAGCATTTACAAGAGCCTCAATGGGTAATTGTCATATTACCCCTAATCCTGAGAACTGTATTACTAGGGTATTTTTTAAATAGGAAATTAAGGGGCGCCTGGGTGGCGCAGTCGGTTAAGCGTCCGACTTCAGCCAGGTCACGATCTCACGGTCTGTGAGTTCGAGCCCCGCGTGGGGCTCTGGGCTGATGGCTCGCAGGCTGCGGCCTGGAGCCTGTTTCCGATTCTGTGTCTCCCTCTCTCTCTGCCCCTCCCCCGTTCATGCTGTGTCTCTCTCTGTCCCAAAAATAAATAAACGTTGAAAAAAAATTTAAAAAAAAATAGGAAATTAAATCTACCCCCTGTACCTTTTAGGACGTTGACTTTTTAACTATTTAATTCACCAACTGCCTTTATTTGATCTTGTAATTAATTCAGCCATTATAAAGCTCCTCAGAGTCTCTGGCGTTTAGCAAAAAAGCATTTGTCTTCGTTGTATCAATAATGAAAGAAGTCTAATTAAATGCTGATTAGAGCAAAGACAAAGTTCGAAGACAATGCAGAATCCGCATTTTTTTTTTTCCTTGACATTTCCCAGGCCTGGAATGTTCACCTCCCCCTCACACACCCCATCCTGACTGTCCTTCTGTGTTGCCTCCTCAGAGGTGACAAGTCCCCCTCTTTGCTTTCCCCACATCAACTTCTCCATATTTATCACAAGGGTACTTATTAAGTTATCTGTACAAATCTCGGATTAGTTTCTGTCTCTCCTGCTATACAGTGAAGTCTATAAGTATTGTTCAAACCATGACACTCGAGAGAGAAAGAGGGAGCTATTGATAATTCTGCTGGGTCAACAGGCCCACGTGGGCTGTCCCAAACAATCCAGGATGTATAACCACCCCATTTAAAGATAAGGAAGGAGCTTTATTCTCTCTGTCACATACCGTTATGTCCCTGATTCCTTGCACATAGTTGCTGATAAGATCACATACTAAGCCATCCTTGGTTTCTTCATCTGTGAAATGTGGTTTAAAAAAAGTTTTTTTTTAATGTTTTATTTATTTTGGAGACCGAGAGAGACAGAGCATGAACAGGGGAGGGGCAGAGAGAGAGGGAGACCCAGAATCGGAAGCAGGCTCCAGGCTCCGAGCCGTCAGCCCAGGGCCGGATGCGGGGCTCGAACCCACGAACTGTGAGATCATGACCTGAGCCGAAGTCGTGCGCTTAACTGACTGAGCCACCCAGGCGCCTCATGTTATTCGTTTTCTTTTTCAGTTTATTTATTTATTTATTTATTTATTTTGAGAGAGAGAGAATCCCAAGCATGCTCCATGCTGTCAGCAAAGAACTCACAGCGGGGCTCGAACTTACGAAACGTGAGATCATGACCTGAGCTGAAATCAAGAGTCAGAGGCTTAACCGACTGAGCCCCCCAGGCGCCCCCGTTGTTGTTCCTCTTTTCTAGGGAAGGGGACTGCTTTCAGTCTGCCCCCATCCCCATCCAGGACTTCCTACAGGTGTCCCCTCCCTTACGTGGGCTCATTCAGGCCACCTCTGCTCACAGGTGATCGCAGCCCCCTAACCTGCCACCAAGACCCTTGTAAGTAACTCCCTTGGAATTTTGAATTTTCACACCTCTTGGAATTCTGCCAGGAACCCGGAGGCTACCAGAGAGCAGGGCCCTGGCTCCCAAGTTGTAGCCCATCCCTCCTCTTTTTAAACTCCTCTTCCCCTTCCTACCATGCAGGCCTCCTGCGCATGGCATTGCTGGCCCCAGCGCTGTCCACAGCTTCGGAGACAGGGCGCCCCTGGGGTCTAGAGGTGCACACCCGATCCCCTTGCTACATTGACCCAGGGAAGAGCCCCAGGCAGGTTTTGGAAGGAGACTGGGGGCTGCCCGTTCAGGGAATTCTGGGGTCTCAGGGTTCCATAAAATGTCCAGAAGCAGGGACACATCTTGCTCCTGGCGATTCCTGGCCCTGCGGGGGAGACTCGGGCCTGTGTCTAAGGGCAGTTGTGATGCTAATTCCATTGCACAATCTTTATTGAGGACCTATCTTGTGCCCCACCTGCCTGTTGTAGGTGCTGGGGATTCAGCCGTCAGTAAAACGGAAGTTCTTGAACGCACTTTCCAGTGGGGAAGTCACACAGTAAATAATGAAACTAACAGTTATTTAAAGCAGTTCCAGATATACTGTATTTCACGTGGGTGGCGCGACTAGCGTTAGGCCTGGCAGGTAGCGAGCGCCCAATGGCACATCATCATCAGCTCTGACCTTGGGCTTTGGTTTTGGCGCTGGGAAAAAGACGCGGCACCCTTCTCGGCGGTTCCCTCCTCCCACCGCCAGAGGGCGCGCCGCCCCCGCCTGTCCTCACTCTGTGCCGCACGCCTTTCCCTAATCTTAATTGCAGTGGGGCAGCCTCTTAGCCTCGCGTGGGACCTGTTCTGTGATTTTTCTGGGGGCCTGCCTGTCCCAGGGAGTGGTTTGCTGCTAATAGCCGCAATAGCAACCCAAACCATGAAGAACTAAGAGCCAAGAGTTACTGAAATTTTGTTGATCCCACAATGCCTATAGACACAATCAGCTAGGATGCAGAGAGGAGGCTGTTGGGTCAGAGGGACCAGCGTGAGATTGGGGACCAGGGGGAGAGAGAGAATCCCAGACGGCGTCCCCACTGACAGCACTGACAGCACTGAGAGCCCAATTTGAGGCTCGAACTCACGAACCATGAGACCATTTCCTGAGCCCAAGTCAGACACTGAACTCGCTGGAGCCACCCAAGTGCTCCAATAGCAGACACTCCTGGAGGCCTATACCTACACCCATGGAAACTTCTGGAAGCCAGTTTTCCACCATGAGGGAAGCCACAATTAGTGTGGTCAACTCTTGAGAAGGCAGAGAAGATGCAGCGAGTCTGTGATAATATTGCCGGGCCTCCGGATCTAGCCTCACCTAGTATCAGCCCTCTTAGGAGATTCTTCTGCCCTTTGACACTCGGTAAGCTAGATAGATTTTTACTAATTTCTTCTTTCAGCCTCTCAACTGACTAGGACTGTTGTATTTATTGTATCTTTGAAAGGTTGCGTGATCTAATGGCTATGGAGGGTGCAGAAATGGTCCTCCTCAAAGATGTCCACGTCCTGGGGGCGCCTGGGTGGTGGTTCAGTCAGTTGAGCGTCCGACTTTGGATGCTCACGTGCCACCCACGTGCGCCCAGATGCAAAAACCCGGGACAAAGTACGAACAAACCAGGACCCAAAGTGTGTCATGAGATGCGGTTTAACCCGGCAGCCCAGGGTGTGCTTAACTTCCAAAACCCAATCGGTGAAGCATGAGTGTTTGTGTCTTGTGTATGGAACAGCCCAGGGCGGCTTGGCAGGATAGGGCAGGTCGTGGTTTCCACCCGGGGCCGTCAGTGAACAGCGCCTTCTCATTCCTAAGGGATTAGGATGCAGATTTGGCAGAGGATGGAAATGCAACGGCCATCAAGTAACTTTGCAGCTACAGTTGATTCTTCCGTGGGCTCCTAAGCAGACCGATGTGGAAGAGTGGCCTGGTTGACAGGGAGATGGGCCCACAGGGGTAAAGACCAAAGGACAGCGGGGGTGTGGCCATGCCACAAAAGGCCTTGGAGCAGCCGGGACCCGAGTATTTTAAGGACGAGACGCCAACTTATGAGGAAAACTTCAGAAAGTCATTATTAAGGAGAGTGATCCTGGGGGGGTGGGGTGGGTGGGGATCCATGGGGAAAATGGGTGGTGGGCAGTAAGGAGGGCACTTTTCGGGATGAGCACTGGGTGTGGTACGTAAGGGATGAACCATTGGTTCTACTCCTGAGGCCAGGATTACACTGTATGTTATCGTGAGAATTAAAAAAAAAAAAATCTGTATTATGCAAAAGTGAAAAAAAAAAAAAGAAGCCGGTGTTGGCATAGATTTCCTCTAATTTGAACTGATATTGTTGCTGTTTGATACAACACTAAGGAAGTCGATGATTTGGGTTTCTGAGAAAATCACATGAAGGGCCACTTGGCGGTGAAGGCGGATTCTTGTCCAAAGTCCAACTCCCAGGTTTCTGCCTGGCCTGGAGATTTTTAAAGGGGTTTAATCAGTTAAGGGAGCACAGTGATCTGTGACATTTCTGGCTTAGGCACAGAGTCCGTGATGCCAGCTACTGAGTCAGCTCAGTGCGCAGACGTTGTACAAGAAGTTCTAGTTCCTTGGTGCCTGGGGTTTGGGCAGGTTGTACAAAAAGATCATTCCTTAGTGTCCAGGGCTTGTGCAAGAGGACTGTACTCTGTTCTTTCTGCAAAGGAGGGCCAGGTCTACAGATGCGGAAAGGGAGATCAGTGAAGTCATCTGTGTGACCTTAAAAAGAAACATTTCGCGAAAAGTTTGCTGAGCTAATCAGGAAGTTTAAGGGGGGCTTCAAAAAGACTTGCTGGCCTCTGTGGCCTGAGAAAGTCCTGGTCCCTTATTGCCCAAGGCCAGCGATCTCAAAGAAAGCAAATGAGTTCTGTTAACAAATCAAGGGCCTTGAGTCAACAGGCAAGGAGTGTGTTACCTGGAAGCAAGTTAATCCTTGAGACTGACTGGCCAGGCTGGAGGGCTGTTGCAGCCTGATGCATGCACATAAATTAGCCCTTGTCCCCTAATTTGGCAGGAGTCTGTGTGGGTTGGTATTTGCTTTTTCTGTTTTCTGTTTAAACATTTTTTTCAGTGTTTGTTCATTTTTGAGAGAGAGACAGACAGAGAGTAAGTGGAGGAGGGGCAGAGAGAGAGGGAGACACAGAATCGGAAGCAGGCTCCAGGCTCTGAGCTATCAGTACAGACCCCGATGCAGGGTTCGAACCCATGGACCGTGAAATCATTACCTGAGCTGAAGTCAGATGTTTAACTGACTGAGCCACCCAAGTGCCCCTGTTTTTTTCTTTTTCTTTTTAAAAAATTTTTTTTAAATGTCTACTTATTTTTGAGAGGGGGGAGGGGCAGAGAGCGAGGGAGACACAGAATCTGAAGCAGGCCCTGGCTCCAAGCTGTCAGCACAGAGTCCCATGCGGGGCTTGAACACACGAACCACGAGATCATGACCTGGGCCAAAGTCAGACGCTTAACCGACTGAGCCACCCAGGCACCCCATTTTTTTTCCTTTTTTTAACAAGGAACGCTTCATGGATGTGCGTGTGTTCCTCATGCAAGGCTCTGCTTATCTCCTCTGTATCGTTCCAATTTTAGTACATGTGCTGCCCAGGCAAGCACTGTGTGGGTTGGTATTTGCACACGCAGGTTTCTGCAATGCCTGCCCGTGCCCATGGCCCCCTACCAGAAGACTCATCTATGGGGACACACCGCTCACACAGAACAGCTGATGGGAACACAGACACAGAAGAACTCCATTCCTGTCTTCTCAATGAATTAGTTGGGTGCTTCATTCATAATTCTGAACCTACAAGCAAGGAGTTCCTGGCCACGTGGAAGAGAATGTTCTGGATAAACCGTACAACTGACTGGAAAGCCAAATCATAAACGTTGTTAGCAAGGAGAACGAATCTCTGCATAATTAAATTATCTTCATAGAAATCCCATGAAACCTAGGGTCAAGCAAGAGGCAAGGCTGATTGAGTCAGCCAGTAAAAACAAAAACAAAAACAAAAACGAAAAAACCATAAGCGGGGGCACCTGGCTGGCTCAGTCAGAAGAGCGTGTGACTCTTGATCTGAGGGTCATGAGTTTGAGCCCGCATTGGGTGTAGAGATTACTTAAAAAAAAAAAAAAAAAAAAAAAAAAAACTTTAAAAATATCTTAAAAAAAAAAAAAGAATCCAAGTTCTTATGTCCTCAAACGTTTCTATCCAAACTGTTTCCAGGGGGACCCGGGGGGGCTCAGTTGCTTAAGTGTCTGACTTCAGCCCAGGTCATGATCTCACGGTCTGTGAGTTTGAGCCCCATATGGGGCTCTCTGCTGTCAGCACAGAGCTTGCTTCGGATCCTCTGTCTCCCTCTCTCTGTCCCTCCCACACTCGTGTTCTCTCTCTCTCTCTCTCTCTCTCTCTCTCTCAAAACGAACTAAACAGTTAAAAACAAAATGTTTCCAGGGATGGACTCGACTTGGATAAGAAATACGCTGGGGCCCCCCCAGTTCCCACGGTATTTACAAATGCATTTACTTTATTGTACGCTTACAAGCATCAGCCGGGGGAAGTGTTGTTACCTCCTCGTGGGCGGAGCGCACTGAAGTTCTGAGACACTCAAGTCATTTGGCAAAAAAATCCCACAGCTTGTAAATGGTAGCGTTGGGCCCCTAAACCCATGAGAGGGAATTATAAGCGTATTATTTAAAACTAGGAAGCGGCTGATGCTGGAAACTGCTAACAGGATTGGACTCAGGAGTACCAATGGGGATGGAGGTCAAGAGGAAGGGAGTCGGAGTTTTGTTTGTTTATTTATTTATTTAAAAAGAAATTTAAGGGGCGCCTGGGTGGCGCAGTCGGTTAAGCGTCCGACTTCAGCCAGGTCATGATCTCGCGGTCCGTGAGTTCGAGCCCCACGTCGGGCTCTGGGCTGATGGCTCAGAGCCTGGAGCCTGTTTCCGATTCTGTGTCTCCCTCTCTCTCTGCCCCTCCCCCGTTCATGCTCTGTCTCTCTCTCTGTCCCAAAAATAAATAAAAACGTTGAAAAAAAAATTTAAAAAAAAGAAATTTAATAGTTATTTTTGAGAGAGAGAGAGAGAAAGACAGCGTGTGAGTAGGGGAGGGGCAGAGAGGGAGGGAGACACAGAATCCCAAGCAGGCTCCAGGCTCCGAGCCGTCAGCACAGAGCCCAGTGTGGGGCTTGAACTCACGAACCACGAGACCATGACCTGACCTGAAGTCAGACGCGGGAAGTGAACCCACAAACTGTGAGATCATGACCTGAGCCGAAGTTGGACATTTAACTGACTGAGCCACCCAGGTGCCCCTCCATTTCTAAAATAAGGTAGTATGATACATACTCCTTCAAAATCCCAAAGCACACAGGTATTTTTTACAGCTGCCTACATTTCCATTTTACAAACAAATTGTAATTTATTTCATTTGTCTCCTTTTGAAGGCCACCTAAGCTTTCCCAGTCTTACCCTAAAAACAAGACAATAGACTTTTATTTTTTATTAAAAAAAAATTTTTTTTTCAACGTTTATTTATTTTTGGGACAGAGAGAGACAGAGCATGAACGGGGGAGGGGCAGAGAGAGAGGGAGACACAGAATTGGAAACAGGCTCCAGGCTCCGAGCCATCAGCCCAGAGCCTGACGCGGGGCTCGAACTCACGGACCGCGAGATCGTGACCTGAGCCGAAGTCGGACGCTTAACCGACTGTGCCACCCAGGCGCCCCAGACAATAGACTTTTAAAAAATGTTTATATATATATATATATATATATATATATATATATTTTTTTTTTTTTTTTTTGAAAGAGAGAGATAGAGAGGGGCAGAGGGAGAGAAGGGGACAGAGGATCCAAAACAGGTTCTGTGCTGACAGCAGACAGCCCAATGTGGGGCTTGAACCCACGAACTGTGAGATCATGACCTGGGCCAATGTCAGATGCTTAACTGACTGAGCCACCCAGGCGCCCTGAGATGATAAATATTCTTACACTTAAGTCTTTGTGTACATATTAGAGTGCTTCGCCAGTAACAACATTAAAAGGGGAAACTCTGAAGCAAATTGTGTGCGATACACTGAGTCATATGTAAAGGGAACACTGAAACAATATACCAATTGATTATGTCCTACATTATCAAGAAATATGAGGTAGGATGGGCCCAGGGTTTTAGTTCCAAGTGTTAAAACACATTCTGGATGGCCTCCAATGTGCAGTTTGCACGAATTCCAAGCCCTCCAAACGTGCCTTACATAGACATTGGCAACATCTGGGTAAGGCTTTAACCTCTGTAGTATTCAGCCAATGAGGAACTAGGGGAGGGGCTTATATGCTAGGAAATAAATCGTCTGCTGTAACTGCCCCAAGTGCACCTGTCCCTCAGACACCTGCTTTTGCAAGAACGTTGATTAAAGACTTGCTTCACTGTACTCCAAATCTCCGTGTCCCTCCTTTGATTGGGTCGGTGGGCTTATTTCTAACACAAAGTGTCTCCTTTCTTTTTATTCATGGCTTAAAAGAACAACAATCATTTCTTTTCTTCACAAGTATACAATGTGGGTAGGCTCATTTCTCCTTCCCACAGTATTAGCTGGGTTGGCTTCATTGGGCCTGGAGGATTTGCTTCCAGAACATCTCATTTGTGTGCCTGAGAAGCTGGTTCTGGGTGCTACCTAGGAGCTCAGTCTAGGAATGTGGGTAGGGACCTTAGTTCCTGCCCACGTGGCTACTGATGCTTCCTCACAGCCTGGCAGCTGAGCTCCTTGAGTAAGTATCCCAAGAATCTGGGACAGTAGCCACAGGGCTTTAAAAAAAAATTTTTTTTAATGTTTTGTTTATTTTTGAGACAGAGACAGAGCATGAGCAGGGGAGGGAGAGAGAGAGAGGGAGACACAGAATCCAAAGCAGGCTCCAGGCTCTGAGCTGTCAGCCCAGAGCCCGACGCGGGGCTCAAACTCATGGACCGTGAGATCACGACCTGAGCCAAAGTCGGACTCAACCGACTGAGCCACCCAGGCGCCCGGCCACAGGGCTTTTTAAATGACCTTCTCTTAGTATTGTTTCTTTGGAACCATCCGGGGTTAAGATAAATGTGGGGTGTCACCTGTGATGGGGTTTTGGAGTGATGGGGGTTCAGAGCTGATGGGCAAGAAAGAATTCTTGAAGCATCTTTGGCGCAAAAGGGTGATTTTATTAAAGCACCGCGACAGGACCCATGGGCAGAAAGAGTTGTGCTGGGGTTGTGAGGAGTGACTGGTTATATAGTGTGGAGTTGGGGGGAGGTGAAGTCAAGAGGAAGTTTCTTAAAGGGATTTCCATATGCTGAAGGAGACACAGATTACTGGAGGCCTAGCTATTGTCAAGCTAAGGTTGTTTTTCCTTCTAGCAAAGCATTAGCATTAAGACAGTAGGGGGTCCCTGGAGATTCGGCTATTGATAAGGTTGCCTTTTTCTTGTAATTTACTAAGATATTTGTAAACTGATGGAGATTCAAGTTCTGCATGACTGTGACCTCTATCAGTTAACCATTGGTTTTCTCTCCCCTTCCTTTGTCCTTGGGCAGCCAGGAGTGACTGCTGTATCACACACATCCCACCTTGTGGGGGGTGGTTTGTGGGGTGTCAGCCTGCCTTATGCTCCCTCATCACCTGTGTCATCAGACAACATTGTTTATCATTGAAAAGACCCCTGACCAGACTAAGTGGATCGTCAGTGGGCACATAGCCTACGTAGCCTGGACTGTTTTAAAAAAAATGGTTTAAGGGGGCACCTGGGTGGCTCTGTAGGTTAAGCGTCCAACTCCTGATTCCAGCTCAGGTCATGATCTCACAGTTCGTGAGTTCAAGTCCTGCATGGGCTCTGCGCGGACGTGTGGAGCCTGCTTGGGATTCTCTCTCTCCCTCTCTCACTGCCCCTCCCCTGATGGCTCGCTCGCTCTCTCTCTCTCTCTCTCTCTCTCTCTCAAAAATAAATAAATTTTTTAAAAAAGGTTTAAGAAATAAGTTTTTGTTTTCCTGGGTGAAGTTTCTTTTTTCTGAATATGACACTTGTATACTTTGGAAGCCACCCTCATGGGCTGATACAAGCTGATGGTTCCTGTCCCGTATGTGGATCTACATGTGAGATAGTTTGCATCTCCAACCACGTGGCCTACCCCTTTCAACTGGGCTGCCTGTTTGGGAGGCCAGAAAGGACCACCTAGATAGTTGCAAGGCATCCCCATAAAGATGTGTCTAACGCTGTCATGGTGGCATGTTGGGTTTCCCTCCTATGTCCTCTTAACTCTGCTCTGCTGAGCTGAAGCCTATTGTGACTTGTGTATGTGAACTGAAGAAATCGGCTGCTGTGACACATAGTGGTTGTGAATGGAAAACAGACTGGAAGAGAGAAACTCAGTGTAGCTTCCAAGACAGACAAGCGTTGTGCTCAGAAACAAGAAAATCCACCCAGGAAAACTGAGACTTCTCTCTTAAGTAGTCCACAGGTTATGCAGGCCCTCTGGACCTATGGGTCCATTTGCTACCAGAAACTGGGTTCACATCTTGGCCTCTTGGTAGTGTTGAACCACAAGACACAATGAAGCCAAAGAATAGGGAAAGAAAGGGTTTTATTTTCAACGAGGAAAATGCGGTGGATCTTTTCCAAAGTAGTGTCTCCCTGAACAAAACTGGGGGAACGCTTAACCAACTGAGCCACCCAGGTGCCCCGGGGCAGAAAAATCATCTTAACATGACTGAGTCCAGGCCAAAGTCACTAGGTTTGGCAAAGGTCAGCATTATCAATTCTCTGGCTCCTTGTGGTCTAGTATCTGAGTGCTCAAAAGGGCTTAGATCCCACAAAGATTACTCCTTAGTGTGCACAAGGCTGTCTTCACATATGAATGAGCACTGGGAGTTTTAACTCTGATTTATTGCCCTGATAGGATTAGTCAACCTCCTGGCTGTTTATTCTTACATTGTTTCATAAGATGGCCCCGGGGGCCTAAAATGACTCTTCTTGTGTCCAGAAAGCTATGTCTGTCATTCCTTTTCCAGGAATCTCTAACTCCGGTCACATAGTCGCAGTTCTTTCAGTGCGGATCAGGCGAGCTCTTAAATGATAAACAATGTTGCCTGATAACATAGCTGACACTATGCCTTTATCTTAAACCATGATGGTTCCAAAGAAACAGTATCCAGAGAACATGCCTGAGGTCAACTTCCCAAGGAGAAGGGGGTAAAACTTACCCTGAACCTATTTGCACTCACCCCCGCCCCAACCGTGAACTTGGATGAGCAAATGTAACACAGATCACCAGGACCTTACTATCCAAAGAGGCATCAACGGACTCGTCACGCCTCGGATTGGTCTGTGTTTTGGGTCATTTAGTTTTTATAAGGGTTATAACAGCATCCAATGGTGGGATCAAGGGTGGGTTTAAAATACACCAAACACAGCGGCATATAGCATTTACGCTGTTACTCAAAAGGCCTGCGGGGCACCCTTTCCTGGGATTTCGCAGCCCAGCATCCCCAGCAGTCCCTCCTTCTGGCGGGAGGACGCCGAGCATGCGGTGCAGCGCAGCGCCGCAGTGCGCAGGCGCCTCCAGCAGCGCTCGCTCATGCGCACTGCTGCGGCGGAGGGAGCCGCCATGTTTCCATCGAGGTCGCGCCGTTAGGCTCGCAGTGCGGTCGCTTTTGCTGCGCCTGGGGCTTCCTGGACTCTGGGACTCTGCTGAGTTAGTGGCTGCGACTGCCCTCGCATGGGGCTGTGATCCTCCTTAATGGTTTCCGTTGGCGGCCCCGGGGCCCCGTCAGGGCTCCGCCGCCCCTTGGAGTCCGGGGAGAGCCGTGCCGCGCGCAGGGCACCTGATTTTGCCTCCTGGGGGGGGGGGGGGTGTTTGCACAGGTGCATCTCCCATGGGGATGGAGCCAGCCTGCACCCCATTTACCCAGACAGATCCCAAGTTACACACGTGAGGTTCGGGCCCTCATACCTGCGTCTGCCCCATCCAGGCACTGGCGTCCCCAGGCAGTAGCCCTCGCTTTGCATAAGCCCACACCTCCGTGGCTGGCAGTGGCCCGTCCGCTGTAGCTGCCTGGACATCTGCATGACGCCCGCCAGCCTAGCTGCCGCTGGACTTTGGTTGCTGACTTTGCAAGGTTGAGAAGGAATGTAAACACGCAAGCGGAATTGAGGCGCTTGCCCCCCGTCAAAGGAAGTTCAGGTGAGAGATGTGTGTGTGGGTAGAAGCCAGAATGCACCCAGAAGGGGAGGAAGCAGCTTTAAATATTTGCAAAGCTCAGGGAGTGTCAGTGCTGGGCCACCATGATGGTCCTGATGGAGGAGGACCCACCGCTGTAGGAGCCTGGGGAGCGATAGCAGTGAAGCTCAGAGGGTTCCGAGCTCCTACGTTGGTGGGTTCGGAAACCAAGTCAGAAAACTGGGCGAAGGTGCACAAAAGCGCGTGCTAGGGAAAATAAAAGGCGCCCACGTCCCTGCCTTGTACGCAGGCTTCCACTTTTGCGGAGGGCCAGAGCTAGGAGGGAGCGTGACATGTAAGCTTAAATCAAGGTGGTTGCTTTCACTTTTACATACTTCTGGACATTTTCAATTGGTCAGAAGAAGATATTTATTTATTCATTTTAAAATGTTTTTTCAACGTTTATTTATTTTTGGGACAGAGAGAGACAGAGCATGAACGGGGGAGGGGCAGAGAGAGAGGGAGACACAGAATCGGAAACAGGCTCCAGGCTCCGAGCCATCAGCCCAGAGCCTGACGCGGGGCTCGAACTCACGGACCGCGAGATCGTGACCTGGCTGGAGTCGGACGCTTAACCAACTGCGCCACCCAGGCGCCCCTGTTTTTATTTATTTTTGAGACAGAGAGAGACAGAGCATGAGTAGGGGAGGGGCAGAGAGAGGGGGAGGCACAGAATCTGAAGCAGGCTCCAGGCTCTGAGCTGTCAGCACAGAGCCTGATGTGGGGCTCGAACTCACCGAGTGTGAGATCATGACCTGAGCTGAAGTCGGACGCTTAACCGACTGCGCCACCCAGGTGCCCCTGAGGCACACTTTTAACAAAAGTTTATTTAATGTATTTTGAGAGAGAGAGGCAGAGGGCGAGGGAGAGAGAGAACCCCAAGCAGGCTCCACACTGTCAGTGCAGGGCCTGACGCTGGGCTCGAACTCACAATCTGTGAGGTCATGACCTGAACTGAAACCAAGAGGTGGTCACTTAACCAACTGAGCCACCCAGGTGCCCCAAGGCACACTTTTTTAAGGAGAGAAGGGGTAACTCAGAATGCTTTCTGAATTAAAATTTCTTTGGAGGAAACTGGGAGTTCTAAGTGTGGTGGCTTCTCATTGGCTGGGCTGCTATCTTCTGATTGGCTGGGGTGTGATCATCTCATTGGCTGGGCTGTTGCCAGGACAGAATCTTCCTCTTGCTGAGGTAGTGAGGTGGGCTTCTTCCAGTTGGTTCTTCGAAGGACTCTGTGAGGTATAGCTTGAAAGTTTACCCCTCTCCTCCCCTCCCAATCTGGGCTCCTGACATTGTATTTTATTTTATTTTATTCTATTTTATTTTATTTTATTTTATTATTTTATTTTATATTTTATTTTATGTATAATTATTTATTTTGAGAGAGATAGAGAGCGCGTCCTCGTGCAAGTTGGGGAGGGGCAGAGAGAGAGAGAGAGGGACAGAGAGAGCCCCAAGCAGACTCCATGCTGTCAGCAGAGAACCCGATGCAGGGCTCGAACTCACAAACTGTGAGATCATGACCTGAGTCAAAGTTGGGCGCTTAACCGACTGAGGCACCCCGGCCACCCCAGACTCCATTTTAAATGGGGTTTCCTTTATTCAGATTCAGAAGAGATTAAAAAATAAGAAAATGAGAAGTTTCAGTTATATATACGTATGCAACGTTAAGCCATCTGATATTCTAGAAGGAGCTTTCTAAATTACACAGGCCTTGGGCTAATTTATATTTTTTATTTGTCTCCATTTCAAAATACACATGCAGATTTTTCAAGAGTTTCCGTCCCATCCTGCTCACCCTAATACTCAAATCCCGCGCGTCTTCCTCAAAACGTCCGTCAAGGAGATGGGTAACATGCTTATTTTACAGGTGAGTGATTGAGGCACAAGGAGTTGAAGGTCGTGGGGGAGTCTCTGAGTGTTCAAAGATGGGCAGCACGGGGACCAGCAGGCAGGTTGCAGGTCAGGTCAGTTGGCTTCTCTGTTTTCCTGCCAACCCTGCAGGGGGCTGTGGGGGGGGGGTGGGGGAGGGCGGGAGGCTGGTGATATATGCGGGTCTGTGCTGGCAAATGCAAAACATTCCATTTTTGTCAGGAGCTCGCCTAGAGAGGTTTCCTTCAGCTGCAGAGAAAGAAAAATTAGGAAATTATGAGACGGAGACAAGGAAAAGAGTGGGAAGTTTCCAGAAATGGCCGGAGATAAAAATAACAGGAAGGGGATCCCCCCAGAACCCTCTGTGTCCCTCATCCCTGCTTCCTTCCCTCAGCCGCGAGCAGTTGGGGCCTTTACCTGGGGCAGATCCTGGAGATGGGCGACGAAGGGCACTGGGACTGGGTACCCAGGACCTTCAACTTCACAACAAACCTCTTGGGGCCAAAGGACTCGGGACAGCAGAGCTCCAGGCAGGGCCAGAAGGTGCAGTTGGGGCCACATTGGCGAGTCCGGTTCAGGGGCAGGATGGTGTCATCGCTACAGCAGTGCTGCAAGGGGTCGTAGACCTGGTCCCCACACCGAGGGGCGGGCTGGCACAGCCACAGACTTGAGCCCGTGGGGGCATCTGGTGGAGACACTGATGGTGGGCGTCCAAGGAGGGACAGATGCCCAGGGCAGCTTCCTCCCTCCCCGTTCTCTCTCCTTGGTCTTACCTGCCACTGCCTTTGATCCCTGGAGAAAGAAAATTGTTATGCAGACAGGAACTCCTACGGGAAAAATAAAGTGGGCTCTTTTCCAGTCGGAATTCCCAATTCACGCCCACACAACACCAGGCCATTCTCAGATACCAGCGGGTGTCTGAGAATTCAACTCAGTCCTGACACTGTCTACCCAGAGATAGCATCAGCTCCTAACAGGTTAAGGGCTCAGTCCCGCAAGACTGTCCCCCACCCCTCACCGCAGACACTAGTCACAATCCCACCTGGGCTGTCACCTGTGCCTCTGACTCACCGGCTACAGATTGGAGGTTCCAGTGACCTCCTTAGGTTCGTCCGGCTTGCTGGAGCAGCTCACAGAACTTGGGGGAACCCCCGCTTATGTTATCGGTTTATTAAAAGCTCTGATAAAGGATATGAATCAGCAGCCAGATGAAGAGATGCACTTGGCAAGGTCTGGGGAAGGTTCCTGAGCCTCTCCAGGCATACCATGCTCCCCAGTCTCCACCTGCTTACCGACCTGGAAGCCCTCCAAACCCAGTCCTTTTGGGTTTTTATGGGGCTTCATTGCATAATCATGACTGATTAATCATTGGCCATTGGCCGATTCGGTCTCTGGCCCTTCTCCCCTCCCAGGAGGTGGGGAAGGTGAGAATGAACGTTCCCCTCCTTCGTCTGCCTGCTTGGTGCTCCTGGCTACCAGCTCCCATTCTTGGGTGGGGTTCAAAAGTCGCCTTCCTTTCACTTTTATAGCTCTGAGTCATTTTCAGGAATTTGTGAAGACCAAATGTACGTGAGAAATACGTTTTGGTTATCTGAATGATCAAGGAGGAAATCATTATATCTCAAGGAGGAAAGTGGGGTGGGGAAAATGGCCGTGGGGTCCTCAGGGAAGGCAGATGAGTAGGGAAGAAGGCCAGGTTAGGGTAGTTTAAAGGTACGGATTTTGGGGGGTGGCACCTGGGTGGCTTAGTTAAGCGATCAACCCTTGATTTCAACTCGGGTCATGATCTCATGGTTCGTGGGTTCGAGCCCCACCTCGGCTCTGTGCTGACAGCACGGATCCTCTCTCTCCCTCTTTCTCTCTCTCTCTGTGCTCCTCCCCCCTCAAGATAAATAAATAAACATTAAAAATAATAATAAAGGTGCAGAATTTGGTTTGGGGCCATCCCTGCAAGGGAGCTAGCTCAAACAGGTCGTGAGCTGCTGAGGCTTTCTGGGGGACGAGTATTAAGGGGAGACTGGGCTCCCAGACAGACAGAAGGTTTATGGTTTGTTAAAGAACGGAGCTGTTTGTCAGAGGTGCTTCTGAGGTGGCCAGGGGTGGGGAGGAGACTGGGATGACGTTGGGGTGTGGGAACTGCGTGGGGGATGGGGTGAGATTTGGGGTCCTCCTTACCTAAGATACACCTTCGTGGTATCATCGCTTCTGAAGAGGGTGTAGGCCAATGAAGGAGAATGATCAGGACTGGAACGTTTTGCAGCCAGCTGGCCCAGCCTTTACTGACCCGTTTCTGATTGGGCAGTTCAGATCAGGCCACTCCTAAGCTCCCCAGCAGACTGTTTGAGAATCACCGGCAAGCACATAGTTTCCTTAGGAGGGGATTGATTGGCTGGTCTGCCCTTAGGTGTGAGCTACTGAAGACTGACTCATTGCTCGCTTCCTGGGCCGCTCCAGACCTCGGCGGACTCAGCATGGCCCTACCCTAGGTTGAGCTTCTCAACGATTTCCATCCTGGGCTACGAGGGGAGTGAAGACTCGCTCCATCATAGTGACACCCGTTCCACGCCCCCGGGCCCAGCCCCATCCACATCCCTGCTTCAGTTTCCAAACTCGTGCCCGGTGCCATACCTCTCTTGGTTCCGACTCCAAACCGAACCCTCTAAATTTTTTTTTAAGTTTATTTATTTCTTATTTAGTAATCTCTATACCCAACATGGGTCTCGAACCCACGACCCTGAGATCACGAGTCTCACACGCCTCCACCCTTCCAACTGAGCCAGCTGGGAGCCCCCTAATTCCCTAAATACTACTGTTGGTCATATACATAATGCAACACGTGTGAGCTCAGCCCCCTTTATAGCCTGACTGCATCTGAGCCGCCTGATCTAAAGAACCCTCTTCCCGTTCCTCCTACCCAGGAAATACCCACATTCCTGAGAACACTAAACCCATCTCTCCCAAGAGATGCATCCCCTCTCCAGCCAGAGACCTATATCCCAAGGCACCTGAACACAGAGGACTTGATTTCATCCTGGATCTGCTCTTAACCTTTCCCTGAGCCTCAGTGAGGACAGAGACCCCCACAGCCTTCCCCTGCCTCAGGCTGGGCTCCCAGGTGGACCTGCGGCTGCCCCATCGGCCCCCCGCCCCCCCATCCCTCTCCTCTCCCACTGGCTCTCGTTTGTTGTCTAGACCCTCACCCGTGTCTGCCCACTTGGAGCCCTAGGTGAGTCCAGAAGGGACCAGGAAACTCGGGGTGGGGTGTGGCTCCCAGAGGGCCCAGGCTGGGACCCACCTGCCCTGCTGCTTGGGCCACACCAGCTCTGTCTCCTCCAGTGTCCACTAGGTGGGCACTCACCTAGTGTTGTGCCAGCCACACATGAGATGGGGGGACGAGTTCTGACTCCATGCAGCACTGTGTAAACTTCATCCACAGTCTGCTCCAAGCAATACTCCCCCAGGCTTAGGCTCCCAGAATTACTTCATGGTTAAGGTGAAGGTCACTCGCTGTCCCCTCCTCCAGGGGTGGGGTTTGTCACAGATGAGCATCCCTGCTTGACGTCTGTTTAGGGCAGAAATGGAGAAGGATTCTTGGGAGGTCAGGACCTGTGTCTCTTTTAAGTGGAGACCCACTCCTCAGTCTAGATTTGCCCCGGGTGGGGGGGGGGCAGCCTTGGTGGGATGCTGTGTAGATATTGGGGGAGGACAAGGCCACCAAATCCCTCTTGCTTCCCCATGACCAGTGTCATGGAGGCCACAATCGCTAGCTGATCTGCCCATACCTCCCTCTTAAAAGGGAGTGGGTGGTCTTCACCTCCTCCTCCTCCTCCTCAGATTCATTTCTCTGCCAGGTATGGGCTAGAGGTTAATACTATCATGGGTGTGCTGAGAAGGTATATAAAGGGAGATCTGGCTCCCATATTCTAGAATCCAGAATCTGTGAGACAGGGGCGATTGTGTGTGTGTGTGTGTGTGTTCACCCGCACGTGTTTTCAGCATGGGCACCCTGAATCCCTTGGATCCAACTGAGTAAAATTCCCATCCCAGTCTCGAGGTTCCAGGTGCCTATGTCGACTTCACAGATGATGTGGGACAGGGACACATCCCTTACCGTGAGAGGCTCTGGCAAGGGGTGAGCCCAAGTCACAGGTAGTGGGTCTGGACTGGACGAATGGGAGCAGAGTGCCCCTGGCGGGCATTGGGTGAGGCGCAGGGGCTGCTTTGAGCAGGGCCCAGGGAGGAGCAGCTCCGGTCAGAGAAACTGACAGGTGTCTGCGTCCTGATAGGAAATGTTAAGCCCATTCCTAAAAACAAGAGCTATAGGGCACCTGGCTGGCTTAGTCGATTGGGCGTCAGACTTCAGCCCAGGTTATGATCTCACACTTCCTGAGTTCAAGCCCCGCCCACATCAGCTCACTGCCGTCAGCGCAGAGAACTCTTCCCATCCTCTGTCCTCTCTCTCTCTCTCTCTCTCTCTCCTCTCTCAAAAATAAATACATAAACATTTCAATAAAAAAAATAATAAGTTACTCTCATTTATCATGGCTGGCCTTGAACTCATCTTATTGCCCTGCTACGGGTCCTCATTCAGCATTTCCTAGGACACGACTGGAATTACTACTATCCATCCCGTGTCTGGAAGCTGGAAATTTACAGGGGAAAAACAACAACAAATGTAAGATGAATTTCATTAAGAGAATATTAAGTTCCAACAAGGAAAGGGAAAAAGAAAGGACGGAGAAAAACAAAACCTAAAATAACCCGGAGCTTTCAGATCTGGCCCTAGATCGAGATTGGCCAGGAGCATCATTCAGGATCGAGGGAGCTCAGGTGTGAATCTAGGGTTCGGGAGGGGCAGAAACCCGAGGGGGAGATGCCGTCTGCGATCTTCATCCCCCTCATCTGCCTCACGTGGTCGGGAAGCTTGGGAAGCACAATCCCTCCCTGTGCTCAGAGAAGCTCTCTGCTGGTTTGGAATGGTGCATTGGTCCATGAGCATAAATAAACCAGAACAGATGTTTCAAAATCCGAGACCGAAAAAAGCCCGTGATGAGCCAGAAATTCGAGACCGCGCGCAAATAGACGGTAGCTGACGCTGGATTATGACCAGGACAAGTGTTCTGCAAAGACTCTTGAGAGAGAAATGTCATGCCACGGGGAAAAATTCATCAGAGCTTGTTTTTATCTAAATGCTGGAGCAAGTGGCAAGTAAAACAGGCCAGCTCAGCACCAGCAAGTGGCCTAATGAGTAAGTCTCTGCCCCAAAGATATAACTAGTCCAGTAACGTTTATAGACGGCGTAAAAAAAGAAAGATCTTGGGGCGCCTGGGTGGCGCAGTCGGTTAAGCATCCGACTTCAGCCAGGTCACGATCTCGCGGTCCGTGAGTTCGAGCCCCGCGTCGGGCTCTGGGCTGATGGCTCAGAGCCTGGAGCCTGTTTGCAATTCTGTGTCTCCCTCTCTCTCTGCCCCTCCCCCATTCATGCTCTGTCTCTCTCTGTCCCAAAAATAAATAAACGTTGAAAAAAAAAAAAAAAAGAAAGATCTTGCTGAATAAAAGTTGTTTTTCCAAACTGACATTATTTATTGATCGATTGATTGGTTTGAGAGAGAGAGGGTGCAAGTGAACGAGGGGCAGAGAGAGAGAGAAGGAGGGAGAGAGGGTAGTGGGGCTCACCTGGGGCCCGTGTTTTTACCCGATGCAGGCCTGGAACTCACCCGATGCAGGGCTCATGCTCAACCGACGACAGGGGACTCAGACTCACCAACTGTGAGATCATGACCTGAGCTGAAGTCAGATGCTTAACGACTGAGCCACCCAGGCATCCCAAACTGACTTTAATGAGCTAAACTAACTGAGGTGTAGGACATTGTATTGCTTTGCCTGGGTGAAAAAAAATAGAGAAAAAACAAAGGTAGGGGGGGAAATGGTCATAAATGCCATTACTCCTTAAAAAAATTACAAATAGCTCATAAAAATGAGAAGGAAGAAGGGAGCCTTACAGACAAACCAAGAAACAGAGGTATGTCACTTGCGAGGCTTAAAACGAGAAAAAGTTGATGTTGGATTTGGGGGGCGGGGGGAGGCCACACCTGGAGCGGATGCTGGAGGTGGGTGGTTGGATGCTTAATTGAATTTCTTACACTTTGGTTCATCTTGTTATTATGCTAATCTCACACATTCCTGCTGTGTCACAGAATTGTTTTGGACTCCACAAGTTGCTGTAAGCCTTCTGGAAGTTAGGATGGGAGGACGGGTCCTTACACATCTTGATTTTGGACTCCATGCAAAACCACTCTTCAGTTGTGTGAATTAGGAAACTTACAGTCAGGGGCGCCTGGCTGGCTCGGTCGGTGGGGCGTGCGACTCTTGATCTCGGGGTTGTGGGTTCGAGCCCCACATAGGGTGTAGAGATTACTTAAAAATAAAATCTTAAGGGGCTCCTGTGTGGCTCAGTCGGTTGAGCATTGGACTTCGGCTCAGGTCACGATCTTGCGGTGTGTGGGTTTGAGCCCCGCATCAGGCTCTGCACTGACAGCTCAGAGCCTGGAGCCTGCTTTGGATTTTGTGTCTCTCTGTCTCTCCTCCTCCCCTGCTTGTGCTCTGACTCTTTCTCTCTCTCTCTCTCTGAAAAATAAACATTAAAAAAAAATTTTTTTAATAAAATAAAATCTTAAAAAAAAAAGAAACTTACAGGCAGATTGTCTAGTGGTGGGCAGTCCTTGAAGCTGAGAATTGACCCCAATTTATCACGGTGCCTGATACTGATGGGTTACAGAACATCAGTGTGTTGATCATTAGATGTTCAAAAACAGAATACTGAAATATTGGGATAAATTAAAATAGTAAATATAACTGCAAAGTTTTCCAACTTTAAAGCTTGATATTGGGGTTTGAGATTATGGGTGCACGTCAGGAAAGAGGTATAGTTACTGTTCCATTTTCTATTGATAAAGAAAGGGAGAACTGTGTTTTATTACCTTTGTGAGGCATTTGTATATCGAAGCCCACGGAATAAAAGAACAGATAGTATGTTTCCAAATAATCATAGTGGAGAAAAAAGGTAAAAGACGTGTGCATTTGTGTGAGCATACGCGTGCACACACAGACCCACAGATATGGTCTATTCAAGAAAAGTAAGTACATTAAAAAAAAAAAAAAACAAGAAAAATCATACTATGTAGAAAAAAAGTTAAATGCCTTAAATAAGACCAGACACATTGGTTATCACAATATGTGAATAAAATAAATTCTGTGAAATATCTCTGGTTGTTTAAAAAAAGACAAAGCTGAATACATAGCTATAAATACAGATACATGGGGTAAATGTAATATAAAGCAAAGCAAGGAAGATCACATTCATATTTAATGAAGTATAACTCAAAGCTATAATTTTCTCTTTTAACACTTAAAAGATTTTTTTTTTAGTTTATTTATTTATTTTGAGAGAGACAGAGACAGTGTGAGCAGGGGAGGGGCAGAGAGAGAGGGAGAGAAAGAATCCCAAGCCAGCTCTGCACTGTCCCCGCAAGCTTGGGTTAAGGGGTTTTGGAATCTTACTCCCTGCCTCCCCCCTTTCTCAATCCACTCAAGTTCTAAACACTTGGGAAAAGGGAGAGAAAAATCTAATAAAACAATGGAAGGATCTAAACCACATTCAGAGGCAAGCCAGTGACTTAAGGAATCCCTTTCTCTGGGACCTATTTCCCTTCCCCTGAGTCATAGTCTCTGGTTTGGATTGTCGTCCGGATCTAGATTTTAAAAGCTAGTCAGCTCCCAGGAGAGGCATTCCTATTCTAAGGATATTTCTCCCCATGTTTCTATTCTGTTGTGTACTCATTTTTGTAATGCGTAAGCTTATAAAAATTTGGGAAAGGTAGGTCTCAGCACTCAAACCTTCCTGGAAGCTTTCCTCACATTGTGGTTTACTTGTGTATTTCTGTAGGATTTCTCTATTGCTTTTTTTTTTTTTTTAATGCTTATTTTTAATTGAGAGAGAGAACATGAGCAGGGGAGGTGCAGAGAGAGAGAGGGAGGGAGGATCGGAAGGAGGCTCGGCACTGACAGCAGAGAGCCCAATGCGGGACTCGAGCTCATAAACTGCGAAATCATGACCTGAGCCCAAGTCGGGTGCTCAACCAGTTGAGCCACCCGGATGCCCCAGATTTCTCTATTTCTTATAAAGGAAAGGAAGAACCAGACACTCAGAACCCGGGTGGGGTTGCTCCCAGACCGGCCAGCAGGGCTCTCCCTGGTCCTGCCTGGTGTTCTTTAAATCTCTCACCAGAAGGAGGCGCTGAGTCCCTGGGGAGAAGCAACATCCCTGCAGCCTCTTCTGGCTCTTCCCCGATTTACCAGCAGTGTGGGAGACGCCCTGTGAGCATCTGGGCCTCATTTTCATGAAGGAAAAAAACACTCTATTTAAAACATGAGCCCAGCGGGTCCCTATTTCTGGAGAAGAGAGTTTCTGTTTCTCCCAAATGCTGGTGGTGGTAACTGATCAAGAATCCACGTGAATCTGTGTCAACCTTTATAGAACATAGATTCCGATTTGTGGGCTGTGAAAACAATAGGAAAGTACCCGTGATACGGTCTTTCGCGGTTTCTCAGATTTGCTCAACAAAATGCCTCCTGGGTCAGTGTTACTTGGAGCTGAATGGAGGAGGTGGCAGGGACAGACCTCTGCTGGGGCCTGCAGGCAGGTAGGTGGTCACGCTGCACTTCTGTCCATCAGGTGTCCCTGGGACCACAGACCTGGGTCCTCAGCCTCCAGATCAGTGTAGTCAACCGACTGGCGGCCTCATTCGTATATTTATTTAAGTGAAGCAAGCCTCAATATATTGGTTCAAGTATGAATACTAGCAGAAACTTGGGCTTTGTATTTCATCAGATGGAAAATGTTTCCTTAAAAAAACAAAAACAAACATTTATGGTACTTAAGAATACAGAAATTCTATTTTTGCCATTACTGCCAAAGTAGTAAGATATTAAAGTAAGAAAGCTATGCACAATTACAAGTTTCTTGCTGAAACAGGACGTAGCAACCGTTTATGAATTCTTGGAATATGTCCAGGACCACTTTGTTGAAATAACACTGCAAGGATAGAATATATTGACCAAAAGAGAACCACCTTACCAAAAGGGATTTTAAAAATATATATTTTTTAATTGTTTACTTGTGAGAGAGAGAGACCGAGTGTGCATGGGGGAAGGGCAGAGAGAGGGGAGACACAGAATCCCAAGCAGGCTCCAGGCTCTGAGCTGTCAGGACAGAGACCAACACGGGGCTTGAACTCATGAACTGTGAGATCATGATCTGAGCCACCCAGGGGCCCCTATTGAAGGAGATTTTTAACCGATTTCTAGTGCAGAATGCAATCTTTCCCCCTGTAGCTCTACTTCCTTTATGGCTTCCTCCTTTAAAAATTCTGAAGACTGGCTTTTTAATGCTCAGTTCCAGGGCTGGCTCGTGGCTCAGTCAGTGAAGCGTCTGACTCTTGGTTTCAGCTGAGGTCGCGATCTCGCAGTTGGTAAGCCTGCTTGGGATTCTCTCCCCGTCTCTCTCTGCCCCTCCCCTGCTTGTGCGCTCTCCCTCTCTCAAAATAAGTAAATAAACTTAGAAAAGAAAAAAAAGACTCAGCTCCAGAATGTAACTACACTTGCCCCTTGAACAATGCAGGGGTGAGATGCCAACCCCCTGTGCAGTCAAAAATCATGTATAACTTTTATGTCCCCAAAACTTGACTACTAATAGCCTGTGGTTGACTGAGAAACCTTACTCATAACATAAACAGTTAACACATACGTTGTATGTTCATTGTATTATAGACTGTATTCTTACAATAAAATAAGCTAGAGACAGGAAAATGTCATTAAAAAAATCATGAAGAAGAGGCGCCTGGGTGGCTCAATGGGTTAAGCGTCCGACCTCAGCTCAGGTCATGATCTTGTGGTTTGTGAGTTCGAACCCCACGTTGGGCTCTGGGCTGACAGCTCAGAGCCTGGAGCCTGCCTCAGATTCTGTGTCTCCCTCTCTCTCTACCCCTCCTCTGCTTGTGCTCCCTCTCTCTCAAAAATAAATAAACATTAAAACAAATTTTTAAAGTAGAAAAAAAGAAAATCATGAAGAACAGAAAATACATTTATAATGTCTGTAAAAAAAATTTATAGTACTGTATAAATTTTATAGTACTATAAAAAAAACCCACATGTAGGTAGGCCCGTGCAGTTCAAATCCGTGTTGTTGAAGGGTCTACTGCAGATAGCTTTAAGTACACAAAATAGACATGTAGTGATAAGTTGTATTGGTAAAAATGAAGAACGGGGTTTTCTATATATGAGGTCATGGCATCCACAGAGACCATTTTACTTGTTCCTTTCTGGTTTGGATGCCCGTTATTTCTTTTTCTTGCCTAATTGCTCTGGCTAGGACTTCTGGTACTCTGTTGAAATGAAGTGGTAAGAGTGAGCATCCTTGTCATGATCTCGATCTTAGAAGCTTTCAACCTTTCACTATTGAATGGGATGTTATCCCTGGGATTGTAATTTACAGCCTTCATTATGTTGAGGTATATTCCCTCTATTCCTAATGTGTTGAGAGTTTTAAGTTTATTTATTCATTTTCAGAGAAGGGGGGTGGGGATGGGGCAAAGAAAGAGGGAGGGAGAGAATCCCAAGCAGGCTCTGCACTGTCAATGCAGAGCCCTATGCAGGGCTCGAACCCATGAACTGTGAGATCATGACCTGCGCCAAAATCAAGAGTTGGACACTTGGGGTGCATTGGGTGGCTCAGTCGGTTAAGCGTCAGACTTCGGCTCAGGTCATGATCTCGCGGTTCATGAGTTCAAGCCCCACATCGGGCCCTGTGCTGACGGCTCCGAGCCTGGAGCCTACTTTGGATTCTGTGTCTCCCTCTCTCTCTGGCCCTCTCCCACTTGCAATCTGTCTGTCTGTCTCTCTCAAAAAATGAATAAAACATAGGAAAAAAAAAGACATTTAACGAGCCGAGCCACCCAGGTGCCCAGAGGGTTGTTGTTTTTTTTTAAACCATGAAAGAGTGTTGAATTTTGTCAAATGCTTTTTCTGTTATCTGTTGAGATGATCATATAATTTTATCCCCCTCTGTTTTTTTGTTTGGTGATGGTCACACAGCAGCATGCATGTACCTAATGTCACTGAACTCTACGCTTTTAAACAGATAAGGTGGCAAATTTCATGTTATTTGTATTTTACCACCATAAAAAAATTGGGGGAAAAAACCCTTTATTTTAAAAATAGGCCTATCTTTAACTGAACAAAATTTAGACTATAACAGCAGTATGAGATTCATTCTTCAAATAGACAATGAATCAAATGATGGGGTTTTTTTTGGTGGGGGAGGAGGGTGATAGATGAGAATTTTTCCTACAAAATTATTTCACGTCTAGCTTTTATTTATTTTTTAATTTTTATTAAAAAAAATTTTTTAACGTTTATTCATATTTGAGAGACAGAGCATGGCGGGGAAGGGGCAGAGAGGGGGAGACACAGAATCTGAAACAGGCTCCAGGCTCTGAGCTGTCAGCACAGAGCCCGACGCGGGGCTCGAACTCACGGACTGTGAGATCATGACCTGAGCTGAAGTCGGATGCCCAACCGACTGAGCCACCCAGGCGCCCCTCACATCTAGCTTTTATAACCTAAGTCATAAACTTAATTTTTGGAAAATTATTCTAGGGTGCTGACGAGGTCCCCAGAGACCTCTCTTACTCCTTTGATCCCTGTATCATACTTTTTTGAAGGCTCATCATGCCATTATCCTTGTGGATGATAGTTTATTCAAAAGTTAACTAGTCAGGGTGCCTGGGCGGCTCATTCAGTTGAGTCTCTGACTTTGGCTCCAGTCATGATCTCAAGATTCATGAGTTCGAGCCCCACATTGGGCTCCATGCTGACAGCAAGGAGCCTGCTTGGAATTCTCTCTCTCTCCTTTCTCTCTCTCTTTGCCCCTTCCCACTCATACTGTCTCTCTCTCTCTCTCTCTCTCTCTCTCTCTCTCTCTCTCTCTCTCAAAATAAATAAATAAACTTAAAAAAAAAGTTAACTGGTCTGTCTCTGTCAGATCCCAGTTGGTCAAGGGGTTTGAGTGGGATTCCATCACTTCCCCCCCCCTCCCCCCCCCCACTTCGCTTTCAAAGACTTTTTGTAACCAAGCGTCTTTCGTAAGATCTGCAATTTCACCTTGCATCAGAGGGTCACAGAGAGGCTGGCCCATAAGGAAGTTTCTGTGGTGAGAGAGGATTACACACTAGTGCTGAACAGGGACATACGTGCTGGTGGGGACTACTGCACTAAGGGTCAGTTTAATATTCTTGTGACAACAGCTTTTATTTCCCCATGCAATCTGGTAATTGCAGGACTCAGATAATGAACCCTGATAATGAGGACTCCCGCAGCCAAGAACCTAGTGGTTTGGTAAATGTTTGCTGCTATTATAGCAAACAAACAAATTTTGTGATAACCTGCAAATACTACAGATTTCTCTATTACGTTAAGCTGTGACATGAGTCCTTGTCTTTTTTAATGTTTATTTCTTTTTGAGCAAGAGCTCGAGAGCAGGGATGGGGCAGAGGGAGAGGGAGGCACAGAATCCGAAGCAGGCTCCAGGCTCCGAGCTGTCAGCACAGAGCCCGATGCGGGGCTCGAACTCACGAACCGTGTGATCATGACCTGAGCCGAAGTCGGACGCTCAACCGACTGAGCCACCCAGGTGCCCCCTTTTTTCTTCAGTGCTACTTCTTTCTGAGTCCACTAGCACTTCCTCCTTGTTACCTCTGCCCCTGGATTCAAACAAGCCATGCACAACTGCCTCAATAATTGCCAAGGCTCCTTGAACCCATTCACACTGACAATACTCTACTCCTCACATCTTACGCACGCACGGCAGCCAGAATGGCCGCTTCACTCCACCTGAACACCTTTACTGGTGTCCCATTGCCTTTTGGAAATCAGGCAAACCCTTCATCATCCTAGAAGGCCCTGCCTAATCATGCCCCTCAGCAGTGTATTTGGCCTCCTCTTAGTTCTCCCGATGTCCAGTCTTCCTTTCTCATCTGAGGGCCTCCTCACTTGCTTCTTCCTCTGCCCAGAATGTTCTCTCACCTGTTCCTCAGAACGAAAAAGCCCTTGGTCCTCCAGATTCCCTCTCCTGCCCTACCTTGAGAGCCCCTCCCCCCCCCCATTGTCACTGCCTCCACTGTCTTCATTGTATGTATTTTCGCAGATGGCCTGTCGGTGTCTTTTGTCTTTCCGCCATGCTGTGAATCTGCTTGGTCTGGTTTACTTGGCATTACACACTGTTGACAGATCAACAAATGTGTCGAGTAAACGAACTGCCTGTATCTTCCCTACACAGAATTCTACCACAAATACATTTCCCATGAAAAAAAGAGGAAAGAGCCACAGAAAATTAAGACCACATTTCACAAATGTGTTCTAAGGGTGTCTCAGTCTCCGTCTCAGTCTCTTGGCTCCGGAAACCACACTGCATGGCATTTTGCAAGACGGAAACGGGTCTTTTCAGAATCATCCCTTTAAGTCCTCCGCGAGAGGACCTCCACATTGTCTTGATACCTGTGTCCCTGTTGAACCACCATTCCTACCAGAGGTTCTCTTAGAAATCTCTCTCTGCGTGTGTGTGTGTGTGTGTGTGTGTGTGTATGTGTGTGTGTGTGTAAGTATGTATATCTACCCTTTTTTGTCCTTCATTTTGTTAATGTGGTGTATCACATCTTTTACTCGTGTATGTTGAACCACCTTTGCAGTGCAAAAATAAATCCCATCTGGGGCGCCTTGCTGGCTCAGCTGAAAGACCACGCAACTCTTGATCTTGGGGTCATGGGTTCGAGTCCTGCGTGGGGTGTAGAGATTACTTAAATAAAACCTAAAAATAATCCTATTTGGTCATAGTGTGTGACCCTTTTTATGTGGTTTTTTTTTTAAGTTTATTTATTTATTTAGAGAGAGTGTGTGAGTGGGGAGGGGCAGAGAGAGAGAGAGAATCCCAAACAGGTCCTGTGCTGTCAGCACAGAGCCACATGTGTGGCTCAAACTCACGAACCGTGACCGTGAGTTCAAGCCCCGAGTCAGGCTCTGGGCTGATGGCTCAGAGCCTGGAGCCTGTTTCCGATTCTGTGTCTTCCTCTCTCTGCCCCTCCCCCGTTCATGCTCTGTCTCTCTCTGTCCCCCCAAAAATAAATAAACGTTGAAAAAAAAAAAAACTCACGAACCGTGAGACTGTGACATGACCCAAGATCAAGAGTCAGAGGCTCAGTTTCAGATTCTGTGTCTCCCTCTCTCTCCCCCTCCCCCACTCGCACTCTGTCTCCCTCTGTCTCAAAAATAAAATAAACATTAAAAAATTAAAAAAAAAAAAAAGAGTCAGAGGCTCAATTGACTGAACCACCCGGGTGCCCGCTTTTTATGTGTTGTTGAATTCAACTTGCTGATGTTTTGTTGAGGATTTTTGCATCTGTTTCATCAGGGATATTGATCTGTAATTTTCTGTTAGTGTCCTTGTCTGATTTTGGTATCAGGGTAACACTGGCCTTGTAAAATGAGTTCAGAAATAATTCCCTCTCCTTCAGATTTTTGGAAGAATTTGAGAGGGATGGGTGTTAATTCTTCTTTCAACGTTTGCTAGGATTCACCAGTGAAACCATCAGGTCATTATTGGTCTCTTCATCATTTCTCTTTCTTCACGATTAAGTCTTGGTAGGTTGTATGTTTCTAGGAATTTATTAATTTCTTTTAGGTTA
Organism: Prionailurus viverrinus; assembly: GCF_022837055.1. NCBI lineage: Eukaryota > Metazoa > Chordata > Mammalia > Carnivora > Felidae > Prionailurus > Prionailurus viverrinus. Next base: position 52,034,380 of record NC_062575.1, read on the forward strand.
CTCAAATTGTTGGCATATACTTGTTCATAGTAGTCTTTTAAGAACCACAGTGTTTTCCTGGTGTCAGTTGCAATGCCTCTTCATTCATTTATACTTCTGCTTATTTGAGTCCTCTTTTTTTTTCTTGATAGTTCAGCTAAAGGTTTGTCTGTTGTGTCTGTCTGTTTTCCGAAAAACCAACTCTTAGTTTCATTGATTTTTTTTTTTTTGTATTGTCTTTCTAGTCTCCATTTCACTCATTTCTGTACTGATCTTTGTTATTTTCTTCCTTCTGCCAACTTCGAGCTTAGTTTGTTCATCTTCTTCTTGTTCCTTATGGTGTAAAGTTAGGTTGTTTACTTGAGATCCTACTTTCTTAATGTTGGCTTTTATCACATTCCCTCTTAGAACGGCTTTCGCTGCCATCCCATAGGTGTTGGTATATTGTGTCTCCATTTCTGTCTGTCTCAAGATATTTACATCCCCCCCCCACACTTTTCCTGAGATATAATTGACGTACATCACTGTAGAAGCTTAAGGTGTACAGCATAATGATTTGACTTACATAAATTGTCAAACAGCTACTGCACTGAGTTTAGTTAACATGAGTGAAAGCGGGGCACTTGGGTGGCTCAGTCGGTTAAGGATCTGACTCTTGATTTCAGCTCAGGTCAGGATCTCACGGTTCCTGATTTCGAGCCTGGAGTCGGACTCTGTGCCGACAGCACAGAGCCTGCTTGGGATTCTCTCTCTCCCTCTGTCTCTGCCCCTCGCCCACTTGTACTCTGTCTCTAAAAATAAATAAATAAAACTTAACAACAACAACAACAAAAAAGAAATACTCTTTTCAGCATTTCTTGAAGGCAGATCTACTGGTGATCAACTCCCTCAGCTTTTGTTTGTCTAGGAAAAAGTCTTTATCTCACTCTTTTCTGAGGGACACCTGTGATGGGTAAAGTACTCTTGCTTGGCAGATTGTTTTCCCCCCAGAACGTAGAATATGTCGTCTCATTCTCCACCATAGACTTAGGCAATTTCCCTTATTTGTGAGGAGTTTTTTTCCCTTGCTGCTTTTAAAATTCTCTTGATCTTTGATTTTAGGCAGTTTTATTATAATGTATCTTGGAGAACATTTCTTTGGGTTGAAATTTGGGGGGTGGGTTAGGAGCTTCATGAACTTGGATGCTTGAATCTCTCCCCAGATTTGGGAAATTCTCAGCCATTATTTTGTTAAATAAGCTTTTTGCTCTTTTCTCCCTCTCTGTTACTCCAATGATGCATTTTTTGTTTTGTTTTGTTTTGATGGCATCCCGTTGATCACAGGTTAGGCTTTTAAGGTTTTTTTTTTTTCTAATTTTTAATTTTATTTTAAATCAATCTCTACCCCCAATGTGGGGCTTGAACTCATGACCCCAAGATGAAGAGTTGCATGCTCCTCAAACTAAGCCAGCCAGGTGCCCCTCACAGTTTAGTTTTTAAAACTCTTTTTGGGGGGCGTCTGGGTGGCTCAGTCAGTTAAGTGTCTGACTCTTGGTTTCAGCTCAGGTCACGATCTCACAGTTCATGGGTTTGAGCCCACGTCGGGCTCTGTGCTGACGGTGTGGAGCCTGCTTGGGATTCTCTCTCTCCCCTCTCTCTGCCCAACACCCACGTGTGCTTTCTCTCTCTCAAATAAATAAACCTAAAAAAAACTTTTTAACTCTTTTTCTTTCTTTTTTCTTCTTTCTCCTCTGATTAGATAATTTTGACTGACTTGTCTACCACTTTACAGAGTCTTTCCTCTGCTTGATCATGTCTGCCACTGATGCTCTCTATTTCATTTTTTTTCACTTCATTCATTCACTTCTTCAGCTCTGGAATTTCTGTTTGGCTCTTATGATTCCTATTTCTCTGTCAGACTTTTCACTTTGATAGTGTATTGTTTCCCTGAGTTCATTGAATTGTCTTTCTGTGTTTTCTTGTAGCTCATGGAGCTTCTTCAAAACAACCATTTCGGGGCACCTGGTTGGCTCAGTCAGTTGGGTGTCTGACTTCGGCTCAGGTCATGATCTCACAGTTTGTGAGTTCGAGCCCCGCGTCGGGCTCTGGGCTGATGGCTCAGAGCCTGGAGCCTGCTTTGGATTCTGTGCCTCCCTGTCTCTGCCCCTTCCCCGCTCATGCTCTGTCTCTGTCTCTGAAAGATGAATAAATGTTAAAAAAATTAAAAAAAAAAAAAGCCCAACCATTTCGAATTCTTTGTGAGGTAAATAGCAGGTTTCCATTTCTTTGTGGTCAGTTACTAGTTACTAGAAAGTCATTGTGTTCCACTTGCAGTGTCCTGTTTCCTTGACTTTCTGTGTCTCTTGAATCCTGGCATTGCTGTCTTTGCATTGGAAGAAGCAGTCACCTCTTCCAGTCTTACTGACTGGCTTTGGGAAATACCTTCCATCGATCCTGTTAGGGATTCTGAGGCTTTCTTAGACCTTTTCTTTTTTATGTTTTTAAAATGTTATTTTAAGTTCCTTTATTTTTGAGAGAGAGACAGAGCGCAAGTGGAGGAGGGGCAGAGAGAGAGGGAGACACAGAATCCGAAGCAGGCTCCAGGCTCTGAGCTGTCGGCACAGAGCCCGACGCAGGGCTTGAACCCACGAGCCGTGAGATCATGACCTGAGCCGAAGTCAGATGCTTAACCAACTGAGCCACCCAGGTGCCCCTAGACCTTTTCTATGGATACTCCTGCTCCACACTACTTGTTCCTGCTTTGGGTGAAATTCTTTTTTTTTTTTTTTTCAATGTTTATTTATTTTTGAGAGAGCGAGCAAGTGAGGGTAGGGGCAGAGAGAGAGAGAGAAAGGGAGACACAGAATCCAAAGCAGGCTCCAGGCTCCAGGCTCCAGGCTCCGAGCTGTCAGCAAGGAGCCTGAGCGGGGCTCAGACTTGGCGAGCCGTGAGATCATGACCTGAGCCAAAGCCGGACGCTTAACCGACTGAGCCACCCAGGCGCCCCTGGGTGGAATTCTTAAAATTGGGTGCCTTCTCTTGATACTGCAAAGGCAAGCCAGGTGCTGACAGCCTCCCATTTGTTTTCCCTGGGCAGTGCTGAATGCCCGAGTTTGTGTGCCTTCTAGCCGTCCTGCAGAGCTGGATCAGTGTCCTACGTGTGCTCTCTAGCTGTATGCAAAACCAGTGTGAACTGGCTGCCCCCCTGGGGCATGCACTAGGATGAGTGTGTGGGGGGTGGGTAGAGATGCACACGGGATTGGAGGTGCCTGTGGGCCACTTGGAGGGATCTACAGGTGAGGCATCCCTAGTCGCTCATGGATGGGCTTCCTGGTGGCGTGTGCAAAGTAATTCGTAGGATCTGTAGCACCTTTATGCCCTCAAGACCCTAGCTTCTCTTCTCCCAGCCTCTCCCCGTTCCCCAGTCATGTAGCACACCTCTGATTTCTGGATGGGGTAAGGAAGAGGTTAATCTCTTTGGCATCATTCCACACAGCTGGGGAAGCCACGTGCTTACCCACAGGCTCTCACCTTCCCCATGGGAGAAACCACAGGCTGAGAAGGTCTCTCCAGGCGCTCAACTGTGCTGCCTTGGGGAGGTGTAATGAGAATTGGGTGAAATGGTTTCTCTTACCCTTTCCAGTGTGGCCAATCTTAGCTTTCCTTTCCCCTTCCTTCCTTCCTTCCTTCCTTCCTTCCTTCCTTCTTCCCTCCCTTTCTTTCTTTCTTTCTTTCTTTCTTTCCTTCTTTCTTTCCCCTCCAGTGGTGTGCTGGAACTTCCGTGTTGGACCCCAGATTTCCACAAAGGCAGCCTTGTTTGTGGGTGTTACGACTTTGTTAAATTAACAGTTGTTAAGCGGAGCATGGAGGGCCAACTAGCTGGTAAGCCAAGGTTCAATTAAAGATCACAAGAGAAATTGAAATAAATAATTTGTTACAGGTTCTAGAAGAAGTACCTGGCAAGACGCAAGGGGCCACATGAGGTGGTCAAGGCAGGGTGCAGGCAGAGAGAGAGAGAGAGAGAGAGAGGCAGGACTCTGGGCACATGCCTTTATTTAGGTCTATGAGTGGAATGTTTTGGGGTCCCTGGGCTAAGGCCAGATTGGTCCATTTAAACCATAAAGGGCAGTGTTTCGGTAAGGTCCGCAGGGATCTTATCTAAGGGGCACCCAGGGGAAGGCCCTGGGGGGTAAGGGAGACTGTTGACCTTAAGGGCTGTTAGGGAAATCAGGAACTTAGATTTGCTTCTGACTCAGCGGGCTTTTATGTGGGGTATGCACTTGCACGGGGGAATGGGGGAGGGTGCCAGTTTAAGGTTCCCTGAAGCCTGCTTGGCCAAATAAAAAGGATTTTGAGGCACCAGCACCGTGGAGTGGCTGAGCTAAACTCTCGAATGGTAGGTGATCGTCAAAATCAATGCTCTTTGAGGGGAAGATGGTAGAAAACTTCCATTTCACCATTTTGATGACACTTCTGTTACTCCTTCAGGTAACTTAGGGCAATCAGAAATCCTCTTTCCCAAGGGCTGGACACAGAACACTGTAGTAATCTCTCTTGGGTGTTATCTCTAAGGGTGAAGCCTATGAGCCTTACTAGATCCTTCCACTCTGCTCTTGCAAGAATGAAGACTCTTTCCCACATGCCATTAGCAACTTGAACCATAATGAACTCAGCAGCTAGGAGTTGCCCAATAGGCCTACTGGCACCTGTCATATCTCTTAAGTTAGGAGGCCATACAGAAGTACAAGCAAGTCTGATACATGCTGGAAAATCTTCTCCAGAGAAGTTACGAGTCTGAAGAGCACATTGTTTTTGCAGCAGAATCCCATGGATATTTAATAGCAAAAGGGGTTTCCTAGAGCCACCAAAGAATCACGGGTGCCTATGGTACACGGCACCTCCGTGAGGTGATTGATTAGCACGTATCAGCAAGGGTGGTGAATCAGGACAGAGGGACCGAAGGACAAGGGAGCAGTGACAGAGATAATGGGCAGACGTTAAAATGGAGCACACTGGGAAAACCAAGTGGCAGTCAGCTAAGGTCTCTCCAAGGTGGAAATCCCAGGCTCTTCATTGCCCAGATGCTGATGCCTGCCCCAGCCTTCCTTTCCAAGCTGCCTTAGTGGAAATTTATTTTCTTCAATATCTTTCCAAATGAGAAAACGTCTTTCTGCTGCAAAGAAGGAGGAACCAATAAATTATGAAGCACAGACAAGGGGATGAATGATAAGATTTGCGTCCCTGCTGGAGATTAAGTGAGCAGGGTGTCCTCAAAAGGAATGGCCTAGACACCCACACTCCCTTCCTCCTTTCTCCTCATCCCTACCCTCTTTTCCTCAGCCAGGGGCAAGGTCCTTACCTGGCACAGTCCCCGGAGATGGGGGAGGAATAGCATCGAGACTTCACGCCCAGAACCTTCAACTTTACAACATACTTCTTGGGGTCAAAGGACTCAGGACAGCAGAGCTCAAAGCAGGGCCAGAAGGTGCAATTAGGGCCACAGAGGTTGGTCCGATTCAGGGGCAGGATGGTGTCATCATTACAGCACTGCTCCAAGGGGTTGTAGATCTTGTCCCCACACCTGGGCGCCTGCTGACATAGCCACAGCCCTGGGCCCATGGGGGCATCTGGGCAGAGATTGCTGGTGTGAGCCCAAGGAGGTCCCGGCACTAACTTCCCCAGTCAGGAGCCCTCTGTGAACCGTGACCCCACTTCCCAAGGGGAGCCTCGTCCCTCTTCATTCTTCCCCATCCTGGTACTCACCTGTGACAGCCTTTGAGTGCTGGAGGAGAAGAAAGACTAATACACACACAGGAGCTGGAGGAGAGGGAAAGGAGGTTGAGGATGGGGCTGGAATGCGGCCACTGGGTTGACTGGCCTCAGGGAGGGCAGGCCAGTATGGGGAAGGCTTGGCTCCAGATTTGCTCTACAGGCTTGGGTTTGGGGCCACCTCTGCCTAAGGGCTAGTTTCTGATGCATGTAAGAGTCTAGACAGCTGGGTCCGAGCAGCCCGGACCCTTTAAAGGGGAGTGAATGCAGGAAAAACTTGGGATGCCATAGCTTAGGATTCTAAGAATGCAGTGGAGTTTCCCAGGTGGGAGAGGGGGTGGGGCAGGTGTTAAAGATATCCAGAGGATGGAAAGGAAGAGGAAGGAAGCTGGGGTAAGATTGACAAGGAGAGAATTTGGGTGCAGGGCTGCTTTGGGGATACGGCTGGGCTTGAAAGGGTCTTGGACTTGGAGCTCCCCTTACCTGTATTGCGCCTTCTGCCCCCCCCCCCCCCCCCCCCGACTAGGGATGGAGTTGGAGAGATTCAGGAAATGGGAAAGAACGGAGGCAACCCGAAGGGTGTTTATAAATGCAATCACGTGACCGGGTTAGTGCCCAAGTTCACGCATTCCACAGCTGTCCTTGCTTTGAAAGCACACAGAGGCAGGTAACCATGAGATCATACGGATAAAACAGGAGGCAAAGGTCTGGGTCCATCTTCTATGACTTGCAGATGGAAAGTGTCCTCTTCCTCCATAACCTGAGCCCCCACCACCTGGGCTACCGCATATCAGATAGTGAGTGCGGTTTCCTCCGTGTGGTGGCCCCAGCATTAGTGAGGATGCAGAGAGGATGGCTTCTCCATTTGTTTTAAGTTTCCTCCCCTACAAAACACCTGCCATTTCTGTGTCTCCCAGGTACCTTATCCTTAGAGCTTTCAAGCAACTCTGTCCCAAACCACTTTATTTACTGTCTGGAGAGCTATTTGGGACCCTGCTCACGGTCATCACGTGATCTAGCAGAAGGGCGCAGTCTCCATGAACTCGAGGCAGGGAACCAGAGGAGAGTGACAGTTTGCGGATTTCTCCCCCCATGGATCGTTGTGAGGATCCGAAGAGCATATGGCTCAAGGGCAGATCATAATAATGTTAACGGTAAGTAACGGATGGCATGTGAGGTGGCACTTGAGCGTGCAGCCCAGGTAGAGGGAAGCTTAGGGTAAACTGAGGTCTTTGGATCTGGACACTCCCGATGGGCCCCACCTGTCACCTTGTTTGTCTAATGTGCTTTTTAAAAAAATGTTTACTTATTTATTTTCAGAGGGGGCAGAGGGGCAGAGAGAGAGGGAGAGAGAGAATCCCAGGTAGTCTCTGTGCTGTCAGTGCAGAGTCCCATGCAGGGCTCGAACTCATGAACTGTGAGATCATGACCTGAGCCTAAGCCAGGGGTCGGACACTTAACCATCTGAGCCACCGAGGTGGCCCTAAGGTACTTCTGAGATGACCCAGTACTAGAGGGGAAACTACTGGCCAAAATCAGTTTAGGGAGTAAAGCAAAACTGGGGAGGTGGGACCTTTACTAGATGTGGTCTGCTTATAAAAATTCAGGGAAAGATCTGAAACCCCTTTATGATAATAGTCATTTCTGAGATGCATCTATTGAATTGGTAAAGTAATACCAGTGGCTTTTTGTCATGTCCTTCGTCCCTTTAAATTTCATTTTAAAAATTGGGGCGCCTGGGGCACCTGGGTGACTCAGTCGGTTGGGAGTCTGACTTCAGCTCAGGTCACAATCTCGCAGTTTGTGAGTTTGAGCCCCACATCGGGCTCTGTGATGACGGCTCAGAACCTGGAGCCTGCTTCAGCTTCTGTGTCTCCCTTTTCTCTGCTCCTCCCCTGTTCACGCTCTGTCTCTTTGTCTCTATTGAGAGAGTAAATAAACTTAAAAAATTTTTAAACAAATTTCACTTAAAAAATTTAAAATCCCCAATACTTTTTTCCCTTGGGATTTTTCTGCCTTCTGGGCTTTTTTTTTTTTTTTTAATGTTTAAAAATATTGGCATGATAGTTCAGTTCTTTACCAGTGACCTAGGTGCAATACAGTTATTGTCACTGGAACTTAGCGAGTATTAGTCATGCACGTGTGGGGAAATATGTTTGGGTATGTATGCTCTTGTGAAATCAGAGCTATAAGAGTAGGTGGTTAGAGTGCTGATGTGTTGCTCTCTATGGTAAGAACTAATTCTGTTGCATCACACACGCGGTTACCAATCACTTTTCTTCCCTTTTACAGTGCAAATAAAGGTTTTGAGTTCTAAACAAACAAACAAAAAAGATACCTAATCCAGCAATAGCTGGAGACTTCAACACCCCATTTTCAATAATAGAACAAAACAGCAGATAGATGGTCATCAAGAGTATAGAATGCTTGGGGGTACCTGGGTGGGTCAGTCTGTTGAGTGTCCGACTCTTGATTTCAGCTCAGGTCATGATCCCAGGGTCATGGGATGGAGCCCTGCATGGGCCTCTGAGCTGAACATGGAGCCTGCTTGAGATTTTGTCGTGCTCTCTCTCCCTCTCTCTCTCTCTCTTTCTCCCTCTGCCCCTCTCCCCAACTCCTGCTCTCTTTCTCTTAAAAAAAAAAAGAATATAGGATACTTGTAAAAGCACTAGAAGCCAATTAAACCTAACAAACATCTGTAGAACACTTCAAAATAGCAAAGTACACATTCTTTCAAGTACGCGTGTAACATTCTATAAGCTCTACCATATTCTAAGCCATAGGAAAAGCCTCAATAATATAAAAGGATTGAAACCATACCAAGTATGTTCTCTGACCACAGTGGAATTCAAGGAGCAGTAAATAACAGAAGGAAATTTGGGAGCCTCACAAATATGCAGCAATATAAGAGCCAGTTCCTAGTAAAATAACCAGTGGGTCAAGGAAATCTAAAGTCACAAAGGAAATTCAAAAATGGTTTGAGACAAATGAAAACGAAAACACCATGTATAAAAACATATGGCATACAGCTTACAGCAGTGATGGCAGAGAACTTATAGACGTAACGCCTATTTGATAAGAGAAGAAAGATCTCAAAGCAATAATTCAGTCTTCTGACTGGAAAAATAAGAGCAAACAAACCCAGGGGAGCAGAACCAAGGAAACAGTGATGATACCAAGGAAAGTAAATGAAATGGAGAATAGAAAAAACAACACGGAAAATCAATAAAATTAAAAGTGTGTTCTTTGAAAAGATTAACAGAGTCGACAAAACTGTAGCTAAAATGACCAAGAAAAAAACCATCCTTAAATTAATGCCAATCATTCATAAACTTTGAAAAAGAATGTTGGGTTGTTTTTTTGTTTTTTTGAGACAGAGAGAGCATGAGCAGGGGAGGGGCAGAGAGAGAGGGAGACACAGAATTCGAAGCAGGCTCCAGGCTCTGAGCTGTCAGTACCGAGCCCGACGTGGGGCTCAAACTCACGAGCCATGAGATCATGACCTGAGCTGAAGTCAGACACTTAACCGACTGAGCCATTCAGGTGCCCCATAAATTTCAAAAAATAAAACAACAGAACTTCCCAACTCAGTTTATGAGGCTAATATTACCCTACTATCAAAACCAAAGACAGGGGCGCCTGGGTGGCGCAGTCGGTTAAGCGTCTGACTTCAGCCAGGTCACGATCTCGCGGTCCGTGAGTTCGAGCCCCGCGTCGGGCTCTGGGCTGATGGCTCGGAGCCTGGAGCCTGTTTCCGATTCTGTGTCTCCCTCTCTCTCTGCCCCTCCCCCGTTCATGCTCTGTCTCTCTCTGTCCCAAAAATAAATAAAAAACGTTGAAAAAAAATTAAAAAAAAAAACAAAAACAAAAAAACCAAAGACATCACAAGAAAAGAAACCTATAGACCAACATCTCTTATGAATATAAATTAAGAAATTCTCAAGAAAAAATACTAACAAACAAAATCCAACAGCTTATATAAAGGATTCTACACCATGACCAAGTGGGATTTATCCCAGGAATGCAAGGTTGGTTCAACATATGACAATCATTCAATGTAATAAACCTTATTAATAGAATATGGGCAGAGGGAAACATGATTATCTCAAATGATACAGAAAAGGCATTTGACAAAATTTATACTCTTTTGTGATTAAAATAGTAACAACAACAAAGAACAAATTGGGAATCCAGAGATTTTCCTCAACCTGATCTACAAGAAAGCCCACAGCTTCCTGTACCTAATGGCAAAAGACTGCATGCACCTCTTCCCAACGTCTGGAACAGGACAAGTACATTCACCCTCACCACTCGATTTAGCATTGCAGTAGAAGTTCAAGCCAGAGAAATTCGGCAAGAGAGAGAAAAAACATTCAAATTGGAAAAGAAGATGTAGAACGATTTCTGTTTTCAAGTACCATGATCATCTAGTACATTAACAATGCTTAAGGAAGCAACTAAGGCCACTACAGAACTAACAGATGAATTAAGCAAGGTTGCAAGATGCAAGGCCAACATATAAAAGCCCATTGTACACACTAGCAAAGAGCCATCTGAAATTGAAATTAAGAAAATAATTCTACTTACGGGGGCGCCTGGCTGGCTCAATCGGTTAAGCATCCGACTTCAGCCCAGGTCATGATCTCATGGTCCATGAGTTTGAGCCCAGTGTCGGGCTCTGTGCTGACAACTCGGAGCCTGGAGCCTGCTTCGGATTCTGTCTCCCCCTCTCTCTCTGCCCCTCCCCTGCTCACACTCTGTCTCTCTCTCAAAAATAAATAAACATTAAAAATTAAAAAAAAATTCTACTTACAATAGTACCAACAATAATAAAATGCTTGTTAATAAATTTAACAAGGGGAGCGCAGAACGGGCACACTGAAAACAATACAGCTGTTGAAAGAATTTCAAGAACGTGTAAATAAATCGAGCTCCATAAATGTACATGAGTTGAAAAATGTAATACTGGTAACACGCCAGTGCTCCCAAATTGACCTATAAGTTCAACGCCATTCCTGTCAAAATGCTAGCTGGTTTCTTTGCAGAAATGAGCAAGCTGATCCTAAGATTCATACTGAAATGCAAGGGACCCAGAGCAGCCAAAGCAAAGAACAAAGTTGTTGAACTGATGCGCCATCATTTCAAAGCTTACTCCAAAGCTATACTAGTTAATTCCGTGTGGTATTGACCTAAGGGACTCACATGTAGATCAATGGGCCGAATCGACAGTCGAGAAATAAACCAGTGTAATTACGGTCAATTAAATTTCAACAAAAGTGCTATGGCAATGAACCAGGGAAACGAATAATCTTTTCAACAAATGGTGCTGGGAAAACTGGGTGTCTGTGTGCAAAAGAGAAGAAGGATGTGGAGAAGAAGAGAAAGAAGGATCTCTCCCATACCATACACAAAGATTAACTTCACATTGATCATAGGCTTAAATATAAGAAGAGCTAACACCATAAAATCATTAGCAGAAAACAGTGGAGTAAATCTTAATGACCTTGGGTTTAGGCCATGTTTTCTTGGCTATGACATCAAAAGCACAAGAGACCAAGAAAAAAAAATAGAATTTATCAAAATGAAAACCTGTGTGCTGCACACAAAAATATCAAGGAAGTGAAAAGACAATCACGTAATGGGAGGAAGTATTTGTAAATCACATATATGATAAGAGGTAAGTATCCAGAATTTGTTGAAAAACTCCTACAGCTCAATAATAAAAGACACCCCAGTTTAAAAGTGGAAAAAGTATCCACTTTTCCAAAAGGACGTACAGACAGCCAGTCAGCACATGAAGAGATGCTCATCACTGTTCATTAAGGGAATGCAAATTAAAACTATAGGCTATCTCTTCACATCCACGAGGGTGGCTGTAATAAAAAGAAAAGTGGAAAATCACAAGGATAGGGAAGGAGGTGGAGAAATCTGAACCCTCGTACATTGCTGATAGGAATATAAAATGGTTTAGCAACCGTGGAAAACAGTTTGACAGCTCCTCAAAGAGCTAAACATAGAATTACCATTTGACCCAGAAATTCTACTCCTAGGTATATACCCTGAAGACGTGAGAACAGGTACTCAAATACACATATACACATGTTCATAACAGTACTATTCCCAGTGTCCAAAAGATGGGAACAGCCCAAATGCCCATTAAATGATGCATGGATAAACAAATTGTGGTATATAGACAGGGTGGAATATTATTCAGCTATAAAAAGGAATGAAGTAGGGGCACCTGGATGGCTCAGTTGGTTAAACATGATTCTTGATCTCTGCCCAGGTTATGATCTCATGGTTCATGAGTTCAAGCCCCGCGTCAGGCTCCGAGTGCTAAGTGCACTGCTTGGGATTCTGTCTCTCTCCCTCACTCTCTGCCCCTCCCCAACCCCCCCCCCCCTTCAAAATAAATACACTTTTTAAAAAAGGAATTAGTACTGGTAAATTCTACAGTGTCAATAAGCCTCAAAAATATTATGCAAAGGGGAAGATGAAAGTAACATAAAAAGTCATGTATGGTATGATTGATTCCCTTTAATTTTTATGTTTATTTATTTTTTGAGACACAGATCAAGCTGGGGAGGGGCAGAGAGAGAGGGGGGGAGAGGGAAACCCCAAGCAGGCTCTGCACTGTCTATGCAGAGTCCGATGTGGGGCTCAAACCCACAAACCATGAGATCACGACCTGAGCTGAAACCAAGAGTCGGATGCTCAACCAACTGAACCACCCAGGCACCCCTGATTGATTCCATTTAAACGAAATATCTAAACTAGTAGGAAAATCCATGGAGACAGAACGCACATTGGTGGTTGTCAGGGGTGGGGATGAGAGCGAATGAGCAGCTAAATGGGTGTGGGGTGGGCTCTCGCTGGATTCCTAGGGTGGCTTGGATAAAAAGCAATTCTGGAAGGTGGTTGGGCTACTCTTCATTCAACTTGAGCGAGAGGAGAAGAGAGGGGAAGGAGAAGGGGGGAGGGGCAGGAAGTACACAGAAGGAGTTGCTGGAGACTCGTAGTTACCCAAAAGGAAGTGTTATGAACACAGCAGGCATTGCTCATCTGAATGGACCATAGATGACAAAACTCCATCCACTTCTCCTTCCTCCCTGAGCCTGAATGTGAATAGACCCCTCACATGGGCACAGATCCTGGTGCAGTCGAGCCTCATGCCTGGGACCTTCAACCTCCCAGCAGCCTGTTCTGAGAGCTCAAGGACTTGGGAAAACAGTGCTGGAAGCAAAGTCAGCAGGTTCACCTGGAACCCCCGAGTCAGGCCCCCTCACCACAGCACTGCTCCATGGGGTAACAGGGGTCTCTACACCTGAGCACCAGCTGTGCCATCCACAGTCCAGGATCTGGGGGACTCAGAGCTGGATTGGATTCCGAGGATTAGTCTGGGACCTCTGGAGCCCCTACCTCCATCCATAGTATCATCCCTTCTTCCCTTCTCGCTACACCTGCTCTCACCTGCGAGTCCCTCTGAGCCTGCGCTCAGGAGTTCAGAAATCCAGACAGCAGCTGAGAAGCAGAAGGGGAACGCAAATAATGCGAGAGAAGAGCCTTCTGGTCGCCACCAGGGTGCACAACGTGACGTCACTGACCTCCTTTCGCTGTTGGGAACAGCTCAGGGTGGATGTTGACTCAGGGTGGCAGGGAGGGCCAGGGGAAGAGCTGAGTCTAATATTTTTGCAGGTTAGGACCGATGAAGTCAGAGATAACCTGGGGGTGATTACCAAGTAGGAAGCCAAGCATGGGTGGGCAGGAGAGCATTAGGTCTGAGGTTCAGAGGTGCATTAGGGGTGTGATGTCACAGAAGCTTGGGGCTGGAGTGCCCTTACCAAGGGTCCTGGGCACCATGGTTCTCGATGCAGCTCCAGGGCAGTCGATGGCAGGGCAGCAGAAGAGCTGGGTCTGGGGCCTTATACAGAGACTTTGATAGACACCGTTACCCACACCTGGGGAACCTACTCATCTCACATTGCAACACAGGAGGCAGTGCTGCTAAAAGGGGAGGGGCATGAGGACTCCAGGTGAGTGGAGCCTACCTTCAGCCTCCCCAGGAAACACCTGCGACTAAGGATGGAGGAGCTGAATCCATTTGTTATTTTTCCATTTTTTTAAAGTTTATTTATTCAGAGGCAGAGAGAAAGACAGAGGGAGAGAGAGAACAAGCGGGGGAGGGACAGAAACAGGAGGAGGAGGAGGAGGAGGAGGAGGAGGAGGAGGAGGAGGAGAGAGACTGACTCCCAAGCAGGCTCCTTGCTGCCAGCGCAGAGCCTGGTGCCGGGGCTCGAACCCACGAACTACAAGATCATGACCTGAATCCAAGTCAAGAATTTAATGTTTAAAGCACCCATTGTGACAAACTCGTTGGTCTTACAACCTGGGCAAGTGTCATGATCCACAGTTTGGAGAACACTTCTCTACCTTGCGGCTCGCTGAGGAGAGGAGAGGCCTGAAGAGCGGGGGAGAATGTACTAGGAGGACAGCGTGCCATCCCCCATCCCTTGGAGGGAGCAGACATTTAGGACTCTGGTTACTCCACAGTGTCTGCTTCAGAAGCCTCCTCCTTGGCCTCCTGCCTCCGGTCTCAACCCTCTGACCACCCCCCTCACAGGAGACAAATGCTGGGATCTTCCACAGACTCAAATCTCACCACTTCCATTTCTGCATAGGACCCCATGAGGTTAAGTCCAGAATCCTCTCAGAGGCCCACGGGGTGACTGGCCCCACCCTCTGCCCTCCCAGGGCTGAGCCTCCTGGAAACAGTCAGTTCTCGCTCATTCTTAGACTCATAGCTCTGATGTCCCTTCCTCCAGGAAGCCATCGTGATCCCCTTGACCCTCTGTTCCAGCCCTACTCACTGTGAGTCACTATTATTTGGGATGATTTATGTTCCCCATTGGACATAAGTACCAGAAGGATAGGTCCTGGGACTAAGTCACCACTGTGTCCTTAGCACTGATTACCATAGGGCTGGTGACAGAGCAGGTGCCTGAGGAATATGGAATGGATGGATAGGTGGATGGATGGATGGATGGATGGACGGATGTATGGATGGATGGATGAATGGATGAATGGATGCACGCATGATGAAAGCCCTGTGTTCAGGGTGTATCTAACTCCACATGTCTGTCTTGACATAATGGCTTTCTGTGAATTGGTCAGAAATCAGCCTGAAGCTCGAGCCTCTCCCACCCCAGGCAGCCTCTCTGCCCTGCCTGTAATGCTGTTGCTCATGTAGGTCCTGTGGGATTTCATGCCCTGGGGGCGGTCTCAGGACCTCTCTCCTGGATAGCCTCCCTCACAACTCCCCACTCCCCAGCTCCTCCACCCCATACACATCAGACCCAGCCCTGTGCTGGGGGCTGGAAATTCAGGCCACCAACAGCATGGGGGCCCTGCCAGGACCGAGGGAGTTGATCTTGGGCTCAGAGCCTTCTCTGTTCCTGGTTTTACTAACCACTGGCCTGTGTCCACTGGGGAAAATAGATCGTACATCACTGTGCAGCTTACACTCAGTCTCAAAAGAAAATGAAAAGAAAAATAGGCAATAAAATGCACTGTCAGCCTCCCTAAGGGAAGTGGCTCCACGTTCTGGTCCCAAATGGCTTCTCACTGAGGAAGAGCTACTCCCCTGTCTCTCAGATCAAGCATAGTCAGGCACAAAGCTGATTCATTTCCGTGAAGGAGATGAGTGAAAACATTTATCCATCCTGTTGTCTTCATTCTAATGAGGCCATGGTCTACCTGAGGGTCTAGTGATGGTTGTGGGCTTTTTCATCCAGCACATCAATGAAACAAGTAGGATAATGACACTGATATCACATCAATCAACTCCAAAGCCATTGATCACTCACCTAGTGCCCAGCACAACTTCTTCCCGTTCTCTCATTTATATTCTCTCTCCTCTCCTGGGCCCTTCCATCTCTCCCAGTCTCTCTCCCCTCTAAGCCTAATGAGAACAGTGAGTTTTGCGGGGTCAGCCTCCACACTGACTCTCAGATCCTGAACCTAAGATCAGTGCCTGCGATGTACAAGTTGTGTGTCCTCGAATAAATGACTAAAAAGCTGATCTGGAAGTTGACATGGTATCCCTGTGGCATTTGAGTCCCTGTCTTGGCTTCACGAGTGACCCCCAGAAACCTGGCAAATTTCCCATTTTGCCGACTCATTCAAATAAGAATTTCCAAATCTGGAAAGAAAATGTCACTGCCTGTCACAGTCTCTTGCACCTGAATAATATCAGCTGCTGTTACTATACTCTGGTCCTTGGGCTGGGAGTGTGAGGTCGGAGTGGACGGGCAGGGCAGGTAGTCACATACAGAAGAACCTGGAAAAAGATTTGCAGGGTCACATTGATAAGGCATTATTCACTATTTCAACTTGGGAGAGTGGGGATGGCTCCGAAGTATATGCCACACCTTCCTTTTTGCTCAAGTGGCCTTATTACTGGAGGCATTTAGGGGAATGAAGGGGTCATCTGTCCTCTCCTGGCTCTTAAAGAATCTGACATCAAGTTCCAAAGTGATAGCTATCCTGTCTGACATCTGCCCCAGCTCCAGAGCCGAGCAATGCCCCTGGGGGGCCAGGGAAGAGGACTGGAGATCTGCCATCACCATTCGTTCTCTAGAGATAAAGGGACCTGCGGAATCTGTTGCTTGACCATCGACTGAACCAATGGCAACCCCAGAGATGTGACTATCTCAGTGCAGCCTCCAGGGGACAGAGGACAGAACCCCATCTCCAGTCACAGCCACTCGCAAGCGAACCTCATCTTCTACCCCAGCCTCTTCCTTTCCCTGCCCTCATCTCCTTCCATAGCAAGGTCCCATCCTCACCCCCAAAATCAGTTTCATTTACATTGTTAAGCTTATTGCCTCCCAAAGCAATCTATAGATTCTATTCAATCCCTAGCAAAATCCCAATGGCCTTTTCCCCTCCTCCTCCTCCTCCTTCCTTTTCCTTCTCCTTCTTCCTCTTTCTCTTCCTTTCCATCTCCTCCTCCTTCTTCTTTTTCCAGAAATGTAAAAGCTCATTCTCAAATTCATATGGAATTTCAAGGGGCCCTGAATAGCTAAAGAATCTTGAAAAAGAAGAACGAAGTTGGAAGATTCAAACATCCTGATTTTACTTATTTAAAAAATTTTTTTTCAACATTTATTTATTTTTGGGACAGAGAGAGACAGAGCATGAACGGGGGAGGGGCAGAGAGAGAGGGAGACACAGAATCGGAAACAGGCTCCAGGCTCTGAGCCATCAGCCCAGAGCCGGACGCGGGGCTCGAACTCACGGACCGCGAGATCGTGACCTGGCTGAAGTCGGACGCTTAACCGACTGCGCCACCCAGGCGCCCCTGATTTTACTTATTTTTTTAAAAAAAGTTGTTTTTAATGTTTATTTTTGAGAGAGAGAGAGACAGAGACATAGCGTGAGTGGGGGAGGGGCAGAGAGAGGGAGACAAAATCTGAAGCAGGCTCCAGGCTCCGTCGGGCTCGAACTCACGGACTGAGAGATCATGACCTGAGCCAAAGTCGGACACTTAACCGACTGAATCAGATGCTTAACTGACTGAGCCACCCAGACAACCCCACACATCCTGATTTTAAACTTACTATAAAGATACAGTAATCGGGGCGCCTGGGTGGCTCAGTCGGTTAAGCGGCCGACTTCGGCTTGGGTCATGATCTCGCGGTCCGTGAGTTCGAGCCCCGCATCGGTCTCTGTGCTGACTGCTCAGAGCCTGGAGCCTGTTTCAGATTCTGTGTCTCCTTCTCTCTGACCCTCCCCCATTCATGCTCTGTTTCTCTCTGTCTCAAAAGTAAATAAATGTTAAAAAAAAAATAAAAAATAAATAAAGATACAGTAATCAAAACAGTATGGTACTGACATACGGGAAGACATACAGATCGACGGAATGTAATTGAGGTTCTAGAAATAAATCCATACGTCTATGGCCAGTTGATTTAAGATTTTATTTTTAAGTAATCATCACACCCAACATGGGGCTCTAACTCACAACCCCAAGATCAAGAGTTGCAGGCTCTGACTGTGCCAACTAGGTACCCCTATGGCCAATTGATTTTTTAAATGTTTGTTTGTTTGTGTTGAGAGAGCAAGCAAGCATGGGAGGGGAACAGAGGGAGAGAGAATCCCAAGCAGCCTCCATGCTCAGAGCAGAGCCTGACTTGGGGGCTTGATCCCACAACTGGGAGATTATGACCTGTGCCAAAATCAAGAGTTGGTTGCTCAACTGACTGAGCCACCCAGGCGCCCCCAGTTGATTTTTGATGAGAGCACCAAGGCCATTCAATGTGGAAAGAACAGTTTTCAACACGTGGTGCTGAGTCAAATGGATATCTACAGGGAGAATAATGAAACTGGACCTCTCTCTATCAAGAAGAGTGAAAATACAGCCCACAGAATGGGAGAAAATATTTGCAAATCATAATCTGACAGTGATCGAGAATATCATATCCAGAATATATATAGAACTCTTACAAAAAGACAGACAAGACAATTTAAAAATTGGCAAAGGGCTTGGATAAATATTTCTCCAAAGAAGATATCCAAATGTCCCCAACACGCACATGAAAAGATGCGCAAAGTCATTTTTATTCGGGAAATGCAAATCAAAACTACTAGGAATTATCTATCACTACGCACCCACGAGAATGGTGATGATTTTTTTAAGTGGGGGGAAAGGTATTAGAGGGTTTGGAGAAATTGCACCCCAAACTGTCTGTCCTTCAATAAGTTATTAAGCAGAGAATTACCACGTGAACCAGCAATTATGCTCCTGGGTAGATACCCAAAAGAACTGAAGTAGTTGTTCAGACAATCACTCGTTCACAGTGGCAGGATTCTCAAGAGTCAGAAGATGCAAATATCACGAATGTCCATCAGTTGACGGGTGGATAAACTGAATGCGATGTGTCCATGTAATGAAATCTTGTTCCTCACAACATACACAAGATACCGATACACACAACAACCCGGATGCCTCTTGAAAACAGGTGGAAGAAGCCAGACAAAGCAGAGGACCACGTATTGTATTCGTATTTTTTTAAAGTTCATTTATTTATTTTGAGAGAGAGCCTGGGGGAGGGGTGGAGAGAGAGGGAGAGAGAGAATCCCAAGCAGGCTCCCGCGGTCAGCGCAGGGCCCAATGTAAGGCTTGATCTCGCGAACTGTGAGATCATGACCTGAGCCGAAATCAAGAGTCGGATGTTTAACCGACTGAGCCACCCAGTATTATTCTAACAATATGAAAAATCAAAAATAGGCAAATCAGTCCTGTCTGGATCTCCCTCCACCTTCCTGCCCTTTTGTGACTCAGCTCTTTTGAGAGATGAGGCTCTGGGCCCTGGAGCATGCGGCTGGGGCCTTGCTTGGCTGTCCCTCCTCAGAGACCTCTCCAAGCCATGCCCCGTGGTCTGTGCTGTCGCCGTCACCCTGGCTGGTCTCCATGCCTCTACTGTACTTTGGATGTTGGTGAGGCGTCCAGGCCTGCCCTTCATCTCCCCAGGAAGTGCATTGAATCCAGGCCTCGAGAGATGGGCCCTCAACTGGGAAACAAGACGGGCAGCCCAGTCTGAAAGCGGGGCTCTTGCCTGGAGCCTGCTCCATTACTGAGTATCGAACCATTTGGTCGCCAAGGTTTACAACGGCCCTGAGGAGTTTCAGTAAACAGCATTTGATACGATTCTGTGAGGCACCTAATAACCATTTTCTAATCTATTTTGATTATAAAACATATCATTCAGGACTAACTCAAGGGGTTGTACAGCCCGCTACCGAGGTGGTGAGACCCACAGTGGAGAATGCCGCTGCCAGAGGAAGCAGGCCCGAAAGGGGGCGATGTGGGGCAGGAGAGGAGAGCTTCCTTCTCAGGTCTCTCTTTTCCACTCCTCTGCCCACATTCTGTCTGTCCCTCCATCTCTGTCTGTCTCTCTCCTGCTCACTTTCTCTGCCCCTCTTCAGTGTCCGCTGACTGCTGGATTCTGCTTCCTGAATGATCCTGGAGAGAGGGTTCTGTTGTTGAGTTGGGTGTGGAACATGGAGTTGTGTTTGGGGACAGGAGACGCTCAGCCTGACTCTCTCCTGCATAGGGTGACTGGTCCCCTTTCTATGATTCTGGACAATCCTGAGAGATTATTGTGCTCTGGGAAGTCCCCAGGGCCCTGACCCCTCACCCTTACCCCTACACAGTATCATTAGGTACAATCCCCAGGCTGGCCCTGGGGACACTGCCCTGACATATTTTTCAAGACCTTAGGCCCTTTTCTGGCCCGATGCAAAACGCAAGAGACTCCATACATCCTACAATTTTACCTAGATTGTCATCAGGGGAGCTTGACAGTTTGGGAAGGCCATAAATGGTGGACCTGGGTCGTTTCTCTGCTCTCACAGGTGGCGAGGTATGCCTGCTTTTTCAACGTATGAACGCATTTCAAGATACTCACCATGGTCGCCTGGTTTCAGTGAGTAAAATCCCATCTTTATCACAAAGCCTGGGGTTCTTGCGTCGACCTCGCCAGGGTGTGGGACAGGGGGTTGGGCCACCATCCATAGGGAAGGAGGAGTGGTCAGTGCTGAGTACCTCCTGACTCCTCTCGCCCGGAGGAGGGAGGACCGGACCGCTGCGCCCCCTGGCGGGCATCGGGGATGGGGCAGGGCTGCGCGAGCGTGGACCAGGCGGAACGGCCACCCCCAGGGAGCAAAAATTCGCCTCTCCTGGAATCCCAAACCCAGGGCTGGACTCACCCCTTGGCCCCACGGCCAGTAAGCAGTGGTGTGGGAGTTTGGACGCTCACACGGGAAGAATTTATTTGCCTCCAAAATGATTTCTTTGGAATAAACCAAACATGTCGGCATTATGGGATTCTGGAAACTGACAGATCTGGACTTAGTAACACAACATAGACTAGGACAGGGTCAAAGTGGACAATCCATAAGACTCTGACCTTCCCCCTCAGAGGACTCTTCAGGGCCCTCCTGAATCAACGTTGAAGGATGGGAGGCTGGGATGTTTGAACTAAATGTCATCTCAGGTGCACCTGGGTGGCTCAGTCAGTGAGCCAAAGGTCTGGAACCTTTGAGAAAGCCCAGGAGGGAGGCGCCTATTTGCACCCTGTTTGGGGAGACACCACCTCAGTGACCCAGAGCACCTCCCTTTTCTGTCCCAATTTTGATATAAGTGTTGAAAAATGAAATTAATACATAGAAAATAATTTTAAGGTCTCAGAATTTATTCTTTTTTAAGTTTATTTATTTTGAGAGAGAGTGTGTGCATCTGGGGGAAGGCCAGAGAGAGAGGGGGGGGGGGGAGAGAGAGAATCCCCAGCAGGTTCTGTGCTGTCAGCACAGAGCCTCACGCAGGGCTCGATCCCATGATCCTGGGATCATGACCTGCACTGAAATCATGAGTCGGATGCTTAGCAGACTGAGCCACCCAAGGGTCCCTAATGTCTTTCACAATTTGAAAAGTGCATTATCCCACAAACCCTGGGATCAGGAAGGGAAGGAGAAGGGAAGGAGGTTCATTCCAGACTGAAAAGGGGGATCTGGACGCCATTTCAAACCATCCCTCACCAGAACTTCTCTCCGGGAGGGGGTTGGGTGCAGCTCTGCTCGGAACTGAGCTGGAGAAGATCAGAAGTGGGAGGTGGGGCACTCGGAGTGTGGCCATACGGGGCCCCCCGCCCCAGGAAACACGGGGCCAGTTCTCAGACTGGCAGATCAAGTGCTGGGTGGACACAGCCGGGGGTGAGGCAGACTCTGGGGACACTTGGAATATGGCAGAATCAGAATCAAGTCTTCATTTAGCCCCTGGGGTCTCTCTAGGCTCTCCTTGATCCTGCCACTTCTGTGACCTTCCCAATTTCCTCTCTTTTTTATGCTATGTCCTCTGGGTTCAGATCCACCCGTATGTAGCCTCATGACCAGTTTCCAATTTCACATCAGGGTTTTGACACCATCCCTTCTGGGTCAGATGCGGGGGGATTATGGGCAAGGGCAAGCACTGGGACTAAGGATTGGCACTCAGTTCTCTTGCTCTTTTCCTGTGGGCCGGGGGGGTGGAGGAGGGACTCTGAACCTGGGCCCAGGTTGGGGGGAGGGGGCTGTCCCCATCATGTCTGAGGTGGAGAGGGACACTCCCTCCAAAGCCACCACCAAAACTTAGAGACGCATGTCCCGGGACGATGAAGTGTCCTGGTGTCTCCAGGCTTGGAACAGGACTTGAAATGGCCCCGGTTGATGCATTTCTGGGCCCACAGGGCCGTGAATGAGATCCTAGCAGGGTCAACCTTGCAGAGCTTGTGAGATGATGAACTCACTGGGTTGGGGAGAGGATTCTCCTTCTCGAGAGGTGGAGGTGACCGGGGAGGAGATGATGCGGGGGAGACACTTGCAGTGCTGACCCTCCTTGCTCCATCCAGATCCCCATGATTTGGTCAGCTCATGAGCTCTGTACTCCCCTCACCCAGCTTCACGATGAAATGGTGGCCACTGGTGCAGAATGTGCTTGCAAACGTACTAAGTGCTTTTAAAAAAAAAAAATCCACACCTGTATACGGAGAGAGAGAAATGAAAACATCTCACTTTTTTTCAGTGTAACGTACCACGTAACGTTCCCCAGTTACAAGGTCATGAATATCTCAGTAAATATTTTATTTATTTATTTATTTATTTATTTATTTTTTAATGTTTTTAACGTTTATTTATTTTTGAGACAGAGAGAGACAGAGCATGAACGGGGGAGGGTCAGAGAGAGAGGGAGACACAGAATCGGAAACAGGCTCCAGGCTCTGAGCTGTCAGCACAGAGCCCGATGCGGGGCTCGAACTCACATACTGCGAGATCGTGACCTGAGCCGAAGTCGGACGCTTAACCGACTGAGCCACCCAGGCGCCCCTCAGTAAATATTTTAAAGCGTATTGTGTTCCTGGGGCGCCTGGGTGGCTCCGTCGGCTAAGTGTCTAACTCTGGGTTTTGGTTCAGGCCGTGATCTCGGTTCGTGAGTTTGAGCCCCGAGTCAGGCTCTGCACTGACAGCACAGAACCTGCTTGGGATTCTCTGTCTCCCTCTCTCTCTGCTCCTTCCCTGCTCACACTCTTTCCTTCTCTCTCTCTCTCTTTCTCTGTCTCTTTCAAAAGAAGTAAATAAACATAAAAGAAGGAAAATACAGGGTAATGAGCTTAAAACACAGTGGTAATAATTGCGTCGTGATGACATATGAGAAATTCAGTGATTCAGACTCTTATCCAAACCAAAATCTTTTTATGGTATAATCGTTTTGTGGGTAGAACTGAGCAGATGACAACATCTGTGGATGTTCGGGGAGGAACCCTGGTTTTTATGTGGGAGAATGAAATTAGCAACATGGAATTGCAGAGGGGAAAAAGATAACCGGCTAAGGAACCAGGCCACCCCCCTCCCCATGAAATTCCTCTTTAGAAAGTCTGGGGTGACCTATATAATTGACGGGTTGAGCGCAAGTCCTGATGTTATGCTTTATTTATTTTGAGAGAGGGAGAGAGAGAGCGTGCGCACGAGCCGGGGTGGGGCAGAGAGAGAGGGAGAGACAGAACCCCAAGCAGGTTCTGGATTGTCGGTGTGGAGCCTGACGCGGGGCTCAAACTCACGAACTGTGAGATCATGACCGGAGCCGAAATCAAGAGTCAGATGCTTAACCGACTGAGCCACCCAAGTGCCCCCTGCTCTTATGCTTTAAATTCACCCAGAAAGAGTGAACCTGTGAAACCCTAGACACCGCATCCTCGGCCCCTAGTAGAAGCAGAGCCCCAGGTGTGTGCATCTTCCCTCTCTCGCTACCTGGGACCTCGCCGTGTGTCCCTGGGCATGCCGCGTACCCTCTGTGACTTGTGCGTGATCAGTCTTATTCACAGTTCCCTGGTGGTTGTTGCCGACGCGTGTTCTGGGATCATAATAAGAAATACAAGGGTGGGGGCACCGGGGTGGCTCAGCAGTTCGTTGAGTGTCCGACCTCAGCTCAGGTCATGATCTCACGGTTTGTGGGTTCAAGCCCCACGTTGGGCCTTGTGCTGACGGCTCAGAGCCTGCTTCAGATTCTCTGTCTCCCTCTCTGTCTGCCCCTCCCTCGCTCACACTCTTTCTCCTCTCTCTCTCTCAAAAGTAAATAAACATGAAAAAAAAAAAACCCACAAAGGCAGATCCAGCCACCACACTGGCTGCGGTTGGGGAAATGCCACCGGGGACTCACCACAATGGCACGGGCGCCCGGGTGAGCCCTTCCGGCGTTCCCAGCAGATAAAGGCTGAGACCCACACCACACCCATTCACCAGCTGATAGACATTCAGGTTGTTCCCAGCTTGAGGCTATTATGAATAACTCTGCTACAGATATTCTTGTACAAGTGGATGGGAGGAGGTATTTCCTGCTTTTCACCTGGGAGGGCCTTCTGAACAACGATGGAAAGAATGCCCTCGGGATGCCAGGAGGGAGACGCAGGTATTTTCTCCTGGAGCGAAGTAGGAAGCCGGTGACAGGAGGAAAGGAAATGTCCTTTTCTGTTGCACATTCCAGAAGGTACAGATTTGCCAGCGGTACCCAAGAGGTGTGGGAACACGGCACCCGGGGCCTCTCCCTCAGGAAGGGCTGAGGGCAGGACCTTCCTGTCCTTTCTGGAGGAGCTGGCCAAGGACTGATGGAGGTGGGCCGGGAGGTCAGTCCAGACTGTGTCTGTGACCTGCGGTGGGTCCCTTTGCTGGGGTCTTTCCTGTATCCTGGGACCCAGGGTGGGGGTGGGAGATAACTCTGACTTCCTGTGAGACCCTGAGCATCCTGAGGGGGAAAGAGACAGAGTCCCGACAACTGGGTACGTGGCGTTGGCCACGGCAGCCCTAGTCTGTTTCCCCGTAGAACTCTAGGACCATTACAGATGGTTGACTCATCCCTGGACAAGAGTGGCCAGGGCTGGGATGGGGCACAAGAAGGCAGCTGGTTGTGAAACTTTTTTTTTTTTAATGTTTAATGTTTTTTATTTTTGTTTGAGAGGGAGAGAGACAGAGTGCAAGAGGAGGGAGGAGCAGAGAGAGAGGGAGATATAGAATCCGAAGCAGGTTCCAGGCTCTGAGCTGTCAGCACAGAGCCCGACGCAGGACTCGAACCCACGACCTTTGAGATCATGACCAGAGCTGAAGTCAGAAGCTTACCTGACTGAACCACTCCCGCGCCCCTGGTGGTGGAACTTTTTATTTGAGTATCTAGTGTCTCCTGTTGGAGGCTGGACAGCCCCTTCCCGGGGAATTTATATTGATGTGGGACGGATGACACCCGTACAAAATAGAGTTGATCGTGCACACAGAGAGCAACGGTACAGGGCAGGGCTCATGAGCAGTCCGGAGGGAAGTCCACGTGAGATGACTGAAGTGGGTGGCTTTGGCCTTCCTTTGGGCTAGGACTTGGGGCCGATGAGGGTTCCTGGATGTGGGACGGGTTTAAGCGCTTGGAACTTCCTGCCGGTGCCAAGAGAGGGAGAGTATTGGCTCTCTCATAGGTCCGTCTGCCCACGCGAAGCAGAAGCCGGGGGTATAGGGCCTGAAGCCGTCAGGACCTGACATCAAAAATGCAGGTGGGTCATACTACCTGCGAACGGCATCTTGGCGCCTTCGGAAGGTATGGGGACACGATTGAGACTCGGGGCTGTCTGACCCCAAAGCCTCACTGCTGTCAGATTGGCGGCCTCCAGTGTCCGGGAGCCCTGGCCCCGCCCCCAGCACGGCCTCCAAGACCCACCCCCACCCCCACTTCCGTACCTTGTCCTGTTCTCCCTCCTCCTCCTACCCCAGGGCCTCGCTCAGCTGCCCTGTGAGACCATGTTCCGGGCCCCGGAAAGCCGGCCAGCCTCCTCCCGTCTCAGAGACACCAAGCTCAGCCCTGTCCTGGGTAGCATGGTTTCCTCTTGTGCCCTGACCTCACCCTCTTCTTTGGTAAACACGACCAGGCCTGGAGCCCAGCCCACCTCCAGCCTCGCCAGGAAACACCTGGACAGAGGTTAGGAGAGGTAGACTCCTTCTGGGGAAGACTTGACTTCGAGTCAATGGCTCTGGGCAAAGGGGCCAGTGAGCCCCCGCCCAAAGCCTTCTCCACCCCGAGTTCACGAACCATTTGGCTGTGATTCGGTGGGAAGCAAGCACAGTGGTTGTTCGGCAGCACTGAGTTTGGGGCGTATCGTTAGGCACTAAGAGGTAACTGAGACACCGTCGAGGCATTGTGACTGAAGTCAAGGAGGGTGTGGCATCCCTTCGTTCCCTGCTCCCTCCTCAGGCCTACATCAGGGGCTCCACGGTGGCCATTGTCAAGAACGTGACTTCCAGTGGCGCCTGGGTGGCTCAGTTGGTTGAGCGTCTGACTTTGGCTCAGGTCATGATCTTGCCGTTTGTGAGTTCGAGCCCAATGTCAGGCTCTGTGCTGACAGCTCAGAGCCTGGAGCCTGTTTCGGATTCTGTGTCTCCCTCTCTCTCTGCTCCTCCCCTGCTCGTGCTCTCTCTCTCCCTGTCTCTCAAAAATAAACATTAAAAAAAAAAAAAAGAATGTGACTTCCAGCGTGCCCTTGTGCCTGACAGTTGTGGGAGGGTCTTGTCTCCGGTTGACTTTTTGTGCAGCATGCTTCGTTGCGCCCCACCTCGTTC
The DNA here is from genome assembly GCF_022837055.1 of Prionailurus viverrinus. Lineage (NCBI taxonomy): Eukaryota > Metazoa > Chordata > Mammalia > Carnivora > Felidae > Prionailurus > Prionailurus viverrinus. Next base: position 52,060,789 of record NC_062575.1, read on the forward strand.
TCCTTCTTCTCAAGGGAGAGGAAATATTATCACGCAAGTTTAGTGAGTGATTATGTGCTAAGAGCCATTCAAGGCTTATACCCCTTGGGGCACCTGGGTGGCTCAGTCGGTTAAGCGTCCAACTCTTGATTTTAGCTCAGGTCATGATCTCATGGTTCGTGGGATCAAGCCCCACGTTGGGCTCTGTGCTGACAGTGTGGAGCCTCCTTGGGATCCTTTCTCCCTCTCTCGATGCCCCTCCCCTGCAGTCTCTCTCTCTCTCTCTCAAAATAAATAAACGTTAAAAAACCTGTGTTCTCCTTGATCCTTAAGTCTCACGTCAGCCCTGACAAGTAGGTACCATGTGATCCCTCTTGTACAGATAAGGAAACTGAGGCACAAGGAGGTCATGCCCTCCTTTGGCATCCAGAACAGAGGCCTCTCTCCAGAGCCTGCTTTTCCCCAGGGCCTTGCCCTCTGGGGGGGGGGGGGGTCCCACGGGTCTCCTGGGGGCTGAGGGGACTCTGTGTCCTGTGGCATGTCAGTGAGTCTCAAGCCAACCCCATTCCACAGGAGACGCTGTTGCCTCCCCCAGTCATGGCCCTGTTCTTGGTTCCCCTTTCTCTTTTCCATTTGTCCTTTTGTACCCATTTTCCAAGGCAGCCATAACACGGTACCACAGGCTGAGAGGAGCTTAAACGACAGAAACTGACGTCCTCATGATTCTGGAGGCCAGAAGTCCAGGATCAAGTGCTGACATGGTTGGTGTTTCCTTTTTTTTTTTTTTTAATTTTTTTTTAACGTTTATTTATTTTTGAGACAGAGAGAGACAGAGCGTGAACGGGGGAGGGTCAGAGAGAGAGGGAGACACAGAATCTGAAACAGGCTCCAGGCTCTGAGCCATCAGCACAAAGCCCGACGCGGGGCTCGAACTCACAGACCGCGAGATCGTGACCTGAGCCGAAGTCGACGCTTAACCGACGGAGCCACCCAGGCGCCCCTGTTTCCTGGTAGTTTACGTGATGAAGGAACAAGGTTGTTTGTCCTGCGGTTTTCCACAGTCTGGAGCACAATCTCGGCCTCTGCCAAGGGCCTGCGCTCGGAGCGAGATTCCTCCTGTTTCCAGGGAAGGGAGGGACACATCACGTGTAGTGCGCAGGACTTCCACCAGGAGGCGCATCCCATCCACTTGCACCGCCCCCCACCCCCACCTGCAATGTTGGCTGCCGCGAGTGCGGCTGAGCTGCCGCTTAGATCTATTCATTCATTCAGAGTCGCAAAATAGTAATAATGTAACTCTGCCCCTTTTTTCTACCTTTATTGGTTGGACTAATTTTTCTTTAAGTCTATTTATTTATTTGGAGAGAGAAAGAGAGAGCACGCGAGCAGGGGAGGGGCAGAGACAGAGGCAGAGAGAGAACCCCAAGCAGGCTCCGTGCGGTCAGCACAGAGCCTGACCTGGGGCTCAACCCCACGAACTGTGAGATCACCACCTGAGATGAAATCAAGGGTCAGACGCTTAACCGGCCTGAGCCACCCAGGTGTCCCTATTTGGACTACTTCTAGAAAGAAATACTTGTCTTTCTCAGCTAATTGTCTACACTGCGGTCCAGTTCGTGTGTAAAAGGCAGGATAGATGCTGAATTCATTATCTTTTTTCTGGGGGGTGGGAGGACCAATTTTCGTAATACCGACCTAGTTCCTCGATCCCGTAACAGAAAGAGGGCTTGTCTGATCCTCTCCTGTCCCTGGAGGAAGAAAAGGGTTAAGAAACAAAATCCAGGGGCACGTGGGTGGCTCAGTCAGTTGAGCCTCAGACTTTGCCTCAGGTCATGATCTCCAGATTTGTGAGTTCAAGCCCCACATCTGGTTCCCTGCTGTCAGCACAGAGCCCGCCCCCCCGCCCCTCCCTCGCTTGTGCTCTCTCCAAAATAAATAAAACCTTAAAAAAAAAAAAGGAAATAAAATCCAACTGAGTAAAATTTAGAGATCTCATGGGCTTTATGCAACGATTTATCAATCAGGCAGCATCCCATCCTGCAGGCCCCACCCCAGGCAGTGACCTGTCACCTCACTGTCCCTGACCTTCTCTGCCCAACAAGACTTCAGCCCAGAGCGTGTGTCTTCTCTCGCACCCAAGCGTGGGGTATCTGGTGCAGGCTCAGGGAGGCCTCACCTCTCTGAGCCACCCCAGCCTTGCTGCATCCTCCCTGCCCCCGGCTCGAAGGTGAACAGAGCAGGGACTCCTAGGTCTCAGCTCCCGGGTCCTTAGATCCTGGGGCTCTGCCCTGTGGCCCTCGCTGATGACAGTGCAAGAAGAATTCAACATCAGAATATCCCAGGGCCAGCCAGTGGGGCCTCCCAGGCCCACCCAGAGACAGGGGCATGAGGTCTTAGTGTCCCCCGAGGGAGGAGGACAGCCACCCGCGTGATTCCCTCGACAGGTTCAAAGTTTCTAACAGCTGCCTCCCTCTTTCGTTATTCAAATCAGGCTATTCTGTCTCGTCCTGTCCCAGAGGCGAGAGCACAGGCTCGAGTGGAGTGTTTTGGGATGGACAGGATGAGAGGAGACCCGAACGGTGTAGAAGTCGAAAGACTATACATAGGAGAGGGGCCTTTGTTTCCAGAAGTTACAGGCCAGAGATTCAGAGATGAGGCGGTGAGGGGTGATGCTGGCCGCTTACTCTCAAACGGTTCAGGAAACAAAAGTGAGGAAATAATATTCCCTCGTAGGGGAGATGTGAGGATTGAGTGATAGGATGTGTGATAGCTTGTAACAGTCCTTTGCGTGTAACCTTTCGACGGATGGTGATTCATAGGTAAAATCACTCTCAATAATGAATAAATAAGCTGAAAAAAATTATTGAGGCTCCCCAAAGAGTTTTCATTTATGCGGGCTAGATATATATAGCGTGGCGTGCTGGTAAAGCAGCTGTCTGAAGGAAAAGTAACCCCGTGATGCGGTGTTTCCATGGTGTAAATACTCCCGCCACGGCCCATTTCAAGCTACTCAAGTTTTTTTTTTTTTTTTTTTTAATTTTTTTTTCAACGTTTTATTTATTTTTGAGACAGAGAGAGACAGAGCATGAACAGGGGAGGGGCAGAGAGAGAGGGAGACACAGAATCGGAAACAGGCTCCAGGCTCTGAGCCATCAGCCCAGAGCCCGACGCGGGGCTCGAACTCACGGACCGCGAGATCGTGACCTGGCTGAAGTCAGACGCTTAACCGACTGCGCCACCCAGGCGCCCCTCAAGCTACTCAAGTTTTAAAAACTGGCTCCCATGATCCTGAAAATTACCTTACATAAATTTAAACAAATTTTTAAAAGATTTAGTTATTCGTTTTGAAATAGCAATAATAAACCCACTACGTGTTAATATCAGAGCAGTGACATCATCCCCGATCACACGGCCTCTGAAAAAGTTCACCGGACTCTGGGGAAAAGAACAGGCAAATAACATCTTGGAATTATTATGGGAATGGTTTTGCCCTTGTGGACCCCACGAAAGGATCTTAGAGACCCCCAGGGGTCTGCAGACCGTGCTTTGGGAACCTCTGGGTTAGAATTTCAGTTCTCCATTCAATCCAGTGCCCTTCTTAAAAAAATAGATATTTTAGGGGTGGTTGAGCGTCCGGCTCTCTTTTCGGCTTAGGTCATGATTTAATGGTTTGTGAGTTCGAGCCCTGCATCAGGCTCTGCGATGACAGTGCAGAACCTGCTTGGGATTCTTCTCTCTCTTTCTGATCTCTCTCTGAGATCATGATCTCTCTCCCCCCTTCATGATCTCTCTCTCTCTCAAAATAAATCAATAAACTTAAAATTAAAAAAATATTTTAGATACCCTTTTATTATCATGAAATTCAGTTCACGTGCAGCATAATTTACCTGTGCATATCATCTCTAACTGAAATGCCTTGTGAGAAGTTGTCTGTAATATAAAGAAACAAAGGAGGGGTGCCTGGGTGGCTCAGTCAGTTAAACATCCGACTTCGGCTCAGGCCGTGATCTCACGGTTCGTGGGTTCGAGCCCCGCGTCGGGCTCTGTGCTGACAGACAGCTCAGAGCCTGGAGCCTGTCTCAGATTCTGTGTCTCCCTCTCTGTCTGTCCCTCCCCTGTTCAGACTCTGTCTCTGTCTCAAAAATAAATAAACATCAAAAAATTAAAAAAAAAAAAAGAAGCAAAGGAAAAACTACCACGTACGGTCCTTCACAGATGCGCGTGTTTAAGAACTGAGGGGGTAGGTGGTTAGGTTTTAGAAAGGCGTCGCACATATATGGTGCATTACTGTGACAGCCCAGCTGGGGTCAGGGTGGCACTTTAGTATTTCTGCAGGGAAATGCGGGCTGGCCACATCAAAGTGGGATAAATACCGATTACCAAAAATAGCATCAGGTCAGGCTTTGCCATCCACTCAGACAAGCCTTTCGTTTTCAGTTGTTTGGATCTGGGGATTGTGAATGACCGATGGGGAGCCTGTAATTTACAAGAAATACAAGGTGCTCCATTAGGTCAGTGCTCACAGCCATAACACAGCCAGATGCTCCTGCTTTTGGCGAATTGGAAGTTTAACTTTTTTTTTTTTTTAACCGTCTCTTTATTTTTGAAGAGTCGGAGACAGTCGGAGCACAAGCGGGGGAGGGGCAGAGAGAGAGAGCGCGGGAGACACACAGAATCCGAAGCGGGCTCCAGGCTCCGAGCTGCCAGCACAGAGCCCGACCCGGGGCTCGAACTCATGCACCCTAGGATCATGACCTGAGCTGAAGTCAGCTGCTTAACCCACTGAGCCACCCAGGCGCCCCTTGGTGAATTACAGGTTTAGATTTAAGGTGAATGGGACAAGATTTAGTCAAATGTCTGTTTTTTTTCTTTACCGTTGACATTTTGGAATAAGGGCTAAATTAGACGATTCGTATGTCCATGTGGGTTGCAGGAAAAGCCAAAGCAGAGGGGTCAGCTCTGTTGTCTGGGATTCAAATATCATGATGAGGGGGGATGTTGGTGATGTGATTCTCCGAGAGAGTCAACACTCCCCAGTAGCAACTGCTGTCCCAAACAGGGTATGATCTTCCCTTGATTCACGTGGACTTGCTTTTCTGGAAAATTCACAGCATATTAAAAATAGAACTAAATTCTTGCTTTTTTTTTTTTAAAAGATCCAGATTCTTTTTCTTTTTAATGTGTATTTATTTTTGAGAGGGGGGAGGGCCACGGGGTGGGGGAGGGGGACAGAGGATCTGAAGCGGGCTCTGAGCTGACAGCGGGGCTCAGACTCAGGAAGCCGCTTAACTGACTGAGCCACCCACGCGCCCCAAATTCCTGCCGTTTGTCTATGAAACAGGAGTCGCTGTAGCCTCTGACAGTCACAGATTCTTCCTGCACGTACCGATTCCAGGAGGACCCAGGAAACCCTTCCTCGTCAGGGCTGTGCAACGGCGTCGCAAGAGCTGGGAGCCCCTGGCCCCGGCCACCAATGACCAGAAACCTTACACACGTACATACCCCTCCTGGGATGCCCTGGCTGCTCACTGAGCTGTGAGAAGTATCAGCAGGTGAGCTGGGGGGCTCAGGGCCCTGGGAGATTCTCTTGCGGGGGGCGGCGGGGTGTTGAGGGAGCCAGAGGGGGACCTGGGCCAGAGCATCCACCCATCATCCCACGGCCCGGGGCAGTTACCTGCACCGACACAGACATGCACACGAGTATCTGTACAGGGACCTGGGACGTGCGTGAGACCTTTCCGTGCGTGTGACCATATAGGCACGCGCGTGAGCTGCCTCCCATTTCACTGATGCCAGGTGCCCTTCTTTACGGAACCCAGATGCACACTCGTGCCAACGCTCACCCGCGCGCCCACATCGACAAGCCTGCGCATACCAAGGCCTGTCTAAGGCTAAGACACAGATCTCAGTCTTAAGGTCTACGCCACGTGGCTTGTTACTGACGTGCATTAACGCCAGCCTGTCTTGTGACCCCTACCTGTGCGACCCCGACATCCACGTGACACGTATGCGCGTGGACACGTACATGGGTAGTGAAAGCGCCCATCTGAGCTTTTCTCGTCCACCCTCCAGGCTGGAGCCCCTTGGCCAGCAGGGACAGTTCCGGTGAAATTCTCCGACACTCCACCGGGCAGAGAGTAGATGTATCTTTAAAGCTCGTGTAAATGATCGAGTGAATGATAACTAATACCACGAACTCGCCAGGTGGCGGGCACTGTGCGAAACACTCACATGCCTGCTCTCGTCAAATCCATACCACAGGGGCGCCTGGGTGGCTCAGGGGGTTGGGCGTCCAACTCTTGATTTCGGCTCAGGTGGGATCCCAGGGTCGTGGGATCGAGGCCCGTGTGGGACGCTGCACTGAACATGGAGCCTGCTTGAGATTCTTTCTTTCTTTCTCTCTGCCCCTCCCCCCCCAATCCACACCACAGTCTAAGACGTAGGGACTATTATGATCCCCACCATACAGACGAGGAAAACTGAGATATCAGGACACTACATAACTTTCCCAAAGTCATACATCATGTACGTGGCAGACCCTGGATTTGACCCAGGCCTCCCAAACTCCAAACCGAGCATCCTTAACCACTGGCCTCTAATTGTGAGGGGAGAGTCCCCTCCCCCAATTCCTGGGACACACTGCCATCCTTCCAGGGCAGGCACTCAGCAAGCTAGAAGAGCAGAAGGCAAGCAGCTTTCTATTATCAATTCAGAGAAGAAAAGAAACCAAAGATACACTTTGGTTTTTTAAAAAATGTTTATTTATTTTGAGAGAGAGAAAGAGTGAGAACAGGGGAGAGGCAGAGAGAGAGGGAGAGAATCTCAAGCAGAGATGTGGGGCTCAGTCTCACGAACCGGAGATCACGACCCCAGCCAAAATCAAGAGTCAGATGCTCAACTGACTGAGCCACCCGAGTGCCCCAGTAGATATACTTTAATCCCAATTTAATCCAGAAACACGTGTCCCTGTGGGGGTGGGGTCCAGTGGACAACTAACTTTCAGGTAGAAGTAGGTGGGGGGGGGGCTCCTCTCCCTTCCTCATCATCATGGATCCATAGTCCTTATGTTAGTGAGGATGTGCACATATTGGAACCCTTGTTCATTGCTGGTGGGAGTATAAAGTGGTACAACCACTGTGGAAAACAGCTTGACAGTTCCTCAAAAGGTTAGAAATTACCAGCAATTCCGCCTTCTAGGCGTATACCCCAAAGAATTGAAAATGGGTGTTCAAGCAAATACTTGCCCATGAATGTTCATCATTCATAACAACCAAAGGACAGAAGCAACCCAAATGTCTATCAACTGATGAATGAGTAAGCAAACTGTGGTGTAGCCATACAATGGACTAATATTCACCCATAGAAAGAAATGAAGTAGAGATACAAGCTCACCCTGGGTTACTGTCTGAACCTTGCAAACATAGTGCTAAGTTAAAGAAGCCAAATTCAAAAGGCCACATAATGTACAGTTCCACTTACATGAAATATCTAAAATACATAAATCCATAGAGACAAAAAGTAGGGTGGTGGTTGCCAGGAGCTGGAGAGGGCAGAGACAAGAGTGACAAGTTGTCTTTGGGGCTGATGAAAATGTTTTTGAAGTAGATACAGGTGATGGTTCCACAACACAGTGAATATACTAAATGTCACTGAACTATATACATCTTAAACCGGCTAATTTTCCATTATGTGAATTTTGCCTCAATGAAAAAAAAAAAAAAAAAAAGAGGGGCACCTGGGTGGCTGAGTCGATTGAGTGTCCGGACTTTGACTCAGGTCACGATATCATGGTTTGTGAGTTCAAGCCCCACATCGGGCTCTGTGCTGACAGCTCCGGGCCTGGAGCCTGCTTCGGATTCTGTGCCTCCCTCTCTCTCTGTCCTTCTCCTGCTCGTGCTCTCTCTCTCAAAAATAAATAAACATTAAAAAAATAAAAAAGAAAAGAAAGAAGAAAAAGAAAGAGCTACCCCAGAAACTGAAAATAAAAAAATTCAGTTCCCCAATCACCCTGAGCACATTTCAAGTGCTCAGTAGTCGCACAGGACCAGTGGCTGTCATTTGGGCCGGCAGGGATCTAGAACATTTCCATCAACTTAGAAAGTTCTGTTAGGCAACGCTGGTCTAGAGTTGCCCACAGTCTACATCTGGCTGATTGTTCTTTCACAGTGTTGTTTAATGTGTTCGTCCATCCACTGCCTTTCCTGTAAACGGATGGTTACATCCGGGAGCTTAATCAGATGCAGGTTCAGTTATTCTGGTGGAAGTATTTCATCGGTGCTGTGTCCTCCCAACAGGGGGCACACCGCATTCCGTGGAGTCTTGTGTGTGTATACCGGCAACAGCATCTTTCCCCTCTGATTGGCCAAGCGATGTCACGTGACCAAATGGGCCAGGGAATGCGTTCGATTTGCTTAGGAGAGCCTCCATGGTCACATAGGAAAATCATGGAAGGGTGGTTCTATAACAAGGAGGGAATGGAGACTGGAAAACAATAATCCAATCTTTCCCGGGTGATGTTATTTTCTATCAAATGCATATATATATATATATATATTTTTTTTTTTTTTTTTAATTTTTTTTTTAGAAACGACTCTCTGGGGCGCCTGGGTGGCTCAGTCCAATAAACATCTGACTTCAGCTCAGGCCATGATCTCACAGTTCGTGGGTTCAAGCCCCGCATGGGGCTCTGTGCTGACAGCTCAGAGCCTGGATGGAGCCTGCTTCGGATTCTGTGTCTCCCTCTCTCTCTCTGTCCTTCCCCTGCTCGTGCTGAGTCCCCAAGACACCGTCTTATGAAGAGTGTGGCAGGGGCACCTGGCTGGCTCAGTCAGTGAAGCGTCTGCCTCTCGATTTCCGCTCAGATCATGACCTATCAGGGTTCGTGGTTCGAGCCCCGCCCGGGTCTCCGCGCTGACGGTGCAGAGCCTGCTTGGGATTCTCTCTCTCCGTCTCTGCTCCTCTCTTTCTCTCAAAATAAATTAATAAGCCATGATGTGAGAAAGCCCAAGCTGCCACATGGAAAGGTCACTTGTAGGTGTTCCGGCCCCAGCCCGCCGATGAGGTCTCAGTTGACAGCGGCATCCACTGCCGGGCAGGTGGGTGGGGACGCTTCAGATCCTTCCGGCCCACAGCCCTTGAGCTGCCCCAGCCGAAGCCAGGTAGGGCAGAGACGGCTGTCTACGCCAGTCCCTGCTCGGATGGCAGTTCACGAGCAAAATAAACCTCGGGCGGTGGTTTGTTTCGGAAACTAGAGAGCTTACAGTTCGTTCCTTCGTTTAAGGGAAGGGAAAGAGGACTTCATTCAGACCTAACTCCGATGCCACTTCCCTGTACGAACGCCTCCCCGTGCTCCCATCTCCCTCACAGCGAAAGCCCAAGTCCAGGGAAAACCTAAAAACCCACCCTACACCCTACCCCACCTCTCTGACTTCATCTCCCACTCTCCCCATCCATTCTTCAGCTCCAGCCACACCGGCCTCCTTGCTGAGCCCTGAGCTGATCCTTGCTGAGCCCTGAACGGTCTAACCTCAGGACCTTTGCATTTGCTGTTCTCTTAGTTTAGCACACTCTTCTCCCAGAAATCCACAGGGTTTTCCCCCTCATCTTCAAGTCTTTGCTCAAATGTCACCTTCTCACTAAGCTCTTCCATGATCAAACTATATAAGATTATAGCTTCCCCCTCCCCCCTGCCCGCCAAAAATCACTATCTCCCTCCACTCTCTGGGTTACATCTCTCTAGAGCACTTGTCACAATATAACGTACTATGTATTTCACTTATGTCTCTTTGTATAGTTTGTCTGCCCAGAGTGTAAATTCCGTGAAGGCAGGTCAGAGACCTTGACCTGTCTTGTTCACCACTGTATCCCCAATGCCTACAACAGTATGTTTGTCATTCCGTGGAAATGTGTGGGATAAATGGAATGAATGAATGAATGAATGAATGAGGGGGTGGGTGTATTGTAGGATAAATAGATCCAGGGGAGAGGGAAGAGAAGGACAGAAAAGACTTCAACTCACCTTGAAAACAGAGGATTCCCTTTGCCCAAGGCAGAGCATATTCAAAACAAAACAAAACAACAACAACAACAACAACAACAAAACCACAACTTCATCCATACAACCAAATAATCAATCTCCAAGCCATGTCCCTCTGGCCTCCTGAACATTTGTTTCTCCCAACGTTTCTTTATGAGCATTTTCAAAGATATAGAATATTTGAAAGATTTCATGGTGACGAACACGAACCATGTCACCTAGGTTCTACGACTGCCATTGTGTTGTATTCATCCATCCACACTCCACAGAGCAGCCAGAAGAATCTTTATAAGGCACACATTGTGTTCCTGTCCTGCTCAAAACTCTGCCATGGCTCCCTAGTGCCTTCAAGAGATTGCCCAGCCTTCTTTCATGGTTTTCAGATCTGGTTGGATTTCACCTGCCTGCACCCCTCCACCACCACCTCCCACCTCTTCTTTTTACGCTCCGGGTTGTAGTCGGAGTCCACTTCAAACATTGCCTTAGCTGCCAGGAACCGCCAAGTTAATGCTAACCTAGATTGTAGATGCCTGGTGCATCCGTACGTATTTTTAAATTCTGTTTTGATGTGTATTTAACAAGTGCCAGCTTCCCTTGGGCTCTGTCAATCCCTCGCATTGGCTCTCTGCTATGACTTGCACAGCCCCTGCTTCCGCATGTAGGACACTGGTTCCCCTGCAGCCCTTTCTAATTTAGGCCTCTTGTTTTCTCATACCCTACGTGCCTCCACACTGGAGCCTGGGAGATATTTTCTCTGTTTATCAAGATTCTTTTGAGCGAAAGCAGCTGAAGTCAACTCATACTAATCTAAGCACAAAGTCAACGAATAAGGTTATATTTAACAACAACAGGCACAGCCCCAGACACCGTAATGGTTCTGAGATTAACCTGGAGTTCAGGAATGGCTGGATCCAGGCACCCAGATGCTGATGTCAAGACTGTCTTTCGCAAACTTTCATTTCTTCTGTATTGACTTTCATCTCACAAAGCCTCTCCTTTCCTGGGGACAGGGTGAGCCCCATCTGCTCCAGGGTCACCTCCCACCAGCTGGGCAACTCCAGCAGAAATACAGAACCTTTTTCTTTCCTTGCAGCAAATGTGTCCGGGTTGGTTCTCACTGGGCTAGGTTAGGTCCCATGTCTTCCCTGAACCAATCACGGTGACCAGGGAAACAGAATAAACTGATTGGCTAGGTTTGGATCCTCCTGTCCCCGAGCCGGTGAGGGGAGGGTTAGGGCCAGCCCTATTCAAATTTAAATAGAGTAAGAAGGGAGAGAAGTGGTTCCCCACTGGTAAACTGAGTGAGATGCTGGGAAGGGGCAAACCCTATAAACTCGGGCCATAGTATCCTTTTCCCTGTCCAAAGCTGCATCTGGAATACTGGTCGGCCGTGGATTAGTAAACCGCTCCCCTCCAACACACACACACACACACACACACACACACACACACACACACACACACAGTCTGTTCCCAATCCGATCCTAATAATGCTTTAGCCACTCCTTGGTGACCTTGTACCCTTCCTGTCTTACTTCGCTAGTAGATAGCATTTCTCTGCTCTTTTAAAAAGTTGGTGTGATTGAGTCGTACATATTTACTTGACATAAACTTGATCATTCAGCAGTGGGAACTTGAAAAGGGAGTTAGGGAGGCAAGAAGGTGGGGCTGAGGGTGCAGAGGGTGCCAGACTGGAGGAGTGGGGGTGAGGTGGGGATACTGGCTGCAGGGATGGGGGCAGAGGGGGCTGCGGACGAGAGGGAATGGTGGGGTCCATAGGGGGAGGGATTGGAGAGCTGAGGTGCGGTTGGCAGTGGGGGGTGGCGAGAGGCGGGGGTTCTCGCCAGTGGATAAGGGCAGAGCTGGGCGACTTGGGAGTGGGTGGGACGGTGGTCTGAGGGGCCCCACCGGGGGTGGGAAATGGAGGGCCGGGCCGGGGGTGAGAGTTGGGGGGTGCGGTGTAAGAGTCGGAGTGAATTGGGTGGATTCGGGAGAGGGTTGGTGTGGGAACTTGGCGAGAGAGGCTGGGCCGGGAGGCGCGGCCCGGGGACCCTGCGGGCGACACTGGCGAGGAAGTCCGCGGCGAGGGGTGTGGCTGGGGGGCGGTGTGTGCCGCGGTATACCACCCCCCTCCGGAGTTCTAGGTCCTCGCCTCTGGTCCCGCCTCTTTCTCGGAAGTGACAGACCCATCGTCCAACCAGAGCCGCGGGCCGGGCACGCCGCAGCCAACGGTGCGGCGGGGGGCGGAGCTGGGGAGGGGGCTCGCAGGGCCAGGGGAGGGGGCGAGGGGCCTCGAAGGGCTCCGGAGCGGCGACGGCGAGCCATGGCGCTGGGGCTGCAGCGCGCAAGGTACGGGGGTTCGGGGCGGGGATGATGGAAGTCGGGGGGCTTTCCTTCTAGGGACCCCTGAGCCGGGCGGGGGATGTGCGGGTGCCGGCCAAGGACGCCCCGGGACGCGCGGTTGGAGGCACATCCCCGCCGCACCCTACACCCTACCCGAGTACAGGCGAGGGGGATTCCTCCAAGTCCCCGGCTGCCCCGCCCCTCTAGCCTGGAGTGACTTCAGGGCCGTGATCCCCACTTTCTTGCTGCCCCGAGTTCGCTTTCCCACCTGGTTGGGGTCCCCCACGGAACTGGGGGTGCTGGTGTTCGAGCAGTTCCCGGGCTTCTACGTAAGGCATTTTCCCTCCACATGTTGACATTACCGGCCTCCGAATTCCCAGAATTGAGGTGGTTCTTTGCAACCGGATCCCTGGGATCTTGGGGTGTATACAGCTATTACAGATATAGACAGCCCCTTGGAATGGGAAGTCAGATTCTGAGTTCAAGAGAAGAGATATCTCCTATAATTGGATGCTTCCCCCCCTCCCCCCCGCCAGTCTTGCGAACCTTGGGTCCCCTAGAAATAAGCAGAGGTGGGTCTCCTTTCAGAAGCTATCTGGGAATCTTCCCGGGGACCTTTTGGTAAAGGTAGAGGCACCCCTTTTCATAACAAGGAAACAGCCCGACCCACTTCCCAAAGCCTAGCCCCTTCTCTCCCTCCTCCACCCCTACTCAGTGCCTGTGATCATGGCACAGCCTTATTTAGGGAATCCCCCCCACCCCACCCCCCACCCCCCAGAGGGTGCTGTGTCTGATTCTGTGCAAGCAGGGAGTGTTCAGCTGGGTCCTCCTGACCGGAGCGTAGGTGTCCGTGATCCCCTCCCAGCAGGTGCAGATCCGCTGGGTGCTCTGGGTCTGCTGCCCGGGGGGGTCTATCTGGCCATGTTTTCATGGGACCCTGGAAAATCTTGCAGGCCCTCGGTTTCCCTTGTCCAATCTGAAGCATCCGGGAAGCCTCACCCCCTTCCCTCCTCCCTGGCTTCACAGGTCTGATTGGATCTGTCCACACCCCCATGTTTTTTACCACCCCCCCACCCCAAGCCTTTCCCCCCTCAGTTCTATTCCAGTCTCTGGCTCTGGGCCTGCCAGGGAACTCCATCCCACCCCTTCTGGGCCAGCCTCAGCCCAGCCCCTCCAAGCGCCCCCTCCTGGCTGGGTGGGGGCCCCCTTGGCTGAGCTGGGGCGCTCCCCTTCCCCACCAAGGCCAACCCTTTCCTGTGGTGTCATCCCAGTGCTGTGCACCACCCTCTCATAACTCGCACCCGGATCCCAGCCACGCTCCGTCCCCTCCTGCACCCCTAGGATGGCACTTGGGCCAAAGGGGGCCTAGGTGATGGTGAGTGGGCCCCCATACCCCGTCACCCCCTTCCCTTCCTCCAGCTCAGGCTTACTGCCATCCCACCCCGGGAAGGGATGTTCTTGGGAAGTTCCTGATGGGTATAAGGGCCCGGGTGCCCTCCCCCCACCACGCCCCAGATCAGAGGGTTCCTGGAGAAGATAGGACCTTGGGTACAGGCACCCCACTGGATTACCACATCCTCGGGAATGAGCAGAGGCAGAGGCAGAGAGACTCCTCCTGACTGGCCCCCACCCCGAGTCCCTTCTCAAACCCAAACCCTGCCTCTGGCCTCACGATGTCAAGAAGGGTCCCTGCCCAGATACAACCAAAGCCCCCCTAGATCCGCTACCCTTTTTGCAAGACCCCCAATACCCAACTCAGTGTCAGAAGAGAGAGGGCCAAGGGCAGCCCTTAGTGTGCACAGGGTCTCCCTACTTTCTCATGCCTGTGTTCTTGGGTGGCAAGTTCTTCAGAGGTGGGCTTCTCCCTCTCTTGGTTGTGTGTGTGTGGGGGCACTGGGCCCCAGCCCCCATTCCCAGGCCTCACCCTGGGGCCTCCAGGCCCTGGCCCCACCCCCTGTTCTCTGCTGGAACACAGAGGAAGGGTGGCCGGGTTCCAGCTGCACGTCCCAAGCCGGGCAGAGTGCCAGGGGGCTGGACCAGGGCTGGGCATGGGGCCAGCGGGGGAGACTGGCCAGCTGGGGAAATCCGGAGGCAGCAGAGGTGGGACACGGGGAAGGGACTGAGGCCACGGGGCCAAGGAGGGGCAGGGCAGGGGCCCCTGGGGTGGACATGCCCCCCAAGCCATGGCATCTAAGAGCACAGGCCCCAGAGTCAGGTTCGAATCCCAGCTCATCTGCTTCCTGGGTGTGTGGCCTTGTGTCAGTGACTGCCTCTCTGAGCCTCAGTCACATATCCTGGAAGATGGGGGATCATCCCTCCCCTCCACTGCACCACATCAGGATGAGGAGCAGTGAGGGAACTGATCTTTGGGGCAGGATACCCCCTAGGTGTGCGAAAGTCACGTGTGTAATCACACACACCACACCACAGGCCTCCCCGGTGCGCAAGGCAAGAGGCTCCTCAGCCTTCCGTTCCTGATGTGGACCAAGAGGGGATAACAGAAAGTTAAGTCTCTCCTGGCACTCCCCAATCGCCAGGCCCCCTTCTGAGTCCTTGCCGTATGGTAATTCATTTCATCTTTAAAACAACCCTGGTGAGGTTGTGTTGCGATGCTCGATGCTCAGGGGAAGCCCTGCGACTTGTCCAAAGTTACACAGCTAGGACGTAGTGGGAGTCCCAAACCTGAGGAACGAGTCCCTACTCTGTTTAAACGAAAGGCTGAACAAGTCCCTACCCCATTTAACGAAAGGCCGGAGACCCAGGCCCGGAGACCCAGGCAGCTCTGAAGCCAGTGAGAGGCCCACACTTCCCATCAGAAGAACATCCAGAGAACAGGCTGGGAGCTAGAAGGAGGGTCCTGCCGCAGCCACCAGCTGGCTCCTTCTATCGAAGTCTGCCACAGACAGGATTACAGAGCCCAGCTGCCCGGGAGGTGGGGGGCCAGCCCCACCCCCATTCCTGTTCCTACTCCCTCTTCCCTCCATCTGGGCCCCCAGCTCAGGGAGGCCCGCCCACCCCCACCCTCTGGGCAGGAAGACAAACAGGGCTGGAACAGAACGGGACAGGACGGAATGTCCTCTGGGCAGAGCAGGACTGGAGGCCCCTGCCTCCCACCAGCCAGGAGGGAGGGAATGGGGGGGGGGTGATTGCTGGCTCCCTCCACCCCTCCACCCAGCCTGCCCCCTTCTGTGCCTCCCACTGGCTGCAAGTTTTTTCCCCCAGCAGCCTGACAGGACAGTCCCCTTCCCTCACCCCATCCATGCCTGTGGGTGGGGCTTCAGATCTGCTTGGAGGGCGAGGTTGATGCCATCCCCAGGAGTGGCCTCTGGTTTTTGGAAGGGACAACCTCCCCTCCTAGAGTTAGTTCTGCTTCCCTGGGCTGGGTCACCAGGAAGGGATCAGAGAATGAAGGCATTGGAACCTCACTGCCTAAGTTCAAATCCCAGCTCTGTCAGTTACTGGCTTTGTGACTTTTGGGGCAAAGGACTTGCCCTGTCAGAGCCCCTGTTTCCACTCTGTGACATGGAGGTTTAAAGTGCCTCCTGGAATTGAATGAGTACACATAGGCAGAGTACTTAGAACAGTGCGAGACACATGCACGTTTAGCAAATTATAGCTGCTTATTAATGGCTTTCTCAAGATGATAAGTACGGAGAAGATTAGGGGCACCTGGATGGCTCAGTCGGTTAAGCATCTGACTGCTGATCTCAGCTCAGGTCTTGATCTCAGGGTTGTGAGTTCAAGCCCTGCTCTGGGCTCCGTGGTGGGCCTAAAGCCTACTTAAAAAAATTACATATATATATAGGGGCACCTGGGTGGCTCAGTCAGTTACGTGTCTGACTTCGACTCAGGTCATGATCTCACAGTTCATGAGTTTGATATATATATATATATATATATATATATATATATATACACACACACACACACACACACACACACACATATACACGTGTGTGTGTGTATGTGTATTCAGAGAGGGAGAAGATTATATATACTATATGTAATATACTCTATAATTTTTCTTTTTTCAAAAAACCATGCAGTTTGGATTTGGACACTTAAGACAGTGGCGGTAGCAGAGAGAAGCACTAACCTGGAGATAAACCCAGAGCCACAGAACAGAGAAACGTGAAGAGTTCAGGCCCACCATTGTTCACCCCTGGCTTCACTCGTTAGGGGCAAGCGCTGTGCCTGTCTGTGCCTTGGTTTCCTCGTCTGTTCAATGGGGATAATGTTATTGCCTTCTTGCTGGGGTTGTCTGAGGTCTAAGTGGGTTCAGGTCTTTTACCTCCTTGGCCTGGGGGCTGACAGTACATGCGGGATAAGTGGCAGATATTTGTGACAAAACAGTACTCATCCGTCTACCCCCAACCCCACGTGCAGAAGCCAGGCATTTGAAATGGATTAAAGGGCAGGGGTGAGTGGTTAGCCGTTGGCTTCACAGAACACTGGGGTTGGTTTGCTGTGTCACATCGGCAGGGCCCCTGGTGGTGGGTGGTTGGACTTTGAGATCTGTGTTCTAAGATTCTGAGGATTCAGCTCAGCTGAAGAGGGGAAAGGGCAGGAGAGAGGGTTCCGGGAGGCTGTAGGGTAGGGGGCCTGGAGGCTGCTGACATCATGCCCCCTCCCTTCCCTGGCTGGGGGCCAGCTCCGCCGGCCCTCTCCCAGCGGGAGGCCACCCTGTCCCCCAGGCGTCCCGGGCCCGGGGAATTGACAGCAGATAAATCAGGGAGGGGACAGCGGCCCTTAGGCACGCCTCGGAGAGAAGCAAGGCGCTGGGGGCAGCAAGCGCCGGCGCGGGGACAGATAAAACCCGCGGCCGGGGAGCTGCCCCGGAGTATAACCCTCGCGGACCTAGAGAGCTCCGGGAACTCGCCCGGGCCACACAGCGGGACCTGCACGGTCGCGGCCCTGCCCTCTGTGAGCCCGGGCCCCGTGTGGCAGCGCCCCGCGCGCATGTCCCATCCAACTCTTTCCCTTCCGGGGGCGCCGCCAGTGACCGCTGCCGATGCCCGCAGGTCGAGCACCGAGCTGCGCAAGGAGAAGTCCCGGGATGCGGCCCGCAGCCGGCGCAGCCAGGAGACCGAGGTGCTGTACCAGCTGGCGCACACGCTGCCCTTCGCGCGCGGGGTGAGCGCCCACCTGGACAAGGCTTCCATCATGCGCCTCACCATCAGCTACCTGCGCATGCACCGCCTCTGCGCCGCAGGTGAGCCACGCCCCCCGGGGGGGGGGTTCCCACCTCGGCGAGGCCCCGCCCCCACGTCGCCCCGGCGGGGCCCCACCCCCTGGGAGGTGCTTCCCCGGCGGGGCCCCGCCCTCTCCGTAGTCTCTCACGTGAGGCCCCGCCCCTTGGGAAGCCCCACCTCCCTCTAGGTGGCCCTCCTTGAGGAATAGGAGGCCGGCTAACTCCCTGGGGTGGTGCTTCAGCCCTTAGGATTCGGGAGATCCTTCTTGCAACGAATCCCCCCGGGGAGGCTTAGCTGCCCGATTTCTAATGCCTGCTTGAGAGAGTACCCTCCCCAGCTCCCTAAGGTCCATGACCCCTCCCCTTAGCCATCCTCTTGAATTCCCACCCAGTTGGAATTCTACCCTGCAGGAGGCTTTGACACACACACACACACACACACACACACACACACACACACTTTGGAATCCTCAGGACTTTATTTATGAGGAATGTGGGGTCATCTCTGGCAGGCTCTGCCCACAAGACTTCACTGCCCCCAAAGAATTTTATTTCTCTGGGAAGCACTGCCCCCTTAGAATTCTGTCACCTGGAAGCCCTCGCTTCTTTAGAATTCTGCCCCAAGAATTCCGAACCCCCCTCCTTCCTCCCCTCCCCTGCCAGGGGAGTCTCGGGCCCCCTTAGAATTCTGACGCCCTCGAGCTCCCGGCCCCTTCAATGTTGATCTCCTGGGAATCCCATCTTTTTAGAATTCTGCCCTCCTAGGAAGCCTACCCCCCCTTAGAATTCTATTCCCGTGGGAGACCCCCCACCGCCTTAGAATTCTGTGTCCCCGGCAAGCCCTGCCCCCTTAGGATTACAATCCTTGGCGGCCCTGCCCTCTTCCTTGGGGACTCCAAGCGTATGTTTCTTGCTCACCTGGGGGGTACCTAGAAGCTCTTCTGAGTGAGGGAAGGCAGAGGGAGGCTGGCCAGGGTGGATCCATGGCTGACTAGACACACCCCACCCACCCTGGCCCTGACACCAGGGGAGTGGAACCAGGTGGGAGCAGGGGGAGAAGTTCTGGATGCCTGCTACCTGAAGGCCCTGGAGGGCTTCGTCATGGTGCTCACTGCCGAGGGAGACATGGCTTACCTGTCGGAGAATGTCAGCAAACACCTGGGCCTCAGTCAGGTGAGAGGCGCTGCCTGCCTTGTGCCTGGCCCTGGGCAGGTGATGCCGGGATCCAGAGGTGACCGAGACTGCCCTAGCCCTGCCCTGACAGGGTTCCCTGTACAGAGGGGAGGCAGACGTGTCACCAGACAGGAGGACTCAGAATGATCGGGGCTGGGATGGGGCACCCTAGGGGGCTGTGTGAGCCAGGGGAAGGGGGGGGGAGGGTTACCTGACCCAGCCTCAGGGGGAATCGAGGGCCTCCTGGAAAAGAAGACACCTGAGCTGAAACCACAAGGACTTAGCCAGTCAGAAGGTAGGGCGAATGGACGGGAACAGCGAAGGCTGGGAATGTGCATGGCTGAGGGAACAGAATATGCAAAGGCCCAGAGGTGAGATAAAACGGAGCATTTGGAGGAAATCGAGATGCTTCTCCTGGCTAAGTGCAGAGTGCAAGGGGAGGGGTGAGAGGAAAAAAAAAATCCTGAGGTCAACAGAGCTAGGTAATTTAGGACCAAAGCAGGTTTACTGCCAGGGCACTGGGGAGCCATAGAAGGATTTTCAGCAGGGGAGAGGCTGTGGGAGAGGTAGAACAGGACTTACGTTTTGGAAAGCTCTCTCTAGGTGTGCCCAGAGGTAGAGGTGGAGGCTGGGATTCGAGGCTGAGGGTCCACAGGGAGCGGTGCTGGGCCCCGGGTAAGAGAAGAGGGGCCTGAGCAGGGGTCTGGGGATGGGGAGGCAGGAGATACGGGTGGGGAACTGATTTCAGCTCATCCCTACAGCATGCCCCACGGGAGGGTTACCCTTCTTTTTCTTGTTTCACATAAACGGACTCCATACTTGGAGCCTATCTCCTGCTTTGTTATCCCACTCTTGGTACCATTTCAGCCCGAGCTTGGGGGTTCAGAGAGGTGACTGTCCCAAGGCCCCGAGGCTAGGAAGTGGCAGGGCCAGGATTTGAATCCAGCTACAAAGGGGCTGTTAGAGGAGAGAGAGCTCTCTTCCCCTGGTCCACACCACCACTGGATTGAGAGCTGTGTGGATCTGCCTCCATCTGATGCCCCTCCGGCCAGCGCCAGGCTCATTGCCTGAACTGAAACAACACGCTGAGTCCTTGGCTTGCCAAACAGGTGGGATTTGAATGGGGTCTCACCTCGGGGCCTTTGCACTTGCGGTTCCCTCTTTCCAGAACACTCCAGAGAGCCACACGACCGCCTCGCTGGCTTGGCTCAGCGATTTGTTTCACTATCACGGGCCCTGACTACTGCCTCTAAGATAGCAGCCCATCATTTCACTGCCTAACCTTGAAGTTCTTCGTATCACTTCCTCTCTTGCTTTATAACTGTGGCGTTTGATGTGTTTGCTCATCGGCCATCTCCCCTACTAGCCAGTAAGCTCCGAGAGGCAGGGATTTTGCCTGCGTGGCCGCAGTTTTGCTTACCATCTAGAAGAGGGCTTGGCAAACAGCAGGTCCTCAAGAAGTAGTTGCTCAGTGAGTGAGTGAGTGAGTGAGTGAGAGAAAAGCCTGGGAAAGTAATCCAGGCTCACGAATTGGGGCGGGGGGGGGGGGGGGGAGGGGGAGAATCAGGGGGGGCGGGGTAGGGCAGTGAGGACAGGAAGGAGGAGTTGGGTCAGAGGCCCTGGTGAAAGTGCGCCTCCTCCCAGACACCTCCTGCTTCCCTCCCTGGCAGCTGGAGCTCATCGGACACAGCATCTTTGATTTCATCCACCCCTGTGACCAACAGGAGCTCCAGGACGCCCTGACCCCCCGGCCGAGTGAGTTCCCTGGAGGCCTCTGTCCCCTGGTTATAGAAGCTGAGGCTTTCTCCCCGCATATCCCGTTTCTCCAGACTCCGAGAAATGGGAAGAGGGGACCCGGCCCGGCCCTGGGGTGTCGGCAAGGAGCACTCCCTAGCCCTGGGGCCCTCCCTGGTTCCAGGTCTCAACAGTGGGAATGAGGCCGGGGAGACTTTAGTCAAGTCTGTCCAGAGCCGTCCAGCAACCCGCTCACCCCCTTCCCCGTGGCCCTTCCCCAGGTCTGTCCAAAAAGAAGCCAGAGGCCCCCACCGAGCGGTGTTTCTCTTTGCGCATGAAGAGTACCCTCACCAGCCGCGGGCGCACCCTCAACCTCAAGGCGGCCACCTGGAAGGTGGGCAGGGCCTGGCCTGGAGGAGGGTGAGGGGCCTGGGGGCCTGCTGGGGCTGGGCCTGAGCCCGAAAATTCTCGCGGCATGTTGCGAGTGTGGGGATCCTGTGGGGCACCCTCAGGCTGAATCTAGAAGGCTGGGTGTCCGTGGAGCCGGAGGGCTGGGAGTCCTTGTGTCCTTTTCTGAGCCTGTGGGCTTGGGGCTGGGGGCCCTCAGCCTTCGGTGCTTGGAGTCTCCATGGGGCTGGAATCTGGGGTCTTCA
Source organism: Prionailurus viverrinus (assembly GCF_022837055.1). Taxonomy (NCBI): domain Eukaryota; kingdom Metazoa; phylum Chordata; class Mammalia; order Carnivora; family Felidae; genus Prionailurus; species Prionailurus viverrinus. The sequence continues at coordinate 52,081,898 of NC_062575.1, forward strand.
GAGCTCCCTGAGTCTCAGAATCTGGATCAGAACCTCCTTAGGTCAGGGGTTTGTTCTCGGCTCCCAGTGGGGCACCTAGAGACATATCTCCCGGGCCCATGGGAACCCCAGGCCTATGTGCATCACCACCTTTGCCTGACCCCCCCCCCCAATCCCAACTAGGTGCTGTACTGCTCTGGACACATGAGGGCCTACAAGCCCCCTGCGCAGACTTCCCCCGAAGGGAGCCCCAACTTGGAGCCGCCCCTGCAATGCCTGGTGCTCATCTGTGAAGCCATCCCCCACCCGGGCAGCCTGGAGCCCCCCCTGGGCCGGGGGGCCTTCCTCAGCCGCCACAGCCTGGACATGAAGTTCACCTACTGTGATGAGAGGTGGGCAGGAGCCCCGCGGCCCCCCCACCCCCTCCCCTGGCCCAGCTCCTCCTCTTCCTTCATGCCTAGCTCCGGCCCATCCACCGCCCCCCGCCCTGCCCCCACTGTTCTCCCTCTGGTCCACTTCCGTCTGTCTCTGATGCCATCCGTCTCTGTCTCTGTGTGGGTGTCTGTGAATCCTCTGTGGGTCTTTTGGCCTTGGGTTTTCTCCTGGTCTGTCTCTGCGTCTTTGTTCCTCCCTCGCCTTCCTGTTTCGGCATCTTCCCTCCTTCCCTCACCCTGGAGTTGTGCTCGGGAATGGCAAGTCTGGGCTCAGACGGCTTGGGTTTAAAGCCTGGCCGTGTACTCTTGGCCGGAGGCCATCGCATCTCTGTGCCGCGCTCTCATCTGTCCCGGAAAGTGACCAGAGTCTCCTTAGGGCACCTGTTCCGAGCACCCAGTGTGTTGCCTGGGAGAGAGTTCTAGAGAAGCGTATTTTGGTTTTACTGAAAAAAAATTTTTGTTAATGTTTATTTTTGGATTTATTTTTTTTTTTATTTTTTTAAGGTTTATTTATTTTTGGATTAAAAAAATTTTTTTTGAGGTTTATTTATTTTTCAGAGACAGAGAGAGACATAGCATGAGCGGGGAGGGGCAGAGAGAGACGGGGACACAGGATCCAAAGCAGGCTCCAGGCTCTGAGCTGTCAGCCCAGAGCCCGACGCGGGGCTCGAACTCACGAACTGTGAGATCATGACCTGAGCCGAAGTCAGATGTCCAACTGACTGAGCCACCCAGGTGCCCCTGGACGTGTCTATGTTTAATCATCATCAGCATTATTACTTTCTATTGGGTTTTTCCTCTCTTACTGTGATTTCCTTTCTTCCTTTCTCTTCCCTGCTCCTTCGCTCTCTCCCTCTCTTTACTCTTCCCATTCCCTGCCCCACCCCCACCTCGTACTGATTTCCTGCTGCCGTAGCGGTCACCACAAAACCAAGTGGCTCAAAACGACACACAGTCACGACCTCAGAGTTCTGGAGGTCCAGAAGCCTGAAACGAGTCTTATGGAGCTAAAGTCGAGGGCTGCATTCCTTCTGGAGGCTCCTTGCCTTAAAAACTTCCGGAATCTTCCTCCATTCCTTGGTTTGGGGCCCCTTTCTCCAACTTCAGAACACACAGCCCGCCCCCCCCCCCCCCCCCCCCGCCTCCATCAACACCTGCCCTGGACAGAGTATTCCTCTGTGAGGGCCCCTGTCGCCACACTGGGCACACCCGGATCATCCAGGTGAAGCGCGACATCTCAAGATCCTTCACTTAATCATCCCCTGTGCCCAGCACGGTCCCCTTCGCCACGTGAGGCCTCATAGTCACAGGGTCCGGGGATGGGGAGGTGGATCTCTCCGGGGGCCGTCATTCAGCCCAGCACGCCTCTTTTTCCATTTCTTACTCTCCCTTTCTCTGCATTACGACCCTGTCTCTCTCTGTCTTGCTGGCTGGTCCCCCGTGTCCCCCAGCCCCTCCCTCCACCCACCGTCCACCTCAGCCAGTCCAACTGACCAGGCCCCACTGCACCCACCCCAGGATCGCGGAGGTGGCCGGCTACAGCCCCGATGACCTGATCGGCTGCTCCGCCTACGAGTACATCCACGCTCTGGACTCGGACGCCGTTGGCCAGAGCATTCACACCTGTACGTGAGACTCCCCGGCAGTCTGCGACCGGCCCCCCAGCTCCCCACGCTCCAGGGAGCCCCGCTCCCAACCCAGACACCAGCTCCCTGCTCCCCACGCCCCAAGGAACCTTCTCTGCCCCAGCTCCCGCATCCCCAACCCCCTGCCCCCAGAGCCTCCTCTCCCCGTTTGCCCCTTCTGGGGCCCTGACCCCTCCCCGTCCCCCTTCCCCAGTGCTGAGCAAGGGCCAGGCGGTAACGGGGCAGTATCGCTTCCTGGCCCGGAGTGGTGGCTATCTGTGGACCCAGACTCAGGCCACAGTGGTGTCAGGGGGCCGGGGTCCCCAGTCTGAGAGCATCGTCTGCGTCCACTTTTTGATCAGGTAAGTGGGAGGGGGCGGGGTGGCTGTGTGTGTGGGTCTGGCCTGCATGTGTGTGGATAGGTGTGTGTGTGTGTCAGGCACACATCCGTGAGAGGGAGTATTCACATGTACGTGTACGCAGAACACGTGACCAAATGCGCACAGGTATGTGCGTGGGTGTGCCTGCTGTTCATTTAAATTAAACAAGAGTCCGTTCAAATCAAAGTAAATCTAGCAGAATCATGGGGGCTTTGCTGCCTTTTAAAAATTGAAGTATAGGGGTGTCTGGGTGGCTCAGTCGGTTAAGCGTCCAACTTCGGCTCAGGTCACGATCTCGCGGTCCGTGAGTTCGAGCCCCGCCTTGGGCTCTGTGCTGACAGCTCAGAGCCTGGAGCCTGTTTCAGATTCTGTGTCTCCCTCTCTCTCTGCCTCTCCCCTGCTCACGCTCTGTCTCTCTCTCTCTCTCTCTTTCTCTCAAAAATAAACATTAGAAAAACATTTTAAAAATGGAATATAATAAATTCACTCTTTTTGGTATACAGTTCTATGAGTTTTGACAAAGGCCCGGGATTGTGTAACCACGTTCACAATCAAGCTATAGAAAATTTCCCCAAAACATTCTGTCATAGTGAACCCCCCCACCCACCCTCAGTCCCTGGCAACCACCGAACTGTTCTCTGACCCTAGAATTTTGCCTTTTGTGGAATGTCATGTTCATGGAATCCTATAGTATGTAACGTTTTGGTTCTGGCTTTTTTCAGTTAGCACAATATATTTAAATTGTATCTATGTTATATTTGTCAGTAGCTCCTTTTTAAAAAAATTTCTTTTAATGCTTATTTATCTTGAGAGAGAGAGAGAGACAGACAGAGTTTGAGCAGGGGAAGGGTAGAGAGAGAGAGGGAGGCACAGAATCCGAAGCAGGCTCCAGGCTCCGAGCCGTCAGCACAGAGCCCGATGTGGGGCTTGAACCCACAAACCGTGAGATCATGACCTGAGCTGAAGTTGGATGCTCAGGACGCTCGATCGACCGAGCCACCCAGGCATCCCTCAGTAGCTCCTTTTTTAAGATGTTTGTTTAGAGAGAGCAGGGGGGAGGGGCAGAGAGAGAGAGAGAGGGAGGGAGAGAGAGAGAAAATCCCAAGCAGGCTCCGTGCTGTCAGCACAGAGCCTGACACGGGGCTCGAACCCATGAACCATGAGATCGTGACGTGAGCCGGAATCAGGAGTCCGTCGCTCAACCGACTGAACCACCCAGGCGCCCCAGTGGCTCCGTTTTCACGCTGAGTGGCGATCTGTGGTGTGAATATGAACAGACCAGTTGGTTTATCCATTCACCTGTTGGAGGCCATTTGGGCCATTTCCAATTTTGAGTGATTACGAAGAAAGCTACTGTAAACGTTCTCATACGAGATTTTGTAAGCTCATGTTTTCATTTGCCTTGGGTAAACACCTAGGCGTGGAACGGATGGGTCGTATGGTCAGTGTATGTTTAACTCCATCTCCCGAGAAGGCTGCGCCATTTTGCATTCCTACCTGCAGCGTGAAGGTTCCTCTGCACGGCTGCCAGCATTTCGTTCTGTCTGGTTCTGTCTCGTTTTGTTTCATTCTACCGGGCGTACAGGCTTTCCCCCACTGCGTCAAGCATTTAGAAGTTTCCCACTGTGACAACATTGTGACGAGGGCGGCACGGGAGCACCTAAGACAGGGTGAATTACAGCTTTTCTCTGAAGATTACCTTCCAGCTCATGGTATCAGTTTCTAAAGCCTCAGGAGTTTCCCTGTGTCTTTTTTGATCAAGGACGCGTTCTGGTAGAAAACAGAAGTGGGTAACAGGTGCATCCACACAAGTCTTTTGTGTTGCACAAGAATACGGGGCTGATTACCTTTGGAATGCCCTCACTTTCACACCTTTTCAAATCAGAACCTTTGAATAACTTGCAGATGTGGAAAGACGTCTGGCCATTTGTCACTGCAAAGGAGAGGGGGTCCTGCCCCCCTCTCTGCTCAAAACCCCTTTCATTCATTGTAAAGGTTTGCCTTTCTGTGGCCAGGCCCCGTGATTCCAGTCTTCTGCACTCTAGGCAAAGAGCAGGCCTGGGAAGTTCAGTTTTGTTGCAGAAATGGGTGAGGAATGAATAGGAGTTTGCCTAATATCAGCGACATAAGGAGCCTATGGTACTAATCATCCTTGTTCTTCGTACGTGTGGTGTGGTGTGCACTTGGGTAGCTATTTGTGTGGACGCGGGCACTTCTATTCTGTCGTGTAAAAATCCCTCCCCTTCCAGACCTGAGCCTCCTTCCACTGCAGTAAGAGATTCCGTTACAAAAATACGCCTCAAGGGGCGCCTGCGTCGCTCAGTCGGTTAAGTGTCCGGCTCTCGATTTCAGCTCGCGTCACGATCCCATGGTTCGTCAGTCTGAGCCCCGTGTTGGGCTCTCTGCTGGCAGGGCAGAGCCTGCTTGGGATTCTCTCTCTCCACCCTCGCCCCTCCCCTGCGCGTGCGCGCGTGTGCGCATGTGCGCATGCGCTCTCAAAATAAACACGCACAAAATTAAAAAAAAAAATACAACTCATTCCTACGCGGCCCCGCTGAATCTTCAGCACCTAGAACAGCGCCTGGCACCTGGTAGGTGTTCGACAAACAAGAATCGCAAATATTTATGTAGCGCTCACCAGGTACCAGGCCCGGCTCTCTGCATTTTATGTGTGTTGGTCAATTTAAGCCTCCTAACGACCTGGGGAGAAGGTGTTATTGCTATTGCCTCTTTCCAGAGGAGGCAAATGAGGCACAGAGAGGTTCAGCCACATGCTCAAGGCCTCACAGCTTGAACGCGGCACCGCTGTGATTTGAACCCAGGCCTCAGGCTGTCGAGCCGCTGTTCTTAGCCAGCAGGCAATACTCGTTGTCTAGGAAATGTTTATGGAATGAACGATTGTGCCAAATACGCACGTGTGAGCCTTAGAGCATGGCTTATGCACAGCTGTCTTGTGTATACACTTGGGTGTATATGAGTGTTCCTGTTTGCGCTTGTGTGTACCGTGTGTGTATAGGTGTGGCTGTGCGGCCTTGTGTTTTTCAAAGGGGATGGGGTGGCTTTGGTCCAGCCTAAATGGGGATGTTTCCAGCCCAGAAGGGGTTCCGTGAGGGTGGGGAAGGGTCCTAGTGTCTCAAACGGCTCGTGGGAGGACCATCCACCTGCCATCCTGGGTATTTTTATGCAAATGAGGGCCTGGTTCTCAGCCCCCAGACCAATTCTCCAAAAGCCAATTTGCTCAGCGAACATTTGGGTTGTCTCGGCAGCTAGCGATTGGGGGGAAGGGAGGCGCGGGGGACATAAGAAGGATATATTTATAAACCCATTCCCTTGAATATGAAAAATGTCTAGGAATAGAAACTTCATAAATAAAATCTTATTCATTAAAATGTACCCCTCTGACTTCTTCATATTTGGTAAGGTAAGAACATCAACTATATATACTTCATCAATCCATCTATGAGAATATCTTTATAAGTAAATATGAAGAGAATATTTTGTTCTTATGCCTTTTCACCCTCCCCTTCTCTGTCCCTCCTTTCCCCCCTCCGCCCCCACCCCTGTCTCCCCTCCCTTACCCAGGCTGTGCTAAATGCCAACTCGTTTTTTCCGTCTCCCTCCACAGAGAGAGCTTGGGAAGACACACATAACTTTATTTTAAATGCTATTATAATAAAAAGCATTCAACAAAAATTAAATCCTTAAAAGAAACAAGTAAATGTGGCAAATAACTTTCTGCACGATGCCGCCCTGCCCCTGCGTGGGGTTGCCTCCCCGTGACGGGACATGAGCTGAGGGGGCTGCCTGGGCTGGGGCCGAGGACCCTCCCTGACTTCCTCTTCTTGCCCTGTACCCCAGCCGGGTAGAAGAGACCGGAGTGGTGCTGTCCCTGGAGCAAACCGAACGACACTCCCGCAGACCCGCTCAGCGGGGCACCCCCTCCCAGAAGGACGCCCCTGATCCTGGGGACAGCCTTGGTATGGGGCAGGGCTGGGACTGGGAGGGGTTGTGGCCCCAGGATGCTGGAGGGAAAGCCCAAATGCTTTAATAGTGTGGCTCACCGGGCCGTGTGTGACCTGCCTCCTGCCTCCCTCCCCTTCTCGCTCACACTCTGAGTGGTGCCAGCTTCCTTAGTGCTCATGGAATATGCTAGATTCTCATGCCGTAGGCCCTTTGCACTGGCAGTTTCCTCTGCCCAGAACACTCTTCTCTCTTCTATCCTTCCTCTTCTGTGTCCCTGGGATGATTGCTTCAATCTTTTTGCCCCTCTGCTCTGAATCCTGCTATGGCTCCCCCTTGCCCCCACCCTTCAGCTCGTTCCCTGCTCCCACCTCACTGCTCATTGGCGTCCAGTAATCTTACCCTCCCAAGTCCGGCTCCTTTCTACCTCTTCCTTCTTCCCCCCACCTGACGCCTCAATCCTGGGCAAACTTCTTTTCCTGTTGGTTCTTCAAGGCCGTCACCTTCTTCAAGCTGTTGCTGGCAACCCGTGCTCTTGGGTGTGGTGTGGGGGTCACTGATATCCTTTCCTTTTCTGGCTCAGAACTGACCTCCAGGGACCTTAGAACCTCCTTGAGGGCCTTGGGCCAGTCTTTTCTCCTAACATGCAAGCCCCCCAGAGCTGAGTGGCTGATTGCTGTTCTGTGCTACTGGAGAATCGGGTCAGTCATGTGCCTTGGTCCAGCAGTATTGATTTTAAAGATTAAAACGTTTCCCCCTCGTTGGGCAGTTGCTACTATCCCGAGCCTACTGCGTGTCCCCTCCCCCACACTGGCCCCTCTAGGACCCTTCAGGGCCTCACCACAATCTGGCAGCTGAAGAGACAGAACCTGGTCCAACAAGGGTTTTCCAGAACTCAGTTCCCCAGCACTATGGACAGTGTCTACCCTGATTGGTTGTTGAAAATGTCAACTAGGCTCCCTGGGGTTTGGGGGCGAGGGGGCTCTGCCCCTCAGCCCTGGATGACCATCCTGTGTCCTCCCCACCGATATGTCCTATAGATGCCTCTGGTCCCCGGATCCTGGCCTTCCTGCATCCCCCTGCCCTGAGCGAGGCCACCCTGGCCGCTGACCCCCGCAGCTTCTGTAGCCCTGACCTCCGTCGCCTCCTGGCACCTATCTTGGACGGGACTTCAGTAGCTGCCACCCCCAGCGCACCCCCAGCCACACGGCGCCCCCAAAGCCCTCTTCCGGTAAGCGGTACCTCCCATATGAACCCTTGGGATCCAGGCTGCTTTGGCCTTTGGCTTGAATCTTGCTATTCTCTGGGCCTCAGTTTCTCCATCTGTGCAGTGGGGAGGTTGGGGTGAGATGGGGTTTGGGGTTTAAGACCTAGATCCCAGGTTCTTCAACTGTTACCTGGACCAAAACCTGGGATATTTGGGACTGGCATGGGTGACCCCTCTCCTTGCTTGTGGCCAAGCATCCAGGCTCTCTGAGTTTTGACCTCAAAGAGTCAAGAACATCTAATGTCTTAAATTACACAAACCTGGATTCAAATCCTGAATCTGCCACTTACTAGCTGTGTTACCCTGGACAAACAGGCCCTCAGTTTCTTCACCCATAAAATTAGGATGGTAACAAGTAGCCATCTCATTGGTTATTGTGAGGGTCCCCAGCTCTCTGATATGTGACCCTCACTCCTACCTCTGAGCTCAAATGTGTGGACTACCTTACTGTTAATATTTTCTAGGCTCAAGATTTCCTGAAGTGTTTACTCTCTTTCCACAGGCCGATCTGCCAGACAAACCACTCATGGACATGGAGAATACACACAAACTCTTGGCCTCTGGGAAAGACCTTGAGGCTGTGGAGACAGATCTAGATCTAGCTCAGGTAAGGGCTGGCATGGAAGGAACAGTCTTCACCTCTTTGCTCTGAGGGCGGACATGTATGAGCCTGAGAGAAGGGTGGTGGAATTGTTGAGGGGATGAGTGGATGGATGGATAGAAAGGCCATTGTATCCATTAGGTGGATAGATGGATGGGTGATGGTTAGATAGCTTTTTGGATGGATGGATGGATGGATGGATGGATGGATGGATGGATGAATGGACCACTGTATTCATTAGGTGGATGATGGTGGATAGATGGATGGATGATGGTTAGACACCCATCCATGATGGTGGATGGATGGATGGATGGATGGATGGATGGATGGATGGGTGGATGGATGGATGGGTGGATGGGTGGATGGATGGGTGTGTGGATGGGTGGGTGGATGGATGAATGAATGGACCACTGTATTCATTAGGTGGATGATGGTGGATAGATGGATGGGTGATGGTTAGATAGCTTTTTGGATGGATGGATGGTTGGGTAGATGGGTGGATGGGTGGATGGATGGGTGGGTGGATGGATGAATGAATGGACCACTGTATTCACTAGGTGGATGATGGTGGATAGATGGATGGGTGATGGTTAGACAGCTATTTGGATGGATGGATGGATGGGTGGATGGATGGGTGGATGATGGTTAGATAGCTTTTTGGATGGATGGATGGATGGATGGATGGATGGGTGGATGGATGAATGAATGAATGAATGGACCACTGTATTCATTAGGTGGATGATGGTGGATAGATGGATGGGTGATGGTTAGATAGCTTTTTGGATGGATGGATGGATGGATGGATGGATGGATGGATGGATGTTGGGTGGATGGGTGGATGGATGGGTGGGTGGATGGATGAATGAATGGACCACTGTATTCATTAGGTGGATGATGGTAGATAGATGGATGGGTGATGGTCAGACAGCTATTTGGATGGATGGATGGATTGGATGGATGGATGATGCATGTTTGGCTGGGTAGTTAGACAGACAGGCCATTGGTTCATTAGATGATAGATGGATGGATAATGTTTGGATGACTGATTTAGTGGCTAGATAAATGACAGTGACATGATATATTAGTTACCTATTGCTGCCTAACAAATTACCCCAGAACTGAGCACCTTAAACGACTAACATTTATTATGTCACACCATTTCTGAGACTTGGGAATCTGGGAGCAGCTTAGCTGGATGGTTTTTGCTGAGTCTCTCATGAGGCTGAAGTGAAGCTCTCCCATCAGGGGAGTCATGTGGGGCTAGAGGATCCACTTCCAAACTCACACACGTAGTTGTTGGCAGGCATCAGTCCCTCACTGGCTCTGGCTGGAGGCCTCAATTCCTTACCACACAGGCTGCCTGAGTGTCCCCACAGCTTGGCAGCTGGCTTCCCCCAAGGCAAGGAATCCAAGAGATAACAAGAGTGAGCCCAAGACAGAAGATTATAACTTAATCTCAGAAACAGCATATCATCACTTCACCGAATTGTATTGGTCATACAGACCAATCCTGGTACAATGCAGAAGGCATCCGCAGGGAGGGTGAACACCAAAAGGCAAGGACCACCAGGGATCCCACCAATGCATGTCTCTCCCTCTTGCAAAATATACTCAACCCCCTCCGAAGTGCCCCCAAAGTCTTCCCGTGACAGCGTCAGCCTGGAGTCCAGAATCTCATCACCTACATCAGGTCTGGATGTGGTGAAGCTCCCCCTCTGTTGGCCTGCAAACTAAAGAGGCAAGTGATGAGCCAGCCACATGCCCCACACACAGTGGCGGGACAGGCACGGAGTGATGCCATGTATCCTCCTGGTCAAAAAGAGGGAGAGGAGGGGCACCTGAGTGGCTCGGTCCGTTAAGTGTCTGACTCTGGCTCAGGTCATGATCTTGTGGTTCGTGGGTTCGAGCCTGATTAGGATTCTCTCTCCCTCTCTCTCTGCCCCTCCCCCACTTGTGCTCTGTCTCGGTGTCTCTCAAAAATAAACATTTTTTAAAGTTAAAAAAAAAAAAGAGGGAGAGAAGAGTGCACAGGTATCGCTGGCCCGCGGCAGTTTTGAAATCCAGTTGGGCAACTATGGGAAGTTCCTTGATCAGAACCCACTGCTACTAGAGTGGAACCTCGGTCTGCGCGTATAATTCATCAAAAACGCGCTTGTAACACGAAGTACTTGCGTATCAGCAAATTTCAAGAACCACCGGGCTCAGTTGTGATCACGTGACATCCACCATCATGTACACTCGTATTGCAAGACCTCACTCGTTTATCGAGTTAAAATTTATTAGAAATGTTTACTCGTCTTGTGGAACACTCGCAGAACAAGTTACCTTGCAGTCCAAGGTTTTACTGTACTTCCTAGAGGCTTTCTCCATGGTTCTTGGTTCCACGCTGTAGACGCTGGGCTTCTCCCTCAGAATCCTCCTCCCTTTTTCATAAAAGGTGACATGTATTTGCAGCTGAGGGCGGGGGGGAGGGGGAGTTCAGAACCTGCTGCTTGTCAGGGAACTTTGGTGGCCCAAAGGTCTCTTTCCATTTAGCACAGTCTCTGTCCCTTCCAGTCCAAGCTGGCAGTGTTTCTGTTTATACAATAATCCTTATTTAAAAATGTGTGGGTCTTACGTGAATCTCTTCGGAATGCACTGCATTAGACAAAAGTCACGCCCATAGGTCTCTTTGAGATAAGCCCTTCTCTGCCTTGGGATTTTGCGGAGATGATGAGTGACAGAGTGAGGAAGTTTGAGATCGATTAGCATATCCTTAGGTTCTAGTTTATCTGCCTGAAGGATGTTCTAGGCAACGCCTTTGATCTTCCTGAAGTCTAACCAAAGACTTTTATAGTCACACGCTGGCTTCATCTTTAGACCATGCCTTCCGGAGAGCACTTTCCTTTGCTCAGAAACCATTTCTCAATTTTAGTGTCCTTCACCATCTGGGGAGCTCCCAGGGTCAGCCAAATGCAAGGTGAAGCTCGCCGTCCTCCAGTCTGCCACTTCTGTCCAAGACTTGTGACGTTGGCCGCAAGCTTGGGGGTCCACGAGGCCACCCTCCCTTCAGACCAGCTGCCTACAAATTCAGAAATTTTCACGGACTCCCTCAGTGTCAACAATTTGCTAGAGCTGGCTGTAGAACTTAGGACAGCACTGGACTTAGGTTGATCTTTTAATGATTTTTTTAAGGTTTACTTATTTTGAGAGAGAGAGAGAGAGAGAGTGTGTGTGCACAAGTGCGTGAGCCAGGGAGGGGCAGGGAGAGAGAGGATCCTAAGCAGGCTCTTTGCTATCAGCTTGGAGCCCAACCGTGGGGCTGGATCTCACCAACAGTGAGACCATGACCTGAGCTGAAATCAAGAGTTGGACGCTTAACCAACTGAGCCACCCAGGCGCCCCCAGGATGATCGTTTTGTTGGAGCAAAAGAATACTATAGCCAGAGAAAGAGATCCGTAGGGTGGAATCTGAGACTAGGAGTTTCCCAAATGCAGGCCTTTTGTGACCCCGGGGACGTGTTCCCCTCCTGGCACCGGTGTGGGGGGGCACACACGGAGTAGCCCCAGTCCAGGAAGCTCACCCAAGCTGTGGTGTCCGGAGTTTTCACTCTGTCGGCATGGCTGGACTGTTGCCCATGTGGCTGACCTTGATCTCCATCTCTACACACACTTCCCTTGGAGGTCAGGCTGATCTCACGTGGCCTCAACCCCTCTCATGGCATAGTTGGCCTTTCAGGCACGACCAGCCCCCCGCCCGAGTCATCTTGTTGCCAGAAAGTATCCGGTGTGGCACCAGGGACTCACCGCCAGGAGCAATGACACCCCTGCCCCCCAGGAAATCCCAAGGACCCCTGACAGAGGACACACCCCGCTTTGGGGAAAGTTAATTTTTCGCGTCACGGGGAGGTTGAGAATCTTCCAGACTTTCCAGTCCCAGCTCCTGCGTGTTTTAACGTTTCTCTTTTAGCTCTTCTCTCCTCTTGCCTTCGCTCCCAAGTGGCAAGAAATCAGGCAGCCATCCCGCACCGCGGCTGGGAATCCCGTAGCTAGACGGCCCAGCTCACGAGTCATGTGTTCTCTGTTCCAGAAAACTGCACGCAACGCCCGGTGTTCAACTTTAGCTGCCACAAAACAAAAACCTCCTTTCCTCAGGCTTCTCGTAACACATCCCTCACCTCCCTTTATGCCCTCACGGGCTGGCTCCTCATGGTTCACGCTTCCACCAACAGTTTGTTCAAGGCGGTCTAGGCCCTGACAGGCTCTTCAGGGCCTTTCCAGCCTGCGCCCACTGCCCTGTGCTAAAGCCACCCCGCCTTTTAGGTTTTTCGTTACGGCGGCAAAACCTTGTCATCTGTCTCTGGATAACAGATTACTACTCTGAAGCTTAAAATAATAAGTGTGTATTACCTCACATCATTTCTGGGGACCGGGGGGTCTGGGAGCCACTTAACTGGGTGGCTTTTGCTTGGCGTTTCGTGCAGGAGAGATGTCACGAGACGTCTTGCAGTCGAGACGTCATCCAGGGCTGCCGTCACTTGAAGGCTTGAAAGGGGCGAGAAGGTGCGCCTTCGAGATCACTCACGCGCCTGCAGGCAGCAGGCCTCCGTTTCTCACCATGGGGGCCTCTCCAGAGGGCATCCCCCAGAGCAAGGGACCAGCAAAAACAGAAGCCACAGTTTCTTCACAACCCAGCATTGGAAGTCACACACCATCAGGGTTGTTCCCAGATCAACCCTAGTCACTGGAGTAGGAGATTACGCTGGGGCGCAAATACCAAGGGTGGGATGCTTGAGAGCCATCTCGGTGACTGGTTACCACAGGGTCCTTACGCCCATTTTACAGATGAGGAAACCGAAGCTCAGACTTTTCTTTTGAGAGAGAGAGAGAGAGAGAGCAGGGGGAGGGGCAGAGAGAGAAGGCGACAGAGGATCCGAAGCAGGCTCTGGGCTGACAGCAGGGAACCCAGTGTGGGGCTCGAACTCACGAACCGTGAGATCGTGACCTGAGCTGAAGTCGGACGCTTAACCGACCGAGCCACCCGGCCGCCCCTCAGACTCTTGGCTTCAGGTACACAACTCGGATGCGACGGAGCTGGGACTCCAGCCCGGGCCCACCTGAGGCCAAGGCTCTTGCTCTTAACCTCCTCCTGCCTCCCGCAGGATGTCGATGCTCTGGATTTGGAGATGCTGGCCCCCTACATCTCCATGGATGATGACTTCCAGCTCAACTCCAGCGAGCAGCTACCCAGGGCCTTCCGCAGACCTCCAGGCGCTGTCCCCCGGCCCCGCGCTCGGAGCTTCCATGGCCTGTCGCCCCCAACCCCTGAGCCCTCCCTGCTGCCCCGCTGGGGGAGTGACCCCCGGCTGAGCTGCTCCAGCCCTTCCAGAGGGGACCCTTTGGCATCGTCCCCCGTGGCTGGGGCTCGGAAGAGGTGAGCCACAGTAGAGGGACGGTATGAAGGGAGTGAACCCCTGTCTTGCTCCTGCCTTCCTGTTTCAGCCTCACCCTTCATCGTTCCTCCTGCTGACCTCTGCTCCCGCCAGGCCCTCGGTGTCCCCAGCCCATGCCATGCTTGTTCCAGCCTCTCTCCTTGCCTAGGCTGTGCCCTCCTTCTGGAATGCCCTCCACTGTTCTCCTTGTTTATCCAAATCCCACCAGCCTGCCGGGGCCCTCTCCTTTGGAACATATTTATATCTGGCCTAGCGACCATTTTTGTCACAGTTAAGAGGACATTGCAACAGTGTCAAAGAAACTGTCTAGAACTAAGTTTCCTAACACCTTTGAGAATCTATTGAAAGCTATGGACTCTTTCCCAAGAACGTTCATACACGTACAGATGCACAGTTGTGCATATAACTTCAGAGGGTCCGTGTCCCCCTTCCAGAGACATTAAATTACTAATACTCAAGTTTTTGCACTCTGTGTGGTAGGCGTGTGCCCATGTGTCCAGAATGGTCCCTTTACTATCCTTATGAGATTTTGTGGCTATATCTCACTGTTTCCCAAGGCTCTCAGCTTGGTGCTGGATGTATAGTGAGTGCCTAATAAAGACTTATTGAATGAGGGAGGGAGGAAATTAATGAATATGGTAGGTAGGTGGATGGATGGATGGATGGATGGATGAATGGATGAATGGATGGAAGGATGGATGGATGGATGGATGGATGGATGGATGGATAGATGGATGAATAAATGGATGAATGGATGTTTGGATGGATGGATGGATGGATAGATGGATGGATGGATGGATGGGTAGGTGGGTGGATGGATGGATGGATGAATGGATGGATGAATGGATGGAAGGATGGATGGATGGATGGAAGGATGGATGGATGGATGGATGGATGGATGGATGGGTGGATGGATGGATGGACGGATGAATGGATGGATGGATGGATGGATGGATGGATAAATGGATGAATGGATGTTTGGATGGAAGGATGGATCAATGGATAGTTGGGTAGATTGATGGGTGGGTACATGATCAGATAGGTGGATGGACAGATGGGTGAGTGTATGAGTAAAGGAATAAACACTTAGGGGAATGAATGAATGCTCATCATCTCCTCACAGTGGTGCCCACACTTGCTCAGGTTTATTGTATTCTGAGATTCTTACCTGTGTTTCCCCAGGACCCTGGCTCAGAGCTCAGAGGACGAGGCCGAGGGGGTGGAGCTGCTGGGAGTGAAACCCCCCAAACGGTCCCCCAGCCCAGAACCCGAAAACTTCCTGCTGCCTCCCCTCAGCCTGGTATGTTGGGGGATTAATGGGATTCTCTGGCCCTCAGAACCTAGCAGGCTTAAACCTACTGTTTTATGTATGGGGGAGGGGGGAGCCAGAGAGGGGCAAGGGGTAGCTGAAGGTCAAATGGAAGGTCAGTCGTCCAGGTGAGGCCATGCAAATTTATCTAAGTTGGTGGTAAGTTCTAAGAAGAAAAATTAAGCAGGGTAAAGGGGAGAAATGACAAAGTTTAGTAGGTGTGGGAACGTCCTACACTCCCATGGGCCTCCCTCCCAGACCTAGAACAGGTCTTGGCCTTGGATTATTAGTGTAACATTAGGAGGCCAGACACTAACTAGAGTCAGACGGACTTGGGTTCAAGTCCCAGGTCTGCCAGCTGATAACTGTGAGACCTTGGGCAGGTACGGTGACCACTCTAAACCTCAGTTTCCTCATCTGGGAAGGGGGTGGTGACATCCCACAAGGCTACCACAAGAAGCAAATGAAATTAGGTCCTGAGCTGATCCTTAGTGCCTGTCGATAAACAGGATAAAAACAACCAAGCAGAAGCAGCAACCCCCGCCCCCCTTCTTCCCATCTGCCCGCTTCCATCTCGCCTCTGCTGTCCTTTTTCTGCACAATGGCAACCAGGGCACCCTTTCCGAAACCCTGCCCAGGCTGTGCCACTTCCACAGAGCCTCCCTCCAGGACCTTCCATGGCTCTCTGATGCCCACAAAAGAGGTCTCTGGCTCCCCACGCTGAGCAGGGCTATTTGAACGCGAGAGGCGCGGTTGATGACCACTCTTGAGATGTTGTGGTTATTATTATTATTATTATTATTATTATTGGTGGTGGTATTCACACTCATCCACGAGAGGTCAAGCAACCGCATCGGTCAGACTCTGGGCAGGAAACGGCGCGCTCAGACGGGGGTGTGGAGGAGCGTCTAAAAACAGGACTGCTGGCCAAGGTGTGGGCAGCGCATAGGGTATCGGCAGGAGGGGTGCAGCCCCCGCTGGGGCCAGCAGCGTGGGGGAGCCGGCACCGTCCGCAGTCTGAAGGCATAGGGTGGGCCGCGGTCGCCAGATCCTGGAGAGAGTAGGTCTTGTAAGAGCAGAAACCTTCCACGGAGGGACACCGCCAGCCCGTGACAAGCCAGCAGAGAAGCAGCGAGATCAAATACCGCCCCGCTTCCTCCTCCCTCCTGAGAGCATCTCCCGTTATGTGAGCCCAACAGGAATACCTAGAACAAGGCTGCATGTTGCTGGAATCCACCCGCCCAGGTCGGCCTGCTGGGACACAGAGGAAGGGGCGAACAAGGCTCTGGAGGGACACACAGAGGAGAGCTGTCTAGGACCCTGGCTTAATCCAAAGTCCCATAGCCCACAAGTGGCTGCTGAACCCCACAGTGCTCCTAACTGCCGCACCATCCTGCCTTCTGGGATGTTCACGATG
Source organism: Prionailurus viverrinus (assembly GCF_022837055.1). Classification (NCBI taxonomy): domain Eukaryota; kingdom Metazoa; phylum Chordata; class Mammalia; order Carnivora; family Felidae; genus Prionailurus; species Prionailurus viverrinus. The sequence continues at coordinate 52,098,302 of NC_062575.1, forward strand.
ATGGTGGTGGTGGTGGTGGCAGCTTTGTCTCTGTCCTGCAGAGTTTCCTTCTGACAGGAGGGCCAGCTCCAGGGAGCCAGCAGGATCCCAGCACCCACCTCCTGGAACTGAATGAGCCCCTCCGTGAGTAGCACCCTGGGTATACAGAGGACCTGGGTCCCTTTCTCTCCTAGGACACCCCCCCCTACCCCGCCATGGTTGAGAGAGGGGTGGGGCAATCCAGAAGGTGGCAGGGGTGAGGGTGGGGGGCTGTCGGCGCCTGGCTGTGACCTTGGTAGACACAGCCCCTCCCTGCTCTCAGTGGCACCGAGGGGGGAAAGAGAGGCTCCGAGGGGGGCAGGGGCTGGCCAACGTGGCCCGTTGGGGTGGAAGCTGAGCCCAGGCCCAATCTAGATCTCCCAAAGCTTGTGTCTGCTTACACTTTGGGGGCTGTCCTACCTTGGTCATTCCCAGCTGCATGGCTTTGGAAAACAGTTTCTGCTTCTGGACCCTCAGTAGTCCCCCCTCCGTCAAATAGGATCCATTGCAATAGTTCTTACCTGAAGGAGAGGTTTTCAGGATCTCTGGCGGGGGGGGGGGGGGGGGGGGCGGGCAGCACAGGAAGAGCCTAGCACAAGACCTGAGGAGTAAACACTCAAGAAATGTCCGCCCTCACGCGAAGCTGGTTCCACAGCTACTGTCCTCACCTGCCAGCAAAACCGTCAGGAGCCAGAGCCCACTCAAAACCTCCGCGTAGGGGCACCTGGGTGGCGCAGCGGGTTAAAACGTCTGATTCTTGATCTCGGCTCAGGTCATGATCTCACAGGTTGTGAGTTCGAGCCCTGCATCAGGCTCTGCGCTGATGGCGCATAGCCTGCTTGGGATTCTGTCTCTCCTCTCTGCCCCTCCCCCACATGTGCACGTTCGCTCTATCTCTCTCTTTCTCTCTCTCCCTGTCTCTCTCAAAATAAATAAGTAAACTTAAAAACAAAAACAAAAAAATGTCCAGGCATTAGCTAGGAGATCTTTCCAAAGCACGAATCTGACCCTGACCTCCCTCTGCTCCAAACTCATCCATGGCTCCCTACTGCCCTTCTGAGAAAGACCAAGCTCCTCAACCTTGTACTCCAGCCTCTGTAGGGTCTGCCCTGCCCTGTGCCTCACAGACCCCACTCGGCCTCACATCTTTGTTTCAGCCACAGTGACTGTCTTTTGGTTCAGTCTGTCCTTCTTACATATAACACTTATTTATCGAATACACAGTACGTGCCAGGCACTGTCCTAGGGGCTGGAGACATGACTGTGTACAAAACAGAAATCCCTGCTGTCATAGGGCTGACATGCTAGTGGGGGAGACGGTCCAGAATGAAGAAACACATATAATTAAGGGCCCGAGAGAGGAACAGAGCGCTTCTGGAAAAAATAGTGTATGCAAAGGAAAAGGGAACTCTGGGGTGGTAGGATTTTGATTTCAAGTAGTATGATTAAGAGTGGTCTCATTGAGAAGGTGACATGTGTGCAAAGACCTGAAGGAAGTAAGGGAGTGAGCTGTGACAATTTCTGGAGGGATGAGCACTCCAGGCAGAGGGAACAGCAAATTCAAAGGTCCTGAGGTGGGAGTGCATCTGTCTTAGTTGGGGGAAGACAGGGCCAGTAGGGCTGAAGCAGAGAGGAGGGGAGGGAGGTGGGTGGCTGACTGCAGTGGGGACTCTGCATTGTGCTGACTTTGAAGTAATCTTGCTGGAGGAGACAGCCTCAGGGCCTTTGCATATGCTGATCTTTCTGCCTGGCATGCCTTTTCTTCTATTCTTTGCCTATTTATTGCATCCTTCTGATCTCAGATCGAGTATTACCCCTTCCATGAAGCCCTCCCTAACTTCCTAAGCTCATGGCTCATAACACTCATCACAGATCATATTTACATAAGCGTTCCTGTCATTATTTGATTTTTGGCTGTCCTCTCCCTGAGGGTGTGCGCTGTGGGAGGCAGGGGCCAGACTTGTCTTGTGGTTGCCATACTCTCTGTGTGAGGCAGGGCAGCGGCTGGGCACAGAGCAGGGCCTCAGTACATATTTGTAAACGAAGAGCTAACATTTACCTGGCGCTCACTCTGTGCCACTCTTTGGGCTAAGCGTGTTGTGTACATGACCCAACTGATCCCTCTCGCTGGAATGTCAGGGCCGGGAGGTTCATCTGTCCTGTTAACTGCTGTGTCCTTGGTGCCTGGCACACACCAGGAGCTCAACGGTATTTTCTGAGTGGGTAAGTTCTCACACGTGAGGCAGATAGAAGCATCCCTGTTTTCTAGGTAACAACAATTCACTAGGAGCTTACCAATACTAGTTAGTGCCCAAAGCACTTCACGTGGATTGATTCATTTACCTTCCCACAACAGCCCCCGGAGAGGAAGTATTGTTAGCCCATTTTACATACAAGGTAGCCAAGGCACAGAGAGGTGACATCACCCACCTTGGGTCACACAGCAAGTAAACAGCAGGGCCTGCATTCCAACTCAGGCAGCATCTGGCTCCAGCCTTTTGTTTTGTTCTTTAATGCTTCTTTATTTATTTATTTTTTTTCAACGTTTATTTATTTTTGGGACAGAGAGAGACAGAGCATGAACGGGGAAGGGGCAGAGAGAGAGGGAGACACAGAATCGGAAACAGGCTCCAGGCTCTGAGCCATCAGCCCAGAGCCCGACGCGGGGCTCGAACTCACGGACCGCGAGATCATGACCTGGCTAAAGTCGGACGCTTAACTGGCTGCGCCACCCAGGCGCCCCAATGCTTCTTTATTTTTTTTTTAATTTTTTTTTCAACATTTATTTATTTTTGGGACAGAGAGAGACAGAGCATGAACGGGGGAGGGGCAGAGAGAGAGGGAGACACAGAATCGGAAGCAGGCTCCAGGCTCCGAGCCATCAGCCCAGAGCCTGACGCGGGGCTCGAACTCACGGACCGCGAGATCGTGACCTGGCTGAAGTCGGACGCTTAACCGACTGCGCCACCCAGGCGCCCCGCTTCTTTATTTTTGAGAGAGAGAAAGCATGAGCAGGGGAGGGCCGGGGGGGGGGGCGGGGTGGACAGAGGATCTGAAGCGGGGTCTATGCTGAGAGCAGAGAGCCCGATGCGGGGCTTGAACTCCCAAACCGTGAGATCATGACCTGATTCGAAGTCGGACATTTAACCAGCTGAGCCACCCAGGTGCCCGTGACTCCAGCCTTCTTAACTACTGCCTTAAACATCCTGGACACTTGAGGTTCAGAAGACAGAACTGGCCCAAGAGTTTGCTATTTGATCCCAGGCATGCCTGCCTCACCACGCACGCTTTTAAATGTCAGGAGGGGAAGAAACGGGTTTGGGTGGGAACCCCCACTGGTTGACCCTTCATCTTTCCCCACAGGCCTGGGTCCCCCGCTGCTCTCTCTCTACCCGGACGAGGACCCCGTGGAGCCCAGGAGCCACTTCCAACCAGTGGCAGGCTTGGCCCAGGCCAACTGAGCCAGCTCTGCGGGCCCTCTTCCCCGAGCCCTTCCACTCCCCAGAAAGGACCTCAGCCACACTCCACGCCGGCAGCCAAAGCACAGGATGGGGGCACCAGGAGAGGGGCTCCCTCTCTCCTTTCAGTGGCCCCCGCCCACCTCGGGCCTACCTCAGCCCTCACCCCTCTGCCCCTCCATGTCTGGGGGGGCTTTCTGGGGTGGTCTCAGCTCAGTGACCTCTGGGAGGGGGTCCCTGGCGCCCTCCTCCTCCTTCTCTCAGGACTTCCCTTGCGGTTCTCTATACTGGTTACCTCATCCCTTTCTCCCACTCTCCTGGCTTGATTTTGGGTAATGAGGGGTGGGGGAGGTAGGGGCTCGGGTCTGTGTTTCTGGGCTCTGGGGAGTATTGATAACCACAGTCGCGTTTCTTTCCATCCATTTTTGTTGTTTTCACAACAGGGTTTTAATCTCTATGAATTGCCTGGGGCCCATAAGAATGCAGAACTCTGATTCCCACCCCCCCTTCTTCAGGTGTTAATGGGGGGGGGGCCTCTGGGGCAGACCTCATCCCTAGCAACTTCAGATCAACCCCTCAGCCTCCCAAGTGGCCACCCCACTCTGCCTGCCCCTCCCCTGGGAGCTTCTGCTGTCCTCAGTCTCCCCTGGGCACTGGCTTCATTCATGGGCTTCCTATTTCCAGGGGCAGCCTCCAACTTCTATTGCTTCCAGATCGTATGACTTCCAGCTCTCTCCGGTTCTAGGCCACTCAATTCCTGGCCTTCTCCGGTTCTAGACCGCACAGCCCCCCAGACACAGTCTGGTTTCGAGCTCACATGCTCCAAACCCCTGATTCCAGACCTCACGTCGGCCAGCTCTTTCTCGTTCTGGACCTCACAACCTAAACTTTATATTGGTTCTAGTCTTCCTGACCTGTAATACATTTGGTTCCAAATCCAGACTCCTTAAGCTTCTAAATCATGATGCTTCATGATGCCCAGCTCCTTCCTTTTCAACTTTCTACACTCAAGACTTGCTTTGCCAATCAAAAAGAAGTAAATGTCTTGATCTTATAACCACACTAATAGTTCCAGACCACACACCAGTTCTCTTTTGCTCTAGACCTCATGACCTCCATCATTCACTGGTTCGAGGCTATAAAACCATCAGACCTTGCGATTTCCAGGACCCTCTGATTCCAGATCTGATGATCTCAGTTTCCCCTGACTCTTGAACTTGGCTTCAAATGTCTTCTGATTCCAGACTTCATCCTATAAATTCTCCTGGTTCTAGACCTCACAATCTCCAATGCCCTCTCTAGATCTTATGACTCCAAATTACCCTAGATCTAGAACTTAGCCTCCAAACATCTTCTAATTCTAGATGTTGCCTTTAAAAAATTTCTGGTTCTAGACCCTACAACCCCCAGCTCCTGATTCTAGATCTTGACTCCAAAATCTCTCTGGTCTCCAAAATCTCTCTGGTTCTAGAACTCGGTCCTCAGACTTCTGAATTCCATTCTGTATAGTCTATAGATTCCTCTGGTTCGAGGCCTCACAGCCTCCCATCATCTCTGATTTCAGATCAAAATTCATTTGGTTCTAGAACTCAGCCTCCAAGTGCCTCTGCTAGTGGACTTTACGCCTAAGCCCCTCCATTCTTGATCTCATGTCCCTGAAGTTTCCCTCTCCTAGAACCACCACCACTGCCCCACCCCCAGCTCTCCAGAGATGCACTTCCCTTTACTTGACCCCAGGTACCTGGGGGACCTGGGGCTCCCTTACAATCCAGGAGATTTCCCCAGCCGCACAGACACACGCACAGCCCTATCTGCATATCACGGGTGGGGAGAGAGGCCGGGACTCCTCAGTACTCCGCCACTACCTGTGTATCCCCCTTTGCCCCCCACCCCATTGCTACGACGGTGCTACTCTTGGTCTCCCCCACAAAAAGGCCTCCCTCTCTCAGCTCAGTTCACCCCCACTTTGGAAGGCACTTCTCTGTTTTGTCCGGGGATGGCCTGTCCAGATTGGTGCTATGGGGGAAGAAGGCTCTGGCCCCTCCTTCCCTCAGGGGGTGACCTGGGCCCTCGATGGAGGGAACTGGACGGGGTTGGGGGAGGGGAAGGGACTGGTCCAGCCACTCTGGCTCTGAAACCCGCTAGTCTGTACACCAGCATAAAGACTTCGCCTTGGTAGGCACCAGAGCTCTGTGTGTTGACTCATCTGCGGGGTCGCTTCGCGGTGCGTGGGTATCCTGGCTGGCTGTGTCACTTTGAGTCCGTTTGACTCTGTGTTCCTGCGTGGGTCCGTAACAGCGCACGTCCGGTGATGTAATTCTATGTACGTGTCTTTGTGACATCATTCTGTGAACTGGTTGTGGGGCGGGGGTGGGGGTGGGATCGTAATCCCTTCTACCTGGATGTGTTAGCATCGGAGTGAAAGGATTCTGTTTTATGGGTTTCTGGCTACCTGGGGTTTCTGCGTTCCTGGTGTGGGAGGTTTTGTGGTATTGCAATTTTGCCTGCACGGATGGGACTGTTCTGACACTGTCATTTCGTAGACGGATATCTGTGTGACACAGTGCTCTCTGTACTTGAGCGTATGTGCGTTACATGTGACACAGAGAGATTGCGTGTCTACAGGTTTACGTGCAGTTGGGTGTGCCTGTTCTGTCCCGTCTCCGTAGATCACCTCATAACTCCTCTCCCATGTAGGAACCTTTTTTTTTTTTTAATTTAGGTTTTTATTTTATTTTTGAGAGACAGAGAGACAGAGCATGAGCAGGGGAGGGGCAGAGAGAGAGGGAGACACAGAATCTGAAGCCGGCTCCGGGCTCCGAGCTGTCAGCACAGCGGGGCTCGAACTCACAGACTCCGATCATGACCCGAGCCGAAGTCTGTTGCTTAACCGACTGAGCCACCCAGGCGCCCCGGAATCTTTTTTTTTTTTTTTTAATTCAATTAACATTTTATTTTTAAGTAATCTCTACGCCCAACCTGGGGCTTGAACTCACAACCCTGAGATTAAGAGTCATGTGCTCTACCAACTGAGCCAGCCAGGCACCTCCCCCATGACGTAGAAATCTTTTCAAAGAAAGAAGACACTTTTAAGCCTTGGCACTTGTTGGCCCCTCACCTTAAATGCCTTCTCACTTGGTTATCTCCTACTCATATTTCAAGTCTTGGTTCAGACTTCCCCTCCTCCAGGAAGTCTTCCCTGCCTACCCTGCATGGTGAGGTCCTCCCAAGACCTGCTGAGAGCCCCTCCGGGAGCTTCCCTCCCAGCTCTGGGTACTCAGTCCCAGTCTGGGTATTTACAACGGGGTGGATATAAAAACTACTTGATCTGTGTTGGGCCCTGTGCCAAACACTTGATCTTCTCAAACTCTCCTCTAATTGTATACAAATAGGCATGGTTACTGTCCCTGTTTTACAGCGGATGACACTGAGGTTCAGGGGGGATGGTCACTTGTCAAGGTCACACAGCAGGGAAGGGCTGAGCCGGATTCGGATCCTGGATCCAAACCCATCACGGCAGCCTTCCCACACACACCCCTAAACATCTCAAAAATGGAACCCACAAGGTGAGCGATGGAACACAGAGACAGTCGAGCAGGGCCTTAAGAGCGCAGGAATTAAGGTGGGACAAGTTGAAGTTCTGGCTCTGCCACTCTCATTGTATGACCTTGGGCAAGTTTGATGACCTCTACGAATGTCAAAGTCCTCAGCGGTAAAACCGAGCTGATGTTTGCATCTACTTTCTAGGCTGATTGTTGGCTGTGATAGGAGGTTGTGGGGTCAGGTCGGGCCGCCAGGACAAAGAGGCTGGGGGAGCGGTCTAGCTTGTGTCTCCAAATGGGGAGCCCCAGCAGAGCCTTAAAGGGATCTAGAGCCATAGTCCCACATGGGTAGCGGCTGAGGGCTTGGAAAGGATGGCCTGCGAGGGTGTACAGCTGGGGGGTGGGGGCAGGAGTGGGAGTGGCATCTGGGGAGGTTTCCTAGGTCATCAGAAATTTCGGCTTTTTCCTAAGGGCACTGAGGCACCTCGTAAGGCTGGGAAGCGGAGGATGAAGAAAGGAGACGGGTGTATGTAACCAAACTTCCGAGTCTTGCTCCCGACTAGGGCATCCGGGGCGCCTTCAGTTAACAGCTAGCAATACTGACCTCAAGGTTGAAACTTTATTCCGTTGGTTTGAGAAGCCACGCATTTTTCGGGGGGGGGGGGGTGGTAACTGCCTCGATTTGCTCAAGGTCACACGAGTAACTGGCAGTATGGCTAGCCTCCCGGCTCTGGTTCTGCGCTGGGCACGGTGCTGCCTGGCAGCCACACCCACCAACCCGAGGAGACGGCGGGGAAATCCCACCCTAAAACCCCCCGAACTTCTGCCGCCTCGGGACACGGTAACTCTGGGGCGGGGGGCCACGCCAGACCTTCCTCCCGGCCCCCCGCCCCGCGAGCCCCCTTCCTCCCCGCCCCCCCCCACCCCCCCACCCCCCACCCAATGGCTCATTCTAAGAAGGGCGCTGTCTGGGGGCCCTCTGGTCACCTTGTCCTCCGCGCGCTCTACGGCGAAAGGGCCCTGCGCAGGCGCGCGGAGGGCGCCTTCGGGGCCCGCGCTTTACGACACTTGTGCAGCAGCGGCCGCGGCAAGTCGGCACTCCTTCGCGACGATTCGGCCGGGTGCCGCTGGCGGCCGTTGCCAGGGTGGGGGTCGCTTTGCGGCATGGCGATGGCGGAGGGCGAGCGGACTGAGTGTGCTGAGCCCCCCCGGGACGAGCCCCCGGCCGATGGCGCCCTGAAGCGGGCAGAGGAGCTCAAGACGCAGGCCAACGACTACTTCAAAGGTGCGCCCGCCCGGGAGGGGGCCGGGGTGGGGTGGAGAGCGGCCCAGGGCAAGGGGTGCCCGGCCCGCGCGGAACCATGGCAACGCGGAGCGGCAGCCTGGGCGCGGGGCAGGCACTACCAAGTGACCGGGCGTGGGGAGGCAGGATGGCGCGACCCCGGGGGCGACAGAGGGGGGGGGGGCTCTGACAGAAGGGGTGATAGCGAGAGGTGGCGTTCGGAGCGGGTGCTGCTAAATGGGGAGGCCGGAGAGGGCGCTACCAAGTGTGAGGCGGGAGGGGGACGGGAACGAGGGCACTTCCAAACGTGAGGTCCCTAAGAGGTGTTAGCTATGGTGAGCCCTATAGAGGGCGCCTTCAGGTAGTGACAGGGGCCTCGGGAGTGATGGTGCTACCAAGTGGGGAGGTCTAGGGTGGGTGGCACCAAGTGGGGCCTGGGGGGCACTGTCCCAATTGAGTAGGGAATTGTAAGGGCGGAGGGGGGGATCGATCATTAGGTGGCAAGGCGAGGAGGTAGGAGATTTGGGGTTGCACGAGGAAAAGGGATGCGTGGGAGGCTCTGGGAGTAAAGGTGGGGGAAATCCCAAGAATAGTATGACATAGGATCTTGGGAAAGAGTAAGATGTGGGGGTACTCATTCATTCATTCATTCATTCAGCATGTTTATTGAGTACCTGCTATGCGCTAAGGACTCTGCTGGGCTCTGGGGTTATAGCAGTGAATGAGCCACATGTGGCCCTGCCCTTTTATAGCTTGTAATTTAGCAGGAGAATCAGACATTGAGTAAAAACACCAGAAATAATAAAATACTTAGAAGTTGTGATGAGGGCTTTGAACCCCCCCCCCCCCCCCCCCGACAGGGTGTGAAGTGGAGATCGGGCTGGAGGCTACTGCGGTCAGGGAAGGCCTTAACTGAGGAGAAGGCATTTAAGTAGAGAAGAGTCGCAAAGGAGTGTTCCAGGTGGGCGCAGAGACATGTGCAAAGGCCCTGAGGTAGGAAATGAAAGACCGGCGTGGCTGAAACTTTAGCGGATCGGCAGGGAGACTGATACAAGCTGAGTTTAGGACAGGGGCCAGCCCAGGTAGGGTTTCTTTCATAAGTCACTGCAGAGCTAGTTTGGATTTTACTCAGGTGTCCAAGAGGAGACATTGAGTAGATAGATGGTGCAGTCTGGAGCTCTGAGGAGAGGAATTCAGGCACGGTCAGCCAGTGAGTGGAATAGAACACCCTCGGAATGGATGAGGCCTTGTAGGGAGAGAAGGGGCCGGAACCTTGAGGAATTCTAATGTGTAGAGAAGAGGAAGCAGCTGAGGAGAAGTGGTCCGTGAAATGGAAGGAAAGTCAGGAAAGATGAGAGAAGAGAGTGCTTCTGGAACGAGGGCGGCTGTGGCCCGGGTCACATGCTGCCAAGGCGAGCACCGAGCAGTGCCCGTGGGATTTGGCTCCACGGATGTTGGTGCTAGCTAGCCTTGACGGGAGCAGTTTCTGGGGACCGGTGGGGGTGGGCGTCAGCCTGGAGAATACCGAAGAGCAAACTGGGAAGTAAGGAAGGGACAGCGAATGCTGACAAGTGAAGTGTTTCATCCTTAGGGATGAGAGGAGAGGAGGGATCCAGAGCGCCCGCGGCCTTCAGTGGGAGCACAGGGGGGTTCAGAGTGGGAACGTGGGTCAGGCTGCAGCACCGAGAAGGAGGTAGGAAGGACCCGTGAGAGATGAGGCTTGGAGGTGGAGCCTTGGCGGCTGGCTGGGGGGGGGGGGGGGTGCGGATGTCATCCTGGGGGTGGTGAAGAGGCCTGGTGAGATCCCCCAGCCGCCTGGCTGACATTGGATGCGAGAGACGGAGACTAGGATGGCCGACAGGTGAGAGGCGTGGTGGTGCCGACCGGAGACCGAAAGCGACTCAAGAAACGACTCAAGAAACGCATCAGAGAGGAAAAGAGGGCGGCCGCCTGGAGAGAGGGAGGAGGGACCCCCCCCCCCCCAACCAGGCGAGGAGAACGGGGTCGGGGAGGCCTATCCTGGCAAGGGGAGCGGAACCTGGCACCAGGGAGGTCAGTGGGGCTGGAGTGGAAGAGGCAGGAGAGGGGGCTGAGCTTTCTGCTGCGGCCTCTGGGGAGCCATGGATAGTCGTGAGGAGGGGAGGGACGGGGTCAGGTTGGTGCTTTAGCAAGACCCCTGCGGAGGGGCCAGGACCGGAGGCTGGGAGACCAGGGAGGAGGCCGGGGCAGGATGGAGGCCAGACCAGGGCAGGGCGGGGCCGTAGGGACGGTGGACGGATTTGAGAGATGTTCAGGAGGCTGGCCTGACAGAACACGGGGACTGGCCTGGCTTTGGGGGTTGAGGGGTCAGGAGAGGTGTCCAGGACAAGGCGCAGCCTCTAGCCGGGGGACAGCGAAGAAGGTGGGGCCATCCCTGAAATGGGGCTCCGGAAGAGCGGCAAATAGGAGGGTGGGTGCTGGGGCGAGGTAAGACTTCTGGGAAGCCATAAGTCACGGGGAGGGAGGGGCTCCTTGCCCTCCAGGCCCCGGGCCCTCGGAAGCCCGAGGGCTGGGCAGGCCGCCAGAGGTACTGGCACTGAGCTGGCTGAGAGGAGAAGGGTCCTCCTGGTCCAGGCCCCTCACTGCCTGGCAGGCAGTGGCAGGCACCGAGCCCCAGCCTCCAGGGCTGTGGGAATAACAATAAAAAGAATAATTACCGCTCTCCTTAATTGAGCCCCTGTGGTGGCCAGGTACACGCTTCATGCTTCATCTTCCCCCGGGGCGCTGGGAGGGAGGGAGGAGCGGCCCTGTTTGTTTCTTAGAGGAAGCTGAGGCTCAGAAGTGAAACCGCTTGCCCAAGGTCAGAGTGTGAGCCCGGATATCCCCCTTCCTCGCCACGTGCTTGGTGCCCCTGTTCAGAGTCCTTACCTGGAGCTTGCAGGCAGAAGAGGGTAGCCCTTGATTGGGCTCAGGCCCCTTCCGGAAGCCCTAGGGGGCAGAGCCTCGTCCCCGATGTTGCCCAGCTCTCTTCCCCTCTCTCTGGGCCTCATCGCCCCCCTTCTGTAAAACGGGAGGGCTTGTATTTAACCCCCAAAGATGCCTCTGGGTCTCTGGCTTTGTCGACACGGTTAAGAGCTCAGGCTGCCTGGATTCAAATCTTGTTTCTTCCTGTTTCATGCTGTGTGACCCCTGGGCAAATGGCTTAACCTCTCTGTGCCCTGGTGTCCTCCTCCTCTAAAATCCGGAGGACTGGATGCACTCGTACTCATAAAGCAGATAGAACAGGTTCAGGAACCGGTGTTGTTGGGCAGGTGCGTGAAGTGCAGCTCTTCCCGTTTCCTCTGCTTGGTTCTCCTCTTTGTTCACTCATTTTTTACTCACTTCTTTTGCAAGCATCTGCTGATCGCCTTCTCTGCTGTAGCCGCATTTCACGCGAGAGTTTATTTAGCCCTCAGAGCCACTTAGACGAGGCAGGGCAGGGCCGATCGGGCTCTGAGACACCAGGCTCCCCACCCCAGGCCAAACGGGCCCCGTGAGTAACACCTCAGCCGTCAAGAGAGCTGGCCAGCTGGCCTCTGGAACACAGCCAGGAGGCTGAAGTAGTCCTCGAAGGCACTGGCATTCCAGGGAGGGTCCCTCAGACTTCGGCTGTCTGGATCTGCCCTTGCTTGTTTCTGGGAAGTCCTGGGCTTGCCCTCCGGGTCTCCCAGTCCTGGAGAGACACACCCATCACCTGACGGTGATGGGCAGGGCTGGGATAGGGGAGCCCAGGGGCTGGGGCGGCCCAGAGGAGTGCCTCACCCAGCCTGAGATTGGAGGAGGGCTTCCTGAAAGAGGGGACATCTGAGCCATTTGACAGATTGCCAGATATTAGCCTGCAGGAGGGATCGTTATATTGTTCTGGCCGTCTCCCCAGGACATGACTTCTTTTCCTAGTGTCATTGTGTCTGTCTGTCTGTCTGTCTGTCTGTCTTTCTGTCTTTCTTCCTTGGCCCATTCATTCAAGAACTATTCATGGAGCCTAGAACCCTCTTCTTTTTTTTTTTTTTTTTAATTTTTTTTTCAACGTTTATTTATTTTTGGGACAGAGAGAGACAGAGCATGAACGGGGGAGGGGCAGAGAGAGAGGGAGACACAGAATTGGAAACAGGCTCCAGGCTCTGAGCCATCCGCCCAGAGCCTGACGTGGGGCTCGAACTCACGGACCGCGAGATCGTGACCTGGCTGAAGTCGGACGCTTAACCGACTGCGCCACCCAGGCGCCCCTAGAACCCTCTTCTTCACCAGACTCACTGTCATCCTCTAGGTCTCTGCTCTGGCATCATCTTGGTCTGCCCCTGTGCTAAACACTCTGGGTCATCATTGTCTGGATGGGTGTGTGTGTGTGTGTGTGTGTGTGTGTGTGTGTGTGTGTGTCCCATTGGACTGTGAGCCCTAGGAGGGCAGGGCAAAGGACTGCTGTGTCCTCAGACTGAGCAGGGGCTCAAAGAAGTAAGACAAATGGGTCCTGCCCTCACAGGGCTGAGGTTCAAACTGGGGATGTGGATTATAAGCAAAGAAAACAAAGGAAAGTCATGGTTCATCCAGTGGTGCTGGAACCACACTGGAGAAGAGTGAGGTGGGAGTGAGGGTAGGAATTCCCATTTTAGGCCAAGTGTTAGGAGAAGGACTCTGAAACTCCAGTCCAGAGGGGGTATGTAAGTTGCCCAAGACACCCAGCAGATAAGAGGTGGGGCCAGGATTGGGCCCGGGCCACCTGCCGCCGTCTGCGTGCTCCTTGTGCTAGGTTTCCTCTCAGGGGTCCCCTGGTGTGAGGGTGAGGCTGGGCGCGTTTGGGTCTTGGCTTGGCTCGGAATTGCCACCTGCCACCTGCCTTGTGATCGCAAGCACGGGATCTCCCTCTCTGGGCCTCCGTACCCTCGTCTGGAAAATGGGGCCGATGCAGCTGTCCTCAGGGTTGTTGTGAGGGTTCAGTGAAGGGACTCGTGTACCAAGAGCCCCGCACGGCAGCTGGCACATCATGGTCCCCCAAACCAGGCAAGCCTCTGAGCCTTGCTCTCCTGCCTGTCAGATGGGCACGTGGGAAGGGTCCAAGCCTGGCTCTGCAGATACAGACTGGGTGTCTGACCTTGAGGAAGGCTTCTGTGGCTCATCTCTAAAGTGAACACCAGATGGTGCTTATGCCTTGGAGATGTGAGGATTCCACGGGTGACAATGTAAAGCGCGGGGCACAGCCATAGCTCGTTGCAAACAAAATCAGCCTTTTCCCCTTGGTCAGACACATCCTGTCACTCTACGCCTAGAACATCGATATCTACACCCTACCGTGGCTGTGGCCTTCGGGATCTGTCTTGCCAGCCTCCCTGCTCTCAGCCTCCTCCACCCCAGCCACACCAGCCTCTCAGTGGTCCTAGGACACAAGGCGTGCGCTGGCAGCACACCCCCTCACTTCCCACCCCGGGGCCTTTGCACCTCCTGTTCCTTCTGTTGGGAATGCTTTTCCTCCTGTCCAGTTTGTTGCTTCCTTTGGGTCTCTGCCGGTGTGTCCCCTTCTCCTTGAGGCCTAAGTAGGTTCCTTCTCCTTTCCCACTTCCTATTCTCCTACTAGGCCCCTTCTTTGGGCTTGTTTACTTGTGTGAGTGTGGGGGCTGGCCAAGCAAAGGGCTCAGGGCGGACTCACATGTGCTGGGTTCACAACATCTCGGCTCTGGCACTCATTGATCTGTCCTCTCCGGGCCGTGGGACCAGAGGAGGACCCTCTGGAAGTCCTGCCTGGAAGAAGTATTGCCCCGGTTGGCGCCTTAAGGGGTGACGGCTGGGGGTGGGGGGGTGGGGGGGTGGTTGTGTGGAAGTGACTTTGAGTCCTGGGGATTCGAACCTGAGAAGACCAAGCCCGTGCCGGGGTGGGACGGTTGGAACAGGGAAGAGGGGGGCGGGCCGAAACAGACGTTTCTGAGCTCAGCTGCGGACCTCGGTTCTCCCACCCGTGAGTGGGGGGAGCGGGCCAGGACCCGGCCTGGGGGCCGCTCCTGCCGGGTGGCGGTGGTCTTGCCTCAGGCCGGCTCCTCCGTCTCCTCAGCCAAGGACTACGAGAACGCGATCAAGTTCTACAGCCAGGCCATCGAGCTGAACCCCAGCAGCGCCATCTACTATGGGAACCGCAGCCTGGCCTACCTGCGCACCGAGTGCTACGGCTACGCGCTGGCCGACGCCACCCGGGCCGTCGAGATCGACAAGAAGTACATTAAGGGCTACTACCGCCGGGCCGCCAGCAACATGGCGCTGGGCAAGTTCCGGGCCGCCCTGCGTGACTACGAGACGGTGAGCCGGGCCTCGGGGTGCTTGGCAGGCGGCGGGAGGGTGTGAGGAGGCCGGGCCCGCGTTCACTCACCCCTCACTCGTCCAGCGGCTCGGCCTGGAGCACGCTTTGTGGGTTCCTATCCCGGCTCTGCTGTCACTTGCTTAGTGAAGTGACAAGTCACCTGGCTTCGCTGTGCCGTCTTTTTTTCTTTTTTTTTTTTTTAATTGTTTTTGAACGTTTGTTTATTTTTGAGAGAAAGAGAGAGAGACAGAGCACGAGCAGGGGAGGGGCGGAGAGAGAGGGAGACACAGACTCCGAGGCAGGCTCCAGGCTCCGAGCCGTCGGCACGGAGCCCGCCCGACACGGGGCTCGAACTCACGGACCGTGAGATCATGACCTGAGCCGAGGTTGGACGCTCAACCGACTGAGCCCCCCCCTCCCCAGGCGCCCCAAGTGCCTTCTTGTCCGCGTCACGAAGTGGGGAGAACACTGAGACCTGCCTCTAAGGGTTGCTGTGAAGAATAAATGAGTTTCTGCTTTTTGTGCCTTTAGACCAGTGCCTGGCACGTAGTCCGTGCTCTGTACCCACGAGCTGTTGTGGTTATTGTCACTGTTGGTGAATGAGAGCCACGCAGCCCATATTCTGGTGGAGTTCCAGTCTGGAGGAGGGCGAAACGCAAACCTGTGTCCCAGCTGAGGCCAACAGAGTCCTCGCAGGCGGGTTACACGCTCGGAAGAAGGCGGAATGGGGCGATGAGCTGTAGAGGGCAGCGGGTGGGGCACGTGTTGTGATGAGGTGACAAGGGAGAGGACCCAGGGCACCGCGGGAAGTCACTAGTTCACCCGCTGGTCAGCCACTCCCATCGCTACGATTGCTCTGATGATAACGGCAGGCAGGCGCTGTGACATCCGGGGGCCAGCACTCACTCCAAGCGTGTCCCATGCCCTCCATGGGGACTGGCAGCCCAGGGCAGGGCAGGGGTGGTGATGAACCCCACTGTGCGGATGGGGAGGCTGAGGCCCAGGGAGTTCAGCTACCTGCCCGTCAGCGTGCAGCTGGCCAGTGGCAGAGCTGGGATTCGAACCCAGGCCCCCATGTCTCCCCGGCTTCAGAGAGTGAGCCCCCTGAAAGGAAGGATTTTGCTTGTTCGGTTTATTGGCTCAGTGCTTGGCACTCTCAGGGGCTCAGTCGGAACGTGCTGCATTATTACTTCCCCCTCACCCCCATACTACTTTATTTCGTTCACCATACGCGCTGAGCAGCCTCTGTTGGGTGGGGAGGGTGCCTGGGGGCTGAGAGCCACAGGCTGCAGTTAGAGGGAGCGGGGCTGGCCACCAGCCTGGGGTGGAGGGTGGATTTTAGGCCAAGTGAAGTCTTGAGCCAAGACAGGGCCAGGGGACACCTGTATTGGGGTGGGGGCAGGGCCGTGGAAGAGGTGGTTGCTTAAAAAAAATTTTTTTTAATGTTTATTTTGAGGGAGACAGAGTGCGAGCAAAGGAGGGGCAGAGAGAGAGGGAGACACAGAATCCGAAGCAGGCTCCAGGCTCTGAGGTGTCAGCACAGAGCCCGATGTGGGGCTCAAACCCATGAACTGTGAGATCATGACCTGAGCTGAAGTTGGATGCTTAACCGACTGAGCCACCCAGGCGCCCCAGAGGCGGTAGTTTAGAGACTGGGGTCAGAATGGAGAAGGGAGTGGGGTGCCCCCTGGCAGGATGGTGTAGGGAGCCCCAGAACAGTCCTTACGAGCTTCGGGTCCCAAGCCGTTCCCCTTGTTGTCCCCTGGTGTCCTCATCTGGAGAATTGTGGCAAGAGGAGTGGCCACCTCCGGAGTGGCCATGGGGCTCTGGCGAAGTGGTGTGAGTAGAGGTCATTGGGGCGCAGGGTCCAGTAATGAGTAACCCGGGAGGGCACTCAGGGTTGGATGGGGGCAGGGTTTCTCTGCAGGGCTCGCGGTGCGGGGAGAGGCCTGGAAGAGCCGGGCAGGGTGGAGGGCCGATGAGCCCGCGCACAGGCCTGTGCCAGTGTCTTCACCGTGCCCAGAGGTGTAGGGAAGTCCTCCCCGGGTGGGGGGGGCGGGGAAGGACCCTTCTTGTGGCTCTGGCCCAGTCGGGGGCCTAACCCCGCCTACTCTGTGAGGCTGAGATGGTCAGTTCTGGCCGTCTTGTGGAAATAACCACATCGGAACTTCTGCCCAGGCCTTTTATGCCATGGAAGGCAGGTGAGGGGGATCCACAGCCTCTTGGGGACCAAACTGAGGCGGGGGCCACGCCTCAGCATTTAAATCGTCACAGCCTGTTTCCCTGTGGTGGCTTCACCAGCAGCGGTGGGAGTCCCCGCACGAGCCTGTGATCCTTGTGGGCCCTCCATGTGCCTGCAGGCTGTCCGCCTCTCCACGCTGCCACATCTCATCGGGCTCTGTGGGCAATGGGCAGAGGGGCCGGCCCGGGGCAGTTCGCCCTCCGGTCTCTACCTCCTGCCCTCCTCCCTTCCAGAGCTGTCTGGAGACATGCTTGCTGGAGCCTCAGGCCCGCTCTCAGATCCTGGCATCCTCGGAGGCGGAGCCAAGATGTGACCTTGGTTGAATAACAAGCCTGAGGCTCTGCCTCTCTGTGGCCTGGCCCTTCCTTTCTCAGCCTCAGTTTCCTCATCCGCACGCTCACTGTGGGCCCAGCTCTGTGTGAGCTCTTTCCATGCGTGAATTCAGTCCATTGTGCAGGCAGGAAACTGAGGTCTAGAGGGGGAAACCCCTCCTCCCGGGTCTCCTGGCCAAATTGGGCCCTGAACCTAGAGTTCCTGCCTGTAGCTGTGAGTGAGCTGTGAAGCCACTTTAATGGTTTGAGACCAGCACCTCTGTCTTTCATCAAATAGAGTAGAGAAGAAAACAACGGTTCATTCGGAGGAAGTGGGTATACGTATTTGTGAAAAGCTCGTTTTCACTTACGTGAACACAGGCGTGTGATATAAAATATGGATTCCTTACCGTGAGTCATAGGCGAAAGCCTCAAGGTCACTAATGTAGGAGTTGGTACTGGCAGCACGGTCGGGACACCCCAGCTGTAAGCCGTGTGGCCCGGAGTGCTTTGGCTCTCTGCCCTCGGTGTCCTCACCATTAGAAGGGCCCACCTCAGGGCCTTCTCGGGACGATTCAGGGAGATTTGTACATTTGCAGCGGGACCTGCCCACACTACACACTTGATGGCATTTCTCATGGGGGTGTCGGGGCGGGGGGAGCCCATGGCCCACAGGAAGGGCTGTTTGCAGGTACCAGGACCTTGTTAGGGGCCCCGGGCGGGGGGGGGGGGGGGCACGTGTGTCTCCCTCTGCTGGTGGGCCCTTCCAGGGCCCCTCAGTAGGAACAGTCTCCCCTTTCCACCCCCTCATCTCAGGTTAGTCCTCTCAGAGGGACCCTTGCTCCCGGATTCCCTGTCCCATTTTTGGGTCCTCTTCTCGAAAGACTGCCCTTCCCCCTCACCCCACCATCTTCTTTCCTGTCTGCGGTTGGCGCTCAGATGGTCTTGTGGGCCCTGGCTGGATCTGGGGGACTCCCGCAGTCCCCACCCCGCTTTGTGGATTTTGGGGGTTTGGTTCACAATGCGGCTCGCCCTCAGGTTTCTTCTCACAGCATAGTCCAGCGCAGTCAGTCAGAAATGCGTCTTGCCTTGCAAGCCCGTGCAGGCGCCCGCACACCTAAGGTGTGGCTGTCCCCACGGTTGGGGGAGCAGTCAGCTAAGGCCTGGCACAGTGCTCGCCGTGGGCGGGGCGCGATTGGGACCTGCCTGCCCTCGTAACGGAGTCGTCACACCGACCCTGTGCATGGGGACTGTTCTCCCCGACCTACAGATGAGGAAACCGAGGCCCAGAGTGTAGTTCACTCCCTGAGATCCTGCAGCCAGGAAGTGACGGTCTCGTACCAGAGTCAACCACCTGGCCCCTGGAGGCACGCAGCGGGCAGAAGCGTCTCGGCCTGGCATCCTCCTGTGGCTCAGCCCCACTCCGGCGGGCTCTCTTCTCTTCTGCTTTATTATGAATAAAAGGGACACCGAATAAGACCTCAGTTAACTCACTAGAGGGTGTCGCCCTGTAGGGTGAAAACCCTTGTGTCCTGCTTACGGCTGTCACTGCAGTGCCTGGCCTAGGAACCTGGCTCTCCTCCAGCTCTCCGTGTGCCTCAAATGGGCACGGCCCCTCTCTGGGGCACAGCTCGTCATCTATGCAGGGTAGGTCATCCAAATGACCCGCAACGCGTAGTCACGTGGGTCCCCCGAGGTCAGGAACGCTCAGCCTGGGCCCGGCTCTCGCTGCTGGATGACAGTCCCTCACCCTCAGTTCCAAACTCGGGCCGTCCTGAAAAGGCCACCGTTGTAGTTAAGTTCAGGCAACTCATCTGGTGGCAAAATCTGACCTGAACTGACGAGAGGTCATTGATGGTCTTGGTGCCTCCACGTCGGGTGACCGGAGGCTTTGCTGCAGTGGTGGGAATATGTGTGACTACTCAGTGCCCCTCGGATCTGCTCGGGGTGTCACGTAACATAGCTGTTCCTGGTTACCCGACACGTGCGAACCTGTGTTACTGTGTCACTAGCTCGAGCACTGTGGGTCTTGCCTGTGAACAAGCCCAGCTCAAGGTGGCACTTTTTAGAAACAGCTTTTTTTTTTTGTTTGTTTTAAGCTGATTTATTTTTGAGAGAGAGAGAGAGAAACAGAGCGTGAGGTGGTGAGGGGCAGAGAGAGAGGGATCCGAAAGATCCCAGAATCCAAAGCAGGCTCCAGGCTCCGAGCAGAACCCGACGCGGGGCTTGAACTCAAAGAACCGCGAGTTCATGACCTGAGCCAAGGTCGATGCTCAACCAACTGAGCCACCCAGGCGCCCCTAGAAACAGCTTTTGGAGAGCGTCGTAGCTTCACGTGCAGTGGTAAGGAGGAATAGAGACCCCGTTCTCCCGGTTTCCCCCGCAGCACCTCTGGCGTGACCACACAGACACCACAGTCAGGATATGGACCCCAACATGGCCCACATGTCGCTTTTTACAGAAGAGTCTAGTGTTGAGTTCTGAACCACCAGGCCCCTCCAATCGGGAGCAAATGACCCCCCGCGGGAGCAGGGAGGCCCAGCAGGGCCACTCCCGCTTTCCCAGCCCCATAGTGAGTCCTATAGCAGCGGCCACTCTGGCCGACGGAGCCCTCGGCAGGGGTGCTGGCACCCTGCCCTCGTCCTAGAGGCTGAGGCGGGGCTCAGGACGGGGAGGGCCTGCCTTCAGCCCCTGGAGGCCTGGCCCTGTACGTCCCTGGAGGGCATGCGAGGTGCTGTGGGGACGAGTGGCCGAGTGAGTGACGGTGGGCAGGGAGGGAGCACCCACCGTGCAGGTGGAAGTCAGGATCCTAGGCAGGGAGAAGACGGAACTCTGGCTTCTTGGGCCTCAGATTCCCCATCCATCAAATGGGGCTTGTGGTAACACCCAACAGAGCTGCTCTGCAGGTAAAGGGAGCAAGTGCTCCGGCACACAGTAGGTGCTCAGGAAGTGAGCCGTGTGTTGTTACTGCCGCCGCTCCTCTTTTTCCGGGCTTGTTGGTATTTGTCCCCATCCTCCAGCCATCCTGCGAGTTCTGTGAGAACAGGGGACCGGCCAGGGGAAATGCTGAGTGCTTCATCATTTCCTTTCCCGGGGGGGGGGGGGGGGTGGGGATTCATTCCCTCCTGGGATGCAGCCGCAGCCTCGCGGGGCCGCCTTCCAGTGGGGAGAGAGCCATCTCCAGCCGTGCTTAGGGCTGGGGCAGGTGAGCCAGGGGCTTGTGGGAGTCCAGAGGGGTGTCTGACCCAAGCTGGGGGAGTGTGGGGTGCTCCTCGAGGAGGGGACAGCAGAGCTGACAGCTGGAGGAGAGGAACCAGGAAGGGGTTGGAGACGGACGTGAGGTGTTCTGGGCCAGGGGGCAGCCTGTGCCAGGTGACAGGGAGCTGGCACATTGGACACTTGTGAGTTCGGTCGGGCCGGGTGGTGCCGGGCAAACAGAAAGCAGGGGTGGGCAGGCCCTTGTGTGCCAGGCCAATAACTTAAGCCAGGCCTGGACTTAACCCCAGGGTGTGGACTCAAACCCTGTCCCCACTGGGAAGGACTCCAGGGGGTGCTGCCTCCCTCCCGGGCCTCGCGCCACACCCACACCCCAGGTGGAGCCGCCTGGCAGGATACCCGGGCGTGAGCCTGCCCAGTCAGGGAGGAAGCCGTCGCCTGCCACGGCCCGGCTTCCTGCCGTCCACCGGGTCTGTGCACCCGTTCCCGGGGTGGATGAGCCACGGTGACCCGCAGGGGTTAGCAAGGGCCTTTGCACAGGCTTCTGGTTCACTCTGCCAGGCTTTCCCCGGGGGTGGCGTCCCCACGCTTGAGGGCCTGCTTTGACACTTCTCTTCACGCCCCCAGCACAGGAGCCGCAGGGACCTAGCTCCTCGGGTGGCCAGCAGAATGGGCAGGCCCGGCGGGGTCCACTCAGAGCAATCATAGTTACAGATAACTAAACTGAGTCCTGGACTGGTGACATCCTTGCCAAAGGTCACACGGTGACGAAGCGGCAGAGCCGGGATTCGGATCCAGCCCTGTCTGCTGCTGAACTTGGGAGGATCCGAGTTTGTAGAAAGCAGGATAGAAGGTGGAGGGAGGGGTGGGCACAGGCTCCTTTTATTGAGAACTTACTGCACCCCAGAGTCACGTGCCCGGGGCTTTATTGCGTATGATCCCATTTCGAGCACAGCGGCCCAGGAAAGGGGCCGTGACTAGAAGCCGACACCCGTGGGGACTTTACTCCTGATGGCGCGGCTGCACATACTTCGTGCGTGTCCGCTCCTGTGACCGTCACAGCCGCCCGGCGTTCCTCCGCCGAGGGTTGGCGGGGCCGGGATTGGAAGCAGGCGGCCTGGCTCTGTGGCCCGTGGTCTTGACCGCCCTTCGGAGGAGACTGAGGGGACGCCGCTAGGTGCTAGCCGCTGTGTGCTGAGCCCCGTCTTCATTACTTGTCCTTCCAGCCGCCCTGCCAGGTGGGGTGTGTCCCGTCCCCCCTTTCATAGATGAGAGAAAACTGAGGCTCAGGGAGTCCAGGTTCCCCAGCAAGTCCTTGGTTCTTCTGCTGGGTCTCGGCTGTTCATTGCCACGGTAGACCCAGCCCCCCCTTTCCTCTTAATCCCCTCCCCACTCGGTATTGACTGGAACGTCAGTAAAGTGAGCCTCGGCCGGTGTGGCTCCCACGAGGAACCTAAAGCTGAACACGTGCTCGTCAGATGGGACACATTTAACGACAGAGCTAAGATTTTTTTTTTTTTAATGTTTATTTATTTATTTTGAGAGAGAGAGAGAGAGAGATTGGGGGAGAGGCAGAGAGCGAGGGAGAGAATCCCAAGCAGGCTCCACATTGTCAGCGCAGAGCCCGACATGGGGCTCGAACCCATGAACTGTGAGATCATGACTTGAGCCGACACCAAGAGTCGGACGCTCAACCGACAGCGGAGGCCAGGTGGTCTGGCTTCCGTGTTCGTGGAGCCCGGGGCTGGGCAGCCGGGGCGTTCCCCCGTCCTGTCTGCTCCTCTGCGCCAGGCGGGCTGTGCCTGGGCGTTGATGCCTCTTGTCTCCCTCCCCCCCTCCTCACCCCACCCTCCCAGGTGGTGAAGGTGAAGCCCCACGACAAGGACGCCAAGATGAAGTACCAGGAGTGCAACAAGATTGTGAAGCAGAAAGCCTTCGAGCGGGCCATCGCCGGCGACGAGCACAAGCGCTCCGTTGTGGACTCGCTGGACATCGAGAGCATGAGTGAGTCAGGCCTGGGTGCCTAGAACATTCCACGTTCTTGCAAGCCCTCTCCAGGCCCTGTGCGAGCTGGGGGGTGCGGGCAGGGGCGGCCGCGGTCTGTTGCTCCTGCATTCCTGGGAGCTCCACAGTCCAGCGCTGGGGCTTGGGTTCCCGCGGTTCGGGCGAGGTGGACGAGCCCCTCGTCCCGCCATCGGGGCCTAGCTCCCTAGCGACATCTGTACCGCCCGCCCCGCCCTCACGGCCCCCCTCCCTCCCTCCCCCCCCCCCCGCCCCCGCCGGATTTGTGTAGGTCCTCTAGGCGCTCAGACGATTCAGTCCTTCGTTCCACAGATAACTGTCGAGCGCCTGCTATGTGCCAAGCGCTGTTCCAGGCACCGGGGGTACGGCTGTGAATAAAATACTCTCAGCCCTCGCGGAGCTGATGCCCTGGTGGGGAGAGAGGGGACTAGACGGTGTCGAGTGCTGTAAAACCACGCAGGCAGTGGGGAGAGGGGGTGCTGGAAGAGGGGGCGCACTGCACAGAGAGGCCAGGCACGGCCAGCCTGAACAGAAGCGCCTGGCCGGGGAGAGGAACCTTCACCCTCCGTCGTCCTCTCACCCTGTCTGCCCCGTGCCTCCTCTCGGCCTCACGGTGGCCGTGGCCACTGAGTCTTGTCCCCCACCTCCCCCATTCACCCCAGCCATTGAGGATGAGTACAGC
The DNA here is from genome assembly GCF_022837055.1 of Prionailurus viverrinus. NCBI lineage: Eukaryota > Metazoa > Chordata > Mammalia > Carnivora > Felidae > Prionailurus > Prionailurus viverrinus. The sequence goes on from NC_062575.1 coordinate 52,121,376, forward strand.
GGGCCCAAGCTTGAGGATGGCAAGGTGACGGTCACCTTCATGAAGGAGCTCATGCAGTGGTACAAGGACCAGAAGAAACTGCACCGGAAATGCGCCTACCAGGTAAGGCCCCGTCAGGTGCTGCACGCACCTGTGACCCCAGGATAGCATCGCGGCGCTGGCGGGGCCCGGACTCGGCCACAGAGGGCGGCTCGAGGGGGAGGGCCGTCACGGCAGCCGACGCTGCTGAGCACCGTGCGGATGCGGTCCTTATTCCCGACGCTGCGTTCTCACGGCGAGCATTGCCATTTAGTTACTTTTATTAATAGTTTTCCTCTCCCTGCCCCATATGTTCACGCATGTCGTCTCTTCCACTGGATCCTGTACACATTTGTCACAGTTATTTTAAAGTCTCTGGTAATTCTGCCATCTGGGTCATCTCTGGGTCTGCTTCTGTGGTCTGTTCCTCACGTGTCTCATCAGTTTTTGTTGGATGCCAGACATCTTGTGCGAAAGAACAGTAGAGACTGAGCTAAATAAGGAGTTTCTACGGAAGATGGAGGGAGGCCCTTTCTTCCGTCGGGCCGCTGGCGCGAGGGGCTGTGTCCGTCTGATCTGCCGTCTCGGGCATTTTGCTGGAGTTAGTCCACCACGGGCTTGCGGTGTTTTCAGACTGGAGTCGGGACTCTCTCTTTAGCCCTGGCAAAATCCCAGGGATGTCTTGACGTTGTAACGTCTCCAGCTTCTGGAACTGTGGGAGAGCTCTCTGATTTTCAGCCTCGCGGCCAGATTTTTGGTGTGCCGGGGGAGTTCTGTGCTCTCCCGTTCCGCCCCCACTTTTGTGCTGCCTTGCACCCCGCCTTCCGCGACGGCCGTGTGAGCAAGCTGGCAGGTGAGGGGAGAGGCGTTCGGAGGCGGGGGCTTCTCCGGTCTGTCCGCTGTCACCAACATACCGCTGGCTTCCCTCACTCTGGGCCTCGGCGCCCCTTGGCCTCTTGCCCTCCTGCCGCGCTGCCGGGATAGGTTGCTTCCCAGGGAAGGTTGCTGTCTGCCGTTGACTGATTTAGATTTGAGCGCACGCTCGGCTCTCAGATGGTTTTCGTAAGATTGGATTTTCTGGGTTCGGGGCCTGTTGTCATTAGCGCAAGAATGACCGTACAGTTTACAGCTTTCTCCATTCTGACCAGAAGTGGACGCCTTCTACTTTGTTTAACATTTGGGGGTTTTCCCCCTACCTCTTACCTGTGAAAACTGTCAAACCTGCAGAAAAATCAAAAGGACAGTATAGTTAATATTCTTGCCCCCTTCACCCAAATGCACCAATTAACATTTTGACACGTTTACTTTCTCTCTCTACATATGTGTGTGTATGCACACACACTTCTTTTTCTTTCCTTCTCTTTTCTTGGTTTTCTTTTCTTTTCATGAGCCAGAAGTAAGTTGCATCATAACCTGTATCTCCTAAAACCAGGATATTCTATGTGACCACAGTTCAGGTGTCTCACCTTAGAAATTTAGCGTTGATAAAATAATACCGACTAATGCAGACAGTCCACAGGCCATCCACAAAATCTGGAAACACTGACAAATCTGTATGACAAGGTCAAGGTCATCTTTAATCTTCACGTAGCAAAAACTAGTATTATCTACATTTCCAGACAAATACTTTAACTCTTTAGCTTACCCAGGTTTCCCCAAATTAGCTGTTTTGTGGTTTTGGTTTTTTTGTGGGATTTTTTGTTTGTTGTTTTCAAGTTTTGTTTTTTTTTTTTTTTAAGTAATCTCTGTACCCAATATGGGGCTCTAACTAAACAACCCCAAGATCAAGAATCACATGCCCCGCTGACTGAGCCAGCCAAGCGCCCCTGTGTTGTTGGTTTTTTCAAAATCCAGAATCCATTGGCGGATCAAATACTGCATTTTTATCTCCTTTCATCTAGAACAGTCTCCTGCCCTTTTGGGGAGACTCTTTCACGACACATCTTAGACATGTCCAGTCCAGTTGTTTTATGAAATGTGCCACATCTGGATTCGTCTATGTTTCTTCATGATGCTGATTATCTTAAGAGGAACCCAGAATCTCTGTTTCCGTGTAAAATAACGCTGATGTTTAGGGGCGCCTGGGTGGCTCAGTTGGTTACACGTCTGACTTCAGCTCTGGTCATGATCTCACAGTGCGTGAGTTCGAGCCCCAAGATGGTCTCCGTGCTAACAGTGTGGAGCCTGCTTGGGATTCTCTTTCTCTCCCTCCCTGTCTGCCCCTCCCTCACTTATGTCCTCACTCTCAAATAAGCTTAAAAAAAAATAATAACCGTAATGTTTCAATTTTTTTAATGTTTTGGGGCACCTGGGTGGCTCAGTCGGTTGAACGTCCGACTTCAGCTCAGGTCATGATCTCGCGGTCCGTGGGTTAGAGCCCCGCGGTCGTGGGTCTGTACTGACAGTTCAGAGCCTGGAGCCTGCTTCAGATTCTGTGTCTCCCTCTCTCTCTGCCCCTTCCCCACTCACACTCTGTGTCCCTCTTTCTCAAGAATAAATAAACATTAAAACAAATGTTAAATTTTGTAATGTTTTTATTTATTCTTGAGAGAGAGAGAGAGAATAGGGGAGGGGCAGGGAAAGAGAGTAGACACAGAATCCGAAGCAGGCTCTAGGCTCCGAGCTGTCAGCACAGAGCCTGACGTGGGGCTCAAACCCACGAACCGCGAGATCATGACCTGAGCTGAAGTCAGTCGCTTAACCGACTGAGCCACTCAGGCGCCCCAGTAATTCTAATGTTTAAATGCTGTGGCTCCTGCCAGCGCTCACTTGTCTGGCCTCCGCTGCCCGTTCCTCGCCTGCCTCTCCCTCACCCTCCGCTTGGCAGTGTCTCTTGGTCAGCCCAGGCTCTCCGGGGCCCAGGGCGGACAGCAGGCCCTCCCCCAGGCCCCACTCACAGCCCACCCTGCCTTCCAGATTCTGGTACAGGTCAAAGAGGTCCTCTCCAAGCTGAGCACACTCGTGGAGACCACGCTTAAAGAGGTGCGTGCCGTGGGGCAGTGTGTGGACGGGCTGGAGGTGGGGGGCTCCCTGGCTGGGGAGGGGCTGTGGAGCTCAGAAACTCACAGGCCCACCTGGCTTGGTCTGCCTTCCCTCTCCCCCTACCCTGTGTCTCTCCCCTGGATGTCCCTCTCTTCTCCTGGTCTCTGTCCCACCCTTTTCGTTTCTGTGTCCCCTGCCTGTGTCTGTTGCATGGTTCTTCTCGGTCCGCCATGACCTCTTGCCCCTCCCCTCACCCCTGCCCCCTCCCCACGTCTCTCTCTGGGCCCCTCCCTCTCCGGTGGCCTCTTTTCTTCCAGACAGAGAAGATTACGGTGTGCGGGGACACCCACGGCCAGTTCTATGACCTCCTCAATATATTTGAGCTCAACGGTTTACCCTCGGAGACCAACCCCTATGTATCCTTCCTCAGAAGAGCAGACCCTCCCTGTCCCTCCACCTGGATTTGGGGGAGGCACCGCAGCCAGAGAGCACAGTGGGAACCCGCGAAGGGAGAAGCCTGAATAGTCGCTCAGGCACGGGGATGTGGGTGGAGTGGCCGGCCAGCGTCAGAGCGGCCAGGGCAGGTCCCCCTGCGATGTGTGCCCGGGGCATGTGGCTCAGTCCCTCTGGGCCTCAGCCTCTCTTCATCTTGAAATGGGGCTGCTGCAAGATCAGACACGTAACAGCCCCAGGCACTGCCACTCCCCAGCTGCGTGACCAAAGCAGTGACGTCACCTCTTGGTGCGTCAGATTCCTCATTTGCAAAATAGGGATAATGGGGTCTGACTCACTGGGTTGTTGAGACGGGTAAATGGGTTCATCTGTGTGAAGAGCTGCGTGGCCCACAGTCAGAGCTGTGTAAGTGATTGCTGATGTGATGACCGTTGTTTGATGAATGGCCACCAGGCCTGTGAATATCGGGTGGGACGGTCCATGTTCCGTTGCCCCTATGGCAGACTGACCACCTCATGTCACCCTCCACCGTCCACTTCCCTGAGAAACGGATGAGGTTGGGGATGTCAGGACCATCCCGCTGGGGCTCCAAGAGGCTGGGCGGCTGGGCCAGAGCCAACAGCAAGGAAGAAGACCACAGCCCAGATCCCCTAGCCCCGCTGACATCCCCACTCCTAGGGTGGCACCGGCAGGAGCCGTGGGACATGGGGAGGCTGGGGAAGGAGCCCCCCACTCCTTGTTTTCCTTAGCAGAGCAGATATTTAATGGCGACTTTGTGGACCGCGGCTCCTTCTCCGTAGAAGTGATCCTCACCCTTTTTGGCTTTAAGCTCCTGTACCCAGATCACTTTCACTTGCTTCGAGGTGAGCTTGGGTGGCAGGAAGGTTTGGGGTCAGTGTGGCCTGGTGCAAGATGAGCTCACCAGGGAACAAGGGCCACTGGGGGGCGGGGGGGGGGCAGGGGCACATGTCCATTAAGAGGTGGAGAATTGGTCTGGGTTGAGGGCTCCATTGAGACGTGGGGAATGGGGCCGGGCTGGGGGCTCCATTGAGAGGTGGGGAATGGGGCCGGGTTGGGGGCTCCATTGAGAGGTGGGGAACTGGGCTGGGTTGGGGGCTCCCGAGGGCCTGAGCATCAGCACTCGGCACATGGTAGGTGCTTGGTGACTGTCTGCTGTGGACTTCCCTGCGGGAGGTGAGAAGAGCGAGCCCCAGCGGAAGAGTTGATGACGCCAGACTCGGCAGACACAGGGGCCCGGGCAGCTTCCTTGTCTGCCCCGAGCCCTGGGAGTCCCGGGAGGGCAGAACGAGGTTGTGTGCGGGAAGTTAGAGGCACAGCGAGGGGCGGGCCCACGGCACGCATCTTGGAGGGGCCTGTTTTTTGTTCCGACCTGCCCCCTTCCAGCCTGGAAGGCACGCAGGTTCTCCAGAAAGGAGCTCAGGGGCCAGGGGGCAAGGGACATACCCATGGTCACTCCAGGCTGGGCCAGGCCTAGGCCTTGTGGCCACCTGCCCAGTGTGTGCCTCTCAGAGAAGGGGCTAAGAACAGTGTCTCCACCTCACTGGGTTTCTGGTGTGCTTGTGTGTTGTTGGCCTCAGGCCCCTGGACCCGGGCCCGGGGGTGCCCGTGCAGGGGGTGCTGACCACTTCGCTCCGCTCCTGGCCAGGCAACCATGAGACGGACAACATGAACCAGATCTATGGCTTCGAGGGCGAAGTGAAGGCCAAATACACGGCCCAGATGTACGAACTCTTCAGCGAGGTGTTCGAGTGGCTCCCGCTGGCCCAGTGTATCAACGGCAAAGTGCTGGTGAGGGCGGCAGGCGGGACGCCTCGGGCCCCTTCCCGCGCCCGCGCCCGCGAGGGCCGCCCTGAAGCGAGCTGGAGGGTTGGGGTGTGGCCGGTGCCTCCGCTCACACAGCTGTCCCCGCACTACACCCCAGATCATGCACGGGGGCTTGTTCAGTGAAGATGGCGTCACCCTGGACGACATCAGGAAGATTGAGCGGAACCGGCAGCCCCCGGATTCAGGTGAGGGTGGTGGGCCGGGTGGCAGCCCCTTCCCTCCCGGGGCCGCGGCACCTCCTGCGTGGGCTTCCTGCCCTTGGCAAGGATGGCAGGGCTGAGCCTCTGCGTCCTCGCCTGTGACTCGGGTTGGCGCACTTCCCCACGGGGCTGTGCCTGCAAGGGAGTGTTCTCGCTCACCACGTGGGGCGCGCTCTGGTCACTTGTTTGTGAGTTCTGGAGAGTGACGTACCGGGGCTCCTGTGCTAGTGAGGACAGGTGGCCGAGTACTCACACGCATGCACACACGCACGACTGTGGGAAGTGTTGCACAGGGCATGGGGAGGGTGGGGTGCTGGGGTCCGGATGGCCTCTCTAGGAGCCGCACCAAGGACTGACGGGAAGGAGGCACCTGCCACGCAGAATTGCCCCGGGCAAGCCCAGAGGGGCTCGGGGCAGGTGTGAGCTTCGCACACGGGAGGAACAGCTGGCAGGGCAGTGGTTTTGGGGTGAGCGGGGATGTACTCAAAGGGGGTTGATGAGGCCCTGCAGAGCCTCAGAGGCCTGGGGGAGGAGCTTGGGCTTTGTTCCTAGGGCAGCGGGAGCCCCAGAAGGCTTTGAGCAGCAGAGGGGTGTGACCCGAATAGCACTGTTAAAGGGTCCTCCCCCTGCGGGGCCGTAATACATTGGCTGGATCTGGCGGGGCGGTCACGGGGCTCAGAACCCCATTTCACGTGCCCCTGCCCGGCCTCCAGCCCAACTGCGCTGATGTCCCCTCTCCTTCCCCCACCCAGGTCCCATGTGCGACCTGCTCTGGTCAGACCCACAGCCGCAGGTCAGTGTTCCCCAGGCTGGGCCGGCGGGTGCGGGCTGCGGGCAGTGGGGGTGGGGCGGGCGGCACCCTGAGCCCCCTGTCTCCCCAGAACGGACGCTCGGTCAGCAAGCGGGGCGTGAGCTGCCAGTTTGGCCCCGACGTCACCAAGGCCTTCCTGGAGGACAACCACCTGGACTACATCATCCGCAGCCACGAGGTCAAGGCCGAGGGCTACGAGGTGGCACATGGCGGCCGCTGCGTCACCGTCTTTTCCGCCCCCAACTACTGGTGGGTCCCGCCTCCGGCCCATCCGGGCCTCCCTTCCCCACCCGCTGTTGCTTGCGTTGCTGGTTTTTCCCTTAACTTTTTGCGGTAGAAAGTTTCAGAGACACACGAGAGCAGGTAAAATCGTACAAGGAACACCCACGTCCTCGTCACCCGGGTTCAGCAGTTGCCAACCCGGGCCGGCCTCCGGCCACCCCCACCCTGGGCATCACCGCTTCCGTGCTCCGACACCCCCTGGTGCCCCTGAACCTTTTCGTGCAACCGGAATTCCACTGTCACTCTGTCAAGTGTCAGATGGGATCACCTGAACGCAGAGTCCCGTTTCCTCGTGTCTCTCAAAAATGGCTCTCGTTGGTTTGATTTCTTCCGAGTAACAGGGGACACATTCTTGGTCTTTCGGTTCCCTGTCCCTCCTCCCCTGTCACTTGTAGGCTTTTGGTTGAAGAAACCAGGCCCCTCGTCCCCCAGAGTTGCCCGTGCTCTGGACCAGGCCGCCTACACCCTGCGGGTGCCGGTCACCATGTTCCTCTGTCCTCTGTTTCTTGGTGGTTAGAGCCAGGGTGTGCTTGGGTCAGAGTCCAGGCTTTGGCGAGCATCCTGCCTCCGTGGGGGCACATGTGCCCCCCACCTGTCCCCTGCTTCCCCTTCCGCCTCTGCTCCCCTCCTGCCTGAACCTCCTGGGCCCCCCTCCTTTCCCCCGGATTCCTGCCTTTCCCAGTTGGCCTCTCTCACTTCTGTGTCTGGGGCTGTCTGTGTCCATGCCTCTCTCCCTCTGCTCTCAACGTCTCTGACTCCGCTTCTGTCAGTGTCTCTGATGGGCTCTGTCCGTCTGTGTCTCCCTCTTCACTGGGACTTTCTGCCATCCAGCCTCCTTGGGTCGCTTCGCTCCAGGCCCCTCCCCAGCCCTTCCTTGTGTTTCCCCCCTGCTCCCCACCCCTGACCAGCTGCTCTGCCCCTGTCCCCACAGTGACCAGATGGGGAATAAAGCCTCCTATATCCACCTCCGGGGCTCTGACCTGCGGCCCCAGTTCCACCAGTTCACAGCAGTGGTGAGTCACCCCCTCTGTCCCCTGCTGTCCCTGGCCTGGGGAGCACAAGGCTGAGGCCCAGTCAAGGACAGAGTGCAGTGCTCAGCAGCTCTTGGGGGGAGGGCTGGTCTCTGCATCTGGTATTCAGACAACCCCCCTGAAGCTGCCCTGTTTCTGTCTCCCTTGCCGTGTGTGCTCTCGTGTCCCAGCCTCATCCCGACGTCAAGCCCATGGCCTACGCCAGCACGCTGCTGCAGTTAGGGATGATGTGATGTGAGGCCCGCATCCCAGGGCCTGCTCCCCATCTGACCCCAGGCCCAGCCCAGGGCAACGTTGGACCCCCTTTTACTTTGTAAAGTTTGTATTTATTCCCCTTTAGGTTTGCAGAGGGGGTGGGGGGCCGGCCAGAGGGTCCGCTCCCTGGAGAAAGAGAAAGGAGGTGGAGAGGCCAGGGTTGGGGCACGTCCGGGCATTGCGGAGGGAGGCCGCGGCGGGTGGGGTGGGCGGGGCCCAGAGGCTTCCCCGCCTCCCTCGTTTGCATGGCCCCTCCCCCCTGAAGCAATAGGGCCCCGCCATAGGAAGACCCCCCCCCCAGAAGGAGGGTCATCAGGGAGGCCTCGCCTGCGTCTCCCCCTCCTGGCGGCCCCGAGACGGGGCTAGGCTGGGGTTCACCCCCTTCCCCAGCTATTTTATGTCTGTAATTAAATATGTTAAAATAAAGTCATTATTGTAAGTCAGCTTGTCTCAGATGGTGGAGCTGCTGGGATTGGGATGACCACATGATCCAGAGGGGTGGGGGTGGGGGTGGGGGAGCTCGAAGCTCCACCCCCCTCATCTCCCACCTCCCTGGGGTGCCCTGGGGCTGGGGGCCCGACCAGCCAAGCTGCCCTAGTGTCTGCCCTCACGTGGGCTCTTGAGGGAGCGACTTGCCACCCGGGAGGGAGAGCCCCAGGCAGCGGCACAGGGTGCGCTCCGGGGAACAGCGCCGGCTGGGCCGGCGAGGCCCGGCGGGAGCAGAAGCTAGAGGAGACTCGTTCTTCCCGCCTCCCCCCGCCTTCCCCCCCACCGACGATCCTGTCAGCGAGTATGTGCTGGGTCTGCCCCCTGCCCTCCGTCGCGCACAGCCTGCCAGGGCAGACCCCACCCTGGTTCCTGCAGCACCCGATGGAGCCGACTCCCCCACCAAGGAAGACCAGAGGTACCGTCTACCGCTCCGCTTTCCTTCTCCATCAAAGATTAATATCGAATCTTACCCCGGCTGCTCTGCCTGGCCCTGGGCCTGTGGAGAGAGGCCTGTTTTCAAGTTTGAACTCCTCTGGACCCACCTTTTTCCAGGGAGATGTAGACCTGGGGTATTGTCTACGGGCAGGTGACAACAGTAGGAGGGTTGAGTCCTGTGAGCACTTTGACCCCCTGGGGGTTGCTTCCCCCAGGGCAGAGATGAGCAGATGGCATTGCTAATTCCACAGTGACGTCTGGGAAGGCCCCGCGGTAGGGTCCTCTCTCTGAAGGAAGTCAGCATCGTGGCATGTGAACGCCCTTCCTGGGGGCCGAGCACTGGGGGTTAGAATATTGCGGGGAAGGTAGGCGTGAATCCCCGTTTGCCGACCCCAGGGGTGTCCCGTGGGCGGTGTTGTGGGAGGCCTGTGGGGGGATCCCGCCTGCTGAGAAGCTGCCCTCTGCAGGCGCGCTGGGGCTTTGGGTCGCTGAGAGCTGCAGTCAGGAGTCCCCAGGCCACCCCTCACGTTCAATACGTGCTAGAAGAACTCACGGGACTCAGAAAAGTTATTATGGTTCCAGTTTATTACAGCCCAGATTAAAATCCGCAAAGACAAGAGGCGCACGGGGGGAGATCAGGAGGGACCGGCCCGGAGCCCACAGGTGTCCTCCACGTGGTAGAGTCACCCAGCACAGAAGGTCGCTCAAGCCTTGGTGTCCAGGGGCTTTATTGGGGTTGGTCGTGTTCACTGCCTCGCCCCCATGACTGACCCTAGTCTCGGGAGACACAAGCTGATGTCCCGTGTCCCAGGGTCCCCAAACACAAATCACACGTAAGTATAGGCCACCTCGAGTGGCCCAAAGCCCTGGGTAAACAAAGACCCTCATCAGGGAGATCATTCCCAGGGCTTCAAGATCCCCTCCCGGGAGCTGGGCAAGGGCCAAACCTTTCTTCGGGCAAGGTGAGTCCTTTATTGCACAGCTGTGCAACAAACAACTTACTGGCCTTAGACGCCCATGTGTTTGCCTCGGTTCTGTGGGGTTGACGGGGCTGGGCTCTGCGGTTCTCAACTTGAAATCTTAGGCATTTGCGGTCAGGTGATACCTGGGGCTGCCATCACCCGAAGACCAGCCTAGCTGCACGTCCGAGGTGGCTTATTCCAAGGCCTGGCCGCCGGTGTAGGCTGCCGGCTGGGGGCTGTCACTGGACCATCCACACACGGCCTCCACGTGGCTTGGGCTTCTCGCGGCATGGTGGCCGGGTCCCACGGGGCCGCGCGCACCCCACAGGTCCAGGTGGAAGCCCACACGTCTTCGTGAGCTGGTCTCGGAAGCCGCCCTGCGTCGCTGCCACCGCATTCTGCCTGTCGTCAAGCCCCTAAGGCCGACCCAGATTCAAGGGGGCAGGGAAGTAGAAATAAATGCATTTGTTTATGCAAATGCCTGATTATTCAAAGTAGGTTTTCTTGGTTGAGCTCAAGATGCCAGAATTAACTTTAAGCCCAGAGATGCAGTTTTTCCTGTGGAAAGAGGCCCATAGCTAGCTCTTTCATGTGTCTGCTTCCTGGCTTTATATGTTAAGGATGGCTCGATTCTAGATTGTGTATTACTGGCATTCCTCATGAAATCCTGCTTGGTTTCTTTCCTTTTTTTTAACCTTTTATTTGGAAACGAATTTAAGCTTAACAAAAAGTTGCAAGAGAAGTGCAAACACGCCTGTATACCCTTGACCTAGATTCACCTACGCACAAACCATTGGGTGCCGTGGGCTTGACACTATGTGTGTGTGTTGTGTGCACGCGCACCGTTTTGTCCCTGAGCTACTTGGGAGAAAGTTGCATAGCGCACATACGTCATGGGCCTTTATCCTGGTGTGGTTCCGTGTGATTCTCCCACGAAATAAGGGTTTTCTCAATAGGGCCGGGGGTGGGGGGTGGGTGGCTCACTTGGTCAAGCTCCAACTCTTGACTTTGGCTCAGGTCACGATCTCACGATCTCACGTTCATGAACTCCAGCCCCCGCCCTGGATTCTGTGCTGATGGCCCAGAGCCTGTTTGGGATTCTCTCTCTCCCACTCTCTCGGCCCCTCCCCAACTTGCTCCTTCTGTCTCTCTCAAATAAAAATAAACTTACAAGAATAAGGTTATCCTCACAGACCCACGCTACACGTAGCCACCACTCACCCCACTTCACTTACTGTGGAACTTCAGTTTCACAGCGATGGGATGTGTGTACTTAACAGCCACCCGCTGTGTACGTATCCGTGTGTGTTGGCTGACCCAGTCATGCCCCGTGTTGTACTTAGCTGTCCTCTTTTTGGTCTTCTTCAATCTGGAATATTCCCTCAGTCTCTTGGTCTTCGATGACGTCGACACGACGAATACGATCCTTCCCCCATCCTACCCTGTAAAGAATGTTTACTGGGGTTTGTCTGGTGTTTCTTCATGAGATTCTGGTTGTGGATCTCTAGCTAAACAGCATGGAAGGGACGTGGCGAAAGACGATGTTTTCGTCAAATATGTTGGCAAATAATTTCCTCCCGGTCTGTCTCTCTCTCTCTCTCTCTCTCTCTCTCTCTCTCTCTCTCTCTTTATTGTGCTAAAATTTTACCCAGAACATAAAACTTCTGTTCTAAGTCTTAACCACATTTCAGTTTATATCCCAATCTTTTCCCTTTAAACTTTGGGGTGCGTTTGCCGTGCAAAAGTTTGTTTTGCGGAAATCAAATGTATTGGTTTTCCTTTTACTGTCTCTGCATTGTGAGTCAGGGTTAGAACTTTCTCTACACCCGGGTCTCACAGAAATCCCCACGGCTTTCTTCTAATATTTGTACAATTTCATATATTACATCTGGATCTCGGGTCTCTTTGGAGTTTATTCTTGAATGTGGGGTGTTCCCTTTCTCCGAGTGGCTACGAGAGGAGTTTTTTAAGTTAAAAGAGAAACCAATTCAGGAGAGGCTGCAAGGAATATGGGAAGATCCAGTGATCAACATCAGGAGATACATCCACAGCAGGAACTAAAGCTGTAAACATCAGCATGACAGAGGTGGGGTTGTGACAGCAGGAAGGATGGAGGAGAGATGTGTTGTTGGGGGTAGATCTCAGGAAGTCCATAAGTGTTTGTTTGTTTTTTAATCATTTATTTTTGAGAGAGAGAGAGAGACAGCACACGAGCAGGGGAGGGACAGAGAGAGACAAAGAATCCAAAGCAGGCTCCGGGCTCTGAGCTGTTAGCAAAAACCCAATGTGGGGTTCAAACTCACGGACTGCGAGATCACTACCTGAGCCAAAGTCAGACACTTAACTGTCTGAGCCACCCAGGCGCCCCAGTAAGTCTGTAAGTTTTAAGGAATCAGTAGGGACAGATGTATATGAGGTCTGCAGAGGTTCAAGGCAGTTAGTTGGACAACAGAAAACTCACCAATGTCTAAATTCTGAAAAGGAGTTTGGCCAATAGATGCCCATGAAAACAAGTAATTAAGACGCAGGGCTGCAGATGCTGAGATTCTGGTTAGAGATTCGGTCAGGGTCCCCGAGCTGGGGACACGGGAGGCACACAGGGGTGGTGGAGGGGGGAGGCACTGAGGTCAGGTGTAGACACCGTGACCTGTGGTCATGTCAGAGGCCACTGGAAGGTCTTGGAGTTTGAGCAGGAACAAAGGTGGGGCCTCTGGAGTCATGGGCGTGAATGAGAGTCCCCTAAGATACCTCACTACCTGAGGAGGGCCCGCTGGGCTGGGGGTTGGCTGCAAAGGAGAAGCCTCCCACCCCCGCTGGCCGCAGTGGACCCAGGCAGCTGCCCCGTTGGACAGAGTTGAGACTCGGAGGTGACAGCACCTGGGTGTTTCTCTTTCTCTTGGTTCCTTTCAAGCTGTCTTCTCTTCCCCTTCACGCCTCCCTTTCCCCCAGCCCCCATCTGTCACAGGCATGATTAGGTCATAGGCCCAAGCTCTGGCCACCAGGGACAAGGAAAGTTTATTGGCCCCCACAGCACAGGGTGGGTGGGATGTGCTGATGTCAGGGGACATCAGGTGCTCAGCAGCCAAAGTGACAGATCGCCCCGCTCCCCAACCACCATACGCTGCGCCTGTGGGGCCCTCTGCTCATAACCCTCCTGTAGCTCCCATCTCAGTAAAAGCCAGGTTCCTACAGGGCTCCTTGGTGTTCTGGAACCTTCCAGGCAAGCTTGCCTCAGAGCCTTTGCGTTTGTTCCGTCCTTTTCCACGGTGCTCTTTCTCACCTACTTAAATATCTCCCCCCTGTCCTTCAGTCTCTGTTCAGAGAAGTCTGCTCTGATTGTACCAACTGAAACGGCGACAGTGCCCCACCCTCGCCACCTTCCAACATACTGTCCAACGTTTGCTGCTCACGTTTGTGGCTTGTGTCCCGACTAGAGCATTGGCCCCCAAGGGCAAGGGCTTTCTGTCTTGTCCACAGCTGTGTCCTCAGTGCTGGAACAGCCCCCGGCACGGTGTGGATGTTCCCAGTGTTGCTTGAGAACGAGTCACTGCCGTGATCCGTGCCCCAGATTGCTCTCATTCTGGCATGGCCCTGCTTTTCCACAGCCTTCTGTGTGTACCAGCTGAGGAAACAGAGAGGTGGAGCCATTCGCCTCAGGGCACACAGCAGCGGAGTCAGGATTTGAACCGCAGGTCTGCCTAAATCCAGAGTTAACAACCACAAGGCTAGAGGCCCAAAGGGTGAGAGGAGCCAGCTTGAGGAACTTGAAAATGAATGTGGGTGGAAGCGGTGGCCAGGAAGGGGGCAGGGGGCGGGGGAGGGGGGTGTGTGGAGTGTGAGGGTCTACCTCAGGATGAACCTTCCAGGGTCCTGGGGAGCTCGAGGAAGCCTCAGACACTGCTGGGGCAGTAGGGGGGAGGTAAAGCAGGACTGTCACGGCGCCTCTGGGAACGGGCTTAGCAGCTCCTGACGCCCAGCAGCCCCACTGCCCGGTGACTGTGCGAAAGAAGTGAAGACAGGTGTTCACGCAAACACTCGTGCACGAACACTCGCAGCAGCACTGTTCACAGCGGCCAAAAGGCCGGCACAAGGCGAACAGCCATCAGTGGTGGGCGGGTGAACAAAATGTGGATCCGGACCGGGAACTATGAACTCGGCCACTAAAAGGCACAGAGTTTCCACACGAGCTACGACATGAACCTTGAAAGCACGCTAAGCAAAGAAGCCAGACACAGAAGGCCACATACAGTAGGATCCCAGTAGTAGGAAACGCCCAGGACAGGTACGTCCCTGGAGACAGCAGATTGGGGGTGGCCAGGGCTCGGGAGGGGATGACGGGGGTGACTGCTAATGGGGCAGGGTTTCTTTCGGGCCAGGGGATGCTTTGGAAGTAGAAAGATCTGATAGTTGTATAACATTCTGAATGTACTAAACGCGTGCGGATTGTGCACTTGATTGATTGAGCGCACGCCCGGGTGAGCCGAAGGGCAGACGGAGACGGGAGAGAATCGTAAGCAGCCTCCACGTCCAGCCTCGAGCCGACGCGGGGCTCCAGCTCACAACCATGAGATCGTGACCTGAGCCGAAACCAAGAGTCGGACGCTTAACCGACTGAGCCCCCCAGGTGCCCCCCAATTGTGCACTTTACAACGGCTTGCGTGAGGGGCGCCTGGTGGGCTCAGTCGGTTAAGGGTCCCGGACACTCTGGGTTTTGGCCCAGGTCGTGATCTATTTGTAGGATCGAGCCCCACATTGGGCTCTGCATTGACAGCACGGAACCTGCTTGGGATTCTCTCTCCTCTCTCTCTCTCTCTCTCTCTCTCTCTCTGTCCCCCCCCCCCAAAATAAATAAAAATTAAAAAAATAATAACATAAGATGGCTTACACGGTAAATTTTATGTGTATTTTGCCATGATAAAAAAATAAACACATGGGGCCGGCATTTGCAAAAACCAAAACAGGCATGTGCTTAAAAACAGGGATGTAGGGGGCACCTGGGTGGCTCAGATGGTTAAGCGTCCGACTTCGGCTCAAGTCATGATCTCACGGTTCGTGAGTTCAAGCCCTGCGTCCGGCTCTGGGTTGACAGCCTGGAGCCTGCTTCAGATTCTGTGTCTCCCTCTGTCTGCCCCTTCACTGCTTGCGCTCTGTCTCTCGCATGTCTCAAAAATAAACGTTAAACAAATTTTTTTTAATTAAAAAAACAAACAAACAGGGGCATAGGATGAAGACATTGGGGGAAGGAAGTCAGGCAGCTCAGGAACACCGCTCCCCCTGGCCTTGCAGAGACCCTGGGTGGATGACAACCCGGTGAGTCCCGTGGGCTCCCTCCCACCTCACTCCATCCTCCCTGAGGGAAGGCCTTCAAGGACCCCCGACACCAGTGCCGGCTGGTTTCCTCCTCTTAACAGGCAACTCTTAGAAAGTAATTTCCCCCGGGGGCACCTGGCTGGCTCAGTTGGTAGAGCACATGACCCTTGATCTCAAGGTCGTGAGTTCAAGCCCCACATTGGATGTAGAGCCTACTTTAAAAAAAACAAAAAACTAAAAATTTTTAATGTTTCTTTTTGAGAGAGAGACAGAGCACGAGTAGGGGAGGGGGAGAGAGAAAGAGGGAGAACAGAATCCAAAGCAGACTCCAGGCTCTGAGCTGTCAGCACAGAGCCTGATGCGGGGCTCAAACTCGTAGAGCACAAGATCATGACCTGAGCCGAAGTCGGATGCTTAGCCGACTGAGCCACCCAGGCGCCCCAGGAACACATATTTCTAATTTGTGTAACTTGGTTCACCTACCAATTTTAACTAATCTTGACTCAAAGCATTTGGGGCTCACGCTTTTCTATTTCCCCTTCCGTCTGGGCCTCAGTCTTCCCATCAGGAAGACAGGGATGTTGAAAGGAGTTTTCCGGGGTCTCTTTCCCACAGCTGCCCTTTGACACACGTGGGGCGGTTTCTCTGGAGCGTGAAGCTGCTGTAAAGGCTGCTGGATCCCAGATGGCAGTGCGCACACTCCCCTCCATTCCTTCCTTACTGGCCCCGCCCGCCCTCTCTTCTAGCCCTTTCTGGCTCTCTCCTCCTTCCTGGGCTCCAAAGCCCCGATTCTAAAACAGTTATGCGCACGTGGAGAGGAGGGAGGTGGCCACTGAACCACTATCGAGCGCCAAGGCAAACAGGATTTTTTTTTATTTTACTTTTTATTGTTTTTAATTTACATCCAAATTAGCATCGAGTGCAACAGTGATTTCGGGAGTAGGTTCCTTAATGCCCCTCCCCCATTTAGCCCACCCCCCCCCCCACAACCCCTCCCGTAACCCTCGGTTTGTTCTCCGTATTTATGAGTCTCTTCTGTTTGGTCCCCCTCCCTGTTTTTATATTATTTTTGCTTCCCTTCCCTTATGTTCATCTGTTTTGTCTCTTAAAGTCCTCATAGGAGTGAAGTCATGGTATTTGTCTCTCTCTGGCTAATTTCATTTAGCATGATACCCTCCAGTTCCATCCACGTAGTTGCAAATGGCAAGATTTCATTCTTTTTGATTGCCGAGTAATACTCCATTGTATATATAGACCACATCTTCTCTATCCGTTCATCCATCGATGGACATTTGGGCTCTTTCCATACTTGGCTATTGTCGATAGTGCTGCTAGAAACATGGGGGTGCGTGTGTCCCTTCGAAACAGCACCCCTGTATCCCATGGATCAATGCCCAGTAGTGCAATGGCTGGGTCGTAGGGTAGTTCTATTTTTGGGTTTTTGAGGAACCTCCATACTGTTTTCCAGAGTGGCTGCACCAGCTTGCATTCCCAAAACAGGATTTAAATGAGAAAGGAGGAGCCCCTGGGTGACTCAGTGGGTTAAGCGTGACCATGATCTCATGGTTCGTGAGTTCGAGACCTGCCTGGAGCTTGCTTCAGACTCAGTGTCTCCCTCTCTCTCTGCCCCTCCCCCCGCTTACACGCTCGCTCTCTCTCTCAAAAATAAACATTAAAAAACCATATTTAGGGGCGCCTGGGTGGCGCAGTCGGTTAAGCGTCCGACTTCAGCTCAGGTCACGATCTCGCGGTCCGGGAGTTCGAGCCCCGCGTCGGGCTCTGGGCTGATGGCTCGGAGCCTGGAGCCTGTTTCCGATTCTGTGTCTCCCTCTCTCTCTGCCCCTCCCCTGTTCATGCTCTGTCTCCCTCTGTCCCAAAAATAAATAAACGTTGAAAAAAAAAATTAAAAAAAAAACCATATTTAAAAAAAATAAAAATAAACGAGAAAGAAAAAGCAAGAAACCTGCAAACAGTCCGGGAAAGGGTTTTGTTTTTACATTTGGGGGGGGGGGGGACAAAATGATTATCTAGAAGCCAGGAACAAGCGGGCTTGCTGGGGGCATGAAAACAATTTACAGGATGTTTAGGATTTTCCAGAAAACCTCGCGGGTTCAGCTGCGAGGCATTTTGGGGGAGGCTGTGCGGGTGACATCAGCGGTGGCCTCGCTTTGGTGGCAGCCCACAGTCAGCCCGGGCTGGCTCTGTGCCTTCATCGGGGCTTCCCTCGAGGTCCGTGTTGTCTCTGTGTCCGCAGCCACAGCGCGTTATGTGTCCATAGACATCTAGCTCCGTTTCTACCCTGCATGTCACGTCTGCGGCCATGCCCTCACCCCTGCCGCCTTCCAGACTCGTCTGTGTTCATCTCCTGGGGCTGCCCTACCTAATCCCCACGAACTGGTTGGCATGAAGCAACAGACGTGTGTGTGTGTGTGTGTGTGTGTGTGTGTGTGTTTCCCTCCCAATTCTAGAGGCCAGAGGTTTGAAATCATGTTAGCAGGGCCACTCTCCATCCCAAGGCTCTGGGGACCATTCTTCCTTGCCTTTTCCAGCTTCTGCGGCTCCTGGCATTTCTTGGTTCCCACCTCTGCCTCTGTCTTTGTCTCCTCTGTGTCTTCTCTTCTCCGTGTCATGATGACGCTTGTCACTGGATTCAGGGCCCACTCAGACAATCCAGGACGATCTCATTTTGAGATCCTTCGTTACATTGGCAAAGACCTTTATTCCAAATGAGGTCCCAGTCGCGGGTTCGAGGGGTCAGTAACCTAACGGATGTGGATGTATGTTTGGGGGGTGGATCATCATTCAACCCACTGTAATATATATGACTCTGTCTATAGCCGTTGTGACATCCTTATCTGGATCCAAATACGCATCTACAGCAGTATCCATATCTCTAAACCTATCCTTGTCTATATGCACATTATTACCAGTATCTGTATCTATATCCCTGTGTCTATGTGACCAAGGTTATAAGTATACATACAATCAAATAACAAGAGGAATTATCTTATTTGTGGTTGAAGGATCCTAGCTGATTTGTCTTTTTATGATTTTGTGTTTATCGAAATCCTTTCGAAGAGTATATGTTCGTTTCGTAATAAAAAAAAAAAAAAGAAATCTGTCACTATTTTGAGGAATACAGAGAAACCTCCACGGTGTGCTCAGGATAAACCCCTAGCAGAGCTCAGAAGGATTGGGCACAGCCTGGCCTCATCCTGCTACAAACCCCCTTACCCCGGTTATAGCTAAATTCAATAACTTGAGTCTTTTATATCTATAGCTTATTTTGTTTTTAGGCTCTAAAAAAATACTCTGGATTGCACGTGTCCATTGGCATGTGTTTGGATATATTAAATATGAGGGAGAGGGGGTGCGTGGAATCCATCAAATTCAGAGCGAAACCAAACTGAACGTTAAAAAATAATACAGTAGCTGGGGCGCCTGAGTGGCTCAGTCGGTTGAGGATCTGACTCTTTTTTTTTTTTTTTTTTAATTTTTTTTTTCGACGTTTATTTATTTTTGGGACAGAGAGAGACAGAGCATGAACGGGGGAGGGGCAGAGAGAGAGGGAGACACAGAATCGGAAACAGGCTCCAGGCTCTGAGCCATCAGCCCAGAGCCTGACGCGGGGCTTGAACCCACGGACCGCGAGATCGTGACCTGGCTGAAGTCGGACGCTTAACCGACTGCGCCACCCAGGCGCCCCGAGGATCTGACTCTTGATCTCCGGTTGAGTATCCTGATTCCCAGGGTTGTGGGATCGAGCCCCGCATCAGGCTCCTTGCTGAGCGTGGAGCCTTCTTAAGATTGTCTCTCTCTCTCTCTCTCTGCCCCTCTCCAGCTCGAATTCTCTCTCTCTCATTCTCAAAAAAGAATACAAATAATAATAATAATAATAATAAAGCAGCTAGATAAATGAACGAGGCCAAAACTAAACGCAAGGTACCAATCGTGGCCCAACGCCACCAATCGGAAATATCTGTAAAAATTCAAATAAGTGTTTGGAGATTCAAGTAACAAAGCATCTGCTCCGATCTGGTCAGACTTCCCAGAGCCCTGCTGGGTCTCAGCCCAGGAGCTGGCGCTCACAGCTCCTTGGAAACCCTCTTCCCCACGCCTCTTCTGCAGATGGGGAGTCTGGTCTCAGGCCCAGCGCTCGCAGGGCGAGACCAAAGACTCCACAGTCACTGTCATTTTCCTGTCGTGGGACACGCTTGGCAACAGCGGTCCGTTAACCCCTGAAGAAAGTCGAGGCTAGTTTTCCCCTCTGGCTTCAGTCAGCAAACACTTTCTTCCATCATCTACACAAAACTTAGAGGGGCGAGCTTGGGGAGTCAAGTAAGAATATAAAGAAAAAAATAATTTGACGAGACGCTGTCATGGTAATGAGAGACCGTGGGCTTCCAGGCGAATGGAACCAACAGAAGAGTTTTGAAACAAATCCACCTTCTTTTCTTGTCCATTATATCCTTTAGTTGCTAGCTGCCTGGTTGAAGACGTGAACAGAGCGGTTCACGGGAGATGATTTGCCAGCTTTTCATCAGAGCGACCTTACTGCTGTGGCCTATAGTCCTCTTTTTTTGTTGTTGTTATTGTTTTTGTTTCTGAATTCTTATTATTTTCTTTATTAAACAATTTTTTAACGTTTATTTATTTTTGCAAGACGGAGTATGAGCAGGGGAGGGCAGAGAGAGCGAGAGAGACAGAATCCAAAGCAGGCTCCAGGCTCTGAGCTGTCAGCCCCGGCCCCAACGCGGGTCTCGAACCCACAAACCACAAGATCGTGACCTGAGCCGAAGTCGGATGCTTAACCGACTGAGCCACCCAGGCGCCCCTGGTTATTTTGTTTTTTGGTTTTTTTTAAGAAAGAGGGGTGGAGTGGGGGCTTGATCCGACAACCGTGAGACCATGATCTGAGCCGAAATCAAGAGTCAGATGCTCAACTGAGCCACCCAGGCACTCAAGAATTCTTATCTATGTCTACAGAATCTTATTCAAGCTAAGCTCTTCCCACAGTTTATTGTACTATTTACAAAACACCTTTCCCATTATAAAATATAATACTGGCCCAGTGCAGACGCCCTAGAAAACACAGAAAGTGCTCTCCACTGCTCACAAACATTGCTGCTAACAAGTCCTTCCTGGCCAGTACCCGAATGTCACTCCCCCTACCACTAGGGGCAGTCTATTTCCCCTCCCTTGACTCTGGGAGGTTCCTTGTGACTTGTTTTGACCAAAAGAATATCGGAAGTGATACTGTGTCAACGTGGGGCCTAGGCCTTACCAGGCCTGGCCACTCCCACCATTGCCTTCTTGGAAACCAGCTGCCATTTTGCTCGGCAGCTTGGGCTTCCAGACTGAATAATGAAGGATCCCTTGCAGGGAGAGAGACCAGGTGGAGGAGACCCAGGTCGAGCATGCTGGCCACCAGCAACCCCCCTCCCGCCCCCACCCCGTCACCAGCTGACCGCAGCCACAGGTGAGACCCACCGAAGAACCACCCAGTGAACCCAGTTGGAATTGGGTAATAACTGGGTCATGTAAATACGATTGTTAACAATCATTACTGTTTCAAGGCCAAAGCTTCGGCTGGTGGTTATGGATAGTTTAAACAGATGACCCTCGTATGCCGCCCCCCCCCCCAACCCGGAGAGGAACGCCGCTAACATTTTGATGTAGGTACCGCCACATTTCTTTTTCCTGTGCCCAAAAGCATAATTTAAAAATTAGCAACAGAGGGGCCCCTGGGTGGCTCAGGCGGTTTAGCGTCGGACTTCAGCTCAGGTCATGAACTCACCGTTGGTGGGTTCGAACCCCACATCAGACTCGCTGCCGTCGGTGCAGAGCCCGCTACAGATCCTCTGTCTCCCTTGCTCTCTGCCCCTCCCCCCACTCATACTCTGTCAAAAATAAATATTAAAAAAAAAAAAAACAGGAATATGTGAAATCTACAAAATAAACATCTTGTCATTATTTTTGCGTGCCAGGAACTATCCAAAATGACTTTATTAATAGTTGAGCTGCAGGGTCACCGGGGTGGCACAGTCGGTTAAGCGGCCGACTTCGGCTTGGGTCATGATCTCGCGGTTCATGGGTTCGAGCCCCACGTCGGGCTCTGTGCTGATGGTGTGGAGCCTGCTTTGGATTCTGTGTCTCCCTCTCTCTCCACCCCTCCCCTGTTCACACTCTGTCTCTCTCAAAAAATGAATAAACATTTAAAAAAAAAAAAGTTAAGCTGTAGCAGGAAGGATGGCAATGTTCTCCTCTCAGCCACCAGGAGGGATGCTGAGCTCCCCAGGGCTCTAAGGATCAAACCCAAATTGACCAACTTAACATGTTCATGCCGCGTTGCCTAACTACTTTGTCCGCAAGGTCCTTGGACAGTAGCAACTTTTTCGAGCCCCTCCCCAAAATGTGTAAGCCAGAAAAAAAAAAAAAAAAAGTATGGATTCCCTAAATCGGGAAAGAAACCACCAAAGCAAAGTTAGTGAATGCTCCTTTAAATGCCTGACAGTGAGGGGCGCCTGGGTGGCTCCGTCTGGTGAGTGTCCCACTTTGGCTCAGTCATGATCTCGCGGTTCCTGAGTCTGAGCCCGAGTTGGACTCCCTACTGTCAGCACGGATCGTCTGTCCCCCTCTCTCTCTGCCCCTCCTCTACTCATGTTCTGTCTCTCTCTCTCTCTCAAAAATAAACATGAAAAAAATAATAAATGCCTGACAGTCAAGTAACCATTAAATATGCCTACATGTCTCTACATTTGAGAACAATTTAGGTTAGCTTTGCCTCAGTCCGCAAGAATTCTTGAGAGGGCAGGGTGAGTGCAGAGAAAACAGAGCCAAACTTAAATGAAAATACTGCTGTGGAAAAGAGTCTGGCAGTTCCCCAAGAGGTAAAACAGACTTACCACATGTGAGGGGCTGATTTGCATCCCCTCTGAGTTCGTATGTTGAAATCCTAACCCCTAGCACCTCTGAATGTGAGCGAACCGGGAAAGTAAGAGGTGGTTAAATGAAATCAGTAGGGTGGACCCTAACCCACTATGACTGGTGGTGGAGGGGCAGAGAGAGAGGGGGAGAGAGAGAGAATCACAAGCAAGCTCCGTGCTATCAGTGCAGAGCCCCACGCGGGGCTCAATCTCATGAACCATGAGATCATGACCTGAACTGAAATCAAGAGTCGGATGCTGGGGCGCCTGGGTGGCGCAGTCGGTTGAGCGTCCGACTTCAGCCAGGTCACGATCTCACGGTCTGTGAGTTCAAGCCCCGCGTCGGGCTCTGGGCTGATGGCTCAGAGCCTGGAGCCTGTTTCCGATTCTGTGTCTCCCTCTCTCTCTGCCCCTCCCCCATTCATGCTCTGTCTCTCTCTGTCCCAAAAATAAATAAACGTTGAAAAAAAAATTAAAAAAAAAAAAAAAAGAGTCGGATGCTTAACCACTGAGCCACCCAGGGACCCAAGGTTGTTTTATTTATTTTTTTATTATTTATTTTTAAATTTATTTTTTTATTTTTGAGAGACAGAGCAAGCACGCACAAGGTGGGAGGAGCAGAAACAAAGAGGGAGACATAGAATCCAAAGTAGGCTCCAGGCTCTGAGCTGTCAGCACGGAGCCCAATGCGGGGCTCAAACCCACAACTGTGAGATCATGACCTGAGCTGAAATCAAGAGTTGGGCACTTAACCAACTGAGCCTCCCAGGTGTCCCCCAGCTCATGATTTTTTAATGGTCATGCAACAGTCTGTGGAGTTTACAGGTAGTAACTAAACTGCTATAGTTAAACAGCTGTTTTTTTGTGATTAACATTGTCAACTGAAACCAGACCTATATACATCACAGTGGTGTCCACCAATGGTGGGTGCTCTCTTGGATGGGTGGATGGATGGATGGATGGACTGATGGAAGAATCAATGAATTAATTAATCAATGAATCAATGAATGGCAGGAGTGGTGCTGCTGAAGCCTGCCTGACATGACTTTTAAGAGTTTGGAGTTTGAGTATGTGAGACCCATGACTTCCTGTCCTTCCACTTCCCAGCTTAGTGGACTTGGCAAGCTCCCCCACCCTTCTCCCTACCAAGCCTCAGGTTTGTCATCTGGAATATGGGTATATTAATAGTATCACCCAGCTTTCTTATTTCTCCAGTCTCACAGGTGTAAAGCAATAGCTCGTTATTTCTTTCATATATCTCTAATTTCAATGATTTTTGAGCATCTAACCATGTTCAGATGAGCCTTTGAGCTGCCCTCTCTTTTACATTGCCTGTTCGTATTCTCACCCATTTTTGTCTTGTATTTGCCTTCTTTTTCTCCTTGATTTGCATGAATGCCATGTACATTTCTTGTAGTGTGTTCCCAACATGTAGCAATTTGTGGTGCTCCTCTTCCATTCTCTGTGTCTTTACTGTGTCTATAATGAGACATTAACAGAAACGCTTGATCTTTAGAATTTTTGTCCAGCTTTATTGAGATATAATTGATATATAGCATTGTGTAAGTTTAAGGTGTGCAATGGGATGATTTAGTATATGTATATACTGCAGAACATTTACACAATAAGGTTAGTTAACACACCCATCACTTCACATAGTTACCATTTATTTTCTTGTGCGTATGTGGTGAAAACTTTTAAGAGCTGTTACTCTCTTAGAAACCCTTAATTTTGATATAATCAAATTTCACCTGGATTTTGCCTGATGGCTTATATTTTGAAGTTTTGTTTAAGATGTACTTCTTGCTTACCCCAAATCCCCAAGTTCATCAGGATAGTTCCCTGCATCCTAGTCTTCTGAGCTAGATGGTTTTGTGGGGGGGGGGGGGGGGGTTGCATAGAGTTCTAGAGTCCACGTTTGTGCAGAGCAGTGTGAATTAGGGATTTGATTAGGGAATTAATTTATTTGATCTATTTAATGTATTTAATTAGGGAATTAATAAATGTATTTATAAGTATTATAAATATATAATATATATTATATTTATTTATTATTTATATATTATATATAATATAAATATATTTATTTTATATTTATATTATATATAATATATTTATATTTATTATGTATATATTATACATAATATGAATATATTAATTAATTAATTTAATTAGGGAATTAATAAATATATAATATAAATATATATTATATTAATTATTTATATATTATACATAATGTAAATATATTTATTTTATATTTATATTATATATAATATATTTATTTATTATGTATATATTATACATGATATAAATATATTAATTAATTTAATCAATTTAATTAGGGAATTAATAAATATATTTTATTATAAATATATAATATATATTATATTTATTTATTTTTATTTATTATTTATATATTATACATAATATAAATATATTTATATTATGTATAATATATTTATTATTTATATAGTATACATAATATAAATATATTAATTAATTGATTTAATTAGGGAATTAATAAATATAAATATATAATATATATTATATTGTATTTATTATTTATGTATGATACATAATATAAATATATTTATTTTATATTTATATTATATATAATGTACATTTATTTATTATTTATTTATATTTATTATTTATATATTATATATAATATAAATATATTTATATTATATATAATATATTTATTTGTATTTATTATTTGTATAGTATACATAATATAAATATATTAATTAATTGATTTAATTAAGGAATTAATAAATATAAATATATATTATATTGTATTTATTATTTATATATTATACATAATATAAATATATTAATCAATTTAATTAATTTAATTAGGGAATTAATAAATATATTAATTTATTATTATAAAATAAAATATATTTACTCATCTTTTCGTGAACGATCTGCGCTTTTCAAACAAAAACCTCCTCTGACAGTTATCTGTTTATACCTTAAAAAGCACCAGTATTGTGGTTCCCAAACCAGGAGCTACTGTGAATTTTTTATTGAAACACAGCGCCATCTGTCGGACACTGTGCGAACTACCAGCTCAGGTAGCTCGCTGCTCGACCGCTTCGCGCCAGGCCTTTCGATGACGTCATATGTTCGTGAAGCTGCGTTTTCCTGGGTTGCAGAGAGTAAAAAGCAAACCCCGGGCGAAGATCAATGCGACACTGAACGAAAGCGGCGGTGCTCAGTTCGATCTCAAGGTTTGAGAAGTTGTGCAGCGCCCCCACCGGCGCACACATCCCATTAGTAAATAATTATGCTTATTTAAGAATGAAATTAAAATACTGGCTTTTTCTTTCAACTTATATATAAATATATTTATTTCTTTTCATATGGTTACTAAGCTGTTAGGACATAAGGACTTACCAGGTTGTTTGGACCGAACTGGATAATAAATGAAGCTGTTAGGTATTTATTTGGGGGCACCACGGAAACATGACCAAAACATTAAGAGCCCATGCCCAGAGCAAGTTTGGGGCTGCACAGGGATTGAGAGCTGGGGTTCTGGGGTCAGAAGACCTATGTCTGCAGCCTCCCCTTGCCACTCTTGGACTTCTTGGAACTTCTTTGCCCGTCAAACGGGAATCATAAAGGTGATGGAAATTAACGAGACAAGTTCAGGTAAAATTCTCAGACCATTCCCGGCATGTCGTTAAAGGCAATGGATGTCAGATTTATAAACTTATTTCTTTCGTGAACCAAAATGAAGTCATTCAACACTCATATTGCCACCAATGGCTTGTTTTCTTCACTTAATAATATTACCTGGACGTTTTTTCCAGGTCAGCCCTTAAAGGACGTAGATTATTCTTTCCAGTGGCTGTGCAGTTTGACGGTTACTTCCTTTTTCCTCACTCTGCATCCTTTGGGTTCTTTTTCTTTTTTTTTTTTTTTAAGTAAATGTCTGTACCCAGCGTGGGGCTCAAACTCACCACCCCAAGATCAAGAGTTGCGTGCTCCACTGACTGAGCCAGCCAGCTGCCCCTACTTCAGGCTCTTTTTAAAGTAAACTTCAGAGAAGTCAAGTTTCCTGGGGTTCCCTTGAACCTTTGCTGCAGACTTACAAAGGATTGCTTTGCCTCCTCCTTAAAATAGGTTCTCCTTCTCCCCTCAGACCCTCACCCTTTAGTGACTTCTCTTCGTCTCAGAAAGGACTTCCTTGGGGCGCCTCGATGGCTCAGTCGGTTAAGCAAGGGACTCTTGATTCTGGCTCAGGTCATGATCTTGTGGTTCGTGAGTTCCAGCCCCGAGTCAGGCTCCGTGCTGGTAGCTTGGAGTCTGTTTAGGATTCTCTCTCCCTCTCTCTCTGCCCTTCCTCCCCATTCTCACGCTCGAGTTCTCTCTCTCTCTCTCTCTCTCTCAAAATAAGTAAATAAACTTAAAAAAAGAAAGAAAGAAAGGACTTCCATTTCCTCCTCCCAGTTCTGGTGTCATAGCTCTGCCACCTCCAGACCCTGTCACCCTGGGCAGGTTCCATTGGACATGTCCCTCAACTTCCCCGAAGCTGCTTCCTCATCTGTATAACGGGGTGAATAATAGAACCCACATCCACCAGCTGCTGAATTATATAGGTCAGCATCTAAGGCTGTGAAGGACATGCCTTATGGCCTGAAGGCCCTGTTAGGGGCTGGGGGGTGGGGGGAAGGCTGCCTGGCCGGAGGTCTCTGCCCCATTCTCATTAAGGGGACCAGCACCTTGTCGCCACCGTCTCTTTTGGGAACCTTGGCCAACAGCAGAGTAAAGAGCTGTGAAGTCACAGAGGCCGGATTGGAAACTTATCTGTAGCTTAGATGCCGTGTGACTTAGGAAAATGAAACAGTCTTTCTGTGCCTTGCTTTCCTCCATCCATCTTGGTTAGTTAGGTCTCATCTCGCTGTTGATGCCAAGGGCGGGTGTGTGGAGCGCTGAGCAGGGGCCTGGCAGGCAGCGGGGCTGAAGTTAGCAATGGTTGATATAGTTGTTTCTCCTTTCTCAAGGCTGGAGGAGGTGGACACGCCGAATTAGATATTTGTTGGGTCAGAGCGCCCTCTGGTGGGCACAGGAAACCACAGCTCAAGGAAAGGGAATATGGAACCGAAGTTTAAGGCGAGAATTAATCCAGTTCCTTGCCAACTTCCTGGAACCCCTTCTGCCTGCGGGGTGGTGCTGGAGACCCATCAGTGCCCGTAATAGTCCTGGGCCCGCCCTCCTGGGGCTCACAGTTCAGAGGCTGAGACATTAGTGACAGCCCAGAGGGGCCACCTGACTGATGGGGTCCAGGCCCGTCAGGCTGGAATGAGACCCGGGTACAATACAGGCCAGAGCTCTCCAGACCTCCTGGGCCATGAGGAGGAGCCGGGCTCTGTGTCTCCCTGGGTGGGCTGGTGTATATGTGAGAGCGTGACTGGGCCTCGGTGTCTGTTAGAAAGTGTGAGTTGTGACCGAGTGGGAATCTTATGAGTGGGTTGCGTTTTGTGAGCCTGTGTGAGCGTGTTAGTGTGATTGCGACGCAGCGGACACGAGCCTACTCCGCACCTTGGAGTCACCAAACCTCCCTGCGTCTGTGCGAGAAGGGGCCACTGGGAACTTGCACCGCCTGACTGGGCTCCCAACGTTTAGACGTCACCCTCTTGTAAATCCCCCGCATCCTGGCGATTCTCAAGTACAGGGTCACTGACTCCTGTGCTCCTAAAGCAAATAACCGCAAAATAAACAGAAACAAACATAGCAACACAAGCCCTGTGAAGACCGAAAACCACAAAGCCCAAGGGTGGGTCTTTATCCAGACGCTACTTCCTAACTCAGCTCCTTCAGGCTTCTGCGCGTTCTCACCAACCGGTGCGGCGCTCCGAGACTCCTGGGGGTGCGACCAGGTCTCAGAACAGCGGGAGGGACCAAATGAGGCTCCTGGGGGTAGAAGGCGACCCCCTCCCGCCACCCTTCTTCCCCCAGCCTGCAAGATCCCGGACGCCAAGTCCACGCAAGTTGCAGTTCCCGGGATCCCCACCAGGGGGCGCTCCCCGGCCGCTGGACCTGGAGGCTTCGGAGCGCGCCGGGGTGCAGTCGAAATACCGTGCCAGGATCGATTCGGCTCCGAATTGGGATTGAGGTTCAACACTGATGACAAAAATAGCACCAGCTGTTTCTTCTGTAGCTCTTGCTACATTCCAGGTACCGCGTGCAGTGCTCCAAATGCTTTTTACCTTTATTTTAGGGGGTTTGTTTGGTTGGTTAAAACACACGTGGCACAAACTTGACCTCCAGAGCCACTTTTACTTGTACACTTCAGTGGTATTTACATCCACACCGTGGTGGAGCCGTCGTCACCATCCGTCCGAGAACTTTCCAGCTGTAAATCTGCCTCTAGACTCGTTGAACGGCGATTCCACATTCTCCCTGCCCTCCCGACCCCTTCCAACCCACCGATATACTTTCTGTCTTTACGATTTTGAC
Organism: Prionailurus viverrinus; assembly: GCF_022837055.1. Lineage (NCBI taxonomy): Eukaryota > Metazoa > Chordata > Mammalia > Carnivora > Felidae > Prionailurus > Prionailurus viverrinus. The sequence continues at coordinate 52,149,840 of NC_062575.1, forward strand.
CACTCGCGGCACCTCATCTACGTGGAGTCAGACAGCGTTTGCCTTTTTCGTGGCTGGCTTATTGCCTGTAGCGTAATGTCCTCAGGGTTCATCCACTTGGAGCGCGGGGCAGAATTAACTTCCTTGTTAAGGCTGAAGACTATCCCATTGTATGTATATTACACATTTGGCCGGACTCGCGGCTTCCTGCCGTGTGGTGGCGGTTACGTTCAGATCGTCCTCGGGCAGCTTTGGGCCCTTACTGTTCACAGTTTGCCCCTGAGGAAACAGACCCAGAGAAGGTAGATGATTTTGCCTAAGGTCACACGGCGCAGGAGTGTGAAAGCAGGCGGCCTACACCTGTGTGACTCCAGAATCCGTGATGTTTCTCCCCTGGGGTCCCCCCCCCCCACCCGACCCCCCGCAGGTTTCCCGCGGAAGGGGGAAAGCGTGGGGGTGTAGGGGTGCTGCCTGAGATGAGCTGGGATAGATCGGGAGGGCCCTGAGTCACCAGCCAGAGGCCGGTATGCCGCCTGTGGATGAGACTCGCTTCCGGCGGGGGCGTGGGGTGGGGGGCGGGAGGGGGAGGGGAGTCCAGCTCAGCCTAGGGTCGCCGCTAAGACGGAGCGATTCACCGCCTCTCCCGCCCGCCAGAGGGCGCTAGGAGAACATGATACCCATTTTCAGGTGGGTCAACCGAGACCCCCTGCGAGGTCAGTAACCAGCCGAGGGTCAGGCGGAGGGTGGGCAGAGAGTGGCTGTGACCCCCAGCAGCCCCATTCCAAACACCTGTACTCCTGCTGCATCGTTTCGGCATCTCGCCCTGCTCCCCCCGACCCCGTAAGGATGGCGGACCGAAAATGTCCCCATCTGTCTCCAAAATGGCCTCTCTCCCTCCACTTGCCAGCTCACTTGCCATCAAGCGCCTGGTCCTTTCCACATGGAGACGTGGGGTCTTTTTCTGCTCCGTTTGAATCTGGGCTGGCCTTCTGACTCGGTTTCACCGAGAAGTCAAGTCCCACCCAATCACTCCTTTCCCCAAACCCTCTGATGTTTTCCTAGATCTCTAAAGGCCAAAGCAAAACTCATAATGGTTGGACATGTTCTGTCCAACACCACTGGGCAATCGGGACAATTTAAAATTGAATTGATTGAATTGGTTAAGTGTAAGATTGAACATCCACTTCCTCAGCCATATCAGTGACGTTATAGGCGCTCAAGAGCCACATGGGGCGGCTGGTTACCATCGCAGGGAAAGTATAGGACATGTCCGCCATCACGGAAAGTTTTCTTGGACAGCACGGCTCGGCTTCTCTGTCCCCATGTGATCTGCCTCAGTGCCCACCACTCTCCCGTGGCTTCAGACACCCAGATCTCCTTGCTGTTCAGGGAACACTGGGGACCTATTCCTGCCTCAGGGCCTTTGCACCTGCTGCCCCCCCCCACCCCACCCCCACCCCTTCTGCGGCCTGGAGTGCTTCTCCCCAGGATGTTTGCACGGCTCCATCCTTCACTTCATTCCAGCCTTTGTTAACTGTCCCAGTCCCAGGGAGGGCTTCCCTGACCACCCCGCGAAAAATGTAACCCTTCCCTCACATGCCCCCTTTTTCAGAGCTCTGACAGCCACCTGCCACGCCCACGTGTTTTCAGATGACCCACGGACTGTATCTGTCGGAGGGGGAGGTTCGTGGAGGGAATGGGTGACGCGGGCATCGCCGGCCAAAGTGCAGAAGGACAGGGCAGGTGGCCCAGGGGCCCCCGGGGGAGGTACCGCCGCAGCCCGGAGCCCAGGTCGCCGCGCTGAAGGGTTCCACCAAGCAGCAGACTTCCCCGAGGAGGGACCCGGGAGCCCCGGGCCCGCGTCCCTGCCGCCCACGCCGCAGCGCGAGCGGCTCCCGGAGAGCGTCCCCCGCCCCCCGCCTTCCCGCTGTCCCCCGCGCCCGAGGGCCCGCGGCCCCGAGGACACCGAGGACACCTCTCGGTGGCGGCCGGGAGGAGGCGGGAGGGACGGGGCGGGCCGCGCGGGACCCGGAGCCAGGCCCGGTGCTCGGCGCTGGCGCGGCGGCAGGACGCACGCCAAGTGCAGACCCTTGCGGAGCGTCGTGGGCCCGGGGACCGACAAAAGACGCTGCCGGAGAAGTGCACGCTGATGCACGACACCGGGAGGCCGCGGGGCGAGCATGCGCGGCGCAGGGTTTGCGATCGGCGCCTAGTTCGGGGGCGGGGGGCCAGGCAGCCCTCGCTGACAAGGCGACCTTTGGGCGAAGACCCGAAGAGGTGAGGGCTGGGGCGGGCCGGTGCCCGAGGGAGGCTCCTTCGGGAGGCGCGAGCCTAGGGGTCGCTCACGTGGGATCACGGACCCCACCGGGGCCAGCCTCCCGCGCTGTTTGTGTCCCCGCGGGGTCAGTTGGTGGGGGAGAGATTCGGGCCGTCGTGTGCGTCCTTATTGGATTCTGCGCACAGACTAGGCGTGGGGGAATTGGAGGAAGGCAGGTTTTCACTGCCATTTCCCAGACGAGGAAAGGGAGGGTCCGGGGCGGGGCAAGGGAGCTCGAACCCGGATTCGTCCTCCTCCGGGGCTCCCTCGCGGAACCGCGGAACCGTTCCAGACCACGTGGCCGCGGTGTCCCTTTACCCCGTCCCCGACCCCACCTCGGCCCGCACGCTCGGGCCGGACCCGTCCGCCCCGTCGGCCAGCTCGGGTCCCGGCGCTCCTGGGAACGGGGTCGGCTCCCACATCTTCCGCAGGGGAGGTCGAGGGCTCCGGGGTCGGCCGGCGCCGCCCCCTGCCCACGTCCCACCCCTCGCGAGAGGGGAGGGAGCCCGCACGACCTGCGGCTCCCGCGCCTCCCGCCAGGGGGCGCCCCAGGACCGCTGGTTAAAGGCGCGCGGCGCGGGCTCCCCCGGAGGGCGCCGGAGGCTGCAGCCACTGGCCCAGGACCTTAAAGGGCCAAAGCTCCACGTGGCCTTTGAACGTCAGGCAGCAGCCCGTCAAGGGGGGTCCCGAGATCAGCAGCATCAGCCTCCGCTGGGGCTAGAGATGCATATCCTTGAGCCCACCCCAGACGGAAGGAATGACTTGGGGTTGGGATCCTGCAAGTCTGTGTCTTAGAAGGCCTTCCAGATGATTCTGATGCACGCCCAGCTTGAGACGGGCCTGCTGTGGGGTCTGATTATCTCCCGGAGCCCTGGGGGGATCCGTTCGCAGTCCCGGGTGCACAGTGGAATCATCTGGAAGCCTTAGGGCTCTGGATGCCCCAGCCACACCTGCGCCAGTTCGGTGAGCGTCCCTGAGCGTGCGGGCTGGGCGGGGGTGTTTGAAAGCTCCCGGGTCATTCCACACCAGCCAGGATGGGGAAACCACCGTCCCCGGGGGCCCCAATCAGGGCTGAGATGTCTCGTGAGGAACTGACCGCCTCTGGTGTATAACAGGAATAGGACAGATGATGTCCGTTGGGGCGGATTTGAATTCCAACACATTACATCTCCTTCAGTCCTTCACCAGCCCTGGGAGGAAAGCTCTATTATAATCCCCCTCTCGGAAGATGAATTGATTGCAGGCACAGAGAGGTTAAGTAAGCAGCTGAAAATGATCCAGCTTGTAAGTGGCAGTGCCGGGGGGTGGGGGGGGGTGGGGGGGGGGGTGATCCGGGCTCCAAATCCCTCCTCACCCTGTCCCCCTAATGGGTCCCTGTTTGTCACACCATCATGGGGCCTGATAATGGGTCTCCATCTGTATGGGGTGGCATCTCTCCCCTCCTCCTCCGTGTTTCAGTGTTTTCCTCCTTGGTAATGGTGGAGGGCAGCTGGGTTATTCCAGACAAAGGACCGTTTAGGTTCCCTGGGGCTTCCTCCTTGGAAATCCTGGAACATTTGAAATCACAATGCTGGAGACACCAACAGGGTGCATCTGGGGACTGAGCCCTGCAGGCACCATTTGAAGCCCCCCTCGAGTTCAAAATAATACTGAAGGCCCTAGAACCATCTCGGGTGACCCAAACATCCTCCTGCTTCTGGGGCTGCGTGCTGGGGACTCTGGGGAAGGGAGGGCAGAGAAGGCTGTGCTCACTCAAGGGAGGGACAAACTGAGACTCAGTAGAAAACAAACTTGTCCCAAATCTCAGGGCTACCCACCAGGGGTCTGAAGATAAAAACCCTGTGTGTAAGTTGCACGCATGCCTCTGTGTGTGTGTGTGTGTGTGTGTGTGTGTGTGTGTGTGTGAATGGTCTCCTCAAGGAGACATAGACTCAGAAGCAGACTCCTCGGGGAGTTGCAAGAATGACAAGGGTGGGGGACACCTGGGTGGCTCAGTCGGGTAAGTATCTGACTCTCGATTTCGGCTCAGGTCACGATCTCATGGTTCATGAGCTCAAGTCCCGTGTTGGGCTCTGTGCTGACAGTGCAGAGTCTGCTGGGGACTCTCTCTCTCTGCCCCTCCCCTCTCGTGCCCTCTCTCTCAAAATAAAGAAACATTAAAGAAGTATTAAAAAAATAGTTACAAGGGTGGGCTCAAGTGACCAAGGGACAGGAAGACACACGCAGCTGGCTTTGAACAAGGTTTATTGGAAAACGCCATAGTGTTTGGTCCTCGCTGAGCCCCTGGGGGTGGGGGCGGGGGTCCCCCTCCTGGCTCTCTGGACTCTTCCCAGCGTCTCCTACTATCCCGGCTTCTCCCATCCCCTCCCACCTTGCAGATCCCCAAATAGGTGAGCCCTCCTTAGTCTGTGGCCGACAGTGCACCCTCCCTGCCCCCATCCCGGCACCCAAGCCTTCTCTACAGACAGCTCCACAGATGTCCCCTGTGCAGTAAAGGGGTCACCGAGGCTCCTGCACATTCCACAAAAAGCCAAAAAACCCAGACTGGCCCCCTGGGAGGGAACCTTTAAGTCCCCGGAAGGAATGTCCTCCTGATAACAGTCTGTTTACCCAGGGCCCTGGGCCAGACACGTCACCTGCGCCAACAATGTGATTTATGCTGAACACTTGTTTCCGCCTCCAGCCTCCCTGCATCGATGTGCCCGCTGGAGGGAACGAAGGCTGAGGCACTAAGGTCAACCACGTGGGTGCTCCATACCTACGAGACCCACCCCCAATAAAAACCCTGGACACCGAGGCTCAGGTGACTCTCCAGGCTCCCTCTTAGCCCACCAGAAAAGTCGGGATCACTTCACTTTTAAAAAACGTCTCCTGGTGCATTAAAAAAATGAAGACGTGTGGAAACATTTTGAGTACGCGCTACCTGGTGGTATAATTTGATCAGTTACGTGTAACAAGCGGAAATAAACACGTCAGGTGACACAATTACTGCTGTGCACAATCAGTGGGCCCCGGGAAAGAGTAAGGATTTCCAGCTCACTGCATGTTGGCTCGGGCTTCAGGTTTGGAGCGTCAGGATGGCTGACCTGCGGGGCAGACCGTCCATCCGCCTGGGGCTGCCCATTGATTGGAGGGTGTAGCCGCCCATGGGCTCCATGCAGCGCGGATAGTTTCCACGGAGTCCTTTTTAGTAAACACGGCGAGAGGCCAGAGAAGTTGTATGTATGCAGTATGGTCTCCTTTTCTGGTCAAAAAAGAATATACCCCAAATAACCTCTGTATCTCTGTATGTGTCCATATTAGGCTTGACTGAACAAAGAGAAAATGTGAAGGCAGGGTGGGGCTAAAGAGGGACTCAAGGGCAGGAGAACAGCCAGATCCTGGCTTCGTGACTGGGTTTTGTGACCTCTCTGGGCCTCAGTGTCCTCATCTGTAAAATGGAGACGATAGTATCTGCTTTGCAGGATGTAAAGGGCTTCTAACAGCTCCTGGCATACAGTAAGTGCTCAATAAATACAAGATGCAGGAAGTTAACCTGGTTATGTAGGGAGATGGGGTTTGGGGGGGGGGATGGGAGGTGGATCCAGACTACAAAGACCATAAAAGATCACCACCCATGTGATAACATTTGTCTAGTCATGTAAAGTTATATGTGTGAAGCTAAGTAGAAGGGTGCCTGGGTAGCTCAGTCGGTTAAGCATTGGACTCTTGGTTTTGGCTTGGGTCATGATCTCACGGTTTATAAGTTCGAGCCCTGTGTGGGGATCCCTGCTGGGAGTGTGGAGCCTGCTTGGGACTCTCTCTCTCCTTCTCTTCTCTGTATTTATTCTCAAAATAAAGAAATAAAAAAAAAAAAAAAAAGAAAAGAAAAGAAAAGAGAGGGATACTGGGGCAAGAGAAACCCAGACAAGAGAGGCCAGTGGAGACAGAAGTACAGACCCAACAGAGTGATGTAGCCATGAGCCTGGGAACACCGGGGCCATCAGAAGCCAGTGTGCTGGCCACAGCCAATCACAGAGATGGACTCAGGCCCCCGTCCCAAACCGTGTGGCTTAAAACAACAGAATGTGTTCTCTCGACCTTCCGGAGGCCGGAAGTCTGAAATCAAGGTGTGGGCAGGACCGTGCTTCTCTGGGAGAGGATTGTCCCCTGCCTCTGCCGGCATCTGGTATTGGCCACGATCCCAAGAATCCTTCAGTTCAGAGCCACATCATCGTCATCTGCCCTGTCATCACGTGGTCTTCTTCCCTGTGTATCTGTGTCTCTTCTCCTATCAGGACACTGATCGCCGAATTCAGGGCCAACCCTGAATCCAGGAGGGGCTCACCTTAACCGGGGTTCTGGGTGGACACGAATGTTGGAGGACTCTATTCCACAAACCGCAGCCCCGCTCTATTCTCTCTTTCTGTCTCTCTCTCAAAAATAAACATTAAAAAAAAAAACCAATTTGACAATAAATTTCATATTAAACAATAAACTTGACTTATAAGTAAAAACAAAACAAAAAACAAAAGGCAACTACAGAAGTGAGAAAAAAATAAACATTAAAAATGTTTTAAAAGGAAAAAAAAGAAAAACCTGTACTCACCCAAGAATCTGGTCGTGTGACACCCACGAACTTGTAGGGTTGTCATAGCAGGGAAACAGTGACCTAACAGGGGAGGCAGAGGTTCTCAAAGTGTGTTCCCCCGAGCAGCGGCAATGGCCTGGGTACCCCTCTTCGCAGAAACTACTGACTCAGAACCCCAGAAAAGGACAGTGGTTCTCAACCTTGGCTACACGTTCGAATCCCCTGGGGAGTGTTTAAGAAATTGGGATGCCCTGCCAGACCCGCAGAGTTTGAAGCTGTTGGTTGGGGGTGTGGCCGACCATTAGAAACCATTTCTACTCCAATCCCCCCATTTTCTAGGCAAGAAGCTGAAGCCAGATTGGGGAAGGAATTAGCTGAGGTCACACGGCCCATGGGTGACAGAGAGGGGGTAGAACTCAGGAGTCTTGATTCCCACTCGAAACTTCTTTACAGGACACGGGGGCGCCTGGGTGGTTCAGTCCACTAATCGTCTAACTCTTGACTTCGGCTCAGGTCATGATCTTGCGGTCCGTGAGTTCGAGCCCCGCATCGGGCTCTGTGCTGACAGCTCAGAGCCTGGAGCCTGTTTCGGATTCTTTGTCTCCCTCTCTCTCTGCCCCTCCCCTGTTCATGCTCTGTCTCTCTCTGTCTCAAAAATAAATAAGCGTTAAAAAAAATTTTTTTTAAAGGCTTCCATATTCTTCGAATTAAAACCAGCAATCTAACTTTAAGAAGCAAAATGCTCAGGGTGCCTGGGTGGCTCGGTCAGTTCAGAGTCTGATTCTTGATTTCAGCTCAGGTCATGATCTCATGGTTCGTGGGATCGAGCCCTGCATCGGGCTCTGTGCTGACACCGCGGAGCCTGTTTGAATAAACTTAAAAAAAAAAAAAAAGATTCTCTTTCTCCCTCTGTCCCTCCCCCACTTACACGTGTGTGTGTGTGTGTGTGTGTGTGTGTGCTTTCTCTCTCTCTCTCAAAAAAAAAGTAAAATTAAATTGTTCCCCAGTAAAAGGTTAGTTATATGTAGGGCAAAATGATGGGTGATTTTTTCATATTTACTGAGGGTTTTCTGCAGCAATCGTAATTACTTTTATAGGCCGGTGAGGAATGTCCATATAAACAGCACTGGGGGAAAAAGTCCAAAACAAGCAAAGTATGGTGGGACGGACGGAGCACTTTAATGGAAATGCTAGCTCTAGCCAGAAAAAAGAAAGAAAGAAAGAAAGAAAGAAAGAAGAAAGAAAGAAAGACGTACAAATGATTCATTTTTCTCTTCAACCTCTAAGCTAGAAACCTTCCCAGTGTGTGAGTGGGTGGCCCCGGAGGGCAGCCTTATTTCTGTGTAAACCTTATTTCAGTTGGAATAAAATCTCCTGACTTACAGGCATGTTCCTCAGCAAGACAATTCCTTCCTAACGTCCTGAATATTTCTTTACGTTTAGGTCTTAAATAGACGTGATTTTTGTTCCCTCCACGTATCTTCTGGGCCCACAAGGGAATATGATCTCTTTCCTTAACAACTGGCAAAAAAAAAGGGTGCCTTGGTCGCTTAGTCGGTTGAGCCTCTGACTTTGGCTCAGGTCATGATCTCACGGTTCGTGAGTTCGAGCCCCACCTGAGTTTTGCACTGGTCGCGAAGAGCCTGCTTCAGATTCTCTGTCTCCTCCTCTCTCTGCCCCTCCCCTGCTCGCGCATGCTCTCTCTCTCAAAATAAACATAAATATTTTTAATTACAAAAATGGCAGAGAGACCCTCTCTTCATTATGTTTATTAAATTTGGTTTACTGGTTTGTTTCTCTGCGGTGTTTTGTCCAACATAAATACACAGAGTTTAAAGACTATCATCCACATCTTGTTTTTAAAAATTAAGCAAAATAGGGGCGCCTGGGTGGCTCAGTCCGTTGAGCGTCCGACTTCGGCTCCGGTCATGATCTCGCCGTTCATGGGTTCAAGGCCCGAGAGGGGCTCTGCGCTGACAGCTCAGAGCCTGGAGCCTGCTTTGGATCCTGTGTCTCCCTCTCTCTCTGCTCCTCCCCCACTCACGCTCTGTCTCTGTCTCAAAAATAAACCTTAAAAAAATGTTTAAAATAAAAATTAAGTGAAATAGTTCATTCTCTTTCTTTTTTCTTCGGTGAAAGGCTTCGGACAAAAAGCGGGATTAGTCTCCAGCCAAGGCTTTCTCGCCCACGTGACACTTTCCAGACGCCAGGAAGAAACACGATCAGCCTCCATAACATAAACGAGAGAAGCTTCACCTGACTCTGCTGTGCCTTTCGTTTGGGAGTCTTTTCAAAACGCACGTTTGTTCCACCGGGTTCAGGTTTTCGCCTGCGGAACATTCTGGAAAATAGGTAGAGCATTTATTTTCTCACTGCCGCTCTCTCAGTGTGTGACCGTTTTTTAAAAAAACACTTGAAAAAACACAGTGGACTGTGTCGCACCCATATGGAAATGTGCCCCCCACGGAAACATACACTGTAACAAATAATTATATAGCGAATTCGGTGATACTCAACCCACCAGGAAATAGCTCAGAAGAGCCTTATGTGTCCTGCTCATCACAAACTCCTCCCTCCCCCAGGGTAAATAATACCCTGTTTTAGGAAAAACAAAAACTTGATTTTCCTGAGAGATGGATCCTTATTGCCACACGATGCATTTCTCAACACTGCGGAATTGACTGTGTCGAACCCCACGTTAATGCAATCTTGCCCTACAGATTATTTTGCCGTGCGGCTGTTTTTTAGGAAGAATAAATTAAGCGGAGAAAAAGAACGTGGGGCCTCTGGGTTTCCTGGCCACGTTTCCTCGCTTGGAACCTCCTTCTCCTGCTGCAGGGTGGAGGCGACCGCAGGGGACTTTTCGCCAGGGCCTGCAGCTGGCCGCTGTAACCTGAGCCCAGCTTGGATGAGAGCGCTTCGCTTCTCCCTCCGCAGAATCCCAAGGTTTTGTGGTTATTTCCAGAGAGGGAGAGAGAAAGAGCTCAGAACGGCCCCCCCGGGGGACATAGGGCCCGTGGTAATGAAGCGTGAGGCTGTATGTTAGATTCCTGTTCTGTGCAATGATATAAAAATGTACAAACCAGACGCTGTGTCTTTTAAAAACATCATCATTCCTTTTTTTTTTTTTTTGAAATATTTATTTTTGAGAGAGAGAGAAGTGGGGGGAGGGGCAGAGAGAGGCAGAGAGCTGGATGCGGGACTTGAACTCACTAACCCCGAGATCATTACCTGAGCTGAAGCCAGACGCTTAACTGAGCCACCCAGGCGCCCTTAAAAAAAAAAAAAATCATCATTTCAAACAAATTAAAGACCCACCTCTGAATGCAAACAACATAGAAAGTTAAGGGCACCGGCCCCCCCACCGACAAATGTCAGCTCTTCATTTGAAATGGCGAAGAACTGGAAAAAAGCCTACAGGGGCGCCTGGGTGGTTCAGTTGGTTGAGTGTTCGACTTTGGCTTAGGTCATGATCTCACGGTCCGTGAGTTCAAGCCCCGCGTCGGGCTCTGTGCTGACAGCTCAGAGCCTGGAGCCTGCTTCCGATTCTGCGTCTCCCTCTCTCTCTCTCTGCCCCCCCCTCCCCACTTGTACTCTGTCTCTCTCAAAATAAATAAATTAAATTATTTAATTTTTAATTTAATTTTAAATATTTAGTTATATTTAATTAAATTATTTAATTTTTAAAAAGCCTACAGATCCATCCATAGGGGGAGAGCTAATGAACCAATCCATAGTAAGAAATGCATTTTATATATATAAAAAAAGAAATGTATTTTATTGTGACCTAGGATACACACACACACACACACACACACACCCAAGCTTCCTAAAATACTGCTATGTGAGATGAATACAGATATTTGGTCTTCTGTTGTTTCATTTTACTTTTATTTTTTTAATGTTTATTTCTTTTTGAGAGAGAGACAGAGAGAGAGAGCAGGGGACGGGCTGAGAAAGGGGGGTGGACGGAGGATCCCAAGTGTGGGGCTCGAACTCACGAACTGTGAGATCATAACCTGAGCTGAAGTCAGATGCTTAACCAACTGAGCCACGCAGGCACCCCAACTTTTTTTTTTTTAAGGTTTTACTGTTGAGAGAGAGAGCGAGAGACAGAGTGTGAACAGAGAGGGGAGGGGCAGAGAGAGAGAGGGACACACAGACTCTGAAGCAGACTCCAGGCTCCAAGCTGTCAGCACATCACCCGACACGGGGCTCAAACCCACGAACCGCAAGATCATGACCTGAGCCAAAGTCAGAGGCTTAACTGACTGAGCCACCCAGGCGCCCCACTTTAAAAAAAAATGGCAACAGAGGCGCCTGCGTGGCTCAGTCAGTTAAGCGTCCGACTCTCCACTCTCGATCTCAGCTCGGGTCTTGATCTCAGGGTCATGAGTTTGAGTCCCCGCAATGGGCCCCACGCTGGGCGTGATGTCTACTTAAAAAAACACGGCAGTGAAGTTCTCCGTGCAACGTGGCTTTGTGGGAGATTTGTATTCTCTTCGGTTATTTATTTATTTTGTCACTTCTTCATAATAGGTATACCTTGCTCTCTTTTTGGGTATTCTATAATCAGACAAAAATGCTATTCATATCTGCTTCCCTCCGCCCCCCTCAAATCAGGAAAAGACAAAAAACCGGATGCTTGTCGCGAAGAGCATTCGTATCGTTTCTCTCCCCATCTTGGATAATAAATACCGGTGAAAACTGCCCCGTTCTGGCACATGCCAGGCCCCACGATTCATACGCGTTGTCTCCAGAATCCCCCAACGCCCCGTTCGACAGACAGAGGGACTGAGGCTCGGAGAGATGGGGCGGTGTGCTCAAAGTTTCACAACCTCTGACGTCCCGGAGCCCAGAGGCAAATCTGAGCCTTGAGCCGGTTGTCTTGGCCGTCACCTTAAACCTCCTCCCTGCTCGCATTTGTGTCTTTGGAGAATTTATGGCAAATCTATCCAATGAAAAGAATCCCTGAGCCCTTTCTCTGTGGCCAGCCTGTGCTGGGGACACAGAGGCAACCAGTGACCGTCCTGGCCCTGCCCTCCGTGGGCTCACAGTCCAGTGGGGGAGACAGACCCATCCTCCGACAGTGATGGCCCAGAGCGGGTAGAGATAAGACAAAGGAGCCTACAGGGGATGCCGGACCCAGCTTGGGGGTGGTCAGGGAGGGCTTCCTGGAGGAGGAGGTACATAAGCTGAGGTCTGAAGGGCGAGGAGATGTGACCCGGGCCAAGAGTGACCAATGCTTTACAGAGAGAAGGCCCAAGGGGCTTCAAAAAGTTACAGTAAATGTAAACGTCCAAGTCAAACAGTAGAAGAACATTCCAGAGCCTCTCCAGAACTACGCTAAGTAATCACATATTTGAGGCCTGGGCTTTGAGGCTTGGTCTCAGACTGGCGGGTGGTGGAACAGAGGAGCATCTCGATGACAGCAGCTGTCTGTCTGTACCAGGCCCAGCCCTGCTTGGGCCGCTCCTCCTGTCTTCTCTGCTCAGTTCCAGAGCCAGTGTCACCAGGCTGACTTTATTCCCTTTGTTTGGGGCCCAAGTCCCCAGTTAGGGGCACAGGAAGCCGGAAAGATGCAGGTTCGAATCCTGCATCTATACAAACTATATACAAACTGTACAAAGTGGATGTGTAGTCTCTGAGCCTCAGTATCCTCATCTATAGAATGGGTTCATAATCTCTATTCAGTCTCTGCAGACCAGGTTACACCTCTGCTCAGGTGGCCAGTGGCTCCCCTGTTCCTCTGAGAAAAAGCCAAGTCCTCCCAAAGCCCTACAAAACCCTGCTTTGTTCCCTCTCTGACTACCTCTCCCACCCTCGCCCCTCCCTCGCTCTGCACCAGCCAGACGGGTCTCCTCGCTGCTTCTTAAGCGTCTCACAAGCTCCAGCCTCAGGGCCTTTGCACGGGCAGTTTCCCCCACCTGAAAGCCTTTCCTGCACGCATCTCTAAAGCTCATTCTCTCGCTTCATTCGGGTGTCCATTTAAAAGTCACCTCCTCAGGGCACCCGGGTGGCTCAGTCGGTTCAGCGTCCAACTTTGGCTCAGGTCATGATCTCGTGGTCCGTGGGTTCGAGCCCCGCATGGGGCTCTGTGCTGACAGCTCGGAGCCGGGAGCCTGCTTCGGATTCTGTGTCTTCCTGTCCCTCTACCCCTCTCCCACTCATGCTCTGTCTCTCTCGCTCTCAAAAAATAAACATAAAAATTTTTTTAATTAAAAAAATAAGTCAGCTCCTTAGAAAAGCCTTCTCTGACTACTCTGTTGAAAATAGACTTTCTTGTCACTCTCCACTGCCTCATACTTCTTCATGGCGCCTCTCATCCCCGGCATGACGTTCCATTTATTTGTTTATCGTTTGTCTCCTCCACTAAAGGCTCACGGCTGAATCCTCAGTGCTAGAACCATGTTTAAAAAAGAATAGCAGTCATGTTATATTACACTATCTGAATATATGAATATACTGATGATGGTGATGATGATGATGGTGATGATGAAGGTGATGGTGATGGTGATGATGGTGATGATGAAGGTGATGATGGTGGTGATGATGATGGTGATGGTGATGATGATGGTGACGATGATGGTGATGGTGATGATGATGGTGATGATGATGGTGACGATGATGGTGATGGTGATTATGATGGTGATGATGGTGGTGATGATGATGATGATGGTGATGATGGTGGTGATGATGATGATGGTGACGATGATGACGATGATGGTGATGATGATGATGGTGATGATGACGATGATGGTGATGCTGGTGATGATGATGATGGTGATGATGAAGGTGATGGTGATGGTGATGGTGATGATGATGGTGATGATGACGATGATGGTGATGCTGGTGATGATGATGATGATGACGATGATGGTGATGCTGGTGATGATGATGATGATGGTGATGATGATGATGGTGGTGATGATGATGGTGACGATGATGGTGATGGTGATGATGGTGGTGATGATGGTGATGATGGTGATGATGATGGTGATGATGATGATGGTGACGATGATGATGGTGACGATGATGGTGATGGTGATGGTGGTGATGATGGTGATGATGGTGATGATGATGATGGTGATAAATATTTCAAGAGCCCCTAGGGGCATTCAAGATCTCAGCCCCATCCAAGATTTACCCTCCTAACTCAAGTCCTCCCTTTCTCTGCATCCTAGCCCACCCTGTAGCCAGGCCAACATTTTCCTAGAAGATGGCTCTCCTTGGCTCTTAGCATCTAGCGATTTTTTTTTCCATCTGGACTATTAGGGAGAGGGAATTGAAGAAATCCCTCTCACCAGATCACCAGGCTAAAAAAATAAATGTTTGTGGTAAGGCCAGATACAAGCGATGGAGTTTTGTGAAAATGTGCGTGTCTTGGGTGGGAGCTGGTAGCCATCAATGGCACACTCCGTGTGCCTAGGGGACCTAAGTGTAGGGAGAGGCAGTAGAGAGAGATCAGATTGGACGTCTTCCCGAGAATGGCCACCCACACGACTCGTGACCCTCTGGAGTGACTGGCCTCGTTGACTGGCACTGGGAAAAAAAAAACCCTCCCAAGGCAGAGGGAGGGCAGGAGTTTCTCCCGTGGAGTTTACTATTTACCCGTCTACACTGATGAATAAGCTCCCCTTTGTTCTCGCTTTTTTCCCAGTGCTGCAGACACAGGCAACCTTCTCTCTTTCTTTTTCCTCTTCTTCTTTTTTTATTTTTTATTTTTAGTTTTTAATTTTTATTTTAGAGAGAGAGAACATGCATGATCAGGGGAGAGGAGCAGAGAGAGAGAGAGAATCTTTTTTTTTTTTTTAATGAAATTTATTGACAAATTGGTTTCCATACCACCCCCAGTGCTCATCCCAAAAGGTGCCCTCCTCAATACCCATCACCCACCCTCTCCTCCCTCCCACCCCCCATCAACCCTCAGTTTGTTCTCAGTTTTTAACAGTCTCTTATGCTTTGGCTCTCTCGCACTCTAACGAGAGAGAGAGAATCTTAAGCTGGCTCCATACTCAGCACAGAGCCCGATGCAGGGCTCAATCCCACAATAGTGAGATCATGACCTGAGCTGAAACCAAGACTCAGACGCTTAACCGACTGAGCCACCCAGACACCTCTCTTCTTTTTTTAAAAAAGAGCACCTCACTCTCTGGCTTTAGTTAGAATTACAGTGATTGTCCAAGTGGCCTGCTCCATTTCCAACTCAGTGGACACATTCATTTATTCACTTAACAAATAGTGATTAAACGTCTCTCTGTGGCAAACACTGTCTTTTGTACTGGGAATGTAACAACGAACAAGAGAGAGAAGGTGTCTACCCTTGGGTGGCTTCCATCGCCACGAGGACTACAATTTTAGGTAGTGTAAGCCCCATCTTTAAACCACTTTGGTTGGGGGCTGTTTGTTAGGCAGCGAATGCTAACTGATACTGATACATAAGCCAATGTACTGTGATAATGATTTTTGTGAGTGTGCATGAGGGGAAAACTACTTTTGTGGTTGGTAGGTGGGGTCTGGTAAGACTTCTCGGAGGCAGTGACATTTGGACCAGTTTGAAATGACAAGAAAGGAACCACACGAAAGGCACAGGAAACAGCAAGCGCAAACATCCTAAGGTAAGAAGCACAGAAGATCATGGCTGAGAAAGACCTAAGTGACCAGGAAATGCTTCCACTCTTAGGCAGGGGAGGCAGGTGGGTGGGGAAGCGTGCACCAGGGTGCTCATGCTGTTATTATTCATACCTTTCTTCATTGAATTAAATATTTGATAATGGCAGTGTTCTAAAATGATTCAGAATAATTATTCGAATAGAGAACCCAGTACATATTCATTTGGTTAACTATTTGAATAAGATAAGGAGGGATGGGGGTGCCTCTTTCTTGTCAGTTTAACAATATAAATTTTACTTTTTAAAAAAGTCTATGTATTTATTTTGAGAGGGAGAGAGTGCAAGCGAGGGAGGGGCAGAGAGAGGGAGAGAGAGAGAATCCCAAGCAGGCTCCAGGCTCTCAGCGAGGAGCCCGACTCGGGGCTCCAGCCCATGAACCGTGAGATCATGGCCTGAGCAGAAATCAAGAGCCGGCCGCTTGACCAATTGAGCCACGCAGGTGCCCCTTAACATTTTACCTCTTAAAAAGTTACGGGATGGAATACATTTTATAAGATTTAGGATTAAAACAATAAAATCATGGGGGGGGGTGTATGTCACTCTGTAAACCATGTTAGCAAAAAGAAAAAGAGAATCCCAAAGACAGAGGCACCTCTTCCCTTCTTTTTTTTTTTAAATTTCATTATGGAAAATTTAAAATATATACATCAGCAGAGAGAACAGTATAGTAGCCTCCAGCTGTAACAATGATCAACTCAGGGCCAATCTCATTTCATCTCTACCTCTTACCCTCTCTTTTTTTTTTCTGGAGTATTTTGACAATAATTTTTTAAGAGAGAGATTATGGCTATTTATCTTTAAATCTATTTATTTATTTTTTTTTAATTTTTTTTTCAATGTTTATTTATTTTTGGGACAGAGAGACAGAGCATGAACGGGGGAGGGGCAGAGAGAGAGGGAGACACAGAATCGGAAACAGGCTCCAGGCTCTGAGCCATCAGCCCAGAGCCCGACGCGGGGCTCGAACTCACGGACCGCGAGATCGTGACCTGGCTGAAGTCGGGCGCTTAACCGACTGCGCCACCCAGGCGCCCCTAAATCTATTTATTTTTAAAATTTTTTTTTTCAACGTTTATTTATTTTTGGGACAGAGAGACACAGAGCATGAACGGGGGAGGGGCAGAGAGAGGGAGACACAGAATCGGAAACAGGCTCCAGGCTCTGAGCCATCAGCCCAGAGCCCGACGTGGGGCTCGAACTCACGGACCGCGAGATCGTGACCTAGCTGAAGTCGGACGCTTAACCGACTGCGCCACCCAGGCGCCCCTAAATCTATTTATTTTTAAACCTAGAACCATCGGGCATCTGGGCGGCTCAGTCGGTTGAGCGTCTGACTGCCTGCCACTCAGGTTATAATCTCCTGGTTCACGGGTTCGAGCCCCACATTGGGCTCTGCGCTGACAGCACGGTCTCTCTTTCTCTCTCTCTCTCTCCCTCGCTCTCTCGGCCCCGCCCCCACTCATGCTGTCTCTGTCTCCCTCAAGATAAATAAATAAACTTCAAAAATAAATAAGTGAATAAATAAAACCAAGGGCCCGGACACCAGATAAACACCCAAAGGTGAAACAGAGAGGAAGACGATGGAAAGGTGACCCCAGACCGGAAGTGCAGAGATGGGTCGAAGGATTTGGGCTGCGGGGATGTGTTGTCATGGAAACCACAGCACCGGCTTCCGTCAAGAGCGCTTCAAAACTATTTTTAGATCTGCTGGTAATCAGGGCGGCTCCTTGCTTGGAGAGAAATCAGGTGGCTGACTCCACTTAATACACACGCACACAGACACACACGCTCACCCACCCACGTACACACACGCACACACACACACACACACATACATATATACACGCACATGTATAATACACATCATTGTACATTTACAAATATATATTTATATTTCCCTTTTGATATGTATAAACAAACTTAAAATTCTTATCTCTTCAATATTTATCTTTTACTCTTTTGGAATGCCTGATTAACCCATAGCAATCCGCTTCTCTGATTGATTCCTGATGGATGCCGCCTAGGCATCTGTGCAGTAAAGGATTAACTCGGCAGGCCTGGGTTGTGCAAACCTGCACATCCCAAAGAACTGACTGGCTCTTGGGGCGCCTGGGTGGCTCAGTCGGTCACCTGTTGTCCAGTTCTTGATTTCAGCTCAGGTCTTGATCTCACAGGTTCGTGGGGTCGAGCCCCGCATCGGACTCTGCACTGACAGAGCGGAGCCTGCTCGGGATTCTCTCTCTCTCCCCCTCTCTCTCTCTGCCCCTCCACCCACCAAAATAAATAAATAAACTAAAAACAAATCATAGTTGCGAGATTCGTCTATAATGTTGTGCGTAGTTGTAGATCAGTTTTCTAATCACGTAGTATTCTATGGTGTGACCACGTCACAATTATCTATTCCTCTGTTGTGGGCATTTGGGTAGCTTCTAGATTCTACCTATTAGGAAGAGTGTTGCACCCACTGGTTCAACCATCCCAGAACAAACTCCGGGTCGCTGGAAAGAGCCTAAAAGAAGTTTGCTCAACACTGGGGAGGCCCCTGGAAACTCTTGCCGTTACAATAATAATAACAGCTCGCTCTGTGTTAGGACCAAATACACATTTTAACAAAATGCCGAATGGCTGAGTATTTGGTCACAGGCAAAGATCGCCATTATAGAATAAACTTTAGGGAATATAGGAATAAATCTGAAATTGTATCAAAGCTTTTAAATTTGAATCACAATTTTATTTTTTTAATTAAAAATTTTTAAATGTTTATTTATTTTTGAAGGAGAGAGAGAGACAGAGGGTGAGCAGGGGAGGGGCAGAGAGCGAGGGAGACACAGAATCCGAAGCAGGCTCCAGGCTCCGAGCTGTCAGCACAGAGCCCAACGCGGGGCTCGAACTCAAGAGCAGTGAGGTCATGACCTGAGCCAAAGTCAGATGCTTAACCAGCTGAGCCACCCAGGCGCCCCTATTTTAAGATTGTTGCTCTGTTTTCTTTTCTTTTCTTTTTTAATGTTTATTTATTTTTGAGAGAGAGGGGGAGAGAGAGAGAGCAAGAGTGGGAGAGGGGCAAAGGGAAAGGAAGACAGAATCCGAAGCAGGCTCCAGGCTCTGGGCTGTCAGCACAGATCTCGATGAGAAGCTCGCCCTCTGATTTCTGGAGGCTCCCGGAGGGGGGGGGGGGGGGTGTGAACCCAACAGGAAGGCAGAAGACAGGACGGCTAGTTCGTTGCCATGCTAAAGTCAGGGCATTCCACCTCCATCCCCGAGGCCCCCGTTGAATCGAAAAGGATGGAAAGAGTGCGTCTGGAGGGAAAAATCGGAGAATGCGCAGACCCCGGGGTCGGCGAGCCGACCATCCGCTCTCCAGCCGGGCTCCCGTCCCCAGCGCCCCCGCCAGCGGCGGCCGGTTGCCATGGCGACCGCGGGAGCCGCGCGGGCCGGGCGGCGCGGGCGCAAGTGCGCAAGCGCGCGCTGCGACGCCGGCCTGGGCTCCGCGCAGCTGCAGGGCTCGAGGCGCCGCGTGACCCGTCCGGGGCCGGAGCGGACGCCGGCTCCTCGGCCCCTTTCGCCGGGAACAGCCGGCCTGAGTGGCCCGAGCTGGCGCCTGGCGAGAGGCTGCCTCCCCGGCGGCCTGTCCTCAGCCCGACCCGACCCGGGAGGCCGGTCGCGAGGCTGCAAGGATCCCTGCCGGGCGGCCGCCACCAGCGGGGCGGGGCGCGGTTTTCGGCCGGTCGCGGAACACGTGTGAGCACCCGGGGCCCGGTTTGGGGAGGAGGGACCTGGGAAGGCGCGAGGCCCGCCGGGAGGCCCGCCGCGCTGGGGGCAGCAGAGATCCCTGAGCCCGGCCGTCTTCCGGGGAATCTGACCTCCCTCTCCTGTCACTTCACAGGATCAGTATTTGGGGCCCGCTGCAGCCCTCGTCCACCTTATAGACGGTTCGGTGCACGTGGGAGTAGAGCCGCCAGGTGCCCGCCACCATGGCCATGAACCTTCTGGAGGACTGGTGCCGGGGTATGGAAGTGGACATCCACAGGTCCCTGTTGGTCACGGGCATCCCAGAGGACTGTGGTCAAGCAGAAATTGAGGAGACCTTGCATGGGGTCCTCTCCCCGCTGGGCCCGTACTTCGTGCTCAATAAGATTTTTCTGAGGGAAGAGAACGCCAAAGCTGCCCTAATTGAGGTGGGAGAGGGTGTGAGTCTCAGGGCCGTCCCCCGGGAGTTCCCAGCAAGGGGGGGCGTCTGGAGAGTGGTTTGTAGAGACCCCACCCAGGATGCTGAGTTTTTAAAAAATCTGAATGAGTTCTTAGATGCTGAGGGGCGCACGTGGGAGGATGTGGTCCGCCTGCTCCAGCTCAGTCACCCCCCACGGCCCCAGAATCAGCGCCCGGAGAACTGGGCAGAAGCTTTGGGGGTGCTCCTGGGGGCAGTGGTGCAAATCGTCTTCTACATGGATGCCGAGGTCCGCAGCCGCGAGGAAGTGAGGGCGCAAGAGGTGACTGATGCCCAGGCCGTAGCAGCTTCAGCTTCAGCATCACGGAGGAAGGTCAAGAAGGAGCCAGGATGGTCTGCAGAAGTAGGGTCTGCTTTGAAGACGGAGAATCCCGACAGCTGGCATGACATGGAAGACGAAGGTGACCCCCCCAAACCTCTGGTTCGCAGAGCTGGAGCTAAAAGTCGCTCCAGGAGAAAGAAGCAGAAAAAAAACCCCAAGCAAGAGTCAGTGGCCTGGAAGAAACCCAAAGGCCACCATTCCAAGAGCTCAGCCGCCTTGGAGGATCCTGAGGCCAATGGCGCGGAAAATATGGAGGTCTCAGAAGCTATCAGGAGCAACAGAAAGCCCTGTGTGAAGCAGGAGGAGTCGGCTTTGAAGAAGCCTGCGGGCAAATGTGCCTGGAAGGCTCCCAGCAAGCCATCCCGTGATGCCCAGTTGGAAGCTGTGAGTCCTGGGGTTGCTTCGGAGTCAGACCAAGATGGCGGTCAGGAAGGCCCACCAAAGAAGAAGGCCGTGGGCTGGGCCTTGGCAAAGAGCCCTGCCCCCATGAGAAAGAAAAAGAAGGTAAGCTTGGGCCCTGTCTCTTACGTCCTTGTCGATTCAGAAGATGCCAAGAAAAAACCGATGATGGCAAAGAAAGGGCCAGCCGCAAGAGAGGCATCAGTTCAGAAGGCCCTCCGAGGCCCACGGCCCGCGGAGTTGCCAGCCTCGACCTCACAGGGCCCAGAGGCCAACCCAGAAGGCTCCCCGCGTGCCTCCAGTGGTGAGAACGACCACAGAAGCCATTTGGGGTGCGCCGACAAGCGGATGAGTGGGGAAGAGCCGGAGCGCCGGGTGGGGGCAGGTCAGGGGGTGCATGAGGAGGACCCCAGTGCAGTGGAAGAGGCAGATGAGGTTTTAGAGGGCGAGAGCCCTGACCTCCCTCCTAGGAGCCCCTGAAGGCCAACATGGGGGACACCGGTGGGCAGGAGGTGGCCACGCAGATCCGCCATCTGTCCTTTGTCGGTGACTGTCGCTGTGGTAGTCTCCATTCTGCCACTCCATCTGACCCAGCTCCCTTAATAAAAACCCAGTGGTTTGGAGTGATAATGATCAATGGGTCGTCAAGGTAGATGGCTTTGAAGGTGGAGCTTTCTGGAGGCCTGGTTGGGGGATAGGAATGTTCAAGCACCGAAACGGACCAAGGAAGTGAGAAGAAAAAAAAAATTCCACAGGACACCCACTTCCCCTTTTGAGCTCTTCTAATCCACAGAACCCAGAAAGCTTTGATTTGGAGGACCACCCATAGCTGGTTAGTTGAAAGACGTCCAAGGAAGAAGTGTCACATTGGGAGCAAAAGTTTTTTCTTACTGAGTGAACTTTTGACTCTTAAAGGACCCCGTTTGTAAAGATGTGCCTCTCAGAGGGGAAGTATCCGTGAGCTCTTAGGTGAGAGAGATTAAGGGAGGGAGGTACATCGGTCTGCTCTTTTCTCTGCCACGCCTGCTTTTGCACCTCCCCTTGACTCGCCTTCAGAGGTTAGAGGGTCACTAAGCAGATTGGGAAAATTCTAGAACATTTACCTTTACATACACAGGCGGGATTCCTGTTAACGTCCACCCGTGTTCTGCCTTTCTTCCTCATTCCCTGCTTTCTGGATGGCCAGCCAACCTCTGCATGCAGGGTCTGGCATATTCTCCCACCTTCTCTGTGTTTCCATCATGGGTAAGTTAAGCTGAGATCGTCCAAGCGGACCTGCCTGCCTTGCTCCTGCTGGTTTTCAGCTTCCATCCTCCAGTTAACTGGCCAGAGGGTGAGAAGGTCCCAAGAGTTAGTTTTAGGGGACTTAGGCCTTGACGTACTTGAGCTTTAGATTCTGTTAATGAAAGTGGTATTTGGATTCCCGTTTAGCGTCTGGCCGTCTCAGGACGCCCATGGGGAGAGGGGGTGATCGGTAGGGAAGGACTCAGGCGCTTCTGGCTTCCCAGCCCCTAATTCCATCCAGCGCCACCAAACTCTGTGTCTTTGGGGCTACAGACCCTTCTCACGTTGTAATCAGAGAGGGAAAAGATTCTTAAAAACTTGGCTGTTAATTTCTGTCATCCGAATAGACCAACATTCCTTGTCTCCCGTGTGTGTGTGTGTGTGTGTAGGGGGAGGGGGTGGGGTACCTGACACCATTGGTTTTCCAATAGTGTCCTGGGAGGCCCAAAGCATGCTCGAAGATGTAATCCAAACCTTTTTTTTTTTTCATGTATTTAATTAATTAATTTAATTTATTATTTTTTTTTGAAAGAGTGTGCGCCCATGCGGGGGAGGGGGAGGGACAGAGGCAGAGAGATTCTTAAGCAGGCTCCACGCCCGGCGCAGAGCCCTATCTCACAACCGTGAGATCATGACCTGAGCTGAAATCAAGTCATCAGATGCCCAACCAACTGAGCCATCCAGGCTCCCCCATGTGTTGGGAAGAGAAAGAAAAAAAAAAAAAGGTTCTTGCTTCGGCAGCACATATACTTAAAAAAAAAAAAAAAAAGCTGGAACTTACCAGTCACATAGGAGACTATCAGAATATTACCTTGTGTTCATAAGTGAACTTGACTTTGTACAGGATCTCCCATGAGTTGTTTCTCCCATCCGTTTGCGTATAATTGAACTTGTAAACGTGGCGGACGAGAAAGGTCGGAGGTGGGAGAGATTCAGTCACGCGCATGCCCTGTGACGACGACGTAACCCTCCGGAAGAAGTTTCCCTTTGTAATTCACACGCTCCTGTTAACTTTAGTTGTGTGATAGCACAACCATGTATTCGCCTAATGTTGTCACGCGGTTTTAGCCCTTTCTGTGTTCAGGGGCCTCCCTTCTGTTTTTGTGATGGAGAACGTGAGCACTCGTTAGACGTTGTTAGTAATTCCGCTTTGAAAATAAATTTCTTCATAACAGTTAATTTCAAAATCCTGGAGGAGTCTAACTGAAGGTGCAGGGGGAAAAAAAGAAAAAAAAGAACCCGGCTTCCATCCGCGGCCCTCCCGCCGTGTGCCTCGAGGCTTTCCTTGGGTTTGTGCAGAACCGAACACAGGAGTGCACTTGCTCTCGAGGTGGGAAAGCCTGTGACTCTCCAGCACCCAGTTTCAAGGGCAGGTCCATTAAGGGCTCCATTGTGTTAACAGATCGACACCATGATGGGTAAATGTAAACATGTATGGTACAAAATAAAGTTTAGCAAATTAAGTAGCTGTTGGCTCTCTTGTAGGCTACGTCCTGGCTTATTTGAGAACAGGGTTCCCCCCACCCCCACCCCCATCACCAGTGAACTACACACAGCGGCCCAGCCTGGCACGAGCTGTCGTCAGTCCTGCGAGGGTTGTCAGTTTTCCATGACAGAAGAGGCCACCGAGGTGTCCTTTCTGCGCTATATCCTTCCACCGACGTGAAAGGATGTCCCGCAGATCTTGGGGGTTTCTAGAAGTTTCGAAAACAGGTAACTGGTGACATGAATTTGTGTGAACATGTTCGTGTGTTTTGAAAAGCAGCCGGAAGATGAAAACCCTTCCCTCCCCTCCCTTCAGACAGAGGCAGGTTTTCAGCTTAAAAATTCAGTTTTCTCCTGCCCAATGCCCTCCCCTGCCAGGGCTTCCTGAACCAGGGTGGCGGCTGCATCAGTCAGCTGGGGTCTCTGTGAAAAGTACCATTCCTGGGCCCCACCTGCTGATCCGGGGTCGCTTGGAGGTGGCATTTGTGCTGGGAACCTGTATCCTCGGCAACTTCTCCTGAGAATTCTCATGCACGCCCAGCGGAGCGGCTGGTGGAGAGCTCTGGACGGAGAAGTTTGCGCTTGAGGAAAGGGAAGGATCCTTCAGGGGCAAGGTTGGGGGTTTCTGAAAGGTGAAGGGAAGGGTCAGGGAGGGAAGATGCACAGGAGACCGAAGGGGAAGCCGGCCTTTGGGGAGAGGGGATGGGGGGATGAGGCGCCAGGGAGGAGGCACATGGAGACCCGGTAATTGATCTGGTATTGACTGGGTGCAATTGATCTGGTATTGACTGGGTGCACCGTTCTCCCTCGGTGCAAAAGCCATATCTGGCCAACAACTTTACCTCCCGAGATGCAGTCAGTTACTCCCTCTAGTTCACCCAGCCCCACAGCAGAGGCTGAAAGGCTGACACGGCCGGAAGTTGAGGGGACAGCCAGGGATGCCCCCCCCCCCCCCCGTGAGATGCAGGGGAAGTCCGCCGCCTTCAAGGAAGCCCCTCAGCCCCTCTCACACGTGGGGGTGGCATCCTGTTCAGGGTCGTGCCTGGGAGCCACCGTGGGGGACCGGAGTGATCCCCAAGAGCCTCTGCATACACAGGCCGAGGCCCCGCAGGCAGTGTCTTCCCTCATCCGTGCTGTCAGCCCAGATGTGGTGGGCATCGACTGTGTGCCAGCCAGGAACAAGACAAAGACTCCCGCCCTCCCGGACTGGCGTTCTGGTGGGAGGTAGACCGCGCATCCGGAGACGCTGACAGGTAAGGGGTGGTGGGTATGACGCTGAAACAAAGCGGGAGGGGGCTCCAGGTGAATGAGTGTGTGAGTGAGACAGAGTGTTGCTGTTTGAACGCAGCGGTCAGGGAGGGCGTCTCTGGGGAGGCAATACCCGAGGGAGGTGAGGGAGCCAGAGAGACGGCTGGCTGGTGGAACAGCATCCCAGACAGAGGGAAGAGTCAGCATGCAGGGGGGCAGGAGAATGCCTGGTGTGTTTGAGAAAAACCAAGGAGGAGGTAGGTGTGGCCAGAGGGGGGTGGCGAGGAGGACAGGAGGAGGTGAGGTCAGGGCCGTTTGGGAGGCTGATCTCTCAGGGATTGTGGGCTTCAGAAAGGGCTAGATTTTGGCTTCAGTCTGGGTGAGTCCGGAGCCATGGAGGTTCTGGGCAGAGGGTCAGGATCAGACTTAGGTTTTCACAGGCTGCCTTTGGCTGCTGGTGGGGAATGGGGCTATGGGGTTGGGGGGTGGTGGGGGTGAGGGGAGAGCTGGAAACCCAGTGAGGATGTGACTGCAAGAGTGCTGGTGGCCCGGCTGGGGAACCACGGAGGCTCTAGAAAGAGCTGCCAGTTACGTACTTACAGGTCAAGAATAAAGATGTCAACTTACCCATGATCCATTTATCCTTTTTTTTTTTTTTTTCATTTTTAGGTAAAATGCTGCATATACAGTGAAATGCATACTCTTAAGCGAACTCAGTGGTGAGTTTTGACATAAAATTTACCATCTTCACCATTTTCATCTTTATTTTTTATTTTTTTAATGTTTATTTTTGAGAGAGAGAGAGAGGGAGAGAGCATGAGCGGGAGAGGGGGAGAGAGAGAATCACAGAATCGGAAGCAGGCTCCAGGCTCTGAGCTGTCAGCACAGAGCCCGACGCGGGACTCGAACCCACGAACTTCGCGATCATGACCCGCACCGAAGTCGGACGCTTAGCCGACTGAGCCACCCAGGCGCCCCCCACCTTCACCGTTTTTTAAGGGTGCAGTTCAGTGCCATCGAGAACGTTCACATTTCTGTGCACCTGGCATCACCACCATCCACTGAGCTCTCTTCACCTTGTAAAATGAAAACTTTACAAACAATAACAGTGATGCCTTGTTCTCCCACCTCCAGCCCCAGCAGCCACCATTCTACTCTTTTCTTTCTCTTTTTCTTCCTTCCTTCCTTCCTTCCTTCCTTTTTCTTTCTTTCTCTTTCTTTCTTTTTTGAGTTCTCTGCCCACCGTGGGGCTCGAACTCATGACCCCCAGATCAAGAGTCGCGTGTCCCACCGCCATTCTCCTTTCAGTCTCTCCACTCTGACAAGCCTGGGTACTTCCTGTAAGTGGCATCACACAGAATTGGTCTCTTTGTGACTGGCTTGCTTCTTAGGATAACATCCTCAAGGTTCATCTCTGTTGTAGCCCGTGTCAGAATTTCCTTCTTTCTCACGGTTGAACAAGATGCATTGCGAGTACGCAGCGCATTTTTCATTCATCCCTTCATCCACTGATGGGCATTTGGGTGGCTTCCACCTTTGGGCTGTTGCAAACAGAGCTCCCAAGATCGTGGGCGTACAAATATGTCTTTGAGTCCCTGCTTTCCGTTCTTTGGGGTACGTGCCCAGATGTATCTGCTGGATCATATGGTCGTTCGACTTGTCATATTTTTTTTAAATTTTTTTTCAACGTTTATTTATTTTTGGGACAGAGAGAGACAGAGCATGAACGGGGGAGGGGCAGAGAGAGAGGGAGACACAGAATCGGAAACAGGCTCCAGGCTCCGAGCCGTCAGCCCAGAGCCCGACGCGGGGCTCAAACTCACGGACCGCGAGATCGGGACCTGGCTGAAGTCGGACGCTTAACTGACTGCGCCACCCAGGCGCCCCTCGACTTGTCATATTTGGAAGAAACGCCATGTTGGTTTTCATTGGGCTGCCTTGATTTTAAAATCCCAGCCCAAGCATGCCCTCTACAATGCAGTTATAGAAGCAAGGGAGCTCAGCCACATGGCAGAAACTTCTCCGGCCCATCTACCAACTGCTTCAGTTTCACCGCAGGGATTATGAGGGAACCTGGAACCAATCTTACTGGCACGGTCTGGCATTATAGCTGACTCTGTGCCAATTGTCACTTGAGGTGTTCTCCCGATACCGCTTTGTGGGAAGGAATGGAAGCAGTTGTCCGGGTTAAAGATTCAACACTGAAAACAAAACAAAACAAAACTACCGTGACTCCTCCAAGCCTCTGGATCGGGTTTAACTTGGGCATTTCCTGTATGTCCTGTGATTGCAGGACGAATGGCTTAACATTTTTACAGCTGGGGTAGCCAAGAAAATTCTTGAACAGACAAGGCAAGAGGATGGGCTTGTGGGTTATTAAAAGATATTGTACACATATGTTATGAATCCAGAGTCACAGATGAACCAGTAGACCAGGAGAGCAAATCCTGGAAGAAACACATAGATTTGGGGCATTTCATTTGGTGGTTTTGCAGATCAGAGGGAAAAGAGAGATAAAGAGTGGTGTTGTGCCAGCAGCGGGGAAAGGGGCTAGTTTCCCTAAAAAAAAATAAACGTGAGGGATACCTGGGTGGCTCAGTCGGTTAAGTGTCTGACTCTTAGGTGATGATCTCACGGCTTCATGGGTTAGAGCCCCACATCGGGCTCTGTGCTGGCAGTGTGGAGCCTTCTTGGGAATATCTCTCTCCCTCTCTCTGTGCCCCTCCCCGACTCACGCTGTCTCCGTCTCTCTCAAAATAAAGAAAGAAACTTAAAAGAAAAGAAACTGGACACATGGAAGAATAAAATACTTAAAATGGCATTACAAAAGTGATAGAAGAAAATATAGGTGAGTTCATCCATCATTCTGGTGTGAGAAAGCCTTTTCTAAGCAGGATATAAAACCTCAGGGCCATGAAAGGAAGAAAATCAATTGTCAACATAAAAATTTTAACCCACCTCACGGCAAACGTTAACTATAAACAAAAAGACAAATGGCTCACATGGAAGATATTTGCACTATATATCACAGCAAAGATTTACTTTTTAAACTTTATTGACAACTAATTCAAATTAATAAGCAAAAGACAGACAACCTAATAGAAAAACGGGCAAAGCGTCTGAACAGGCAATCCACTAATGACTGAGAAATTGCCTCACCGCACTCACGTTGCGATCGACACAATCAAAACAAGGTAGCATTTTGCCACCTGATGGGCAAAAGGTTTTACACTGTACATATTCCCTGCTGCAAAAGTATCAGGGAGAAGTTTCATAGAGCATATTTGTTTGCTTAAGTTGAGGCCAAATTTCTGGAGTTTTTATTGACTTCTGACAATTACAACTAATACTTCCAAAGAACACTGGTAAACCTGTGTTGCTTTTACAAAATATCAATTTGATGGTGCTCCATCGGTTGATGGGATTATGAGTCACATATGTCTTATGTTTCCTTTTTTTGTATATATATGTTTCCCCATATGAAAAAAATACCACGTCACGGACTTGTAAAAAGCACCCAAACGAATACATTATTTACTCCAAACGACATGAGCTAGTGTGGTCGGATTTACTTGTTCCCCCATAGATTACACAGTAATTCTATCTACCACTGCTTATCGATTTGCACTTTTTGTGATGGAAGGGGTGCTAGGGAAGACCAGAGAGCTGTGCTAAAGCTCACCACAGGCCATGTCGGGGCCTGTCATGTTGCCCCCGGGAGTCCTGGCTCTACCCAGCGCATGTGTCCCGCTCAATGAAACGTCAGGTGCAGCTCTCACAGATCCGGTCCTGGCTCGTGTCCAGGCCTAATGGCCACGTACTAGCAAGAGAATGTGGGGCAGGTCTCTGCCAAGCAGCATGGTCTTAGGGATTATCTTAGTGCTTCGTGTGAGAGGGGCATTTCTCCTGCGACTTTTGCAATTTCGAGGAAGATAAGGAGTTGTCGGAGGCTTAGTGCTTCTGTTATGATACTACGTTTCCTGGGATTTCCACTTTCAAGCTGCTGGCTCTGTTTAACCAGAGCCATATCCTGGGTTGACAACACGAGCTGTTGAAAGATTGTTCTCATATGAGAAGATACAGAAATGTCTGGGAAAGAACGTACTGGGGAGGAGCTACCCTATAATCCAAAAATACGTACACAACACATAAACGTGCAAACTTATTTTACGTAGTGTCATTCATTTAGAAGTGTAGGGTCTGTGCTTTTGGTCGCTGGAAAGACAGTAGGGGAAAAGAAAAGAGATAAACCACAGATTGGGAAAAATACTCACAGCACATGTAACAGACACAGGCTAATTTGTTTACCAAAAGCGAATCATGGAATAATTCGACAACCTGGCAGAAGAATACGCAAAGGACATGAACAGAGAGGTTAGAGGAAAGAAATCAAGATGGCTAATAAGTGTGTGAAAACACAACGTTCAACACCATTCTTATTTAAGAATTAGAATCAAAAGCGATGAATTATATGGGGGTGCCTGGCCAGCCCAGTCAGTAGAGCATGGAACTCTTGATCTCAGGGTTGTAAGTTCGAGCTCCGTGTTGGGTTTAGAGATTACTTACAAGTAAAATCTTAAAAAAAAAAAAAAAAAAGTGTTTTTTAAAGCAATGAATTATACAGTTGTTCACCAATCAGAAATTTAAAAATTGGGTAAAAACCCACTGCTGGTGAAGCTGTGGAGAAATGGGCAGTCTCACCCACTATTGGTGGGAAGGTGGATCTGTCCGCTCTGGAGGGAGTCTAGATGCCTGTGATTTCAGGGCTGATGAAATCAATCACTGGGCATTCTTGGGATGAATTACCATGTGCTGAGGGGAAAAGCTTTCCAGGCCATCGTTTAAGGAGAAATTCACAAGAATGCATATTAAGACTGCATTTGTTTAAAGGTGAAAGATTTGTATGTGAATGCTCATCTGCAGGTAATTTATTCTCGGGAAGTGATAAGTAAATAAGCAGTAATAAGAAACGGTCACTGTTACATTTTGGAGAGAGGGACCATGGGAGGAATAGCGATATGGAGAGTCTTACTTTTCACATTATGCCTTTAAATACTCTTTGAATATTACAATCACACACACACACACACACACACACAATAACTAATTAAACAATGAATGAATTAATTAAAAGTAACAGAGAGGGGCACCAGGTGGCTCAGTTGGTTAAGCATCTGACTTCGGCTCAGGTCATGGTCTCACAGCTCGTGAGTTCGAGCCCCATGTTAGGCTCTGTGCTGACAGCTCAGAGCCTGGAGCCTGCTTCGGATTCTGTGTCTCCCTCTCTCTCTGGCCCTCCCCCACCCACCTGTGTCTCTCTTTCTCTCTCTCAAAAATAAACATTAAAAAAATAAAATAGGGGCGCCTGGGTGGCTCAGTCAGTTAAGCGTCTGACTTCGACTCAGGTCATGATCTCATTCATAGCTCGTGAGTTCGGGCCACACGTCGGGCTCTGTGCTGACAGCTCAGAGCCTGGAGCCTGCTTCCGATTCTGTGTCTCCCTCTCTCTCTGCCCCTCCCCCGTTCATGCTCTGTCTCTCTCTGTCCCAAAAATAAATAAACGTTAAAAAAAATTTTTTTTAATTTTTTTTAAATAAGTAAAAATAAAATAAAAGATAAAATAAAAATAAAAACACTTAAAAAAAAAGAGTTAAATTACCCCCAAGCCACATTCACGGATATTGCTACGTTAACCAGTTTTTTTTTACAGTTCTTAGACGAGTCTGCTGCCGTTTCTGAACAAATATTTGCACTTCTTGTAAAGCGTCTTTGTCTTGGAAAGTGTATCCCTGTGGACACCGGGTTTTAGATTAGGTTTGGGGTCCGGCCATGCCCGTGCCTGAAAAACTCCGGCAGCTATTCCTGCAAAACACATGCCTTGTCACGCTTAATTCAATGACAAGTACACCGCGGGGACAGCTGCCGTGAGCGTGATTAGTCCATAAAAGCAAATGGATGTGTAAGAACTGGGTGGGAGCTCATGTGCCGCGGGGGGGCGGGGAGGCACGGGCTAGGGGCCTCCCCCTGACTTTGCCATTCAGGCTAAGCAATGCCAACGGCTGTCGGTGGTCTTGAGAACATAACCAAAACCCAAAAGGTCTCCACTACCTCTTCCAGCTCCTGGAAGCTAACGTAGGAGTGCGAGATGAAAACTTGTTGCCATGTGAGAGTTAACGGAGAATTTTTGGAAAGGACTGTAATGGCGAGGGGAGGGGGGTTGGCTGGGGTGCAGAGAAAGCCCCATCAGACTGTAAGATGCATTGTAAATGTATGGGGTTCCTAACAGTTTGGTGCCCCCACAGACGAGATTTTCGGGGTGGATGAAGGCGGTATTGCAAGTCAGCAGGCGAGATCAGCGCCAAGGGGCCAAACCTTTGGAGAACAGAGAAATGAAAACCGGATTCCTGTGTTCCTTCCACGGAAATAAATTCCAAATGGGCCAAAAACTTAAATGCAAACCGTGGAGGCGTCGAGGAGGCTCAAAACCAAAGCAAAACGAAACAGCGAATTGTGTTAACTATACTGGAAATAAAATAACATGATAAAATAATAAAATAAAAAGTAAAGCAAAATAAATATGAATTAATAGGCGCTCTTAGAAGTGGAGGAAATATTTTCCCAGGCAGAAAAACAAAACGCAGAAGGCATTAGAAGCAAGCTGGATACATTTATGGTCTAAAGCTCGTACGTGACCAAAGAATTCTAAAGGAAGATTTATTTATTTATTTATTTATTTATTTATTAAAAAAATTTTTTTTTCATTTTTGAGAGAGAGTGCGAGTGGGGGGAGGGGCAGAGAGAGGGAGACAGAGGATCCAAAGCGGGCTCCACGCCGACAGCAGAAAGCCGGATGCGGGGCTCACACCCATAAACCTTGAGATCATGACCCGAGCCAAACCCAAGAGTCCGGAAGCGTAACTGACTGAGCCACCCAGGCTCCCCTCATAAAGAATGTTTTAAAAACTCACAAGCTGTGAATGCTGTCTTTAAAATACTCCCGCTGATGTGTTTTTCCCCCTCTATTTTCAAGACTTTGTTTTTCTAATGTTTATTTATTTTTGAGAGAGAGAGACAGACAGAGAGAGACAGAGCACGGGTGGGGGAGGAGCAGAGAGAGGGAGACACAATCGCAAGCAGGCTCCAGGCTCTGAGCTGTCAGCACAGAGCCCGACGCAGGGCTTGAACTCGTGAACCCCGAGATCGTGACCTGAGCCGATGTGGGACCCTTAACTGACTGAGACACCCAGGCGCTCCTCAAAACCTTTTTTTTTCCTAAAGAAGTTTGTCTTTATTTTAACTAATTTCTGCACCCAATGTGGGGCTCGAACTCACAACCCCGAGATCAGGAGTCACTCGCTTTACTGACCCAGCCAGCCAGGCGCCCCCAAAACGTTCATTTATTGTATTTTTTTTATTGTCTTTTTCTTGAATGTTTAAATGGTTGTTAAACAAGCGGGTCCCATTTTCTTTTCAACAATGTCCTGTCTCGTGCCCCTGGTTTTATTTTTTTTTATTTTTTAATTTTTTTTTTAATTTTTTTTTTTTAACGTTTATTCATTTTTGAGACAGAGAGAGACAGAGCATGAACGGGGGAGGGGCAGAGAGAGAGGGAGACACAGAATCGGAAACAGGCTCCAGGCTCCGAGCTGTCAGCCCAGAGCCCGACGCGGGGCTCGAACTCACGGACCGCGAGATCGTGACCTGAGCCGAAGTCGGCCGCTCAACCGACCGAGCCACCCAGGCGCCCCTCGTGCCCCTGGTTTTAAACAGCTGCCTCTTCTGATCTCTGTATATATATGTGAGTTTCTGATGTCTGTATATATATGTGAGTGTGTGCGCATGTTGCACAGATCCAGAAGGATTCAAAGTGTGACAGCGGGGGAACGTTTTGTTTGTTTGTTTATTTATTTAATTTTTTAAATTTCTGAGCAGAATTGCAACATTCTTGTCATTTGTTATCACAGATGAAAAAGTCATGGGGGAGATACCCTGACTTTGCCAGGATGGGGCCATTTAGAACAGCAAAACCCTTGTGTTCGAGCTCTTTCCACAGCCACTTGTTGCTGTAGAGTTCTTATGTCACCATGGCTGAATAAATCCTGGACAGATGCTCCTGTCATTTCTCGGAGCCTGAGGAATGTGAGCAGGGTGGCAGCTGCCGGCCGGGACAGTCTCACATGTGCGGACGTGTTCGGGCCGGGATATTCAGATAGGGCTCTGTGTCTTCTTCGGGCAGCAGATTTGCAAGGAGCGATCATGCCCGCACAAAAAGAAAAAAGGAAGAAGAAAGAAAGGAAAAAAAGAGAAAAGAAAGAAAGGAAGGAAGAAAGAGAAAGAAAGAAAGAAAGAAAGAAAGAAAAAAAAAAGAAAAGAAAGGAAGAAAGAAAAAGAAAGAAAGAAAGAGAAAGAAAAGAAAAAAAAGAAAAAGAAAAGAAAGGAAGAAAGAAAGAAAGAGAAAAGAAAAAAAAGGAAAAGAAAGGAAGAAAGAAAGAGAAAGAAAGAAAGAAAGAAAGAGAAAGAAAAGAAAGAAAGAGAAAAAAAGAAACACTGTTGCTGTAGCCAGTAACGTGGTCTTGGCTTCTAGCACATTTTATTTTTAGGTTGTGGCGATTTGGTTTTTATTTAATCCGTGTGCCTATAAAGAAGGAAACAAGAAGTGACCCGCAACCCCACTGCCAAAATAGCCCCCCGTGGACACTTGAAAACAAAATATGCACAGTGTTGGACATCCAAAATGTGCAGAATTGAAAAGAGGGGGCACTCCACCATCGCGCTCCTCTGCCGTCCCCCAAAACCAACGCTCGTAACGCGTCCTCGCTTTCCCTTCCAACGGGAAAAAATGCTTGTGTTTATAGTAGCACGTCTGTGTGTGGGTGCATGCATTTGTGTGAATGTATATGTATTTATATGTGCCTCTATTTGCGTCTATATGTGTGTAAATGTTTGCATTTATGTGTATGTGTGTATGAACGTCTGTATATATATGTGAGTGTGTGCGCATGTGTGTTTTCATGTATATGTGTGTATATGATTGTGTGACAACAGCAAGGCGTCTCAGGACCTCGCCTTGGAACTTACACTCCCTCACCCCTGCCCCCTGCTAGGGGTCAAAGCAGTCGCAAGACCCGCCCAGATCCAGGAGGCAGGAAGCGGACCAGCCCGGTCAATGACAAAGGCGCACAGCAAAGGGGTGTGGCCCAAGGAGGCGCGCTTCCTCCGGGGCCATTATTTTCACAATCCACCACAGTGAATTATTGTACCGCATTTTCGGTGCTTTACTAGTTGAGTTGTGGATTCAAGAGTGTGTATCATAAACGGAACAAACAGATGGGTGCATACATAAAGCAGAAACTGAAGAGTGCCAGCGAAAACAGAAAGGGGTTTAGGAGTAACTGAATTCTCCGCATCGAGGTCCAGAATTAAAAACAAGATTCTCTATTTCTCGTTCACACTTCGTATATCCAGATCAAAGATGACTCATCATGGATGTTCCAGTTGATTTTGGAGCATCTCCTCCAACTTTTGAACAAGTTTTGTTAACGCTTATTTATTTTTGAAAGAGACAAAGAGCGTGAGTGGGGGAAGGGCAGAGAGAGAGGGAGCCAGAGTCTGAAGTAGGCTCTAGGCTGTCAGCACAGAGCCCTACGCGGGGCTCGAACCCACGAACTCTGAGATCATGACCTGAGCCCAAATCAGGAGTAAGACACTTAACGGCCACCCAGGTGGCCCTTAAATACAGTTCTCAGTGGTTATTTTATCCAGTCTTTATCGTTTGTTCTTTCGTTATTTTAAAAATTAATTTCAGATTTGGCTGGCGGTCTGTCTTTCTCGAATGTGTGCGACCACATTCTCTGATATTTGCATTTACTACTCTTTTTAAATACGTGTAAGCCTTTCAAAGTTGGCTTCGTCACAAAATCAGCTGCTTTTATAATAATCATCTATTCTTTCAGCGTTTTACTCTTAAAAAAATTTTTTTTAATGTTTACTTATTTTTGACAGAGAGAGAGAGACAGGGCACGAGCGGGGGAGGGGCAGAGAGAGAGGGAGACACAGAATCCCAAGCAGGTTCCAGGCTCTGAGCTGTCAGCACGGAGCCAGACGCGGGGCTCGAACCCACGAACTGCGAGATCACGACCTGAGCCGAAGTCCGACGCTCAACCGACTGAGCCACCCAGGCGCCCCTAGCATTTGGCTCTTAAACTAAAATTATTCTTTTATATTTCAACTGAAAGAATTTCAACATATAAACAACATGAGGAGAGTTTTGTTCCTTGTTACATCAAGAGCTAAATTCTAAATGGGACACCGTGTGTTCAGATAAGGACAGTTGATGGAAATGACAGTAGTGGCTGGGTCCCCACCACTGATGGGATTAGACGGATGGTCACCTAGGCAACCAGAGCATCGCTGATGCTGCTGGGCTCAGGGTGAGGCAGAGATGGCTGCTTGGCTCTCCAAACACTCAACCCGAAGGCTGGGGGGGGCCAAAGTGTCACATCTTTCTGAAATAGACTATGCTGATCCTGCCGTATCTCTCATTGTTCCCTACCCTTTCCCATAGGTGTTTTGTCTCTGAGCTCTGTCCCTGTTGCTGTGTGGAAACAACTATTAAATTCCTATTCTGGAAAGCATTGTAAATGAGAAGGAAGGGACTCTGTCTGGTCCTCCTTCTTAATGATTGGGATTCAGATGTGATGACTGGAGCTTGAGCAGCCATGTTGGGCCATGAGGTGGAAGCTACCTGACAGAGAATGGCAGAGCCACAAGTTAAAAGGAGCTTGGGTCTCTCATGATTCTGGAGCCACATAGCAGCCCTGAGCTGTCAGCCTTCAGATTTCTTCCCCTCTCTCACATTAAGTATTCATATCTTTCACTCGAGTGGTGTACTAAATGCATTTTCTTACCGTGCTCAAGGACCGCTAACATGTCCAAAGGAAACATCACAGGCATTACTAAACTGTAATTGGGAGAACTTCAGGGAAGTTGCATTGAATCTTCAGATGAATTGAAGAGACAGGCACCTGGGCGGCTCAGCGGGTTAAATGTCCGACTTCGGCTCAGGTCATGATCTCACGGACTGTGGATTCAAGCCCCATGTCAGGCTCTGTGCTGACAGCTCAGGGCCTGGAACCCGCTTCGGATTCTGTGTCTCCCTCTCTCTCTCTCTCTGTCCCTCCCCTGGCTTGTGCTCTCTCTCTCTCTGTCAAAAATAAATAAACATTAAACAAATTTTAATAAAAAATTTAAAACCACGGCATCATACACCTTGCTTTATTATGTAAGCAATACCTCTTGAGGATTTCAGCATATCATTTCACAGAAAAGGAATCTTTCCATGTCAGCATAGAGAGACGCCCTTCCTGAGATAGATACAGATATATAGATATATAGATATATAGATATTTTTTTTTCTTAACACAGCAATTTGTTCCATACTATGGATGCTAAACTGTCCTCTATGAATGGACATTTGGTCTAACTGCAATCTTGGGCTAATGCTCTCTTTGCTTTTCAAACTCACACTCTTTGGGTTCTCCTGCCCCTCCTCTTGTACAATCCCTCTCCATGATGCCTCCCCTTCTGCCTGACATTGACCCCTAGTGGGGCCTGGGGGGTTGGGCCTCGACCATTTTCTCTCCCCTCTGAACACCCTCCGTCTAGATGATCTCATCCAGCTCCGTGGCTTAAAATTCCTCCCGTGTCCCCATGGCTTCTAAATTTATACCCCACCCTATGTCTCCCCTGAGCTCCTGGCTCGCGTGCCCAAGTCTGCTTGGCTGTCTGCTGGCCATATCAAATTTAAGACCTCTAAAAATGGGACTCCTGATCTCCCACAGCTTGTTTCTCCCTACAGCTTCCCCATCGTGGTGAATGAACCCACCACCACGTAAGCCAAAAACGAAGGCAGTAAAAAAAAAATTTTTTTAACCGAGGTGAAAGTCACATAGTAGAAAACGAACCCTTTGAAGTTGCACGTGAAGTGGCCTTTAGTGCATTCACAATCTTGTGCAACCATCACCTCCGTCTAGTTGCAAGAACTGTCATCCCCCACAAAGAAATCTCGACGCCATGAAGCAGAGGGTCCCCCTTCTCCCCCTGCTCAGTCCCTGGCAGCCGCTGATCCACCTTCAAACTCCGGATTCATCTATGTTGGGTATCTAGTCCAAGTGGAATCATGCAATGTGTGGTCTTTTGTGCATGATATCTGCAAAGTTCACCCAGTTGTAGTGTTTCTCAGTATTTCACTCTTTTTGGAGACTGAATATTATTCCATTATGTGGCTATTCCTCATTTTGTTTATCCATTCATCCACACAATGGAGAGATCTAGGTCTGTAGGAAGGTACATGTATCATGTGCCCTGTGTAACAGGGGCACCTGGGTGGCTCAGTCGGTTGAGGGTCCAACCCTTGGTTTCGGCTCAGGTCACGATCTCGCGGTTCGTGAGTTCGAGCCCCGCATCGGGCTCTGTGCTGACAGCTCAGAGCCTGGAGCCTGCTTCAGATTCTGTGTCTCCTTCTCTCTCTCTCTCTCTCTCTCTCTCTGCCCCTTCCCCCACTTGCGCTCTGTCAAAAATAAACCCTAAAAAAAAAAAAAATGAGCAAAGGGTTTGCGTCGACATTTCACCAAAGCGGATGTACAAAAAAGCACACGAAAAGACGCTCAACGTTACTAGTCCTCAAGGAAATGCAAATCAAAACCACCATGAGATAGCACTTTGCACCCACTAGGATGGTTATAATAATAATTAAAAAAAAAAAAAAGCAAACAGGCATTAACAAGGGTTGGCAAGGAGGCAGAGCAGTTGGAGCCCTCGTGCGTCGCTGGTGGGAACGTCAGTAAGATGTTACCGCAGCTGTGGAATTGCCACGCGATCCAGAAATTCCATTCCTGGGTATACACCAAGGTAATCGAAAGCGGAGGCTCGGATATCATAGCAGCGTCATTCACAACAGCCAAGAGGTGGAAGCAAAAAAAAAAAAAAAAAAAAAGTGTTTATTCCACACAATGCAGTATTTTTTTTTAAGCTTCTTAATTTATTTTGAGAGAGACCGACAGAGAGCATGTCTCGGGGAGGAGCAGAGAGAGACAGAGAGGGAGGGAGCGAGAATCCCAAGCAGGCTCTGCGCTGTCGGCACAGAGCCCAAGGCGGGGGGGGGGGGGGCTCAAACCCACGAACTGGGAGATCATGACGCGAGCTGAAGTCAGATGCTTAACTGACTGAGCTACCCAGGCGCCCCCGCGATGGCTACCCTTAAAAACGAATATATCTGTTGTGGTTATACGCATCCTTCAAGATCCCACCTCTACCAGGAAGCTTTCCTGGATGAGCCTAGGCAAGATTCGTGGCTCCAAGCCCCCGCGGAACTTTAAACTGTGGCAAAACATGCCCCGGTTAGCGAATTCTGTATTTTACGCCCCACACCGGGGATCAGAGCACATCTTCATGATAATTACAGGGCTCCTCTGTCTGACTGTCAACAGGCTGACCCAGCCTGTCCCAGCCACCAGACCAAGCTCCTAAAAGCGGAGCTTGCCTCACTCACTCAAGTATGCCCAGCACGTTGCCCAGAGCCTGGGACAGGGAAACTTCTCAGTGGATGTCGGGGGATCGAATCAATGGACCATTCTGCCGCCGCTTCTCAGTTTGGAATGTGCCTAAGCCCAGAGATATGGCGATGGCAATGGCACCCCAAGGACTCACGAATCTACGGCAGATTCTCCTTGACAACCCTCACAACACATAGTTAACGACAATTTCTTTTTTCTTGTGATGAGAATTTTTCAGATCTCCTCTTAGCAACTTTCAGATATACGGTCCAGCATCGCTTCTCGGCCTTTTGGCTAAGATCAAGTGCAGATATACGGTCCAGTGTTCTTAACGACAGTTACCATGCTGGACCTCGCATTCCCAGGACTCCTTTATCTTGGAAGAGGAAGGGTGTGTACCTTTTGACTACCTTAGCCAATCCCCATCCGTGGAAACCACTAGACTGTTCTCAGTTTTGGTGTTTCTTTTTTGTTTGTTTTTGCGTTAAGATTCCACATATAAGTGAGATCATAAGGCATTCCCTCTCTCTCTCTGTCTATTTCACTCAGCATAATGCCCTCCAGATCTATCCTTGCTGTGGCAAATGGCAGGATTTCCTTCTTTTTAAATTTTTTTTTAACATTTATTTATTTTTGAGACAGAGAGAGACAGAGCATGAACAGGGGAGGAGCAGAGACAGAGGGAGACACAGAATCCGAAACAGGCTCCAGGCTCTGAGCTGTCAGCACAGAGTCCGACGCGGGGCTCGAACTCACGGACCGCGAGATCATGACCTGAGCCGAAGTCGGCCGCTTAACCGACTGAGCCACCCAGGCGCCCCAGGATTTCCTTCTTTTTAATGGCTGAGTTATCGTCCTATGTATAATATTCATTCGTATATGAATATTCATTTGCATATGAATATTCATATATATTAACATACATATATTAACACACACTGACTAGATGGACACTTAGGTTGTTTCCAGCCTGGCTATTGTGTATTTCACAATACACAATGAACTTGGGGGTACAGACACCTATTCTAGTTAAGTGCTTGCATTTTCTTTGGATAAATACCCAGCAGTAGAATTGTTGCATCCTGTGGTAGTTTTCCTTGCTTTTCTTTTCTTTCTTTTCTTTATTTTCTTTTCTTTTCTTTCTTTCTTTCTTTCTTTCTTTTCTTTCTTTCTTTCTGTCCTTTCTTTCTTTCTTCCTTCCTTTCTCTCTCTCTCTCCCTCCCTCCCTCCTTCCTTCCTTTCCTGGAGAAGGGACAGAGGGAGAGAGAGAGAGAGAGAATCTTACGCAGGCTGCACGTCCAGCACAGAGCCCCTTGCGGGGCTCGATCTTGCAACCAGGAGACCATGACCTGGGTGGAAATCAAGAGGCAGCAGGTTAACCGACGGAGCCACCCAGGCTCCCCGCCCCCCCCCCCTGCCCTTTTTTTCCCCACGGTGGTTTGTTTTTTGAGGACCTTCCATAGCGGCTGCACCGATTTCCATTCCCCGGGGGGGGCAGATAGTTTTTGTTGCTGATTGTACTTCATACTTTGAGGGAAAACTCATCTTTGTGTTAAAATGAACCGTTGTGTTATGCAGCCAAACGTGAATCTTCGATGCCAAAATCCGAGACGACGAAGAAAGGCCTAT
The DNA here is from genome assembly GCF_022837055.1 of Prionailurus viverrinus. Taxonomy (NCBI): domain Eukaryota; kingdom Metazoa; phylum Chordata; class Mammalia; order Carnivora; family Felidae; genus Prionailurus; species Prionailurus viverrinus. The sequence continues at coordinate 52,189,523 of NC_062575.1, forward strand.
GGAACAGCTGGTTCCTCTCACCCCTAGATGAGAGGGCACATTTTCCTTCTTTCCTGGAAAACTTGAAAGGCCATGCATTCGTCCAAACGTGCCATTTCATAAAGGAGGAGTCCTGGTTGTTTATGATCAGTCAGTGCTCAGGCGAGGCAGGTGCACTGTGAGTGACCCGGGGTGAGGCCCTCCTTCTGGGGACCCGCGGGACTGGGGCAATCGTCCACGTGGAGGAAGCTGGGGGGAGGGCAGACCCAGAAAGGAGAGGTGGGAACATCAGAAGTTACTAAATACGGGCGCGGGGGGGGGGAGCTGGGTGGTTCAGCCTGTTAAGCTTCTGACTTCGGCTTGGATCATGATCTCAAGTTGGTGAGTTTGAAGCCCCCCCTTCCCCCTCCCCTCCCCCTTCCCCCCTCCCCCCCCACAGTGCGGAGCCTGCTTGGGATTCTCTCTCACTCCCACTCTCTCTGCCCCTCCCTCACTCGCGCTTTCTCTCTCTCTCAAAATAAAGAAAAGAAACTTTTTTTTTTTAAGTTACCAAATAGGGAGCTGGGGGGGGGGGTGTTGCTAAAAATGTATCTATGTGCGAGGTCTGCCCCTCTGTAGCTAGTATTGGGTTTGGGGTTTGTTGTTTTTAATGAGTTGGAAGCTTTTTTTTTTTTTAATTTATATTTTTATTTTGAGAGACAGAGACAGCGCGAGTGGGGGAGGGGCAGAGAGAGAGAGAGAGAGGGAAAGAGAGAGAGAGAATCCCAAGCAGGCTCCGAGCCGCCGGCACCCAGAGCCTGCGCTGAGCCTGCCGCGGGGCTCGAACTCACGGACTGTGAGATCACGACGTGCGCTGAAACCAAGAGGCAGAGGCTTAACCAACTGAGCCACCCAGGCGCCCCGGGATCGGAAGTGGGTTTTTAAGGGTCCGTGGGTCGGTCAGTCAGAGGGATACAGCAGTCGCCCCTTAATCGCGGGGTTTAGTTACCCACAATCAACCGCGATGGGGAAGCAGCCGGTCCTCCTTCGTGGTGCCCAAGCCTCACCACGCCTGTACCATTCCTCTCGCTTCAACCCCCCGCGGAAGGAAGAAAAAGGGCCGGCGCGGTATAATAATAAATTTTGAGAGAGAGACCACATCCACATAACTTTTATTACAGTGGATTGCTCTAATCGTCCTATTTTACGGTCGTTGTTGTTGACCTCTTCCTGTGCGGGGCTGACAAGTTAAATTTTACCGTAGGTGCGTGTGGATAGGAAGACACATAGTATCCGAGGGTTCCGTCCCATCCACGGTTTCAGGCACCCACGGAGCGGATCCCCCGCCCAGAAGAGGGGACTCCGGGACTTGGGAAACTGCAGCCCCCAAGGACAACCTGGAACCCATGAGAATGAACCGAAAACCCCACCGCCAGCCTCAATTCTCTGCATGATCTGTGGGAAGAGCTGGTGCCCTGCCCCCCACGGAGCTGCGGGGGGGGGGGGGGGAGTTGCTGGCGCCAAATGCACAGAAAGGAAAGGAAAAGCCAGCGGGAGTAGGTGGAGCTGAGGTCTGAGGGTGCCCCAGGCCAGCAAGGTGAGCCGGCAGATCAGTGACAGCGTGCGGGAACCGCTGTGGGGCCTGGGGCCTGCGTAGACCTTCCCTCCGTAATGCCCATCTTGCCACCTAAATCCCATGCGAATCTCTCTTGCAGATAACTCTAAGCCAGAGGCACTTGGGGGAAAGGAATTCTGAGATGCGTAAACCCAGCTTGGCTAAATTAGAACAAAATCACATGGTCCAGAGAAGGAAAGCCGCCTGCCCAACATCACACAGCAGCTGCCTGAAAAGAGCAGGAACTAAGCCAGGTGACACCCCCCAGACCCCCTTTTCTCAGGGGACGGCGTGATGTTGTATGAGGTCGGATGTTTGGGCCCGGGAGTCAGGGCGCTGAAGAAGGAAGCCTTGGCTTTGCCATTCATTAGCTGTGTGGCCTTAGGTAACTGAATTAACTTCTCTGATCCCCAGTTTTCCTGACTCTAAAATTGGGGACATTAATAGTATCCATATCATCGGGCTGTTGCAAAATGAGATATATGTGCCAAGCTTAGCCTGGTGCCGGGCACATTATGAGAGTTGGGGGGGGGGCATTCCTGTGTTACTGTTATTTCCAAGTGCCCTGCACTTCCGGGTCCATGGGTGATGCACCTTCCCTCCCCCACCCGCCCTTGAAGTTTCTGTGTGGTCCTGTGATTTGCTTTGACCAACGAAAGGAGAGCAAGAGTCACCTGTGTCCCCTCCCAGTGGAAACATCCGGATGCTCCTTCGCGTGCGTCCCCCATGCTCTCTCTCCCCTTGCTGTGGTGACCATGGGAACACACGTGACATGGAGATCAAAGCAGTCTGGGTCACTAAACCATGGCATGAAGGAGGTTGTCCCGAGCGGCACCTGGACCCACAGCCGACTTTGCACTTTGCCTGTGAGAAAACAAATAAAGCTTTCTTGTGTCAAACCACTGGGATGTGGGGGCTTAGCTGTTACTAGCCGCAGAACCTAACTTATCCTGACTGATACAGAAGTTAACCAGTGAATGTTAAAAGTACTAGAAACTGTTTTAGTAATTTAGTCATAGTATTTGTGATGGCATTTGTTTTTTATTTTAGAGACAGAGTACATGCGAGTAGGGAAGAGGGGCAGAGGGAGAGAGACTCTCTCTCTCTCTCTCTCTCTCTCTTTAAGTTTTATTTATTTACTTTGAGAGAGAGAGTGTGTGTGAGCTGGGGAGGGGCATAGAAAGGGGGAAGAGAGAGAATCCCAAGCAGGCTTGTGCGGTCAGCACAGAGCCTGACACAGGGCTTGATTTCACGGTTCGTGAGATCACAACCTGAGCTGAAATCAAGAGCCAGGCACTTAACCGACGGGGCCACCCAGGCACCTCAAGAGAGAGAGAATCTTAAGCAGTTTCCACGGCCAGCATGGGGCCAAGCACGGCGTCTGGGGCTCCCCTGACCCCGGGATCATGACCTGAGCCGAAAGCGAGAGCCTGACGCCTAACCGACGGAGCCACCCAGGAACCCCCAGATTCTCTTATTTTGAAGGAAAGCCAGAAATCTGACTTTTCGTCTGATTTGGGAATTGAAAAGTTAGCTATCGATTCAAATTTTTGAGAAGTAGACGGAGCTAAATTAAAACCGGCCTGAAGTCCCATTTCCTAGGCTGAGGCTTGCCGTCGGTGGCCTCGGACCTGAACGATTCCCTCCAACTAACAATGGACCTTTGCCAAGACGTTGTCCAAGGTCATCCCATCACCAGGTGCCGCCCCACGTTCTCGCTGACGTAACACTCCGTCATTCAGTGTGGACACTCACGGGTGGACGAGGGTGCCGTTGTGAGGTGCTGGGTGTAAAGTCTCACGGAGGGGCCACATTTGGAGTTCAGGTTGATTTCCAGTGAAAGGACTTTTCACATCCCGGGTCACCCCCGGGGTCCCTGCCAGTCCTGCCCTCAAGTTCACACATTCTACTTGTCCAGTCTGCTCCCAGGGTGACCCGGGGTGGGGTGGGGGGATACTTTGAGAGCTGGAGAAGTGTCTTTGAACCTTAAGCGAGAGAGAGAAAGAAATCACACAATAAACGCCAGCCCAATATTGTGCCCACGTCATATATTACAATGTAATCGTGGCCACGACAACTCCAAGGTGTGAAAAAGACAAAGCAAAAGGTTGTATGCAGTGAATACTCGTGACTCTTTCTGTGTTAATAAAGCTGCATTTTGGATGCGAGTTACAGAAGGTCCAGGTCAGATCAGCTTCAAACAATCAAGACAATATGCACATTACATAAAGAACTACAAATCGATAAGGAAAAGATGACAATCTAATTTAAACAAACAAACAAGGGGCGACTGGGTGGTTCAGTCCGTTGGGTGACCGACTCTTGACTTCGGCTCAGGTCACGATCTCACGGTTCATGAGTTCGAGCCCTGCACTGGGTTCTGTGCTGACAGTGTGGAGCCTCTCTCTCTCTCTCTCTCTCGCTCTCTCTCTCTGTCTCTCGCTCCTCTTCCGCTCGCTCTCTGTCTCTCTCTCAAATATCCTCAACGTCACTGGCCATCAGGAATATTCAAGTTAAAAACACGAGACTCCACTCCCCAGACACTGCGCTGAGAAACACACCCAGGTTGCCCACGTGGAAAGTTCTGACGGTAGCTAGTGTTGGCGAGGACCCTGAGGGCCCCTGGCAGAGTGTATCTGGTCATAATCTCATAGTTCGTGGGTTCGAGCCCCCTCTCCTGGGCTCTATGCTCTATGCTGACAGCTCGAAGCCTGGAGCCTGCTTCAGATTCCATGTCTCCCTCTCTCTCTGCCCCTCCCCTGCTCACGCTCTGCCCCTCTCAAAAAATGGAATAAACATAAAAATAATTGTTTTAATCCTAAACTTCGTTCTGATCGGACTGGGTTGAGGTATCCAGCCCTTAACCAATCTCTGTGAGCTGGGAGATGAAACACGCTGATTGGCTTAGGCCTGGGTTACCTGGGTGACCATTTCCGAACCAATCACTGTGGCAGGGGGGTGGGATTATGATGATTAGTCCAAGCTTATTGGCCCACTCTGGACCTGGGGGTTCGGAGGAAGTCAATCCAACTGAAACTTTATGGCTTTTATTACTGGGCTGGGGAGGGGGGCGAATGGACATTGTGAAGGTGATTGTATGTGCAAGCCATTTCTTTTTCTTTTTTTTAAAATTAATTTATTTATTTTGAGAGAGAGAGAGAGAGAGAGAGAGAGAGCAAGTGGAGGAGGGGGAGAGAGAGAGAGAGAGAGAGAGAGAGAGAGAGAAGGAATCCCAAGCAGGCTCACTGTCAGCGCAGAGCCTGATGCAGGGGCTCAAACTCAGGAATGGGGTGGGGTGGGGGGGAGATCGTGACCTGAGCCCAAGTCGGACACTTAATGGGCTGAGCCACTCAGGGGCCCCTCTTGTTTTCTTTTTTAAAAATACAGTTGAGGGGCTCCTGGGTGGCTCGTCTGTTAGGCATCCAGCTTTGGCTCAGGTCATGATCTCACGGTTGGTGGGTTCGAGCTCCGCCTCAGGCTCTGCGCTGACAGCTCGGAGCCTGGAGCCTGTTTCAAAAATGTATATATTTTGAAACAATCACAGACTTACAGGAAAGTTGCAAGTGGGGCACCAAGCATTCTGTTTCCCTCCTGAACCATTTTGAGAGAAAATGGCCAGTGCGGTGCCCTGAATGCTGCGGTGGGTGTGTCCTTCAAAGACATTCCGAGGTAAAGAGACTTATGTTCTTTTTGGTCCCTAGTTTAAAAAAAAAAATTTTTTTTTAACGTTTATTTATTTTTGAGACAGAGAGAGACAGAGCATGAACGGGGGAGGGTCAGAGAGAGAGGGAGACACAGAATCCGAAACAGAATCCTCCCCTGGTCCCTAAGTTTTATATGAGCCAACGTACAGCCCACATTCCTCCACCACACTTCCCATTTACTCACGTGTTTGTGTCTACACAGACTCCTGGGTTCTGATTTTATCAGGGGGTTATGGTCTCATTTGTCACATCGGTGCTCAAATTGCCCCAGATGGGGCCAGCAGGAGCCCTCCGAGCTGGCTCTCGGTCCTTCCACCTGTTATCCTCATTCTTTGGCCATTTCCTGACTTTCTCGACCCCCCCAAAAAGATGCTCCGGGATAACCTTGTATCTCCTCTGTCCCCTCTCCCTGGAATCAGCCATTCTCTCCAAGGAGAAGGGAGGGCGCTATTGAAGGCAGGGGGCTGACCCCTCACCCCTGAATGACCCCCTCCGACTCCGATTTCAATGCGGCTGGCCCCGGCCAATGGCAGAGGCGATGCTCTAGCGGTTGCCATGGAGACTTCTGGGGCGCCCGAGCCGGTGACGTCACTGCGGGAACAAGTGCAGCGGCCACAGCCACATCCTGGTCTTCTCCGGGCCACGGGGCACTGAGGGCGGCCTCTGGGCCAGCCAGCCTGCCTTCTGGGCCCCCACCCACGACACCCCGGTGGCAGCAACCCCAGGGAGATCCGGCCTCCCAGATCCGCTGAGACCGCCAGGGCCGGCGAGACCTTTGGAGACCATCCCCAAGAAAGGACAGCGCATCTCCGGGCCCTCCTCGGTGCGGCCTTGCCCAGGCGGGGGGAGCCCCCAGCCGGCTGGCAGACGGCACCTCCATTTCACTCGGCCTCAGTCCCCGGGATCTCCCGAGAGCCCCCTCAGGGGAAGGTTTACAAGAAACCTGGACGCCCGGGCCCTGTGGGCAGGGCCAGGGGCCTCGTCGACTAGAGGGACCGACCGGGCCCCTTGCGGCCTCTCTCCGGCTCAGCCTTTGCGAGGGGATCGTGGCATCCTGGATCGCCTTCCGGATCCCCGAGGCAGCTCGGGGGTGCCCCAGCGGGCATACTGCTGCCTCCGCGAGCTGGGGAGGATGCTGTTCGGGGTGAAGGACATCGCCCTGTTGGAGCACGGGTGCAAGGCTCTGGAGGTGGACAGTTACAAGTCCCTGATGATCCTGGATATCCCGGAAGACTGCGACCACGAGGAATTCGAAGACATCATACGGGCCCCCCTGAGACCTCTGGGCAAGTTCGAAGTGGCTGGGAAGGCCTTTCTGGAAGAAGAGAGGTCCAAGGCAGCCATCATCAGGCTGGCGGAGGACATCAATTATGCCGTCATCCCCAGGGAGATCAAGGGCAAGGGCGGCCTGTGGAGGGTGGTCTACATGCCCCGGAAGCAGGACATTGAATTCCTGACCAAGCTGAACCTCTTCCTGCAGAGCGAGGGCAGGACGGTGGAGGACGTGGCCCGAGTCCTGAGGCAGGAATTGTGCCCCGCAGTGACGGGCCCCAGAGAGCCACCTGCCAGAAAGTGCCGCGCGCCCGGGGCCGGGGAGAAGCAGCCCGGGGCTGGGGCCACGGCCGGGGCGGATGCGGCGCCGCCTCTGGACTCCACGGAGAAGCCGAGCAAGCCTGGAGATGACAAGAGAGGCAAGAGGAAGCATAAGAAAAACCGGCGAAGGCACCATGCATCTGACAAGCTGTGAGGTGACATGGGGAGGGCGCGGGGCCGGGGGGGGGGGGGGGGGGGCGGGGGCGCGGCAGAGCGAGAGGTGGGTGTCATCTGAGTGGGTGCGGGTGCCGTTTGAGCGGATGTAGGTAATATTTGCTTGCGCAAACTCACTCACTCAACCAATGTTTTCTGGGCACCCACGGGGTCCGAGGCACAGCTTCGGGCCCTGGCCATACAGCCGGGAGCAAACGGACCCACGCCTTGCCCTGGCGACACTCCCAATTCAGTATCCGAGTAGGTGCGGGGAACACCTGAGTCGCTTGAACATACGAGCGACCCAGGTACCATTTGGATGTGTGGGTGGCATCTGAGTATGAACGGGATGTGGGCGTAGTGGGGGGCAACATGTAAGTGTGGGGGGAACACCTGGGTATGTGTGAGAGTGTCATTTGAGGGGACGAGGGTAACTTCTGGGTGAAGAAGGGTCTCAGAGACCCTCCAACAACGTCTGACAACCTGGAGACCCCAGAAGGTCGCAGGCTGAGCCCAGAAGCGCCTCTCGGGCTGTTTCCCTGGAGACCGAGGGCTGTCCTCCCCCTCCCCCACCTCGCGTGAGCAGGTGTTTACAGGAAACGCAAGAGGAGAAACGCGGCCTGGGCGTCCAAGGTTGTGCAAGAGGTCTCGCGTCAGAATTGAGGAGAAGCCAAGAAGGAGGAACATGTCAGGGAGCTCCCTGCTCTGGGGAAAGGCCACTGTCCCCTTCAGCACCGCCGTCCCCTCTCTGTGGGCTGAGGTTGGGGGACAGCGAGGCATGTGTTGCCGGGAAGAGACCCAGAACCTTCTGGCTTTCAGCCCTGCTGGAAATGCCGCCATTGCAAAGTCTAGACCCATTTTGGTTTGTCAGCGGTTTCGTTTGGTTTTTGGTTTTGTTGTTGTTGTTGTTGTTTTGTCTTTTAAAAGGATGTACCTTGAATGTACCTCTGGCAGAAAGTCGCCCAGGGTGGACCACCCTGTTTTACACACGGCAAGCAGAAACCATGCCTGACAAAGTGAGATGCCTGCTCGCCACACCTGAGGAGCTCCGTGCTCTGGCGCTTGACTCTCAAAAGCTGTCGCTGTTCCGTACTCGCTCGGTGTCCCTTACAGGGATGGTCAGACGGGGGACTCTTCTGCTCTGATTGGCGCCTGGGCTTGGGATGTGGGTCTCCCCAGATCCACCTCCAGAAGCTCTGACTTGCACAGAGGGGGCGCTCGGCTCTACAGAGCAAAAGGCAAGACTCCCAGGAAAGAGTCCAAAAGGAGGTAAATAATTAAAGAGGTCACCTTCAAGGGTTATCGATTAACAACATGAACCTTGAGTCCCCCCCGTGACGGTGAAGAACAACAAAATTGGTCAGGTGACATCCAAATGCCCATGGGGAGACAGAAGTCTCATTCGGGGACGTCTGACCTGTGAGTCTGCAAACTTCCATTGGTTCAGGGATTTGCAAGGGTTTGAGGAGAATTTCTTTTTTTTTTTTTTTTTAATGCAATCTACACACACACACACACACACACACACACACATACATAGAGGCTCAGATTCTTACCAACGAATTGTAATAGTGGACCCAGCCCCCCAATGTATTCCTATGGTGGGCATCAGTCATGTCCGTGAATTCCAGCATCCAACCTCTGTTCTCATTTCTATGGGGCTGCCCCCCGTGGCCCCCTTAGCAGAGCCGAGAGGTGGAGATTCTCTCTCTACCCACCCCTTCACCTTGGCAGCCAAGGTGCAGGGTGCAGGACCCACCCTCAGGCGGTCAGAAATTCCTCTCAGGTCCTTGCATTCCCAGCAAGTGTCAAGACCGAAGGCGTTTCTAGAGTTCGCTCGAGGGGCGCCTGGGTGGCGCAGTCGGTTAAGCGTCCGACTTCAGCCAGGTCACGATCTCGCAGTCCGTGAGTTCGAGCCCCGCGTCGGGCTCTGGGCTGATGGCTCAGAGCCTGGAGCCTGTTTCCGATTCTGTGTCTCCCTCTCTCTCTGCCCCTCCCCCGTTCATGCTCTGTCTCTCTCTGTCCCAAAAATAAATAAACGTTGAAAAAAAAATTAAAAAAAAAAATAGAGTTCGCTCGCAGTGACAACCCAAAACCCGAACGCCCCTGATTTGTGTAAACTCCCCAAGCTGACTCTGCACCATCAGCCTCGACATCCCTTTTTGGTGTAAAGATTTCCCTGCCCTCCCCACGTGTGTCTTTGATCTTCTTGCCAAGTGCATCCAGGGTCTAGAAGTTTGTAGTTTTCTATTGATCTTTTTCGCCCTTGTAAGTTTCCAGCCTGGGCAAAGCCACTCACAGTGTATCTTTCTACTGTGTTCACGGTTTCCTTTTCCTCTGAGTCCCAAGTGGAACAAATGCTACACAGACCTCAGGCACGTTTGTTTGTTGCATGCTGTTCTCCCGTCAAGGCACAATCATTGCATCGTAACGAGGGACAGCGTGACATTTCTTACCGTCTCATCGCAGTGTCGGGGCTCTTCTTTGTGCTGATTGTGAGTTTCAGGTGTTTCCTCTCCACCGTTCATACTTGTGATCCACGACGTTGCGTGGTCGTTCACCGTGGCCCCTGAAACCAAACCTACCGCTTCTCAAGGTTTTCTGGAAGAATTTCCGGACAGAGCAAAGCAAGCGGTTGTGCAGAACTGTTAACGGTTTGAAGCCAGTTATCTGTGACTCGAGGCATGGCTGGCACACAGCAAATCCTGAGCGAAAATTCCCCAGGGGATGGGACACGCTGGCTGAGAGGAGCCTGCGGCTGGCCTCTGTAAACCCCCCATTTTCGAAAGCAGGTTCAGCTAAAACCCTTCATCGTTCTTTGCGGCTCAGGCCCTATTGTACAAATATGAACGTGTGAAATAAACGTTTGCGGATGCACTCACGGCATGCTCTTTGATATGTGGGGGGAATCCATGGGAGATCTCATTTGGAGAAACAATCTAGCTGCCGAAACAACATGTGGGGCTTTTTTTTTTTTAAGTTTATTTACTTTGAGAGAGCGCGCGCGCGTGGAGAGAGGCGGAGAGAGAGAAAACCACCCCCAAGCAGGCTGTCGGCGCAGAGCCTCATGCAGGGCTCGATCTCACCACCGAGAGATCGTGACCTGAGCGAAAATCAAGAGTCAGACGCTTAACCGACTGAGCCAGCCACATGCCCCTAAAAAAGCATTTTGAAAACTGCATCCATGAGTTGCCCGAAGTTTTCCAGGGCTGGATGATTTTTTGTAAGGGGCGTCATCCTATCTCATGGCCAACGGAACACAAAACACACACCGCTTTTCTCTCCCAGTGGCTCCCAGGGGCTGAGGGAAAAGGTGAAATGGTTTATCTGGGATAAAAACAAGATCCAGTCCGTGTTCCAGGGACTGTGCCCAGTTTTCAGTACTCATTAATTTATTGTATCTTCCCAACCCCCAAGGTGTGGCACTATGGATCCACAATCCCTTATCCAAAACCCTTGGGCCAGAGGTGTTTCAGAATTCAGAGAGTTGGAATTCAGGAATTTCAGAAAAGTGAGACAGTGTCTATGTTTTATGTTGTGTAATTCACCCCATGGACAGGTTGGGGCACCTCCCATAATCAAGCCTATTATATTAGTGTTCTGCAGGGAAATGTAGGATTTTGACATTAACGGAAATAAATTAAGACTATAAATAGCCCCATGTCCTCCTAGATCTTGTCTCCAAATGTTTTCCTCCTTCTTGGGGGGGGGGGGGGGGTGATGCAAAGCTCTCCGAATTTTTTGGACCTCAGAAGGTTAGGGATGATGAGTTGTTCTATTCACACTACGGATAAGGAACATGAAGCTCAGGTTAGATGACCTGCCGGAACCACACAGGAAAGCTCAAGAAGGACCGAAGCCCGGGTCTTTCTGTGGACAGGCTGTGCTCCTGACGCAGGGCTGGGTCTCTCTGCGGCTCCTCCAACAGTGCTCCCTGAGGACCACGGATCCTGAAGGAGGGCTCTGAACCTTGGAGAGGCCAAGCTGTATCCGATTCCCATGAGACTGGCGCTGGTGATTCCCCATGGGTTCCCCAGATTGCCTCTCTGTGCTTCTGCACCCTGCTCTGCGCCCTGGGAGACCGACCACCCTGCACTACATTACCCAAGCTCCTTTGCCCATGACTTCCGGATGGGATCAGCCAATGGGAGGCAGCAGCGGGGACAGGGGGGGCGGGAGGAGAGAGAGAGGTCGGGGTGTTTCTTCCCCGCTCTCTCGCTGCTGGGCTCCCTCTGTTTTCTGGAAATTGTCGTACCCTTCTATGGTGATACATCTGTCTGTGTGGTCACTCCTCTGCCCACACTCCTCCTTGACTTCCATCCCCCTTCAGAAAGAAGCTCGACATCTTCATAACCCGCCCACCTCAGCACGCCATCTGACGACACTAGCCATCCCCAGACACGCTTCTAGCCACCTCAGAACCTTTGCCCCGTGTTATTGCCTCTGCCTGGGACACTCTTGTATGACTCCCACGGACTCTTACCCCTTAGGTCCCTTTTTCCAGGAAGCCTTCCAGGCCACCCCCAGGATGGATTGTTCCCCCTAGTTTATCTCCTTATAGCTCCCCTGTATTTTTCTGGCTCCCGATGGTGATTAACTTATTTGTATAGATCTGTTGAATGCCAGTCTTCCTTGTAAGACTATGAGCTCCCAGAAGGCAGAGCTGGGTCTATCTCGTTGCCCACTATATCCTCTGGGCCCAGCACTGTATCTGGCACATAGTAGGTACTCAAGAAATGCATATACACGTGTGACTGTTTTCATATAGGTTGTATTTTCATTCAGAAACGGTAAAGCCATGAGATAAGGAGATGGCTGTCATTGAAAAGATAGTTAGGGGCACCTGGGTGGCTCAGTCGGTTGAGCGTCCGACTTCAGTTCGGGTCATGATCTCCCGGTTTGTGAGTTCGAGCCCCGCGTCGGGCTCTGTGCTGATGGCTCAGACCCCGGAACCTGCTTCGGATTCTCTGTCTCTCTTTCTCTCTGCCCCACCCCCGCTTGCACTCTGTCTCTCAAAAAAGAAAAGCATTAAAAATTTTTTTTGAGGGGCGCCTGGGTGGCGCAGTCGGTTAAGCGTCCGACTTCAGCCAGGTCACGATCTCGCGGTCCGTGAGTTCGAGCCCCGCGTCGGGCTCTGGGCTGATGGCTCAGAGCCTGGAGCCTGTTTCCGATTCTGTGTCTCCCTCTCTCTCTGCCCCTCCCCCGTTCATGCTCTGTCTCTCTCTGTCCCAAAAATAAATAAATGTTGAAAAAAAATTTTTTTTTGAAAGAAAGAAAGAGAAGATAGTTTGTTACATTCCATATTCTATCAAGAGGATGGGACATGTCACACCACGGGGTGCCATATGACAAAACACCAGCATTGGTCAGGAGGCAGAGGGAGGAGCAGGGGAAACCGTGGGCAAGAGCTTTTATTGTGGTTTCTGCAGGAAGGAATGGGTGAGGCACAGGGTAAGCAGTTTTATGATTGGCTAGGTTGAATAATTTCAGCAGATTCTGGGGTGTGGGGGCTGTCCCTTCTTGTCCGGGACCTGGCCCTGGGGTGAACAGAGCAGGTGGGCGGTGCCAGAGTGTGAGGGCCTGATAAAGGACATAGCTGGGGGTGTGGGCTCTGGGCTGGCCGGTTTGCATTCAAGGAACATGCTCCAAGGCCGGCACCGCTTACTTTCTCTAGAGATTTCTTAACCCCGGCGGGGCAGCCCCTCAAGAGTCAGCGAGGCCCCAGACATCAGAGCGGCAGAATACGGAAAATAGGGGCACCTCAGTGGCGCAGTCGGTTAGGCATCTGCCTCTTGATTTCGGCTCAGGTCATGGTCTCACGGTAGTGGGATCGAGCCCCACGTCGGGCTCGGCACCTGCAGCGAAGAGCCTGCTTGGGGTTGTCTCTCTCTCTCTCTCTCTCTGCCCCTTCTCCATCTCTTGAAATAAATAAACATTAAAAAAGAACACGGAAAATAAAAGACACAGTTGTTACGATAACACACATAGAACACAGACAAATATCTATGCACGTCAGTAGTGGAACTGAATCTGAGATTCCTCGCATTGGCTCCCTAGGCAACCTGCCAGTTCAGGAAGCAGGTGCATCTGTCCCGTGTACGGTGAAGAACAGAGTTGGACCTATGGCCTGGGTTCAAGTCCCGACTCCTCCGCTTCCCAGAGCATGGGCCTGGGCAAGCCACCTGACCTCCTGTGTCTCAGGTTGCTTACTTATAAAATGGGGGTAGTGGTAACTTAGTTCCCCAAGGGTGGGGAGGAGTGTACCCACGCAGACCTGTGAACGACTTAGCACAGCGGCTAAGAGGGAGAAAGCTGTTGAGCGTTGGCCACTGGGATCCTGGGTCTGGTGACTGTTGTGTTTCACACGGACAAAGAACGCATTAGCCTGGTTTTACATCTCAGACTCCTGAACTAAATGTGTCCCCAGCGTCCTCAGAAGACAATCTGGTCTCTGTGTAATGACAAGTGGCTGCTTTGGAACCCGAACAGAGTAGCGAATACACCGAGGTAATACCCCTCGGGAGACAATACCCGACCCGCGCCCCCAGCATCAACGGGACACATGACAGAGGGAGTGTCCAAGGCTTCAGAGCTGCGCAGACAGACCTGGGTTCAAGTCCTGACTCTGCCACCGACTAGCTGTGTGCCTTCAGGGAGGTGACTTCACCTCTCTGGGCCTCGGTCCCTTCATCGGTAAAGTGGGGCTAATATGACCCATGCCACAGTTTCTTTGCAGCAGAGAGAATACAGACCCACAGGCTCTGGGGGCGCCTGGGTGGCTCAGTCGGTTGAGCGTCCGACTTCAGCTCAGGTCACAATCTCGCGGTCTGTGAGTTTGAGCCCCGTGTCAGGCTCTGGGCTGATGGCTCAGAGCCTGGAGCCTGCTTCCCATTCTGTGTCTCCCTCTCTCTCTGCCCCTCCCCCGTTCATGTTCTGTCTCTCTCTGTCTCAAAAATAAATAAACGTTAAAAAAACATTTTTAAAAAAGGCAAAAAAAAAAAAAAAAGAAGAAGAAGAAGAAAAAAGAAAACTCCTGAAAAAGGAACCCTCTAAGGACAGAAATCAGATCCGTGGTTGGGAGTAGGCAGAAGGGGATGCCACGGAAGACACTAAGGAACTTTCTGGGGGGTGATTGAGTCTTCCATATCTTTTCTTTTTTTTTTTAATGTTTCTTTATTCTTGACAGAGTCATAGAAGCAGGTAACACCCGTACCTGATTCTGGGGGTCAGGAGACTACAACGGTAACACCTTCACTTGGGGGATGATGGTTCTTGAAAGACAAGGTCATAGAAGAAAACGTGGATGTTTTCATTTGGAATTTTCCTCATCCGAGGCTGGGGAATTACCCGCCACACCGCCGGGGTCTAGATTTGTTCCTTGCGCCTGTGGTAACAAATTACCACAAACCGGACAGCTCAGAAGAGCAGCAGTTTATTCCCTCGTGGTCCTGGGGGCCAGAAGTTCAACACCAAGGTGTCGGTGAGGCTGAGCTCCCTGTGAAGCCTCTAGGAGAGGATCCTTCCTTCCTTCTTCCAGCTTCTGGTGGCTCCTGGTGTTTTCTGGGGCGCCTGGGTGGCTCAGTTGGTTAAGCGACGGACTCTCGGTTTCGGCTCATGTCATGAGCTCACTGTTCCTGAGTTCGAGCCCTGCATTGGGCTCTGTAGGGAGCATGGAGCCTGCTGGGGATTCTCTCTCCCTCTCTCCCTCTCTCTCTGTCCCTCCCCTGCTCACATTCTCTCTCTCAAAATAAATAAACTTAAAAAAAAAAAAAAAAAAGGACACTCCTGATGCCCCACCCAGATAATCTAGGGTAATCTCATCTCAAAATCCTTAATTACATCTGCAAAGATCCTTTTCCAAATAAAATAACAATTTCAAATTCCAGGGATTTGGACTTGAAATCTGTCGGTAGCCACTATTCAAACTATTACAAGATCTCTGCAACTCCCACCCCTCTTTTAAGGGTCCCTCTATGTTGCTCAAATGGGAGAAACCCTAATGTCCAACGTGGCTCTTTGCAGGTGCTGTGTGGTATTTCCAAGTTCCTTCCCTGCTTCTGCCCAGCCCCACCAACCATCACCTCTGCCAGAGTCACTTGGAGAGATTTTTTTAAATGTTTATTCATTTATTTTTGAGAGAAGGAGAGGGAGATTGTGAGTGGGGGAGGGGCAGAGAGAGAAGGAGAGCATCCGAAGCAGGCTCCACACTGACAGCAGAGAGCCTGACGAGGGGCTCGAACTCACGAACCCTGAGATCATGACCTGAACTGAAGTTGGACGCTTAAGCGACTAAGCCACCCAGGCGCCGCAGGGAGATTATTTTTTGTAACACAGTACCCCGCTCCCCACCCTAAGATGTTCTGATCCAAAAGGGTGAGCTCGGGAAATTGAGTGATTTCTAAAACTCTCCCCAGTGATTCTAATGTGCAAACCAGATTTGCGAATCACTGCCTTAGAGAAACGTGCCGCGTGAATGAATGAATGAATGAATGAACGATTTTTCAAAAGCACAGCTATTCTAACTGCTGGCTTTGCTTCTACACTTGCCAAACAAGCTCCAGATTCTGGGTTGAAGAGGGGAGAGGCAGGGGTGGCCCGATATGCGGCTGGTTCTGGTGGTCAGAACGTGGATCACAAGGCTGCTTCCTGCCTTGTTTGTTGAGCACCTACTACGTCTTGTCAATTAACCCATTGATTAAAAACAGTAGATAATTAACATCCTGTTCATTCCAGACAGGGATCTGATTTCTGGGCATTTGAGACGGAGGACAAGTCTAGTGACTGTGCCAAGGTTACAAATGTCACCTGAGGCGGCCGGGGCGGTGGGGGAGGAAGTCTTCACGGATTGCCCACCAACCTTGTTCCTCATCCCCAACCTGCCACAGGCAACTGAGAAAATAAAGGAGCCGTTAAAGGTATAGGGGGTAGAACATAAGGAACCTGGAACATAAGGAACATAAGGAACCGAGAATTAAAGGTGTTTCAAGGCTCTGTCACTTACTAGCTGTGTGGCTTTCTTTGGCCTCATCTTTTCTCATCAGAAAAAATGGGAATAAATACTTTAAGAGGGGTTCTAAGGAGGAAAAGAAAAAAAAATGCATAGGGACAGAGACAACGTAGGTGTCCAAAGTGAATAATTATCAGTAGTATCATGTTCCCTGCTTTCAGGCATACCGACGAAGGGGAGAGTTGTCACAAAAAAAGAAAATCAAGATTGATCTGCATACACAGATACGGAAAGGCTTCAAGACAGGCTATGAAGTGAAAAAAGCAAAATTTATAGTTAATAGATCCGGTGCAATCCTGTCGTTCATTCACTCAACAAACATTTTGAGCGCCTGGGGTGCCTGGGAGGCTCAGTCGGTTGAGTGTCTGACTAACTCAGGTCATGATCTCGTGGACCATGAGTTGGAGCCCCCCGTTGGGCTCTGTGCTGACGGCTCAGAGCCTGGAGCCTGTTTCGGATTCTGTGTCTCCCTCTCTCTTATTCTCTGCCTACCTCCTCGCTGTGCTCTGTCTCTCTCTCTGTCTCTCTCTGACTCAAAAATAAATAAACGTTTAAAAATTTTTTTAAATATTTTGAGCACCTGTCAGTACTGTTCCAGGTTCTGAGACTTTAACAGCGAACAAACTAGAAAAACAGCCCACCCCTCATGGGGCATGTATTCTAATAGTGTGAGACAACAAATAAATAAGAAAATACTAGGAAGTGGTAAGTACTATGATAAAAATAATTCAGAATGATGTGGAAAATCCACCCTCCCCCGGGGGAAATTCTAAAATTACACATGTAAGCTTTATTTTATTTATTTATTTATTTATTTATTATTATTATTATTGGAAAAGTACAGAGGTATTTCACTGTGGTTACTTTGGGGCAGGGGGAGGCCGGAGGCCGGCAGAGGGAGACTTGTTTTTCATTTTATACCTTTCTGTAACTTCATTTTCTCTCTTCATTTTTTTTTTTTTTTTTAGTTTGTTTCAGAGAGACAGAGAGAGGGAGAACAATCGGGGGAGGAACAGAGAGAGAAGGGAGAGAGAGAGAATCCCAAGCAGTCTCTGCACTGGGCTCGAACCCAGATCATGACCTGAGCCAAAATCAAGAGTCAGACACTCAACCGACTGAGCCACCCAGGCGCCCCAGGGGTTGGCAATTTTTGTAAGAACGTTGACCTTTGCGGTTTTCATTTCTAAGATAACGTTCCCCTCCCTCCTCCCCCCCTCCCCCAAGCTTTTTACCAATTACAGAAACCAAATGTCTCATCTGCGAGAGGTCATTCCGCTCGCAAGTCTTGACTTTTCCGACCTGGATTCTTAAACCAGTATTTCTCAAACGGGGGGCCTCGGGATTCTTAGTTTCGGGTGGCTTTTCAGGGAGGCTGATTGGGGAATCGGGCCTAGAGAAAGGAGATGAAGCCTAGAAAAGGCTCTGCCCCGCCCCCGCCGCCTCAGCCCTCCCCTCCCCTCCGCGGGCCGACTCCCGCTGCGGAGCGCGTCTCCTCTTTGCCGGGGAGACCGCTCGGGAGGCTCCAAACCTCGCACCAGGGAGGGGCGGGGCGGGGGGAGGCGGGGCGGGGCGGGGGGAGGCGGGGCGGGGGGAGGCGGGGGGAGGCGGGGCGGGGCGGGGGGAGGCGGGGCGGGGCGGGGGGAGGCGGGGCGGGGCGGGGCGGGGGGAGGCGGGGCGGGGCGGGGCGGGGGGAGGCGGGGCGGGGCGGGGCGGGGGGAGGCGGGGCGGGGCCTCAGCGCGCCCGCCGGGAAGGAGCTGGTGTGAGCGAGAAAATCCGGCAAAGCCCAGCGGCCTGGCTCTGCAAAGGCGAAAACAACCCGAATGAGCCAATACTTGTGCACAGGCCTCGCGGAGATCTTCACCAACCCCTGCCCGCCGAGCATCTCCCTTCCTTTCCCTCTCTCTCTACACATCTGCCTGGTTCCTTCGAGAATTAAATAAAATCCCACGTCGTGAGTTAAATACAATCACATGTATTCATGGGGCGCTTGTGTGGCTCAGTCGGGTAGGCAGCCGACGCTTGATTTCGGCTCTGATCGTGATCTCACGGTTTGTGGGTTCCAGCCCCACATTGGGTTCTGTGCTCACAGCTCCCAGCCTTCTTCGGATCCTGTGTCTCCTCCTCTCTGCCCCTTCCCCACTTGTCCCCCACCTTCACTCTCTCTCAAAAAAAAAAAAATGTTAAAAAAAATTTTTTTAATTACATGTGTTCATTTTTACACTTTGTATTTATGTCATTATTTCACAGGTTTTTTTTTAACTATTGCTGAAATTTTTCTTTTTAAACAGATTGTATATTTCATTATAATTGGTTTCCTTTGTAATCCAGTGAATGTAATTCCTTTTTTTTTTTTTTTAATGTTTATTTATTTTGGGGAGAGAGACAGAATGCGAGCGGGGGAAGGGGAGAGAGAGAGGGAGACACAGAATCCGAAGCAGGCTCCAGGCTCTGAGCTGTCAGGACAGAGCCGGATGCGGGGCTCAGTCTCACCAATGGCAAGATCATGACCTGAGCGGAAGTGGAACCTTAACCAACTGAGTCACCCAGGAGTCCCAGTGGATGCAATTCTATGCACTGAAAAACTTTATCTTGAAATGCAACCCGTAGCACTTTGGAAGGGTTGGGCGCCTGGGCGTCTCAGTCGGTTGAGCTACCGACCAGGTCAGGTCACAATCTCGCGGTCTGTGAGTTCGAGCCCTGAGTCGGGCCCTATGCTGACAGCTCAGAGCCTGGAGCCTGCTTTGGGTTCTGTGCCTCCCTCTCTCTCTGCCCCTCTCCCGCTCATGCTCTGTCTCAGAAATAAACGTTAAAAAAAAAATTTCTTTTAAAAGAAAGGGTTAAGGATTCCTCAGATGAAGGACCTTGGAGAGGGTAGAGGCCACCCTATATTTGGCGGGTGTAGGGAGTGTAGAATGACCTTGAGCAGAGGGAAATTGCCAAGAGAAGGTGGGCCCATAACATTCTGAGCATTGGGAGCAGCAAGTGCAAAGGCCCTGAGGCTGGTGTCTCTGATGAACAGCGAAGAGGCAGGTGTGTCTGGAGGTGATGGAGTCAGCGAGGAGGAGAGAAGGAAAGCGGAGGAGGTGTGCTAGGGCTTTGTGGACGGTGGTGAGGACTTCGATTTTACTGAGTAAACTGGAGGAGTTTTGAAAGAATAGAGACGGCGCTGACTTAAGTTGTTAACAGATCCCTCCAGCTGCCGGGCTGGGGAGGATTGCGGGCGGTGAGAGGGAAGCAAGGAGCTGTTTGCATGGGTCCAGTGACCTTGTAGCTCTGAGAATTCATTCTGGGCCCATTCAGCAGGGTGCCTGCTTCCAAGGAAACTCTCCCCGCAAGTTAAATGTTACTGTTACCAATGCCACCGGGATGCATACTCTTGGTCAGCTACCTGCCTCAGAGTTCCCTGAGTGGGGCCCCCTGTGTGGGGCACATCCTGGGCCCCACATTCCAGGGATACCGACCTACTATGTCCGTCTGAGTCTGAGGACCTTTGAGTTAATTTAACTTAGTGAACATTTTTTTTTTTTTGGAACATTTTTGACAGCTAAAAATCCAAGCAATTCAAGCAAGAAGATAAAGAGTAAAAAATGCAGGTCTCCGCCACCGGAGCCCCTGTCAGTGTTTGTCCCTGTGAGGAGTACATGCACACACCTAGGTCCTTTGCACCCCCCCCCCCCCCACTCACACACACACACACACACACACACACACACACATCATACTGTTTCAGATTCAAAGCCAGGTCCCATCGCTTCTGGTAGTGGGACCTTAAGGCAGGGATCTTACATTCTCAGCTATAAAATCAGAATCATCCCCACTCTACCTGCATCATAGTGTTATAGCGAGGATGTCATGAGTTGATTCGTAGAAAGCACCTACAACCGTACCTAGGACATACGAAACCTGACCATCCTTCTTTCCACTAGGTACTTCTTTTTACGTGGCTGCATAGTATTTCACTGGGAGAACCGGACAACCGGGCCAGTCCCTCCTGATGAACACTGAGGTCCATTCATTCACGCGAACATCTTTACTGAGCCCCTACTGTGTGCGGAGTCCCACGCTGGAGGCTGGCACAAGAAGGCCCTGGTACCAATTTCTCCGCCAAGACGCATGGCAGGTACCAAAAGTCCCACGGTGCGAAAGGGTAACGGACACCGCCAGTGGCCTTCAAAAGGACTGCCCCGTTAGCGCACCCACCTTCCAGGGCTTGGCTGGAACCCGCACGTTTAGAATGGCAGGTTGGGGAACTGCCGCCTTTCTGGGGAAAGGTGCTGACGTGGGGCCTCGGCGGGCGATCGGCGGGGGAAGCGACGGCCCCAGCGAGGCCCCGCAGCGCGGCCACACCCCTGTGCGGGAGGGGAGCGAGGGCGCCCCGAAGGGAGTGGACAGCCCCCCTGTCAGTCTTCCCGAGTCGGGGAGTGTAAGATGAGAAGGGGGAAGGTGGGCCTCCCCCTCGGGGAGAGCGAGGAGGAACTTCCTGCCCGCGCGCGCGCTCCTCGGTGCCGAGCGCACGGGCTGGGAGGCCGTAGGCGCGTCAAGGTCAGCCTGGACGGGGGTGGCTGCCTGCCTGGGGGCGGGAGACCCTCCCAGGGGGCTGGGCTGCGGCCTCCGAGCGCCTCGGCCATATTGAACAGCCACGGCTGAGTCGTCTTTGTCTGCGAAGTCCTCTCCCAAGCTGCAGGCGAGTCCCCGAGGCAGGAAGAGCCACGGGGCAGCCCGTGCGCCCCAACTCGGAGCCCGTGCACCGCGTTCGCAGCTGGCCGGTGAGCTTTGAGCCTCAGGACCCATCTCACCCCCGGCCCACGTAAGCATCCCCGGGGGTTGATTCCCGCCAGTCCTTGGTGGGGAGCCGGACTTGACCAAGACTGGACTCGGTTGCGGGCAGAGAAGTTAGGAGGGGCTGGCTCCTCCTTGGCTGGAGAGGTGAGACCCTCCGGGCAGTTCGGCCGCGACCCCCCACCCCCAAGACCCAGGCCTACTTGTAGTTTGGGGTCGTTGCCCCCACCCCAGCTTTCACCCTGGAGATCTTAAAGACCCTCGAGAAAAGCCACGTGGGGGGCTGGTTCCCCTGGGGCTTCCTCCCTTCCCCCGACTGCCTGATCCTGTGGAGCGTCCCAGATGTCTGCAAAGATGTGGATCTGGATGTCCTCGTGGAAGCCTTGAAACCCGTGGGGACCTTTAAGAAGATTGGCAAGGTGTTCCGCAGGGAGGAGGACTCCACGGTGGGGATGCTGCAGATCGGGGAGGACGTCGACTATTTGCTCATCCCCCGGGAGGTCAGGCTGGCCGGGGGCGTGTGGAGGGTCATCTCCAAGCCGGCCACCAAGGAGGCCGAATTTCGGGAGCGGCTGACCCAGTTTCTGGAGGAAGAAGGCCGCACGCTGGAGGACGTGGCCCGCATCATCGAGAAGAGCACCCCACACCCGCCCCAGCCCCCCAAAAAGCCCAAGGAGCCCCGAGTGAGGAGGAGAGTCCCGCAAATGGTGACCCCTCCCCCGCGGCTGGTCGTGGGCACCTATGACAGCAGCAACGCCAGCGACAGCGAGTTCAGTGACTTCGAGACCTCCAGACGCAAGGGCGACAAGGGTCACAACGGCCCGGGGCGCGGCAGGAGGGTGCGCAAAATGCCTGTCAGTTACCTGGGCAGCAAATTTCTGGGGAGCGACCTGGAAAGCGGGGATGATGAGGAACTGGTGGAGGCCTTCCTGCAGCGAGGGGAGAAGAAGCCCAGCGCGCCACCTGCCCGCCGCCGCGTGAACCTGCCGGTGCCCATGTTTGAGGACAACCCCAGGCCGCAGCTGTCCAAGGCGGACAGGTGGCGAGAGTACGTCAGCCAGGTGTCCTGGGGGAAGCTGAAGCGGAGGGTGAAGGGCTGGGCGCCGAGGTCCAGCCCCGAGGTGGGCGAGGCCCGGCAGGCCTCTCCCAGGGTGGAGAGGGACGGGGCATGGGCGCCAGGCAGGGCCAGCCTGGGGGATAATGTGGGCAACGCAGGAGGCGGCCAGGCGCCCGAGACTGCCCCAAGACGATGGAGGCCCAGAATCAACTGGGCCTCTTTCCGCCGTCGTAGGAGGGAGGAGGCAGCAGCATCCACAGTTCAGGTGGCAGAGGCTGCAGACGATCAGAGGGCAGAGGCTGCAGACGATCAGAGGGCAGAGGCTGCAGACGATCAGAGGGCAGAGGCTGCAGACGATCAGGGGGCAGAGGCTGCAGGTAATCAGAGGGTGGAGGCTATAGCTAATCAGAGGGCAGAGGCCATACCCGTCCAGGGGGCAGAGGCCGAGGATAATCCCGGGGCAGAAGCCATAGCTGTCCAGAGGGCAGAGGTTGCAAATAATCGGAGGGAAGGGGCTGCAGATAATCAGAGGGCAGAGGCCCCAGTTGTCCAGGAAGCTGAAGCCTCAGCTGCCCGGGTGGCCACAGGGGCAACCCAGGGAGCTAGGGCCCGGAAACAGGTCAAGACAGTGAGGTTCCAGACTCCTGGACGTTTCTCATGGTTTCGCAAGCGGCGGAGAGCCTCCTGGCACACTCCTCGGTTGCCAACCCTGCCGGAGAGAGTCCCCAGGGCAGGCGAGGCCAGGAGCCTTAGGGTGTTGAGGGCAGAGGCCAGAGCAGAAGCAGAGCAGGGAGAACGAGAAGACCAGCTGTGAGGTGAGGGCAGGGGTGCCCCAGACCACACCGCCACCGGCCACGCTCTCG